>NC_091757.1:47181633-47824133 GCF_043380555.1 Nothobranchius furzeri | reverse complement strand
CAGAGTCATCCGAGAACTTCTGCAAGAAGCACTGATTTGAGTTATAGGAGAAGTCCGCAGTATAGATTGTAAAAAGGAACGGAGCCAGAACCGTTCCCTCTATTGTCTGAAAACATGACAAACCCGTGGATTAAAGAGTTTATATCTGCAGCAAAGTATCAATAATCTGTAGCAAGTAGTGGACGGCAATGATCACTGTCTTAGTTTATTTGTGTGCACTTCCAAAATATCAGTCCAACACCAGCGGCTGTTTTAATTGGCCATATGTCCTGGTGTTTCCGTCTGCATTCCCTCCACACTTGGGAGGTGATTAGGACAATCCTGCTGCCCGCTGCTTCTACGGGGAATTTTCTCCAGCCACCAAAACCACAGCGATACATTACACGTCAGGAGCGGCCCGACCGGGCAGATTGTGCAGGTTAACTCAGGTCACCGTGGATGTGAACGTGCATGTGTGCTGCTATAGGTGAAGTTTACTGTGCGTGTGTGTGTGTGTGTGCGTGCGTGCGTGCGCGCGCGTGCGCGTGTGTGTGTGTGTGTGTGTGTGTGTGTGTGCCAGCAAGGGATTTCAACAGCTCTGACAGCTTAATTAATTAGATCCAGGTGAGTGACATAAAGACCCAATTAACCACATTGACATAACTGGGTGACCATCGACAATAATCCCTTAATGAAGTTCTAAAAAAACACCCATGGGTTCAATCATATTCAGGCTTTTTCTTACAGTTTTATCTCATTTATCGTTCCGGCAATCAAAAAATAAACACTTTTTGCACTTTTTTTATTTTCAGCGTCAGCATATTTCCCATGAAATTGCAAAAAACGATTAAATGTACCCAATAAACATCTGCTCTGGAAAACCCCGATTTTTCTACTTCCACAAAAAAAAAAAAAGACTAATTTGTCCCAGAACTTTGACTTTGTGTGGTGCCTCCATCAGCAAAGTCACACGTAAGTTACAGAATGTGAACTTGCAAACAGAAAGAGAAATCGACGTGGAGGCTGCATCGGACAACTCTCCAAGGCCTTGTAGAGAAAAGGAAGTAGGACTTGGTGTGTAGTCTCAAAAGAGCTGCACCGGTAGTGTGGTTGAGCAAGATGTATACAAAAAAAATCCCTAATGTGCAACAGAACGTAGGAAATAGCAGAGCAGTCTCTAAGGTGTTGGACATAGACAGAACTGGGACACTAGAGGACACCCATTTGAGCTGGGACGGGTCTACAGAAGCCTATTTATAATCCCCCACTCTACTGTACCCCAGATCATCTAATGATGCATGACTTGCACGTATGATGCATGAGTACTTTTATTATTTTTTACCCAGCTGTGACTTCTGTGTTTCTGAATCTTTTTAACACCGCAGCATTTATTCAGCAACAGTCCACCTTTCCTACAAGAACCAAGAAAACTTGTTGCCTTTGTGTTTTTTCCTGAAAACTTATAAGAGCAGGTAATTTAATAGTTCACTTTCAGCATCGTAAGCTTATAAATGATGAGGGGAAAAGGGGGGAGGATGGGAGGAGGGGGGAGTAGGAAGCAGGTGAAGTGAAAGAGAGGGGAGGCAAAAAGGAAGTTGTTCACCACAAAAGGAGGTCACAGATGTGCTGAACAGAAAGCTTGCATCGGCTTCTCCAGAGTCCACACACACACACGCACACGCACACACACACGTGCCGTGTTACCTCTGAGATTTACACAGGTGCAGATGCCTCACAGTGATCTATTAGACTCACCCTCTCACGTCAACATCCAAGAGCAGACAGAGACGGAGAGGCAGAGATGAATGAGGAACAATCTCAAGAGAGGCTTGGATAAAGAAAAGGTATTTCCACGGCAACGGCCAAAGAGGGAACGGTAGAGGGCCGGGGAGACAGTGATTAAGGTGGAGGAGGATAAGGAAATGAGGAGAAGATACCTGTGGGTGATCTGTTTAAACTAAGATGACAATGTCAACAAATCAGAGGAAGCAGGACTGGCTGGGAGTTGTAGGAGTGAAGAAAAGGATGATGACAGAATTGTACGTAGGGATGTAAGAAAATATCGATATGGCAATATATCGTGATATTGTTTCCTGCAATATTATATCGATATTCAAAAGCCGTGTATCGACTTTTGGGAAGAATTCATGTGCAAACATTTGTGTATTTTCATTTCCTTTGGTGCAATTCAAACGCCGACTTCTAGTTGGCAGCAGTGTGCAGTGGGTTTTGTTTCCACTATTGAAATGTATATCTCTTTATTATGGTTCAGATACATCACGATAACCATGTTAAGTATCAGTTTGGACAGTTTATTGAAATTTCCTACAATAGATTCTGTCTAAAAAATCGCTACTATTGTCTGGCTGAATGTATCGCAATATATCGTGATATATTGTATCGTCTCCCCGTATCGTGATGCATATTGTATTGCCAGAATTTCACCAATACACATCCCTAATTGTACGTTTCAAACAAAAAGAAGGGAAGAGTTAGTAGTTCTAAGTGATATAGTAAGAGGGATTACCTGTTTGTTCCCACAATCAGGAAATCAGGAAAATGAGAACAGGAATGCCAGGAATGCACATTTAGAAGGAAAGGGGTGGGGTGAGTTAGGGACGGTATCTGTTCATCAGAAGCTGGGAACTGGGAGAGAACATTCAGAGTCCAGCTGTAAGATAAGCTACTGCTATGTTCTCAGAAATGTCCTCCAAGAAGAGGAGCCAGGCATCACATGGAGGGACTAACCACTGTGGAGGACTGATTGATGGGCTTCTCTTCAGAGACGCGGGCAGAGGGGTGGAGAGTTAATGGGGAAAAGATGTGCTGAAAGCAAAAGAAACAGATAAAAAAAATATTTGGGTACTTGGATGTGAAACTTTCAACGTGACGAAGGCCACAGAAGAAAGATCCTTTATTGCACCGAGTCCTGATTCAACAAACACCTGCTTTCTATTTATATCCTAAGTTACCGTTTGAATCCCACAACCGGAAGCAACTGTCATCATTCTTAAAACACCACAAGCTGGAAAAATGGCTACTTTTGGGCCAACTGTTATATGACTTCTTAGATGTGATAACCCACTACAACGCAGGTACGTAGACCTACGTGTTTGCTTCTTAGTGGAATACGGTGACCGTGCAACACATCACTTATGCATGTGACATTCTCGAAGAGCACAAATGGAGGACTCTAGCCGGGGTTGTGTTTTGTGGATCGGTGGTTTAAATTTTAAAACAGAGTTTGAGAGTGTGCTCGTAGAAGTAGGAGTTATTGTAGCTCATCTGCTTTGTGCAGAGCACGCTCATAGAGGAGCACGCCTCAGCGTGACGATTTAGTTTTATTACTGGTGCTGGATGAGCCTTCAGTTTGTTTGGCCAATCAACTTTTCCTCATGCAAGTACCAATCAGAACCCTTTATATCACTCAAGAGTCCACACTCAGCCAGGAAATCACCTCGTCTGGAGCACCGCCTGAAACCGACTTGATAAACACGGTTACGAGGGCCGAGAACGGCCAAAGCACCATCAGAAAAGAAAGCTTGCTCGCTCTCTATTGAGGATGGGTCTCAGGAAACTCCATGTTTTATGGCCACAGCGATGAATAAATAAATAAACATTTTAATGGGACTGTTTACACGCTATCAGTGTCCTGTATGGTACACAATCAGGAACAACATCTGAATCTGGGTGATTCAAAACTCTCATGACTTGATTCATATGACACTAATTTAGCTTCCAGCTGATCTTGATAGTTCAAATACCCCACATCATTAGGCATGGGCATCTTCTTGCCTAGCATGTTTTATTTATGTTTATGTTTATGTATTTAGCAGGCACTTTTGCCCAAAACAACTTACAAGTGATAATCGGCATGTTGCCCTTGAGGCTAACAACAACGATAACAACAACTTGACATCAATCATGGAGAAGAGGGAACAAGGAGTGGACGGTAGAGAGGGGGACGGCTGCAGGGAGGGTGCTAGTTTAGAAGATGCTCTCTGAAGAGCAGGGTCTTCAGGAATTTCTTGAAAGTTGAAAAGGAAGCCGCTGTTCTGGTAGTGCTTGGTAGATCATTCCACATTTGTGGAACGATGCATGAGAAGAGTCTGGATTGTCCTGAGCGTGGTGTAGGCACTGCTAGCCGACGATCCTGTGATGACCGGAGCGGCCGGGCCGAGACGTAAGCCTTTGCAAGAGGATTCAGGTAGATGGGAGCCGTACCATCTCGGACTTTGTATGCTAGTGTTAGCAATTTGAATTTGATGCGTGCTGCTAGCGGTAGCCAGTGGAGCTCAATGAACAGAGGGGTGACGTGTGCTCTTTTTGGCTGATTGAAGACCAGACGTGCTGCGGCGTTCTGGACCATATTTATTTAGTTATTGTGCATCAGCAACAATAAAACAATAATGCTGGAGCATAAAGAAGATCACAATGTGTCACACCTGCAGAGGAACTGGCTGTGACTGTTCTCATTCCGACATACTGAATGGTGTTTGATTCAGACGCCTTGTTGCCACTTCAGAGAGGGAATTTGCTCAGCTTTATCAAAAAAAGCATCCCTCTGGAATTTGCACCATGCAGCTGATTCATTCTTTCACTGAACTCTCTTTAATTCTTTTATCATTTGTGTTTAAATCACTAAGACACTCTCAAATCTATTTCTTTGCAGCAAAACATTTTGATGCACCTCATCCTCACACAGATGTTTAACTGTTTCTTTTTTTAATATTTTTACATGTGCAAATCAAAATCTGACACCTTTCATGCAGTGAACACACGCACTGTCATCTTTGACACTTTACTTAGGTTGAGAAACAACAACATAAAAAATATATTACATGGAAATAGTTATTATTGCCATACTTTGGAACTTTTTCATACTTTGAAATTATTTTCTTTAGCCAGTATGTGCTAAAATGACCCTTTACAGGGTTAATGAAATGTCACTTGGGACACGTTTCCTGCATGTTTTAGATCATCATCATCATCATCAACCTTTATTTATAAAGCACATTTAAACGGCGACAACACCAACCAAAGTGCTGTACACGACAATACGTCACCAAACTAGATACAGCAACATAAAATAGATAAGACAAATAAAACTATAATAACAAAAAATAAATAAATAACAGGAAAGCACAAGGGTTAAACAGTCTCAGTCGGGAAGGCCAGGGAATAAAAATAAGTCTTCAAGCGTACTTTAAAGGTGGGAAGGGAGGGGGCAAGCCGGACCGTCAGGGGGAGTTGGTTCCAAAGTTTAGGCGCACAAACTGAAAAAGCCCGTTCGCCATATAGCAGGCAGGAGGGACAAGCAGAAGGTGCTAGTCAGAGGACCTTAGGGTTGGCGCCGGAACATAGGGACTCAAAAGATGTGCCAAATAGGAGGGGGCCATTTCATGAATAGATTTGTAAACCAACAGAAGAATTTTGAACTTAATACGAAACCGAACTGGAAGCCAGTGTAAATTAGCCAAAACAGGGGTGATATGCTGCCGTCGGTCTATGCCCGTAAGAAACCTTGCGGCAGCATTCTGAACCAATTGGAGGCGTACCACTGAAGAGGAGGGAATACCATATAAGAGAGAGTTGGCATAGTCATGAACACAGCTGATTTGTTTAATTTAGTGATGGACCGCTCCTGTAGAAACCAATGAAGACTGAGGAGACACTTCAGCCGTTAGATTAAGGCGAACGCACAGCGAGGAGATAGGTTTGACCAAAGAATATTAAAAATGGACCCTAGGGGGTGCTAAAAGCAAGAATAACTGCCAAGTGTACATTTAATTGAACTATTTTCAGACACACGACAAAGTGAATGTCTAGGCGTTGTCATACCACTGAGGTAAACACAATTGTGATGTTCTCGTGTAAAAGTCTATGTTCAGACCGTTGTTCTGTTTGTTCGGCTGAATTTCAGAACCGCCGATGATTGTACAAGAAAACAAGAAGAAGCAGGAGGCAAATAAATAAATAAATGTGCAAACTGAGGAACAAGAAAACCTTTCAAAGTTGGAAGCAGGGTGGGAAAACGGCAACGGTGCTTTGGGATGCAAGTGTTAGGGAGATGGAAGGTTGGGAGAAAAAAGAAGTGCAGAGAGAAAGAGAGAGGCCCTGGGCTGGAATCGGAAAGAGGCAAGACAAACAACATCCAAATCCACTCAACGGCTCAGACACGTCAGGGGAGCATTTCCCTAAACAGATGCTGGCCCAGTAACAGCTGGATTTAGAATCAACACCTCCAATATCAACAGGGAGAAGTTCAAAAGAGAAACACTTTGTGCTCGTGATGGAGAGGGACTGGAAGTTGGGAAGTTAAAAAATTAAACTTGTTGACGCCGCTGTTCTAATTCTGCATGCTGCACTTTTTGTTCTTGTTCAACGTGAACACCGAGCACGCCACAAGGCAATATTTGTCTGAAGGATTTTTGGAGCAAACACAGCTCAGATAAGAGATCCTTTCATATTGACTTCAATATCAGATATTAGAAGCAAAAATGAGTTTATTCATGCAGCTTTTGGTATTTATTAGATTCAAGCATCCATGATTCATCATAAAACTTCTTTTTGGAGTTTGAAAGACAACACACACTCTTTCACAGACTGCTCCGGCTGCAGGGAGCCGGTGTTGAAATGACTGACAAGTTGTTAAACTACACAACAGCCCTGTTACAGGTCAGTGCAGGAAGGTTTTAGTGTTTCTGTCTCCTTTTCTGTTTACCCACTGAGCCCTTTAGTCCACAAAGAAATGTAAAACCACAAGCGGCTGTCACAGATGACAAACATCTCAGATGATGTTTGATATAACTTCTAACAAGTTCCCAGACCTAAGTCAGCTTGTTAGGACTGAAATCTGAAACACAGCTTTAGCACTGAAAAACCAAGAGAAGCTTTTTGTTTTATGCTTTAAAAAATACTTTCAGAAAATAAATATATCACTATGTGGAATAACCCAAAGGGCCAAAAACAGATACTTCTAAAGGTTTTAGGCAAAACAAAACTGTTTTTGTCTAAATGAAACTGAGCAAGCAATTATGGAACTGAAGTTGGGATAGTCCCAACCCACCACCCCTCCTAGTGGACACTTATGTTGTCTGAAGTCTGTTGCATATCTGTCTGAGGTGTTTTTTTGCAGAGCAAAGCTGCCCTCCTGGTGGGAGGGTAACTCTGAAGTGCCTTTTTTCCCTCCACCTGAACCAATCCTCATGTAACCCTCTTATCTCTAATAAGCGACTCATGGTTGCGAATGACCACAGTCACCAATTCTTGTCATGTGTCTTGCCCATGTCTGTCTGATCTCTGAATTGTGTACAGAAACTCTAATTTCCCTCTGGGATTAATAAAGTATATTTGATTTGATTTGATGAAAAACTAAATAAATGGTCATCCTGTAAATTTAGTGTGTGACTACTATTCTATTATTGCTGGAGCATTTTGGAACATGGTTGCACTCAAACAGAAGCTTGGAGCTAAAACATAGTTCACAAGCTCCTTAAAACAGACCCACGCCCTCTTCTCCAGCCAACGGGGCGTGGACCATAACCCAACAGGCACTGGGCCGAAGGCAGGTTACATTTTGGACCAATCACCTGTCCATCACAAATCTAGCATGAGGGCTATGCATTCTCGCACTCAGTGTTTGTTCATGTCAAAGCTGATTCACAGTAAAGTGTAGGAGTGCTGACGACACTCCATAATTATTAAAGCATGAAGAGGCTCGGAGCTGCTCGGGGGCATGCTAATCCTTTTTAATTGACTCTCCAACTCTCCAGTGTTATTAAAACCACCCAATAACAAAATCAGCTTTGCTTTATTAGCCTGGCCAGCTGAAATATTACCGACCACCCAGTTCGCTTTTATTTATGTGCCTTTTCTTCCTTTCTGTCTTTCTTGTTATAAATCTGCACTATAAACAATGAGCTTCGCTAACACATGTAAATAAAATACATAATGTGTCTTTTCCAGAAATAAGCCTTTTAGAGCACTGTCACGTTCATTTTTGAGTTTCCATAATCATTTATTAGCGACACTCCGATCGGATCATGTGTTTGAAAATCATGTGATTAGGCTACATTTCCAAAGGAATCACTTGGAAAAGATTGGCTATAAGCTTAGACCCCCAAGCATGACCTTTTAAATTCATTCTTTCAACTGGAATAACAATGGCTTACTTTTAATTTCAACAAGTTCCCCTCCATCAATAATCATGATTTCTTAGACAAGAACAACACTATGACGTCACACAATTTAAGGCAGCCGAGGAATTCAGACACCATAACTAAAAGGTGTTAGCCAGTAGAGCTATGGTCAACCCTACGAATGTGGTACGCTGCTTTAAAAACCAATCCTACTCAGTTCACTGTAGAAAATCGGGCAAAAACATCGGAGCCCCCGGACAATAAAATATGTGTTACAAAACAGAGAAATGATCTACGGATAGCAAAAGAGTACATATAGATTGAGTTTTCTCCGCAGAGTGGCTGGGCTCTCCCTTAGAGATAGGGTGAGAAGCTCAGTCATCCAGGAGGGGCTCGGAGTAGACCCGCTGCTCCTCCACATCGAGAGGAGCCAGTTGAGGTGGCTCGGGCATCTGGTCAGGATGCTTCCTTGACGCCTCCCAGGTGAGGTTTTCCAGGCACGTCCAACAGGGAGGAGGCCTAAAGGTAGACCCAGGACACGGTGGAGGGACTATGTCTCTCACCTGGCCAGGGAACGCCTTGGGATTTACCCGGAGGAGCTGGCCCAAGTGGCTGGGGAGAGGGAAGTCTGGGCCTCTCGACTTAGGCTACTGCCCCCGCGAGCCGGCTCCGGATAAGCGGATGAAAATGGATGGATGATGGATGGATAATAATAATAATAATAATAATAATAATAATAATGATAATAATAATAATGACTGTTAAAAACAAATTTCCTAAAAAACACATTAATTGAAAAAAAGAGATAATTTTAATGTTGTACCACAGTTACATTGAAAAATATAAGCAAGCTCATCTGAAAGCAATTGAGCATCAATCATGATTTGAGCTTCTTTGCCGTTTTATAACCAGGTGTTTTAGTACCATGTAACTGTGGTGTTGTAAAATGGGTAAAACAGCTCAGCGGATATGTAGATTTTATTTCTAACCTTCAAAAACACATGCAGGAATGCAATGAAACCCTGCCACAGCTGTGATGCCACCAGGCAATTAAGGATAGCATTCAGCTACAAACAGTCAAAAAAAAACACTATAACTGCACTGACATCAGGCATCTCACTGAAAACCACTAAACTCAACAGTGACGTGATTGAAAACCAATTAATTTGTCAGTAATTGTTCAAAACTCGAGCTTATTAACACCCCCCCCCCCCCCCATGTTGGTCTCAGATGAGGAATTTACTGTCCCAATTGGTCACGTTTTAAAAATTCTCACAATTCTTTCCAGCAGTCAAACTGAGAACTATTTCCAAGAGCTGCCTTACTCCTTTAATTGTCGTTTCATGCTCGCTTTATTACAAAATAGAAGTGAAAATGTTCCGAAACCTTTCACGCACACAGGAAGTGAAAGAAAATGGGAAAGTTTGTTGTGGTTCTAAAAGACTTACAAGGTCTAACAACTCAGAAAACTCGAGAAGAGATCACTTTTGTTATTTTGACAACGCTGCACCCCGTGTCAAAACTGTGTGTTCATTCATCTGCGACAACACTGTCAGGATTGCCGAGGGCAGCAGGGGTAGCTGCAGTACACCCGGCGTCGTCATGTCACCATCAATCCTCAGCCTCGTCTCAAACTGTGTCAAGAACGGCGAGGGCTGTAGGAAAGACGGAGAGAATGTGACACTGGGAGAGGCGAACACAGGAAAAAATATCACAGGAGAATGAGAGACAACAAAATTAAATAAGGAAACAGAAAAAGCTAATTAAGACAGAAGAAACAGAACTGTATGTTTTCCTGATGATTGGCAGGACAATATTCAGAATACGCTTCCTGAAGAGGCAAACAATCCTAAAAGTCACCATGGAAGCTTTGTGAGAAGGTAATGAGTGGATTAATCTAATTTGGTCCTGAGTCGGGGGATGATGAGTCAATCTACACAAATGCTGACATCCCCTAAACCCACATCCTCCTGAGTCAAACAGCCACTCAGCCCTCTTACACACACAAGAAAGGAAGAAAAACTAAATCCTACTTTCAAAAACACTCAAACCACTGAGAAGTAAAAATCACTGGCTCACATAGTTCCTGTTCTCCTTCAAAAGGAAAGAAAATAATACAGGTGTTCAGTGAAGAAAAGAAATCACAGTTTCAATACATAATTGAACGTTTCCTTCTTTGAATTTTGATTTTTAAGTGGTTTACTTGATGGTCATGAGAAGTGAAATAGAGCTGAAAAAGCTACTTTTTATTCCTTTGTGAGAAAAGCCAGATTATATTTTACATTTGATTTGAAGTTAAAATCATCAAGCAGCTGGGAACTCTGAAGGAAATAAAGACAGGAGCCAGTTATTTGTTGAGATCATGGAGGCAATAATAAACAAGTCTTAATATTTTGATGTCAGAACAAAGTAAAAGACGGAACTATTTTGAAGAGAAAAAGAGAAAATGTATTTTTGATCAAATATAAATATTAAATTACAAAAGTAAGTCTGTTTTACACTTTTTATATAAGATAAGCCTTTATTTCAAATAGTTAAATCTGTGATTGAACCATTTGAACACAATTACTTTAGTATTTAATATTAAGCTGTCACTAAATTTGCATTCAGCGTCCTGCCTAAATCTGTTTTAAACTGTTTATCTGTGGAGAATTCCATCAGGAGAGATCTCTCTGGGAGTCGGATTAATGAAGACAGGCTGACGACTTATGAAAACTAACTGATCAATCTGTTTTGCTTCTTGTATTATTAGTCTTATTCTGTCCCAGAGATGTCAATCATGTATTTGCATGAATATGGATCTATTTTATTATCATACGGTATTTACAGTCTATGATATGGATGGAAAAACAGCAACAAGTATCTTTTAAATTCTTTTTAAAATTAGATTTCCATCCTTTTTTTTGGTGAAAACTAAAAAGAGCTTCTGCAGAAGGACAAAAGCAAACTGAGAGAGCAGCTAACAAACATGTAACAAATATGTTTAAACACACAAAAAACCATGATGATGATGTATAACTAACTGTGAACTACATAATTGTTGCATCTTTTTATTTCTTTTTAACATGGCATTTAATACTTATCACTTCCCAACAACCACAGCTCACACTGGTTACATTATGGTGTTTCTTACCACTCTGGCTTACTCAGTGTGTTCGTGCATGCTTGTGAGTGTTTGTGTTACAATCACAAAAATAACACAAATAGGTAAACACATATGTGTACTGTTTCACATGAGAGACTTGATGCATATTAAGCAACTGTTTTCTTCTATTAAAGGGATACTAAGCGGTTTAGCTTGCTTTTAGCACCCCCTAGTGTCCGTTAATAATTCTCTGTGGAAACGTATCTCCTCACTGAGTGTTTGTCTTTTAACGCCTTAATCTAATTGCTGAAATATCTCCCAGCCTCCGTTCGTGTCTACAGGAGTGAATGACTAAATGAAACACATCAGCTGTGTTCACGATCTAAAACATGGAAGCAGACTGCAGCGCCAGGTATGTCAGCTCAATTTATTCTAAATCAGGGGGTGGCCTGCCACTCTGACGTTGCAAGTGCGATATTCTGGCCACAACGGGGCGGTAGTGGTCTGATTGATATTTCATTAACTCTGTAAAGAGTCGTTTTAGCAGATGCTGGGTAAAGAAAATGATTTAAAATTATGAAAAAGTTGCATAGTATCCCTTTAATTTGTGATTATCTGAATGGAAATATCTAACATTCGATGTGATATTTATATAACGACAATAATCCTCTCAGCACAGCTCTAATCAACATGAGACAAAAGCTGCTCTTAGCTCATGTGCTCCATTTGTAAATTGCTCTGCAGCAAAGGACCATCACTAGAGTTTCATAAACTCCATTTCAGTAATTTAACTATGTAGCTGGAATAAAAAAAGAATGCTGACTAATCTGTGGATTACTGTGACGATTTCTGACAGAGGTTTAGGATCAAGGTAATGTGGGATGGGAGATGAGCTGGGGGGCTTACTACGGTTGCTCAAAGAAGATTAAGGTAAATATCTATTGGTGAAGTAGCATTACATAAATTGTTTTTGTGGACAATAAAACGTGCATACAAGCACACACACCTTTTTTCTAAATGATTTGAAGGTGACTTTAAAGTGCAGGTTCACTGAGAAACCATTTTGGATTTATTATTTTTGAAAAAGATTTTTGAGTTTAACATGCAGCCTGAACGAGATAATAGTATTCTGCAACTATTTCCTGCGTTAGCTTCTGATTGAAATAGATGGAAAAACACTCGGTTCAGAAAATCGTGACGGATTGATATCACTGTGTCACTTAACATTCATGGATTCACCCATCTTGACTCACAACGGGGACAGCTGTCATTGGTTTAACGTCCAGCAGAGAGCAGAGCGTGTGTTGGCTAAAATAATTAGCAACTCCACCACACAGCAGAACTCCCCCAGGCATATGTCATTTGTGGAGATAAAACATCAACAAACAGAATCAATGGAAGAGTTGCGTTGCTGTTAATCAATCAGAGGCGAGATTTTCAAATACCAGGAAGCCATTTAATCATCCGGCTAACTTCTACATCCTCAAACAGTAGCCTCTGTGCTCCCCCCCCCCCCCCCCCCCAAAAAAAAAAGAATGACTTACAAGGCATTCATTCCCACTAGAGACCACAGCAAATGAAATAAAAGTATGAATACAATTGTTGTTCAAATCTTTTGGTCCTGAGATTCAAAGAATTCACAAAGATCAAAAAATTCTAAATTGTGGGTTTAGTTTGTGCTAAATTATTAAAGGTTCCATCCACAACCCATTCAGCTCCCCCCCCCCCCCCCCAAAAAAAAATAACACGCACATGTGCTTAAACCACACCCATATTCTGACAAAACTCTACACAATCAAGCAAAGCCCCGCCCACATTTGACAAAACCCATTCATGCTTTTCTGTGCTGAATTTTGTACTTAACTGTTTACAATCAGTCAAAACCAATCAACCATGGACCTAGAGCCATCCACAAAAAGTATGCCGCATATGTGAGTAATCCCACTTACAGCCCCGTGTATCAACAACGTGTAAGATGGGACCCAGACGAGTTTTGTTTATCTTTCCCAATGGAGGCCCTCTCCGTACCCAGAGTTGCCCTGTTTTACATTAATACAGGCATTTAAAATGAAGTCATAATGGAATCTGCCAACAGTCACACAAAGGACTCATTTTAACCACTTCCTCTCCTTGTGGGCCCCACGTGTAAATACTGGCATGGCAGAAACGTCTATGTCTAACCAGTATCTAACCTTCAAAAAACTTTAACTGATATTTCAAATGAACATCTCTAAAAATATATCTTTAAACTTTTTACAGCTTCAGCAAAACGAAGCACATATGCACAATGAATCGATCTGAAAGTTAAAAGTATTATGAAGCTAAAGAAGGGGATCTGCTTCCTACTCCGGACACTGAAGAAGAGCATGTCTTATTTCTCAGGACAGTTTAATTCACACTGTCATCTTCACTTTCCATTTAAAGCACTCTCCCGCCACCAGAGCTGTACCCTCCAGATAGGTTCTGCTGGTTAAACGTCATCACATGACACTTTAAGAGTGACGACTAAAAGAGACTGTGTTGGTTTGTGCGCGGTGGACTGTACTGGTGTGAGAACCAGGCAGCCGTCAGCATTTTGGGGCCCTCCGCACAGCTGATGTCGTCTGACAGAAAAGTCTTCTTTGATTTGCATCACACACACACACACACACACACACACACACACACACACACACACACACACGTGCGCGGCCTATATTGGACGTGTTTGCTGCATGTTTTCTGAAGGACCGTGATTAAAGTAATTAAAAGGGAATCTGTTGTGACTCTTGAATGCTAGTGTCATGTTTGAGAAAACCACGTTGTACAAAAAAAGCAGAATAAGGTCCAAATACAAAACGTTACATTCCAAATTAGAATATTATCCTCTGATGGGATATATTACCCTTGCAACGATAAGGCAGGGGTCGATCTTGATCTCTTATTTCAATAACTCGAGCTGATTTAGGGGGTGAATTGAGTTGTTCAGTATGTGACGGGAAGTTGACCAGGCTCCAGATATCTGGTTACTGTCTGCCTCTGTGTGTGTGTGTGTGTGTGTGTGTGTGTGTGTGTGTGTGTGTGTGTGTGTGTGTGTGTGTGTGTGTGTGTGACACGTGGAGGGCCTGTCACCACACACTGATGTGTGTATTTCACAGCAGCTGGGGTAATCAGTCATACACAGCGACAGACGCACACACACACACATCCATAACTCCACCTGCCATCTGCAGTCCACTGACTACGCCTGGCCTTTGGGGTCATGCAGACTCTTTTAAGTTGTGTGATATATGTATTCTTGCTGTCATTTTGTTGCCTCCATGTCTTAATGGTCCTCACAACATTTGTGTGTGTGTGTGTGTGTGTGTGTGTGGGGGGGGGGGGGGGGTACACCAGGACTCACTATGGCTCAGGTCCAAGTTCCACACAGCTGCTCACTTTCAGCATAGCCTTTAATGAGCTTCATTTAGGACCACCACCACCCCACCCATAATAAAATAAAAATGATTAAAGAAGCAAAAACCTTGCAGGTGATCGAGAACCACGATTCTTCCATGTACTTTGTACACTTTGGTTCAAATGATCACAAGCCTAAATGGAAGTGGGTGGCAGGTCAGGGATGGCATTCTGCAATGTCCTAGGGGGCGCTGTTGTTCAATTTTTCACACACAAACACAGTGTGTCTATGTACATGTGTTCATTTCTGGAAAAAATATTCGTGTCAATTTCAGAGTAGATCAGATGAAACATATGTGATTTTAACCCTCCAGCAAAACGTAAGTTTTAATAATGACATCAACCTCTGATCTGACTAACTTGATATGGTAAAACATGACAAAGAACTATGTCCATGGTACAACGCAACATCCTGTTTTAGGTAGGCAGGAAGGTCGAACGTTGGTGTGAAGATGGATGGATTGAACTTGACAAAACTCGGGTTTCTGGTGCAGACCTAATGGCTTATTTCTTTTAGTTTTATTTATGTTAATTTTGCAAGTCAGACTTTGACCGGTGATATACTGATCAGGTTACATCAAACGTTATAAGCATCGTCTCCTTTTTACATGTTAAAGTACAGGGAAACTCCTAAAATTAGAATATGGTGAAACTTTTTTATTTACTTCAATAATTCAACTTAAGAAGTGAAACTCATTTAAGAGATAGACCCGTTACATGCAAAGCCAGGTATTTCAGCCTTTACTTGTTGTACCTGTGATGATTATGATGTGTGTGTGTGTGTGTGTGTGTGTGTGTGTGTGTTACAAAACCGCAAATCCAAAATCTCAAACTATTATAATGTTGTTAAAAGGTTCAATATTCTAAACTCAAACTGTCACAGTTTGATCAGCTAGTTAAACAAAAACAGCTGCAGCTTCCCTGAGCCTTTAAAAGTTGTAAATGGACTTTTGCATCCTAATGTAGTGTTTTAGACTTTAACCTGTAAATGTGTAAAGTATAAAAATATTGTGTTTAATCTAAAATTGTCAACGTTGTCTGACTGGTGGTACCCAGTCTTTTCAGCTTCACATCCACAAAACAGCATTTTTTAAGAGATACAACCCCAAACATCTTTAATTCGACATTCACGTTTAAGACGATTAAGTTATTTTATAAACATTTATGATAGAAGTAAAGCTGCGGCAGCAGCTTTTTGATTTAATTTTGATTTCAGGAAGTCATCTTAAGCCTAGTGTTAATTTTGACAAGACATTTTCATTTAGTTTTAGTCTCTGTTATTTTTAATCACCGTTGCCGGCGTTTCTGTGGTTACCGGTAGCTTCCTCAAACATCACCCGGGTCCGTAATCTAATTGGTTCTTTACTCATGCAGTCCTGCTTGTTCCACTGGCTGACTGTTTTTTTTTTTTTCAGTTCTGCCATCTTTTCCGTTTTCGGATTGGATTTTCATTACTGTCCATTTTCATTGTCTTTTATTCGTCCACGAAAACGGTGATCAATATTCGTCATAATTTAGTCTTAGGAAGAAGCACATGTTTAAGTTTTCAATTTGTTTTCTATCGCAAAAATTCCCTCATCACAACAAAAATAAATAAATAAATAAAATCAGACTCCTGTGGTAACCCATTGTGGAGTCCTGACCCCCAGGGGCGTGTCCAGGGAGTGGCCTGGGGTAGCACATGCCACCCTTGGAATCTGATTGGCCACCCCAGGTGTCACCACACTAATTTACCTTCAAATAGGCTTTTCATTGTCCACAAAAGGCTTGGGGGTAACACAAAAAAAGCGTAACCAATGGTGCCACCCATGCACAAAGTTGTGCCTCACCTGGGCCACCCCAGTTTAAAAGATTTGGACACGCCACTGCTGACCCCAATTTTGTGAACTACTGTTTTAGACCATACCTCTAAAACTTACTTTAGGATTTTAAGAGTTTCACAAAGATGATAAATTTAATTTCTGTTTTCACTGACCAGACCAAATAATCCAAACTTGATGCATTTCTAACTGAAAGGAAACATTTGCGTGCACCTGTTGCAAGTCTGTAAAACTTACAGACGTGAGTCCAGAAAATATTTCCTTCTAAACTCCTGAACCCTCCACGGAAGATCTAAAAGCTTTCCATCAGGTTTTAAGGGCCTACATCACAGTCGAAAGAGAGTCAGATGGAGCTCAAAGACTTCAGTTTCTCTTAGAAGAGGTTCAAAATAAAAGAAAGAAAGAAAAAAAATACAGAAGAACAGAAACAGAAATGTCTGTTCAGAGTGAAAAGCAGTAGTGTGTAGGTGTGTAGACCTTTTCGTTGGGGTCTGGAATTAGTTTGACCCTGACCTCTGAAGGCTTGCAGTTGTGCTGCAGTTAAATTGATCACTGACAAATCCGCCTTTCGTCATGCTGTATAGTGTGTTTGTGTGGATTTCTTTCGGGATTTGTCTGCAGACGGTTGCATTGGCGTAAGAACAAACATCTGCGTGGGCATGTGCTGGCACGAGGGCCGTTGGGTTTGTGATTTTATGAGCATGAATGTAAACTGTAAGTGTGTTTGTTTGGGGCAGTCAGGGCTTTGATTCAGCATGTTGACAGTCATGTGCCAGCTGGGCGGTAAAATATGGGTGTCACGTATCAGGGCAACAACCCCATCACATTGACAACTTTACAGCCGTCGTCAATGAGTCGACGTGGCAACCGCAGCCACTAAGATTAGAACTTTTAAAGAGAGGTCACGGGACACCAGCAACAAGAGCTGTCTATCAACTCATGAAAAACAGTAAAATAAAATAACACGTCTGTAAGCTAGTCAATAAATGATAGAAGACAAACAAAAGGAAAAAGAAAAGGAATCAGAGAAGATTGATATCCACACAAATTCAGGGGTTGCAATCTGGTTCTCTGCTGGTTTTAAACTAAAGAGCTTCAGCAGACAGTCAATGCAGACCAATCCATTTCCCCGAGATCCCATTATGATAGGCATCATGAAAGGATGGGAAACGGTAGCAAACGGAATATACTGGAAAAACAGCTCAAACCTTTCTGCGTGCGGGTGTGTGTCCGCACATGCTTTGCAGCATAAATGTTTTGGAACAAGTGTCGAATACAAAATGCTGTAAGAGATGCTGAGCAGGCGCTTAGGTAATAATGAGCTAGTAACAGGGGCTGGTCCAAACAGGGGTCACCAATCGGGCCCCATGGTGCCCTTGGAACCATATAAGGTGTTCAGAGGCCTTTCCCCCAAACAGTTTAACATAAAATAAAACAAAATAAAATAAAATTCAACTGTTAACTTTTTAAATCACAAATGCATTAATATGAATTGAAAAACAAAATTTCCCTTAAAAAAACATTAAAGGTTCCATATCATGCTATTAAAACTTTGAGAGAAATGGTAGACACAGTACATGATTAAATATTACCATCTGCACTATTGAGATGGAGTTTATTTTAAATATGAGTTATTTTCATCAGCCTGAATTTATACCTGGAATTTAAACGGTTCGTTTCAGTGAAGCTCCGCCCATACCTGCTCCGACAAAGCACACCTACAACAGCATCTTATGCAAGGCTGCTGTTGTATTGGCCTTGGTAATCCAGTGGTTTAAGCTGCTCCCCTTTATCTTGTTTTGCCACGTGTTGACACCAGTTCGACTCGCGGAGTCTGCAGTAATTTATTTAACCAGCTGAAGCAGATTAAAATTTTTAGTAATGCTTCCTTTTACAGTCCCCTAATTACTAAGTACTTACATGGTAATTACATAGTAAGTTAAAGCGTATAATTGTGTAAATAAAGTGTAATTATTGTGTAAAGCAGTATTTACTGGGAATGAATAATACATATAAAAATTAGAAGTGAAGCTGAGTTACTTGGTAATAATTGTTTAAGAACTCTAACAATAATACACTTTAACTAACTATGTAATTACCATGTAAGTACTTAGTAATTAGGGGACTGTAAAAGGATGCTTTGCCAAATGTCTTTATATTTTTGTTTTATTCTTTATTTTCTGCAAAATGGGTTTGATGTCTCTAAACGTCTGACAATTTTTAAGCAGCATTTTAATTGATACTCTGCTCACCTCACATGGACTCACTTTGACAAAATAAACAAAGAAAGTAAAGAAAGAAATAAAAAGATTAGTCCCAGGGCTGACAACTTTTCAATCCATGTAAGAGGGGGGCGCTTCACCTCCATGTTCATATTGTGACAGTGACTACGTTTACATGCAGCCAATATCCGGGTTATGATCAGGTTCAGGTCAGTATTCGGGTTTCTGAGTTGATCAGAATAACCCGTTTACAAGCATAAATAGAAAGAGTTACCCCTAACTTGCATAACCCAATTTAAATGCAGACGTTGGGGTAGCAACAGGACGTATGGACTACGTCAAGACGCAGTATGCATCATTTCCAGTTCTTCTTGTTCCGGTATCCATGAAAACAACATGTTTCCCAGTTCGGAAGAGATAGCGACCGCGTTTGCGCTTTAGTGCTGGTATTGACCCACCGATGAAGACAGAGGTTTCCTCGTCACTCCAAAAGTGTGGTGCTGAGCCGCGACTCGCCATGTAGCTCCCAACTTGTTGTTTACTTCCGGTGTTCTGGCGCATACAAGACGTCTCGCTACTCAAAAGACCAAGATTCCTTGCGAACAGAGCATGTGCAGAACACACGCTTTGATGGGGATATCCCGATATGTGTTTACACGACCAAACATTCGGGTTAGAAAAGGGTTACCCCAGGTGTAGTAACCGGGTTTTTAAAAACCCGGTTATGAGCATATCCGGGTTTTGGGCGATGTTTACATGGACCTGCGGAACCGGGTTATCGTGAATATTTGGGTTTTAAAAGGGTTACTGGCTGCATGTAAATGCACTCAGTGAGGGGGTGGGTTTGATGACTGTTTCATCTCTGCAAGCTTACCGTGAGAACAAGGGGGTGTGGGGGGCTGTGTGTGTGTGTGTGTGTGTGTATGTGTGTGTGTGTGTGTGTGTGGGGGGGGGGGTCTTCGCGTGAGATATTGGAGGTGTGGCACGAGAGCGAGTAAGGAGGGTCAAACGCATGTCTCACGCTAACTGTGTGAGAGTCGTCAACCCTGCTGTTCTTATATTTTAAACAGTTTACTGAAAGGATTGAGAACATAACAGTGGCAAGTGTTGCAAAAATAAAAATAAAAATAGAAAAAAGTTTCTGCTTCGATGGGGAGTTGAACTGCTGCAAAACAACATACCAGTCTAACACTCTTACCTCTGGACTACTGAGTCACCTAACACACATATCCTGTGTTGGCCAATACGTGCATCTTTGTGGTCAGGACACATGGTTTTTACGATGATGATTTGTCCTCGATGCAAAAGTAATTAGCCAGAATATGCACTCTGGCACCAGTGGAGGTTTAAAGCAGTCATCTGTGACACGAAGGTCACATTCTCAACTGCAGCATGATATCAACCGCTCTATGCCCGCAACTAGAAGAAAGTGGGCGTTATTGACCCACTTCCAGGGGAGGCGGGTTTCAGATCACAGACTAGCTTCAGGGGGAGGGTGAGTAGGGCCTGATGACACACTTAGTTTTCATCCGTGTGTTTGCAAGATTTTCAAAATAAAACTCAAAATTTGCAGCTGATACAGGAAACTGAATGAATGCAGCCAAAAATGGGTTTGGGGGTACTTTTCATGAGGAAATCATATCACAAGATAAAAAGCTCCAAATGTGGATTTTCTATGATATGTCCCCATTAAAATATGTTTATTATACATGAAGTTTAGTTTTTCTCTGATATATTCCAGTTCAAAGGTCACTATTCCATCAGCTTGGTAGCCCTTCGTGTGGCTCAGTGTGCATGAAGTAGATCTCAGCTTCACAAAGGTTCATGAGCCCTCCTCCAGAATATTAAGGTTCAGTGGAGAAACATAAATAGAGACAATAATAGAACAAATTCCCAAGGTCTACATGTAGATGTTGCAGTAGTTCCTACTTTTGAACTTATGTCTCCATTCAACTAATGTACACAATTCATTTCAATCAAAAGAAGAAACCGTTGGGAGAAAAAAAGCTCTTTCTTTTTCTTCACGCTCCCGGAGTTGGTATGACGATGTGCTTCCTCTATTCTCTCCCAGGGGTGCTGTGTACTTAAGTGCAATTGCAAAAGACTATCAAACCCTAAAGGAGGGAAATCTGATTCAGAAACTCTCCCTCCAGAAGTCTAGCCTTCTTAAGGGCTTCGCTGCAGCAGTTTTTGGTCACTGCTGTTCCTCAGTGACCAATTAAACAAAATAATGTATTGTCAGAGGTTCAGATGGGTCACACAACTGAATAAAACCAAAAACATAAAGAACAATTTGAATTGCAAATGGGAACTGCTATAGCTACAGCCTTCAGGGAGTGGTAGTGGTTTGTGTGGTCCTTTCAAAATAAAGGCTTAAATTCAACGAGGGAATGAGGTATCGCAACACCAGCACCACTGAGGAGGGTGTTGTGAACATGTATCATAATTAATTCATCCTAATTATATAGAATGAGGTCAACAAGATTAAGAATTTTGTAAATAGTTTTGCTGTTCTGCATTTTAGAGGTAAAGTAACTTATTTGCTACATCCTTCAATCCAGTTTACCTTCCTTCCAAAACTTTTTCATAATTACAAGACAAACCAAAATAATGAATAAATCTGAAGGTTATTCAAATGTAGTTATTCATGATTTAAAGGTGAAACTTTGTACAGCATCTTTTCTGCACCAATTACAGCAGAGAATCTCCTGTTTAGCATGTTTAGCCACTGGGAATGTTGCTCATTCCTCAAGGCAGAACTGCTCCAGTTTCTTCCATCTGGGAAAGCTGCTCTTGTTGTACAGCCGTCTTAGAAGTCTGATGTAGATTATCAGTCAAATACAGATCAGAGGAAGATTTAAGAGTCTCTCACTTACTTTTTCTTGCTTCGCTAATCCCAAATATTGTTACATTATAATACAGCCACCGCCGTGCTTCAGTGTAGTGTTCCAGGGTTGTTACAAATTGTTTTAATTGCAACACATGAAATACTTTTACTTTAAAAGTTCACATGTTTCTCATTTGAGCCAAAGGACCTTCCACCATTTTCAAAAAAGACGTTTGTGTTCCCCTAGTGGGTTTTTGACATTTTTTTTTAAATTTCCTCTTAAAGTAGCTTTCCGGAATTCTCTACTTTCAGAAATTATGTATGGTTTTCCAGAAATCCATGAAAGTGATTATCTTATCATGTACTGTGATAAAATGTAAGCAATACGTCTTTATTTATTTTTTGCTCAGCACGCCCCCTGCCCCGCAGAGCTCCGTGCAATAGGAAACTGAGCACCGACCAGAACTAATCAATAGCAATAAACTACCGCTCTCTCCTGTGAGGCTTTACGGATCCTGCAGTTACCTCTCAAATTAACGTTACCTGGTTGGTGACCGTTATTATTGCTTTATTTATGATTACTCTTTTAATTCAGTGGCTCTAGGAGAAATATTCGGAGCCTTGGATGGTTTTGGGTGCATTTCTGGCCTTGCAATGTTGCAAACTGAGGCTGTTTTTACAGCACAAAAAGTCAAAATTTATTGATTATATTATGAGATTAAACGGTGACATTTTTTCTTTAAATGTTCAAAATATATTAAATAGTTAAATTAGACCAGTTTCAATGCTTTTGAAAAGCATTGTACAGTAGAACAACATACAGTATACTCCTAAAGAAGGTGGACATTTTTTAGTCTTTTGAGTTTAATTTGAGTTTAATTAGCGGAGCTCAAATACAGCAGTGGAGTCAGTGATGAAGAGGTAAAATAAAAGGAATTTAGGCTGAATCTCTGCAGCAACTGGCAACTCTACATGTAAGTTGTGCTCAAATTGGCTGTCTGGGGACATCTAGGTTTGAGTTGAAACTTTTGATCTTTGGATCAGTGTGGTAGAACGTATATGCACCTGCCAGTCAGAACGGGATTTAGGGACGTTTATCCCCTTGTGTCAATTCTGCAAATTTATTGTTGCATGAAATTACTTAAAATCAGCACCTCCTACTTCTGATAGAAAAGTGAAGTCATGATGCTAATATTTATTCTGTGATCTGTTTTTCTCTTAATGTTTTGGGCTTACATGATCTAACTTCGTTTTTGTTAAATTATTCCTTGGGTTTTTAATTGGCATTAAATTACAGGATAGAATTAGTGCTGTAGTAAAAAAAATTACAAACATCAGTAATCTGTATGCAGGAAGAGAACGTAAAAGTTTTAGTCAACTGGTCCTTGATAGAGTTCATGCTTCAAAAAACAAACAAAAACAGACCAAACAACCGTTTCTCCCCCCAGCCTTGTCTTCAAGGTTCAGGAAAATCCCAAAAAGTATTGCAAATGTAGTAATTATACATTTTGTGGCAGTTTCAAGGTGTTTCTACTTGGTTTTTAATGAATCCAGCAACGCAGTTTACATTCACCTCCAACAGCAGATACAAACCTCAGCAGCTGGTATGCCTTCGGGGGGGCGACACTGTAACAGCACCTCCTGCTCCAGCGACACTTCTTTTCCAAGGGGTTCTTGTTCAAACGACTTCTTTAGGTCTGAGGAGAGAAGCAAGACATTTATAATATTTAAAACTCAATTTTACAACATGAACATTTAAAGATGCATTTTAAAAAAATTAAACAAACAAACAAACAAATAAATAAATAAAGCCCCTTCTTTCCACCAGACATGTGAGCAGTGTGTAACATAATACAGGCATTTTACCCATGAGCTCCCTCCCAAGCTGGGACCTTTCAGACGCAAAATGGGAGCAATAACAAGCAAGGACTTTTATTTTTAAAGATTACTGATGTTTTTCACTGCTTTTGTTTTTGTTTAGACATCTCATGGGGCTTAAATGAGATGTACAGTTTTATGTCATCTGCATAAAGATGGTAAGATATTCATTTAAAAGAGCTCAGGATGTTCTGAAGAGAAAGTAGATAGAGGAAAAGTAGAGGCCCCAGCACAGAGCCTTGCAGTACACCATGGGTGATGGAGGTGGTAGAGGACTGAACCAGCCACAGAGAAGGAATGTTCAGAAAGATAAGAGCAGAACTACTCCAGAGCAATTCCTGGTAGACGTAACCCATCTTTCAGCCTATTCAGCAGCAGATGATGTGTCAAACGCTGCAATAATAATAATAATAACAACAATAATAATAATAATAATAATAATAATAATAATATAACATTATAAATTAACATTAGTATGATTTCTATAGCTACGTATATTACCTCTTTTTTAGTCACTGTTGTTATTGTAAACATTTCACGTGCTGATTAGCTCATTGTTAGCGTTGTTGTTGTTAGCCTACCTAATATGAAGTCATCGCTGCAGATTTGGGCATTTTTAATTATCTGCTACTTCCATTCACTTCTTCTGACAGCTTACAACCAAAGATGTCTCTTAGTGGATGGAATTCTGTAGAACTTTGCGCAATTTGTTGTTTTTATCAAAGCGATTGGTGCCAACAGCAGAAAAAGACATGATTTTTTTAGCTTTTTCTGCAACGCACAAGCACATTAGGGTGGGAGGTGCCACGGACCGATAAGGGGTCTTTATGTCCACTCTAACAAAAAATAAACATATTTTGCAAGTGGTTCAACGTCAGTGTGAAAGTGAGTGGAACCTTACTTTCAGAGTGACGCAGTAATTATGGAGTTGATGCTAATCTGAGTCAGCCATCCAAGCACTGAGTCATCACACTCTTTAGTTCACAACAAGGAAAAACACTTAGCTACACTGTCTGGAAAGCCAACTGCATGGATGTGTCCACGCTCAGATTCATTAACCACATGATGCTCAGCTACAAGTCCTCCTCTCCATCACAATGCAAAACTTAACCTTGTGCTCATTCTTTATACATTCAATAAAGTTCAGGGATCTCTCCCAGGCCAAAGACAATAAATGATTCACATAGACGGTTTGCATGCTGTGATAAATGACAGCATTACAAAGCAGCATGGAATGTGCAGCCTTTTCTCCCGCTGAACACTGCAGAGAGAACTCAGATGTTATTTCATTCACATCGCGTCACGGAAAAGCTCACAATAGTACATTCATACCATCAGAGACACGTTAAAACCAAACATGTGACAGGAACACAAGAATAATAGCGCTAAGGAGCTTTTAACAGGATCACGTCCAAACCACATAAGGAAGGTAAACAAATGGGAACCATAATGCAGGCGGTTTATTGTGCTGGGTGTCTTTTTTTAATTACTTAATGCATTTTATTTGTTTTTTGACATTACGTTGTTTGAATGTCAGCTGCTCTTTATTTATTTTCTACAGAGCCAATGTTTTTATTTTCCTTTTGCTCTCCAGGTTTGAGGTTTTCTAGTTATGTGGATGATGTAGACATCTGCATATAAAAGGACTTCATCATTTGTGTCACTCAACGAAAACTTCCTTTAGACTGTAGATGCATCATTTTTTTAAATTGTTCTTTTTAAAAATAATTCCACACATTTGTGGGAGACAACCCTCTGCCCTTCAGCTTTCAAACTTTCAGGTTTCAAGTTGTGTCGCCCTGCGTCCTTTTACTCTCCTGGTTCCCAGGTGAAGTCTTCATTTCCTCATTTGTTGGCTGTAGTTTCTCATTTTTCAAAGTACACAAACACAGACAAGACTAAGGATTTTTTCTTTCAGACAACAGCAAGTTGGGCCCTGGGGACTTTATCAGGGTTAGGGTCAAAGATGTAGACCGTGTCGGCATGGGAGGAGGGCAACAGGAAGAAAAAATGCGAGAGCAAGATTAAGAAACTTTTAAGAGAACTTTTCAGGATTAGCTGAGAAATCTAGACAAAACCAGAGCAGTAGAAAACGGTTTTGCTCTGCTACGCTCCGTTGTAACCTCAGCAGGTCTATCATTGGCCCAAACATTGGCCAATCAGCATTTTATGTTTGTAGACATCATGCGGGCCCAGCACCTGAAGTGCGATGGAAAAAAATGAAAAAGATGCTGTTAGCCCAGAAACAGCGCTCAAAACAGCTTTGGCATCAACTATCAAGCTTGAGTTCAGAACTCCGCCACACGGGTCATCACCACCGCGCCATCAGCCCTACTCTTCAGCGACTCCACTGGCTCCCAGCTAAACACCGGATCCAGTTCAAAGCCCCACTTCTCAGCTTCAAAGCTTTTCACAATCCCCCCCCCATCTGATCTTTCACACTATTTGTCCAGTCCACTCCCTCCCTCATCATCCTCATGTCCACCTGACGTCCACCCTTCCATCTGACCTCCACAGGTTTCAGATCCCTCAGTCGCTCTTCTCTGATTCACTCCACTTTCAAATCAAGACTCAAACCTCACCTCTTGGATAATACCTACTGTTTAATAGTTATGTTTTGTGATCTGTCCTTTGGTTTTGTACTTCGTAAGCCTCTAGGGCTTTAGGAGTCGTTTCTTTTATCTTGTATTTTGACTTTTATCATTTTTTTTGCACAGTGACCTTGAGTTCCTTGAAAGGTGATTTAAACAAAAATATTTTATTATTAGTAGTAGTATTGTTGTTGTAATTATTAATATTATCATTATTTTTCTTTTATTAACAATTTAGACTTTTCTTTGAGACACAGGCAGATGTACTAAAATCCATTATTGAACAAAATAATCCTCCAGAACATTTTTTACAGCAAATGTTAGTTCCTGTTTGTGAAGATGTGACTTTGTCAGTGACTCCTTCACATGGGCCTGTGGCTTAAACCACCGTAACTGTGTTCTGACAGAAAAATAAACTGTAAATGAAAAGTTTCAAGCGTGGGAAAGCATAAACGGTGCATATCACGAAGCCTTGTGTGTGTGAAATGACCAAAATGAAACAGCAGTTCCACCACAGAGATGAGCAGCAGAGACAATGAGCCGCATCTGAGTCAATGTGTGAGAGAACGATGCTGCTGGGAGTCCTGCGACACACATTTCACAAAGCGTTAACACGTCCTGTGGAACTTCTGATCCAGAAGGCGAGATTTAACCATCCATGTTGTGTAGAGCTACACTGGTTAAGTGAGTTGCGTGAGTTTTGTAGAAGCTGAAGGAAAACTTCATAATCCAATCAATCCATCTGGAGAAAGGCAGCCTGAATAGAGCACGATGGCTTATTGTGGGAATAATCGCCCCAAAGCTTTAGCTCTAAATCCACCACATGGCGACACACACACACACACACACGGACAGAGACGCAAAGACAAAGACGTACACATACTGTCCCACTGAGAAAAACAAACACAGGAAATGGAGACACTGGGACGCTAACAGATGAATTGAATTCCACGCACACCAACAACTGTGCAGGAACAACTGGAGACACAAAGAGGTGGGGGAATGGTGACTAAGGAAAGAGACAAACTTCTCTTGTGCCAGGCAATTCCAGAAACAATTTCCTGGTCTTAATTAGTGAGGGAAATGGAGAAACGAGGAGTTGGCTTAGAGTTGATTTCCATAAAGATGGAGAATGAAATTAAAGGAGATTAAAGCAAACTGCTCGGGGATGATCAGACACACACATGCACGATCGCACATATTTGTAAGCTACAACGCTAGGGTAAACAGAGTTTGCCAGTGGATAGCAACGTAGATATTTTTCCTGCAAGCTGCATTTCAAAGACATGCGATATTGTGTTCATGACACTGAGCGGCCGTATATTATTGTCACTAGACGGTTGTGTGTGTTTTTGTGCCCTAGAGGAATGAGTGCACATAAGGAAGCGAGAAACGTGCTCATTCACTGACCCCACTTCACTCCTCAAGTACAAATAGGACTATTCAGCTTTCTAAATTTAAAGGACAAAAGGATATGTTCTCTAAAATTCCTTTTAGAAATGCAACAGAACTGAAAAGCACCAATGGTGTGAAGAGTCCTCCAGTGTAACCTCTTATTAAAGACAAAGCAGTGTCAGCATCAATTCAAAATGACCTCCCATTGCACAAACACCCCTTTGTCTCTTCCTCAGTCTTCCTCAGTCTAAGCCTCGTTCTCCACCTCCTTCCATCGCTGCCTAAAAACTTCCATCGCTCAACTAAAACTGTTATTATGTTTGTGGTGAGTTTGTTGCCTTGGGCACCTCTACATAAGCACATTTCAGAGCAATTATCCAAAATGGGTGTCTCTGCCTGCGTGCTGCCCATGCCAAATCATAACGGTTTCCCTCGGTGCAGCTGCTCAAGCAATAAAAAGCAATGTGAGATGCTTGGGAATAGGAGAGGAAAATGGTCTCCTTCAGTCTCAGAGAGGATATTTGGAACATGTAATTTACTAGTATGAAATGGGGAAAACACCTCTGGTTTGGAATAAAAATGATCTGATTTTAACTCAGAAATCACACAGCATAGGAAGGTTATCAATAAGCTTTAGATAGCTCAATCAATCAATCAATCAATCAATTGATTGATTGATTGATTGAAGCTTAAGATACTAGCCTGGCAAGCCAGACTAAATAAATGTATTATTTAGTCTGGCCACGCTCCATTGACGGCTCTCGGTTGTGGGGCGGGTTCTACCGTTGTCTTTCAAATGATCTCCGCATTCCACTGGACAATGAATGTGACATACTCTTGTTTCACTCTGTTGCATCATCCCACCCACCAGGCATATAGAGTGCCCTGATTGGCCCACACAGCGGATAAAGCTCTGTGATTTGTTCACTAAGCAGATAGAGCACTATGATTGGCCCACCATTATGGACCAATCGCAGCTCTTTATGTGTTTGAAACTCCTCTAGAGAGCTGTGATTGGCTAGCCAGAGTCCTGGTAGGAGCTGCGGAGGTTCCAATGGAGCATGCCTAGACCAAACTTTGCAAAGCAAGAATTTGGTCTAGTTCACTAGGCTATTTAGATACAATAATGGAAATGGTATTTAAATTGAAATGATGGCTTAAAATGACACATTCAGCAATGACTATCAATCTAGAATCATGCTGGAAGCTTAAGAGACATGTGGATTATTGTCATAAGTGGTTAGGTAAATTGTTACAATAAATTGGGACTTTAGAGCAAAGGAAAATAATAAAATCTGCAGGAAAAAACCAACTCTAGTGCACATGCAGCTAGAATAGGTCGGAGATGTTCCAACACCAACAAGCTGTAGATTTATGAATGAAACAGTTTTATTTTATTATTTAGTTCACTTAACCCTAACCCTATCAGTGTAGTTTTTGTGACTTAGCATTTTTTTCTCACTTTTAATGCATTTTGCATTAAACATGACAAAACACTTAAAATAAAAATGCCAAAACTTTCAAAATATCAAAAACTATGGTAAAAGTGAACTCGTGACTTTTAACATCAGTTATTTCCAGTGCTGATGTACAGAGAGTCATTTTCTCCTGCTCTGAGAACCTCTTTTCACTGTAGGTCTTTTGCTGAACCCTCGACCCCATCATTTCAACACCTTGCAACCTGTCATCAGCCCTCGACATCACACAAGGTCTTTCCATCTAAAGTCAAGTTTTAAAGGAGTAAACAATTTAATGTGTTTCCATCTCGACAGCACTCCGGAGTGCAACACTTCCTCTGGAGCTGGGTCTGTAATACCATCTGGAAGAAAACGAGCCCAAACTCCTTCCTGGTGCTTAAAGAGATTTTTAATTAAAGTAATTTTGAGCTTATCTGAATGGACTGTTCACTTACAGGGTGTTCGATTTTGACAAGATTCATTTAGAGATTAAATTACCAATTGTGATTGCAAATATTCGACCTAGGCTGTATAGTTTTGTTCCAAACTAAGTATTTTTGTTATTTCAAACTGACATGGCTTGACTAATAATAGCTCTTTTATTAACTGGTCCACTCAGGATGCATGCCGTCTTTTGTGTTTGCAACAATGGATTCTGAGAAGCAACGTTGACCTCTATTGAGGGAAATCTGGGTTCTTCCATCATATCCTCTACATGAATTCAAAGAACTGTTGGGAGTTTGTAGTCCCGTCTGTTTTGGAAAATGTAATATATCATCATGTCTTGATATGTCCACCTTCTGTCATGTTTTCAAAGTGAAGCCAGGATTCCCTAGCCTGGAAAGCCATCCTGTACATGTGAGTACATAGTCTGGCCACGACCCATAGAAAGAGCTCAGTTGTGGGATGGAATCTACGGCTTTCTCCGCATGCTATTGGATAATGAACAATGAGACGCACTCACCGCTATGGATGTGAACGGGGAAGAAGTCGAAAAAGACACAAATACATGCTTTTGTAAATAAAGGAATGAAGTACCTCTATCTGCTTTTGACTCAAAGAAAAGTCCAAGTCTAAACTGTCCAAAGGTTATGCCAAAGCTGTTTAACCCTTTAAGACCTGCCATAGAACAAGTTCGCCAGAACTTACTGTAATTTCCGGACTATAGAGCACACCTCAATATAAGCCGCACCGGGCTAAAAGCCGCAGATATCTACTGAATTGAAAAAGAAGTTTAACTGAACGTAACTGAACTGATCAGTATAAAAAAAACCAGAAAAGTTATTGATTAGTTTATTCATCGTCCTCAGCCTCAGAAGAGCTTCGTCACATAACCTTTCTGTGGCAATGTCAGTGTCGCTGTCCGTGTTGCTGTCATCATCCCGGGGTGAAGCTGGGAAAACAAGCAGCGCCGTTTTACTGTGAAAAAAAATCCTCCTGGGGGCTTTCCGTAGCGCTCCTTTAACCATTCCTTCATTAGACTTTCCAGCATCCATCCTTTCTGGTTGACTAAAGCCGCACCTCATTATAAGCCACATGGTTAAAAGCGTGGGAAAAAGTAGCGGCTTATAGTCCGCAAAATACTGTGTATTTACATTTTTACATGCTGTGGTGCCATTTTTTTGAGTATTTCAACTTTCTATCCATCAACACAACCCTTACATTCTCAATTTTAATTATATAACTTTTAAATGTTCATTGCAACAAAAAATTTTACAAAAAAATGCAATTATCTATACAGACATTGAAATTTGTTTTGTTTTGTTTTTACTCACATTTTTCAATATACAGACATGCCACAGCTTTATGCCTCAAACTTGTCAATGGAAAAAAGTTTCACACGATCCTTTCAAACAACAACAAATTTATTTGAAGTGCTTCCATAAAATAGTTTCAGAGATACACTCATTTATATAAACTGTTACAAAAATGGAAACATCAATAATAATAATAATCAGCAGGAGTCTAAAATAATGTTGAATATTTGTAGCTAATTTTTCAGTAGTATATAGTTTTCATTTTCTCTCACTAATAATAATAACAATAATAAAGAATATTGCATGAATTTATACATGAGGAAACTGAAGGTGAAACTAAAACATCCTCCGGCGCTGTAATGGCGGCAACTGCTTCGAGGCGGGAAGATGTACCGTTTGGCGGGTCCGTGAGTCATCCAAACGTTCGTAGTGGTGTGTGAGTGTGTCGGGAGTTTGTAGTGGGTGTGTGATGTGTCGGGAGTTTGTAGTGGGTGTGTGATGTGTCGGGAGTTTGTAGTGGGTGTGTGATGTGTGCAGGATGTGTTTGTCTAAACGTATTATTGCGAAAAAGCACAAGAAAAAGCCGAAAGACTGGGACTACAAAGAACTACAATTTGCGGGAAAATGACATCAAAGCAGGTGATTGGGTGAGTGATAATCATGTGACAGTTCATGTTGACAACTTGATGACGTTTATTCCAGCATGTGAAGCCCTGTGAGCTGCAGATCAGAATGACACAGCGTCTGTGTCTGAATGAAAACGCTTTTCTTATTTGCAAATTTTGGTTGTTATTTCCAAACTCATTAGAGGAAATACGCAGCGCTCTGGGACGTGTTCAGTGTGTGAGATTTAAGTGTAACTCCTCTGGTTTAATATGCAAAAAAATGTTTTGTTCTATCTTATATAGTTTCAGTTCTACAAGCATTTGAACTCAGATATGCAAATGGGAGTGCCGACACTCCCGCCGGTCTTAAAGGGTTAAAACAAGCTATCGCCATCTTCTTCCGCTCAGTCACATCATCCCGCCAGCAAAACCAATAGACCCCTGTGACTGGCCCATTAAACCAATCAAGCGCTGTGACTGACATTACACAATGCTGCTCAAGCCAATCGTTGGCTTGCTGAGGATCCAATGGAGCGTGGCTAGACCAACATAAGCCAAACCATTTTGCTTCGCCTACTAGATTTCTAGGCTAAGGATGTCCTGCTCATAGTTGCCGCCATCTTGTGTTTTTACAGCCAAAATCTGTGCAATCTGCGTCATTCAAAATCAGTCTTTGTGTTTTCAAAAACACTCCATTGTATTTTTTATAGGAAAACATGTCAGAGATGGTCCAGACTTTTTGGTATGCTACATCTGCCCCGAGCTGAAGAACAACAAGGTAAATGTGGGGTTAAAGGCTTTAAAATTAATCTCTAGTCAAACACTAAGTAGAACATCGTTGATCTTCAATTTACAGCTTTAATTTCTGAGTCAAGACTTGTTGACATTTCAGATTTCACAATCTGAGGTAACCTTCTCCTGAGGTCCTCGTTTCAGGTGGGCGGACCTGAGAAGTGGGTCCAGCTGCAGCCACTTCTCCAATCAGCCAAGCTGCTACTTAAGAAGACGTAGAACTCATCACCACGCTGGATGATTACGCACGTTGGGTTCTCGCATCATCCTCAACCCTGTGACTCCATGAACTCCTGGATTCTTCACTGCATTTCACCCTCAGCTTCTCCTGAGCAACCCGCTCTCTGCCATTCATCGTGACCTCCAGTGCTCTCCCTTTGGACATCTGCGCTCTGGAAACCACTCACTTCCTGAAACCTGCGCCTGGACGTTCCCAACAGGACTCGTTTCTTGGTGCCTTTGTTTATTTATTTATTTATTTATTTATTTTTACCTCCGTGGGTCAGAAAACCACAATCGTGACAATCAAACTGCTAAACAACATGACCCTTACGTCACTGATTCTCCTTATGCCTCAAACTTACTCTAAAACCATTTGGACCTTTTCAGTCTCACTTAGACTTTTTGTCTCAGAGAAGAATATTTTGTTAATAAGACCAAACATAAAGTCATCCCATAATCTTTTGTTTGATTAAAGGGTAAATTATTTAGTGTAACAAACACAAAACTTCTAATCTGGTCTCATCCTTACAATGAGATGATCAGTGCGAATGCTTGAGGACTGCCAAACTGATAAAGAATATTTGATAAATGAAGTAATTAGTTAATCAGTGTAATGATTTAGCTCAAATAAAATCTTTGTGTCTCAGTTGCGTTGATCACCTCAGATTTGTTTCTTCTGGTACCAAACCCACCTTTACACTTTATCTGAAAAGCTCTCTAATGAAGCCCCGGTGTTTACGTTTACCCGCTGACCGAGTGTTTTTATACGACATCTCAATGATACTTTGTTCCTCTCTGTGAGTGGAGCTGTTGTTTTCCCTCTTTATTTCCCACACTTGGACTTTAAAAAGTGACTGAGTGAGTTCTGTGTGAGTAAATCAACAGTGTGGTTTACCACTCCGAGGCGTGAGAGTACCCTGAAGCATTGCTTCACATGTGGGAAAACGCTCAGCGGCTCGCTCAGCGGTGGTGAAACGTCTTAACCACACTTCCAGATGCAAAGGTTTCCACGCTCTGTGGACTCGAACTATAAAAATGTTTATTTTGTGTTTGTGACCATCATGAAATCACCCTCAACAGCCAAAACCAAGACCTCACTGATGACATCATCCAAAAAAAAAAAAAAAAAACACACTGGTATGGTTTTTTACTGAAAGTGTTTGCATTATTATGGGATGGATTTACCTACAGCATGAACATCAGTGCCGCTTGAACGAGCATGGCTGATTCTGCAACGCTGCTTTTCATGCTTAAAAAGGTCAAACGCCACGGAGACTGTGCTTGTGGTTGCTGTGCAAATGTTCATACTGGGGAGGTTTGCTAACCTAGTGCAGTAGTTGCCGGGTTACCAGTGACTGCATGAAGCTCGTGCAGCTGTAAGCCAACAGGACTGGAGGAAAGAGAGGATCCATTAAAGTCTTTCACCAGAACAGGAAGAAACAGTTGCTGAGGTGTGTTTTTCTTGGTCTAATTCAGCTGTGATTGAAGGGGGAAAAAATTAATACGTTCACTTGAGACATTTGAATCATAAACAAATCAGGGGACGTTAACGGGAATTTTCCAGTTGACACAAGTAGCAGTCTGTGTTGCTGTGGCCCTGATTGCCTGGACACTTGATTGCTATACACACACGTCTCAGTGGAAGGTGGCAGAACAAACTGCCATTAGAGAAGTGTGTGTGTGTGTGTGTGTGTGTGTGTGTGTATGTGTGTGTGTGTGTGTGTGTGTGTGTGTGTGTGTGTGTGCCATCAGGGGTATCTTGGAGCATGTAGTAGCTCTAACAGTATGTGAGAGACCTTGGCATACTGTTATTCCATTAAAGGAGAAAAAGTTGACCTGATAGCTGGTGGGCCAAAAGAGCATCACTGACAAGGTGTGTGTGTGTGTGTGTGTGTGTGTGTGTGTGTGTGTGTGTGTGTGTGTGTGTGTGTGTGTGTGTGCGTGTGCGCCTATGTTTGCATTTCTCATGTGTGTGGCTGCGTTTTATTCGTCTTTAAAGGGAGAGGCCGTGTTGACTAGTTTTAGCACCCCCTAGTGTCCGTTTCGGTCAGTTCATCTTTTAAACACTTTAAACAACTGAAACATCTCCCCAGCCTTCATTAGCGTCTACAGCAGTGATCCATCACTAAATTAAACAAGTCAGCTGTGTTAATGATTTAAAACATGCAGGAAATGTCCTGGAAGCAGATTGCAGCACCAGGTATGTCAGCTCAGACCAGACCGACGACTCTGAAGTTGCAAGTGGAATATTCTAGCCACAGGGGGTGATAGGGGCTAAGTGGTCTTTTATTAACCCTTTAAAGGGTCATTTTAGCACAGGCTCATGAAAAGTATTTAAAAAATATGAAAAAATAACAAATTATTTTATAAAATCCAAATATGCTGCTTTTCTATCCTGCAATACAAGCTTTAGAGAACAAAAAGTTAAATAAAGTAATGAAAGATTTAACATGTCGCCATTGTGTTTTTGACCAAACACCAAAAAACTAACCTCATCCTTGGAAAAACAAAAGATAAATGGAGAAAGCGAGAGAGCACAAATGATGAAACGAAACACTGAGCATGAGATGGGCAATCCAACAAGGTGAAAACAACCACCAAAAAACACATCGAGATAAAACAAAGAGATGAAAATGAGCAAAAAGGTAAAAGCGAGAGAGAAATGCTGAATTGCTGTTGCTCCATCCAGCAGAAGACACTTAGCTCAGCAAGCTCTGGCTGCCAGGAAGCATTTTAATCACAACAGCAGATCCAAATAAGAGCCGAAAGCGGGGTAGGTCAGGGGGCCGGGTCGATTTGAAGTAAAAGGTTATCGCAAGAGAGGGCTGAGCGTAATCAGATCTGGTTAAGGGAAAATCACAGTGAAGATGAAGAAAAAGGGAAAAAACGGAAGAAATGAAGGACAGCCGGGTGTTAGAAGTGTAGTAAGAATAAAAACAGAGGCATGATTTGTAAGACTCTTTATTTCTGATGCTCCTTTCCTTTAGCTTCTATTCAACATGTGGAGAAGCCGACTAATAAACAAGTTAAAAACTTACGAAGACTCACCTTTCCTTTTCTGGATTTTATTTCAAAAAGCGGATCATTAACCCTTTGATGCATAATCAAAGTGGACAAGGTACTCAAAATTGTTATTTATTTTTGCTATTAAGCACAGCTGTTGAAGACTTAATTGCATTTGAGCCCCTCCATTTGGACTTCAGTAAGTCAAGCCAACGTATTTCATGTTCAGCATGCACGCTGTCCACTGAGGTGGACATGTAATAAATTACCTGTAAATTAAATGTTACAAGGAATATTTGTTGAGATTTGTTTCATTCACACCTAAAGATGAATGAAAAAATTGTTAAAAAAATATCATGGTTGAAGATTTCATAATTCATGCATCAAAGGGTTAAGCTCATGAATATAGTCTGTAATAAATAATAGGCTTGTCCTTGAAATTTTCTGAATACCGTCTGCAGCTCAACTATTTTAGCTTTCAGTGAAACTCAATTCATCTGAGCTGCACACTGTAATGAAAACTTGTTGACATAAAAGGCAGTTAGTAACACAAAACGTACATCATTCAGACTAAAACTTCTTTTATGTGGTGATGTTCGTGATAACGATGATAAATAACAGTTTCATGCTCTAATCTGTCACCTTTTTTCTTCTAAACGATCCTACATGTGTGTTTCTGAGCTACTGTGTCTTCATGTGTTTGCCTCTGAGTCGCAGAAGCCTGCACACACACACACACGCACACACACACACACACACACACACGCACACGCGCACACGCACACACACACACACACACACACACACACACACACACACACACACACACACACTTCCCTGCTTGTGTCTCTTAGCATTCATCCGGCCAAGCAAAAGCCAAAAACAGCACATTACCCAGCATTCACTGCACCCCGAGGAGGACCCGTTCCATTCGAGAACGTTATTAGCGGAGCTCAGAAGGATATTTCTGACTTTGTCTCTGAATCTCTGCTGACAGACGGGAAAACATCCTCACATACCGACACACAGCAGTGCTTCTGCAGTTAAGTCAGACGTAAAATTTGACAAGCCAAATGATCTGAGAAGTATGTCACTGTCGAACTTCCACGATCCGGAAATTGTTTGTTTTGATTTCCTTGCTGTGTGCACCGAGAGTGGATGCTTTTCTAAGCAATTGCATAAATGTGTTTAGATTGACTTTATTTAAATAAAAGGCTCAGGTAAAATAACAACAGCAAAATAAGAATCAGAGATAAAATGTTACATGCAGTGTGTTACATAGATTTAAGAAGCATTAAAGTGGGCCTTAACTCGGTCTCTCACTAAATGTGCTGTGGGGTGTAATATGAATGAATGCATTGGGCGTTGTTTTCTGTGGAAAAAACCTCTAGTTCCTTTTTATGGAAATAGAAGTTAGTTGGAGGAGAGAAGGGTGGAAAACAGCAGGATTTGGACACTTACTCTTTAATATGAAAAAATGACAAATTCTTTTATAAAATCCAAATAATAATGTATAAAGTAAGACATAAATTAATGCCTGATAAAATACAAAAACTGTTCACAGAGAGAGAAGGAGGATATAACCTGAGAGGGACACTAAACTTAAAGATACATAAGTTTAGAACAACATTAAAACAGATGTGTATCACAATAATAGGGGTTAAATTATGGAACAATTTAGAAGAAGAAATCAAAGTAAGTACAAATATAAATGTGTTTAAAATGAATTATAAAAAACATATTCTGAACAAGTATATAGTGGAAAATAGACGATTTATGTGGTTGTCCTTTATTCTAAGGAAAAGTAAATTGTATCAATTGTGAAATTATGTTTTTTTTCTTTCGTTTTTTGTTTTTTTCCATATAGTTTGGTGGTTTTTGGTGACTTGTACCATTTTGTTTGTTTTATTGTAGGTTTTGTGTTAGATTTAGTAAACAAGTAAAAATTACTTGTATAAAGGGGTAGGGATATATAAGTTTCCGCTTCAGCCTACTCCTTTTCAAACACAGGAAGAAGAGATGATATGTATTTTTTCTGTTTGTGGTATTTAAAAAAATAATGTATGTTTTCTTTGTTTGAAATAAACTAAACTAAATATTCATGATATGGGTCTATCTCACCTCTGATTGGCTAACAGCTACACAACTCTTCCACTGCCTTCGTTAGCACTTTTTATTGGGAAAATATTGATGTTGATATTTTATCCTCACAAATAACACAGGCCCGAACCATAGACTGTACATACAATGAACAAACCCTCCGCACCGAAATGAGCTGAGTTGGAGCCCAATGGGCCGATCCTACCACCGCCATCTTGGCAATATGAAACATTTAAGCACTCACAGAAAGCACAAAAATGGAAATGAGAGTGTGTTTTTGAGGGTGGGGGCACATTATTGACACTTATCAGAACTCTGAGCCAATGTAGCTACAAGCTAACTGGGCTAACGAACGCTAACAGAAGACAGTGGGTACTTTTAGCCAAAAAACATTTGTTGAGTGACTCTGTTACCCTCTGCCTTCGACGTGAAGCAGAGGTTGAGTGCTTCTCTGGAGCAAGCAGTGGGTGCAAGGCGCTACAGTTGGCGCTGATGACTCATTTGATACCTGTCAATCAAACGACGCCCCAAACATTCATCACCTCAAGCTATATTTACATTTAAATGGATAAGTTACAAAATATTTACCCCCCCCCCCCCCCCCCCCCCCCCAGAGTTGTCATGACTGCAAACTTCACCTATTAAACTTAAAATGGTTTTGTAAACCAGGCTGTCAACATGTTCATTCATGCTGTGAAGTTGGCCTTTTTTTTTACATGGAAGTCAATGGAAACTTGCTGTCCAGCCCCTATTGGATGAGGGGGAAACTGTAATTTTTTTCACTTCTTTGTTGGCTTCACTTGTGGCGGACAGACTTTGCTTCTTGACTTGAACATGTTTCGTCACCTTGTGGAGTTGCTAATGCTAACGGTTAGCTTCTACTAACTAGGGCAGCAGTAGCTCAGGTGGTAGAGCGGGTTGCCTCATGATCGGAGGGTCATGGGTTCGATTCCAGCTCCCGCCAGGGGTATCCTGCTGTTGTGTCCTTGGGCAAGACACTTCATCCAACTTGCCTGTGTTGGTGGTGGTCAGAGGGGCCGACGGCGCCAAATGGCAGCCTCGCCTCCGTCAGACCTCCCCAGGGCGGCTGTGGCTACAAGCAGCTTACCATCACTAGCAGTGTGTGAATGTGAGAGTGTGTGAAAGCGTCTTTGGGTGTCTTGAAAAGAGCTATATAAGTTCAATGCATTATTATTATTATTACTAACCAATATGCACGCTGTGCAACTAAGATGAGTGATTTCACGAATGAATTTTTTTCCTGTGACATAGAAGAGACAGGCTTTTTTCGACCCCGACATTTCCGTGTCATTTATTTTTTGTTGGCTAATTCGGTAAATACCATACCATACCATAGTTTATTTATAAAGCACATTTAAATATGGGTGGAAAACTATTTTTATGTTCAGCCTGAGTGTAAAACTCAGAGTGATCACATTTTAAATTAAACATGAATTATACATTTTTCAGTGAATATCTTCTTTAAATTTACAAAAAACGAGAAGATGGCAGTTCATGGAAAAAATGTCAAAGAAGCATTGAAAAATAAATGTGTCACCTATATTTATGGCCAAATAAAATAAGCAGAGGAGAAACACCGGGGTCAACATGATGGATTTCCATCTGCAGAGGAATATTACCAACTTGGGACAACAAGACTTCAAGGGTGCATGTCTGTTCGAGTGATCCTGTCTGCTGCGCTGCTACAGATGTGCTGAGTTTATTCTCCCCGAGTGTCTGCTGAGCAGACTCTGTCAAAGTCCCAGGCTGTCCTTTTGAGAGTGCACCCGAGTGCATCCAAACTGTCAGCATAAGCCAGGTAAACCAGAGAGGGGAGGTTGATTTTGATATTGGTATTTCTCTTTAGCAAGACCTCTCTATAACCTGAGCACCAAGACAAGTCCCAGTTGTCCTATACGGCCGAATCGACAAGAGCAATGACGCCTGGAAAAACGACTGCTGTGGGTTCAATCCTCAGTGAAAGAAACTTTAAGGGAAAAATCCATCGTGTTATATGAGGCTGTTTTTGAGACCACAAACAGGATTTTGTTGACAATTTAGATCAAACATCTCAGCTCTCGTGCTTCTCGGTGTCTGTCAGCTGGCATCACTCGTAAAAGGATCCCACTTCATTCCTTCACTCTGGTCCTTCTCAAATGATTTGACCAGCTGATCTTGTTCAGTTTAAGCTTTGGTTAGTTCATCCACAGATGTATAGAAGCGACCCTGCATGGATAAGCAGTTAAAGAAAACCAATAATGGATAATAGTAGAATAAAATTCTCAAGTTCAGTTTCTTTCTGACCAGGATATTTAAAAAATTAAATAAATAAATAGAAATTGACACCACAGAAGCTTCCTGCAGCAGGATAGAAGTTTAGGTTATTATGCACAATAAAACACATTATTTTTATTTTATTTGTTAAAATAAATAACATTTCTGGAACAAATACAATTATTTACATAGTTTACAATTAATTTGTTTCCCATTCTTTTCTTTATTGACATTTGAGCAAAAATTTTTTGCAAACATCCACAAAACGCACTAGTTTAAGTTTGAAAGGTGCATTGTGTATGAATATAGTGACACTTTTACAGTGAAAAAAATCCCAAAAGAGTCTAATGTTTGAGTCATTTTGGAAGGAAGGTTAAACTGAAACATTATTCATATCCAGCTGGCTGCTGGATTGCCAGTTTTCTCCTTACCAAGCAAAGGAAGGAGGGACGTAACGACTGTTTACCACCAGTGAGTGTGGGGTTGCCGTGTCTTCTGCGAGCTAATACTACAGCATAGACTATTGCAATTTGATGAAGGCCAGCAAAAAGCTCCATAGTTGTTTAAAGTGGTCGCAGAAACCAAATTTTACCACAGGATGACATTTGTACTACATGTCTACATATTGCACCTTTAAATAAGATGTTCGGTGTGTTTTCAGTGAACTAACGGACCCTTTATTCTAAAATCTGACATAAATTTAAACAATTTCATTATCTAATGTTAACTGTTTTCTTTCAAAAGTTTCTTTCAGAATCACCAAATAATCCAAAAATGAAGTTCAGAATTGAATCATCCTCCTCTCAAAGAAATAAAAGCTTATTTTGACAAAACAAAAAGCTGATAAAATGTTTTTCCATAATTTGATGAGGGAGTAATGGTTTTTGTCAGCAGAAACTCAGACACAGCGCATTTGCAGATAAGTGAGCAGAGTGAGTACAATAGAGTAAACGTGTTGAAATGATTGAGCGTCACAATGATTAACACACCTCACTGGCTAGCTGCGTAGTGAAGGCTCTGTTTGCATTCGATGAGATAATTGTTTTTCTTCATCAGATTTGTTCATCTGCTCGTCTTCTGTTGTTCACACCAGACACTATGCATGAGATTGGACCCAGCAGAGAGGAGATGATGACTGTTTCAGTTTCTAATATGTGTTTTTTTTCTCTCAGAGAAAATAAAAAGTGTTAATCGTTTGTGAGTGATACCTATCAAATCACATGTGTTTTTACCGTGTGCTCTACCATGCGTAGAAACGGTGTGTGTTTGGGTACTCACAGGCAATGCGGACATGTGCTTTGCGGCTTTTGGTGGTTCCAGCAGAGCTCCAGGCCACACACTGACACCAGTAGTCTTCAGGACCAAACAGCTCCTCCACTTGCTGCCGTGTTATTTCAATACTGGCCTCTCTTACTACTAAACCTGTCAATTAAAAAGAGAATTACATTAATAAAAGTACAGATTAATTCCCCATTTATACTTCTCAAAATAATCTGTTAGCAGCCTTTTTTCCTTGGGTTATAAACAAACATTCACATCTTTCTACCAAGAGCCCTCAAAGGCTTCCACTGAGCCACTAGGTGGCGAGAGCAACACCCACCACAATGATTCTTTTGGGTCACGTAAAATACATGAACAAACAGAAGAAATAAGTTTTAAATCAAAACGTTTTCATTGACTTTTTGCCTTTTCAGTGCTTCCATTACAATAACACATTGCTATTTAAATGGGAACTAGGCAGTTTTGGCTTGATATTAGCTCCCCCTAGTGTTTGTTTGTAGAACCAAAAGCAAAACTTATCTCCTCACAGCCACTCTGTGTCCTCTGAATCGATTAAATTCCACTTTACTTTGACAGAACAAAATGTGTAATGTCATTACAGTTATTCTGCTTAAACACATTTCTTGAAATGATTCCTCTTATTCTCCAAACACAAATCCCAATTTCCCAAACATTGTATTTACAGGTCAAAATGAAGCTCTACACTCAAAACCAATCACTCTTGCTGAAAAACCAAACTTTACCTACAGATATCACACACAAGGCCTCAAACACACGCACACGCGCACACGTGCACACGCACTACAATATAGTCTTACACATTGGTGCAATAAATTAAAAGCAATGTTTGCAAAGCTGGTAAGTCATGCTGCTCGTGGTTTTTCCTCACAAAAAGCTTTTCACATGATGAACACAAAGGACACAACCAATGTATATACAGTGATGCATTTTTATTCATGCACCATACAGTTCAACACACATCAAAAACAGTATTCCACCTCAGCCTCCTGTCTGTGGTCTGGGTCAAGCCAGAGAATCTCATCCACACCACAATCTATATTGGCCCTAGCCAGGCATTGGGAGGGGGTGGGGGTTCTGAATATGGGGGCAATAGTAAAGCTGGACTTGTTGCCCAGCCACGCACATTAACACGGTCAACTAAAGTTGCTTGAATTTAATCAAAGACCATTTGTCTCCTTGCTCTTCCCCTTCCTTGTTGTTGTTGTTGTCCTCCTCCTCCTCTTCCACCTCCTTATCGCTGGTGTCCTGGACATCCTCTTCCTTTACCACCTCCTTTGCATGGCTCTGGATCCATTTGTTCAAACTTGAATGAGCTGCTCTTTGCCCTTTTATCTATCCATCAAAGTTTCTGATTGGTGTGTGTTAAATTGTGACACCTACTGTTTCCAGTTGGTTACTTGTGTGCTAATTGAGATCAAGCTGTGCTGACTTCAGTTAACATTACTGACTTCCAGTGGCGGTTTTACCATTAGGCATAGGTAGGAGGCCGCCTGGGGCCCCCTTATGTTGGGGGGGGGGGGGGGGGGGGGGTAGCCTTGACTGCTGGCACCCCTCTGTTAATGCCACAATGAAATATTCCTTTAAGACGCCGATGGACAAACAGGAAGTGATTGTTAGTCATTCGACTCCAATCCAGTTGGTGGCGGTAATGCACCAAATTGTTGTTTGCCAAGTGCCATAAGACCACAAATAAGAAGAAGAGAAAGCAGAAAAAGAAGGAGAGGCGGGAGCGTTCGTAACAAACTCAAAGCGATAGTCAAAACATTAAGCATGAAATTGAGTTATCCTAGTGGCTCCAATAAGACGCATATAAGATATATATATATATAAGATATATATATATATATATAAGATATATATATATAAGAAGCAGCATGCTTTAAAAGAGCTTTTATCTTCACTTCCAAAAGTGACATAATTTTTCAATGTAAACATCAAAAGGAAGCAGAAAAGGAAAGACAATGGAAAATGTTTAAAGGGAGGAAAACATAGACCAAAATAAAAAATATAAGAAAATAGGAAAAGAAAGGCAAAAGCACAGGAGCACTAACTGAAATGTTGAAGGCACTCAAAAGGAGAGAATGACAGGAAAAAAGAGAAGGACTATTAAAAACTGAAAATAACTCATGTCAGAAGAGGGGAGAGTTTTGCAAATCCAGTTAAATGTAAGATCGTCACAAATTTATTGTAAAGGGGCCCCATGTCTGTGTTAGCCTTGGGTCCCCAAATTGCTAAATCCGCCACTGCTGACTGCTAGTACTTTCCAAATGACCACCTGGTGTCAGCACTGAAAAGTCTTGGGATTTGTGTTTAGAGCTCTGTAGCAACAGTTCACCAAATCTTACTCGTGTTAAAGCAGGGAAATAGTGTGTGTGGTTCAGGGAATAGGTTTGCTTTTTGAAAAACACTAGGGATGAGTATTGGTGAAATTCTGGAGATTCGATGCGTATCACGATACAGGGGAGATGATACAATCTATCACTATATGTTGTTGTGATACATTCAGTCAGACGTTATTAGTGATTTATTTGTACTGAATTTATTGGAGGAATATTCAATAAACAGTCCAAACTGATATAACATGTTTGGCATGAGGTATCTGAACCATAATAGAGGCATTTACATTTCAGTGGTGGAAATAAAACCTATCGCACACTGCTGCCAACTAGTGGTCTATGTTTGAATTGCACCAAAATAAAATAAAATAAACACATTTGCATGTAAATTCTTCCAAAAATTAGATACATGGCTTTTGGATATCGACATAATATCTCTGGAAAAAATGTTGTGATATACTGCCATACCAATATTTTCTTACATCCCTAAAAATAGAATTATGGTTTTGGAATTTGAGTTCAAAATATTGGTTATGTTTACCTAATCAAGAAAAACTAACGCCCGTGAGGTTTTTCCGCCGATCAGTGACATCACTCACTGACATCTTAACAAAGTCCTGAAAAAGGCCGCATTTCCATAAAGACACAGCAGCTAAGAGGACCAAGATGTCTTATCTTGAGGTCAATTTTCCACTTCCCAGGAATTTCCCAGAACTCTTATGGAGGAAGCAGAGCTAAAGAGCTACATTCTCTTTTGAAGAGTCGGCCTCCCAGCAGAGAAACGAATGATTTTCAGAATACCAAAAGGTTTGTTTTTCTTCAATATTGTGTTCATTTTCTTCCACAGTTATAACCCGTTTGACACAAGTTTCTTTAAAAAGTATCAGGATAAAGCAAACAGAAAGCCAAAAAAATATGTAATAACTGCTCGCTGCTATTTTTGCACAAAGTAACAGCGAGAGTCTGACTAAATAGGCTCCTTTATGAAAAGGTCTGTTTCTTGCAACGGCATGGAAGCACCACAAACAGAGTTTTACAAATGTAAAATGTTCCTTTTTAAATGTAAACTTAAACTCAAAGTTTTAAAGAGAAATGAAGACGACACTATAAATCACATATTGAAAAGTTTTTTCCAACAATAAAAAAAATTAATCTATAATGTCCAGTTTTACTTTTACAATTTTCAAATTTGCCTGAGCACCAAAATGCAAAGCAGTGCACAGCAAACACCTTATCATGTGTATTCAGGTACAGGGATGTCTGCTGACATTTACAAAGATGGGTCATTTCATATTTCAAGTTAACTTTAAAGATTTCTCCTTTGCTCTTACACCGGTTATCTATGCACCCTCCTATCCGCCTTTTCTCTGGTGTTTTGAAAGGAGCTCCAGTGTGGAGAATAAATACAGGGTTTAAATAGCTGCACCCAACTGATAGGACTACAAGGGAGCACTGATAGAGAAGCATCACGGAGGAAAATATGGAAAGAGGAGCGAGGGATAAACTGTAGGGTGGAAAATAATGTGCGACACAGGGAACGAAGAGAAGAATAGAAAAAGGTCCTGAAGACAGAGACATTTGAGAAACACATGCAAGAAAACACATTACAACAAAAGAAAAGGAAGAGAGTGATCGGCTAAACGGAAAGGTTAACCTAGCCAAGTGTGAAGAAAGGTGCAAGTTAGAGAAAAAGGAACTGAAGTGCACCATGGCAAAGGCACAGCAAGGAGAGGAGAGAGGATGACAGGCTAGGAGGTGGAAGAGGGCAATAAAATGTGAAACGGAAAGGAAAAGGGAAAAGAGATAAAAATGGATTTAAGTTAAAAGTATGTGGAGAATGGGGAGTAGATAGGAAAAATGCTATGAGAGAACATCTTGGCAGTTGATTTCAGGCTCAGTAGTGTTACAAAGACCCAAGAAAGCATCTCTATAGGGCTTCACAAATCTGACTTGGGCCTATTTTTGAAGCCTCAGTACGTTCTTGGCCCTGAATAGACAGCTGTGGCAAGCAGGCCGATGTAGAGGCAGAAGGAAGTGAGGGAAAAGCGAAGTGTGACATCCAGAGGACAGGGTGGTGGACTAAAGTCATTATTAACTGGTACAAAACCTACTGGTGCATGGGCAGCACGGGCTTTTGGGTCAGCTTGATGGGAGATGGTAAAATGTGGGTTTAAAGTTAGGTAAATAAATGTTCAGATGAGACACACAGATAGAAAAGGAGGACAAAAAAAAGACATTTGAGCCAAATGCACAAGGAAAACAAACATGCTTGTAGAATTGGGGAAAAGTCTTCATCTCGTCTTCCTCCACTTATCCGGGTCCGGGTCGCGGGGGCAGCATCCCAACTAGGGAGCCCCAGACCGTCCTCTCCCCGGCCACCTCCACCAGTTCCTCCGGCAGGACCCCAAGGCGTTCCCGGATCAGATTGGAGATGTAACCTCTCCAACGTGTCCTGGGTCGACCCGGGGGCCTCCTGCCGGCAGGACATGCCCGAAACACCTCCCCAGGGAGGCGTCCAGGAGGCATCCTGACCAGATGCCCAAACCACCTCAACTGACTCCTTTCGATCCGGAGGAGCAGCGGTTCTACTCCGAGTACCTCCCGAATGTCCGAGCTCCTCACCCTATCTCTAAGGCTGAGCCCGGCCACCCTACGGAGGAAACTCATTTCGGCCGCTTGTATCTGCAATTTCGTTCTTTCGGTCATTACCCAAAGCTCATGACCATAGGTGAGGATTGGGATGTAGATCGACCGGTAAATCGAGAGCCTGGCTTTCTGGCTCAGCTCCCTCTTCACCACGACAGATCGGCTCAGCGTCCGCATCACTGCAGACGCTGAACCAATCCGCCTGTCGATCTCCCGATCTCTCCTACCCTCACTCGTGAACAAGACCCCGAGATACTTAAACTCCTCCACTTGAGGTAGGAAAAGTGCCAGCTAGAAGAAAAACAATAAAGGTCGAAAGTAAAGACAGTATAAAACCAGCTGAACAAGGAGCAGGCAGCTGCCGATACGTTTTCACAGCCTAAGATGAAAGAGCAAGGGAGCACATCAAGGAAGCCAGAGGTGGAAAAACTGGCCAGAATGAAGAGATAATTATAACCAGCAAGAAAAACCGGAGCTACGTGTGAGACAACGAGCAGACTGAAAGCTGCAACAAGCATAGAAAGAAAAAAAGAAACAGCGAGAGGAAAAAGAGGGCAGGAGAGAGACGACCAGAGAGAAGGATACGGGAAATGTAATAAGGAACGTAAGACAATTAAAGAAAACTACTTCAATGAGCCGGACAGCTAGTTATAGCAAATGGACTCAAACGGATGAAAAGGTAGCATATGGGATCTGCATGAACACAGCCACTGGACTTATGACTCAGTACGAGGCAGGAAATAAGCTTCCACTCCAGGGTAGAAGTAATAACATTTGAGCCGTTTTCATCACCACTAATGTTCCTTATTAAGCCCCAGATTAAAACAACTTAACATTACGAAGCAGTCATAATCGTCTATAGAGCAAACATAGATACAAATTAATTCATATTGTTTGCATTTAATCATTTATTAGATTTTTCATGTCATCTAGCAATAATTTACAGTGTTTGGTAAAAAGTAACAATGAATAATGATGAGATGCAATTAAACAGTTTAACTCTCTCAGTTCTTGCTATTGTTTCTGTTGTTGGTGGACTGAGCAGAAAAGCCCTGCTTTCGTATCCACTGTTGCCTATAAAACATCAAATGATCTTACTGAGCTGCATGATAACGTTCTTGACAACGTTTTTTACTCGATTTACAAAAAGAAATTGGTATTTGGAGAAATTTAGGGAGCTGAGGTAAGCAGTGGCATTCCCAGGAAATGTTCATAGGGGGTCAGTGAAAATGTTGAGGTGGAACACCAAGTTGGTTCATGTGGTAACTCATTTCAAGGCTGCTTCATTATTTTTCATTAAAAACAAAATAAGTCCCGTGTATCCAACACGCTTAGCTAAAATTTGAGAAACAAATATTTCAGAAAAAAATGAGCCAATTTCAGTCATTGTTTCAAATGGTATTGCTTTAAAGTTAGGCCTAGTCCACATGTAGCCGTTTTTTTAAACGAATATCCGCCCCTCCAAAAACTTGCATCCACACCACCTCGTTTAAAAAAAAAAAACTGTCCACACGTACCCGGATAAATACGTTGTTAAGGACATGCCAGACCTGTAGGCGGCAGTACTTCCCCCGTTCTTAACCTCGCCCTTCGTCTGTGGTCTTCCGCAAGGAGCAGTAATTCTGCTTGCAAAAACAAACAAGCAAAAAGCGCTTGGACAATTGATAAAGCAAGCGCAGCTCTGAGGGCATCCATGCTGTCGGCTAGTGTAAACACAGGTCGCACACGTGATGTCAGCATTTTTTGTCGCGTAAAGTGACGTTGCGGACCTTAAAACACCGGTTTTGTCTGTCCACACGCAGACACCCAAAACGGAGAAAACACAGATCTTCACTTTGGCCGGAGTTTTTAAAAAGATCCATTTTCGTGTGAAAAAACTCTGTTTTCGTGTGGATGACAGTCCAAAATGTAGAAAAATATCTACGTTTTGGCAGATCCCCGGCTACGTGTGGACAGGCCCTTAGACCAGTTTAATGAACCTGTTGCTGTTTCAGCAAAAACACCAAATACAACTACTGGGTTTTCCCTTTTACTTTCAAAATTGGTCAGCTGTTAAATTGTAATTTATTACATATAGCATGCTTTATTTTATTAATATAAATGTATTTATTAGCTTTAACATATATATTTTGATTAAAGAAGATGAATGTGTGGTTTGTGTGAACATGAATCTGATTTATTGAGGGGGGCAGGGGGTGGTTTTCACTGGGGTGGCCCTCCTGGCCACCCTTTGGGGGGCACCACTGGAGATGAGAGCAGACAAAATTAAATTATATGAAAAGAGTTAGTTCTTTTAGACTGAGTCACTTGATATAGCAAAATAATTAAGTTGAAAATCAAAGTAAAGCTGAAATAGAAATGAACATATGTAAAAATCAGTGTCATTTGTGCCTTTAACTCACAACCATGATGGAGTTGCTCGTACCTAACCCCTGCATGAAACTTGTTTTCCTTCAGTGTCAATCTCTATAAAAGCAAAGTGTCAAAAAAAGAAGAAGTAAACCTGATCAAGTTCAAGCTCCATGCCACCAGTCTGGAGTTGTGCCGCTGAATCTGAAACAACATCAGATGTTTCTATTGTTTACTGCCGCAAAGCTCACAAAGCGAGTGTTGCTGGGCAAAAACAAGTGACTGAAATACCCGAGGCCTTAAAAGTCCCAGATCACTCAGTGATTTATTTTGTTTCGATACAGTGCTCAGAGCATTCACGTCAATCTGATGTCAGGAGACAAGAGTGGGGTTTTAGGGTCTCAGTAGCATGACAGTCTTTAACAAAATGTCTGCTGCCAGCTGAAGGGAGGTGTGTGGAGGGAGGGGAGTGAAAAATAGCACACGAGTATTCAGATACTGTCATCAAATTTAACACAACCTCATAGACCCACTTTCAAAAGCAAAGTTTAATAAGCAGCTGGGGAGCAAAAGTTCAGAAATACAGCTGACTTAGGCGGAACAGATGTTCGCTGCGTTGTGCATCTTCACTACGGCGGCGTCTAATAAGGAAGAAGTAACAGTTAGAGCAACTTCTGTGTTTCTCGTTTAACCAGGAAGCTTTGAAATAACAAAAACAACAGAAATTTACAACCCTGATAACGACTTTACATTCATAAATAATTCACACGTTTGTCAGGAAGCAGGTAAGCTATGAAACTGTATGCTGTTTGCATCAGCAGAGCTGCTAAACTCTTAACAAGTTTGCTCCGCTGCGGTCTGTTTGGAAAAGGCTCGTACTGCTGTTAGCCGAAGCTGAGATCAACGTAATGATTCGCCACTAGCTTACAGACACATTTATTTTAGGGTTTAGGTTAAGAATAAAGGTTTTTAGAATAGAAAAACAAAGTGAAATGCAGCTTTGTTTGTCACAGTAGTGGCAATACAAAAACACAAATGCACGTTTTATTGTGCCAAATTATAGTGTATGTTTTTATTTTATTTAAACTCACAATATTTTATATGTTGTATGTTTATGAAACGCTTTGTAATAAACTTGTCATATTTTATTAATAAAAAGGACACTATGAAAGGTTAAGTAATATTTGATGGTTTTCTTTTACCTTCATCAAGGTTTGCTTCCTTATTTTAGGGACAACTTCTTAAATTAAAGGCACACTTGGTAGCTTGGGATATCTTTTAGCACCGCCTAGTGTCCATTAGTGAAAGCAAAGATGAAACTCATCTCCTCGCTGTGCGTTTGTTGTTTTAACATCTTAATCTAACAGCTGAAATGTCTCCTCAACCTTCATTAGTTTCTACAGGAGTGATTTATCACTAAATAGAACAAATCAGCTGCGTTCATGATCTAAAACATGCAGGAAACGTGTTGGAAGCAGACTTTACTAAGTCCAACAGGGACCAGACTGACACTCTGAAGTTGCAAGTGTGGTATTCTGGCCACAGGGGGCGGCGGTGGTCTGAGTGACATTTCATTAACCCTGTAAAGGTCATTTGAGCACTTACTGGCTCAAGAAAATGGTTTAAAAATATGTCATGGCTTTAACGTCGACAGAAATACAAAAGGACTGCAAGTCAAGGATGTCTAAAGTGAATAGATGAATAAAAACATTCATAACAACACAAGGTAGTCTTTTAAATAGATGAAAACAGACTTTGGACATTGTGAAGGCAAAGCGATCAGAAAATAAAAAAGAGTAACAGAGATACAAGTAGGGCCGCAGATATCTGACATTTCAGTAAGTGAAGTTTCTATCAAAGTGTCTAATTCAGTAACCAAGTACCACACGATTTGTTCGCAACACGCACCGAGTTGGAAGTTGGGCTCTTCCCATCTATCATGGAAAAAACTATGTTTTGACACTGAATCAGCTTGAAGGCAGACAGGTTCGCCTCCTCAGTTGTTCTAAAAGCTTTATGCTGCTAACAGAAAACCAATCATTTGTGATTCCTTTGATAACAACCTGTAGACATCAGTTAAACATAAACCTAATTTAATCCTAAAATAGATCAGACCATAAAGGTGGTGTTTTATCCTTACAAGTCCCAAGGATCAAGTATTTAGACCTGAGAGAGTGTGTGTTGTCATTCCTCTCTGTGCTACACAAGCCGTAGCATTCAACGCCTGTCTACAACGACTGAGAAGTGATCTCGTGTTTTATTATTAAATCTAACTATTCTGCCTCAAGGACTTTTTCGTAAATGAGCGATTTGAATCACTAGTTGAGTCATTTCAGTTCTAGTAACAAGGGATTTAATTGGTTGAATAATTGAATGAATTGTATATTATGGCTTCCATGCTCTTTAATGTGACATATACTTTTTAGTGTTTTACACGTTTAATCTAACAGCCATAATAACACATATTAATGGGGTAAAATCGTGTAATGTTAGAACAGATTAATTTTAGGGCAATGAGTGATGATTTTCATAGCAAAATACGTACAATTATATTGACAGAGATGAGGTTTTAGAGGTTTTATCAATGCCTGAGTGAGAGAGTTTAAGGCATTGCACTGAATGTAAACTACTTCAACAGACGTGGTATTTATACGTAATATTGATCAAATCAGACTAACAAGCCTTCTATGACACAATTCAACAAATTAATTAGCTGAATTGTGGCCACTGACATGGCATTACATAAATGCATGCTGTGTTTCTCATTAATATTACTTTGGGGAGATAAAAAACTGTTGGAGTGACTGAAAACGGGAAGCTGTACAGAATTTTTAAAAACTTAGAGGATGGCTTTCAATCTGATGATGACTGATTGTCACAGTCCCACAGTGGTTCTGAGCTTGCTTGTACATGCTAATGTGTGTGTGTGTGTGTGTGTGTGTGTGTGTGTGTGTGTGTGTGTGTGTGTGTGTGCGCGTGTGTGTGTGTGTGTTTACGCCCTTCGGTGACTCCAAAAAGGCACTGAACCAGGACGCCAGAGAGGTTCTGCAGGGAATCGGAACCAAACTCTAACAATTCCCACCAACACACGACATCAGACAAACAAATACTCAGATTAGCATACCGGCGCTAATCACAAGTCTTACCTTCACACAGACCAAACGCAAACACACACATCATCAGCCAAAAATCTGTTGTGTACACTGTTACACATACAAACACACAGCTGTCGCCCGTTTCAGGAGTCGCAAGAGGCTACGTTTCATAAATCTCAATGCTTGTTGATAATTATAACAAATAATCTCACTAATCCACAGGAAGCAAAGGAAAGAGAGCAAAAGGCATGGTGGGAGAGTGGAGGGAAAATGTAGGGAGTCAGTGAAGGCAGAAGGAAAGCTAAAACAGAGGAAAAAAGGAGAGACAAAGACAAAAAGAAATCAATACAAGGCAGATGGCAGCAAAGGAGGGAAAGAGGTCACAAATCACCAAAGCCAATACCGTACGGGCCACTGATATATATGCGTGTGTGTGTGTGTGTGTGCATGTGTAGTTGTTGAGTCACAGGTCATTGCTAGCAGACTAATAGCCATTCACACTTTGGCTAATGGAGACAAAGTAAGTAACCTGGTATACAATATGTCATTAGCTCACGTCAAGGCTAATGGAGATGTACTGACATTGTGGTACACATGATGCCAAAGCAAACACTTAAGAAACTCTCTTCAAAGTGAGATGTGTATGCTTGTTGGGACTTAAAGTCATGCTTTGACCGTGAGAAAAAACATACAAGTACCTACTACTAATTTAACAGCACTATTAGAAGTATCTAAGCTGCCTTTTTAAGTATTTGTTTAGTTGGGAATGTTTTGGATGAGGTGTTTAAATACCAAGCTAAAGGTCAGACTACATACATTTGTCAAAAATCTTGTGACATGCAATAAAGCTGGTTAGGGAATAAAACACCCCTCCGCAGTTGGACGTTGACCTCAGTGGCCCCTTTGACAGTCTTGCTGCTGCTTTTCTAAAGTGACTGGCTCCAGTTTTCATTCATGCCTTTGACCTTCACCAGACATTCCCACCCTCTGGATAGGACCCCACATGACAATTTACTGAGCTGCCTCGAAGCTCACAATGTACAGCATTTAACATCTTTAACATACAGGAGTCACATTATGGTCTCACAATAATCACACAATTACTGTGGACATTTAGACGGCCCTACAACATCCATGCAGACAGGTACCGGATAGCCAAGCGGGGTGCAGCAGTGGCAGTTGCCGAGGCAAAATCTCGGGCGTGGGAGGAGTTTGGTGAGGCCATGGAGAAAGACTATCGATCGGCTCCAAAGAGGTTCTGGCAAACTGTCCGGATGTTGTAGGGCTGTCATGGTTGACACGTCTCTACAACATTGCGTGGTCATCGGGGGCAGTTCCTAGGGAGTGGCAGACCGGGGTGGTGGTCCCCATCTTTAAGAAGGGTGACCTGAGGGTGTGTTCCAACTATAGGGGGATCACACTCCTCAGCCTCCCTGGAAAGGTCTACGCCAAGGTACTGGAGAGGAGGGTCCGATCGATAGTTGAATCTCGGATAGAGGAGGAGCAATGTGGTTTTCGTCCTGGCCGTGGAACTGTGGACCAGCTCTATACCCTTGCAAGGGTGATGGAGGGGGCATGGGAGTTTGCCCAACCAATCCACATGTGCTTTGTGGATTTGGAGAAGGCTTATGACCGTGTCCCCAGGGGCACCCTGTGGGGGACGCTCCAGGAGTATGGGGTGGGTGGCTTTCTGTTAAGGGCCATTCAGTCCCTTTACCAGAGGAGCGTGAGTTTGGTCCGCATAGCCGGTAGTAAGTCGGACCTGTTCCCAGTGAGGGTTGGACTCCGCCAGGGCTGCCCTTTGTCACCGGTTCTGTTCATCACTTTTATGGACAGAATTTCTAGACGCAGCCGTGGTGTGGAGTGTGTCGAGTTTGGTGGCAGGAGAATCTCGTCTCTGCTTTTTGCGGATGATGTGGTCCTCCTAGCTTCATCCAGCTCTGACCTTCAGCTCTTGCTGGGTAGGTTCGCGGCCGAATGTGAAGCGGCTGGGATGAGGATCAGCACCTCCAAATCTGAGACCATGGTTCTCGACCGGAAAAGGGTGGCTTGCCACCTCCGGGTCGGGGGAGAGGTCCTACCTCAAGTGGAGGAGTTTAAGTATCTCGGGGTCTTGTTCACGAGTGAGGGTAGGAGGGATCGGGAGATCGACAGGCGGATTGGTTCGGCGTCTGCAGTGATGCGGACGCTGAGCCGATCTGTCGTGGGGAAGAGGGAGCTGAGCCAGAAAGCCAGGCTCTCGATTTACCGGTCGATCTACGTCCCAATCCTCACCTATGGTCATGAGCTTTGGGTAATGACCGAAAGAACGAGATCGCGGATACAAGCGGCCGAAATGAGTTTCCTCCGTAGGGTGGCCGGGCTCAGCCTTAGAGATAGGGTGAGGAGCTCGGACATTCGGGAGGGACTCGGAGTAGAACCGCTGCTCCTCCGGATCGAAAGGAGCCAGTTGAGGTGGTTTGGGCATCTGGTCAGGATGCCTCCTGGACGCCTCCCCGGGGAGGTGTTTCGGGCATGTCCTGCCGGCAGAAGGCCCCCGGGTCGACCCAGGACACGTTGGAGAAGTTACATCTCCAATCTGGTCCGGGAACGCCTTGGGGTCCTGCCGGAGGAGCTGGTGGACAAGGCCGGGGAGAGGACGGCCTGGAGCTCCCTAGTTGGGATGCTGCCCCCGCGACCCGGACCCGGATAAGCGGAGGAAGACGACGACGATTTAGACGGCATAGAATTACTGAACAAAAAAAAAATACTTGACTTGAAGGATAGACAATTAGTGAACTATGATGAAAGTCCCTCAAGGATGTGTGCTCAGTCCTTTGCTTTTTACTCTTCCAACACATAAATGCACGGATAAAAACAGCCCAAATGAATGCATTTATTGATAACATAAAGAAGGGACTCATCAATAATGAAGAAATGGAAACTCATGGACACCTAGTATTTCAGTGAGAAGGGTATCAACAGCACACAGAGTGGGGGAGAGTACAATGAGGGTTTCTCAAAAACCTGAACAAAAAAGTTTGGAAGAGAATGTACTACTTCAGGATACTGAAGCAAGTGACAAGAATCCCTCCATTCTCATCTTTTTACACCAGAACACTGCAAGAGCATCCTGACCAGCTGCAGTGAGAATGGCAGGAAGACCCCATGTTGTGGGGTGAGAATAGCTGACAAGGTCATTGAGATCTCACCCTCATCCTAAAAGTCTGTTTCTATTAAAATAGCCCAGAAAAATGATCTCGGTATAGTGAAAGATCTCCCTCAGCCCACCCTTTGTTTAATCTCCTCCCATCAGGACAATGATACCATTGTATCAAATCAAGAACAGCCATCATATTCAAAAGCTTCATTTCTCCATGTAAACAGGATGCTGCCTCTAGTAGCGCTCTAGCACAACGCAGGTGGTCCAACAAGGATTTTAACATTAGGTTTTACTTGCTTATTTAATACTTTAAAAAAGGCTTGGCTCCCTAATATTCTCATGTTTTTGTTCCTTCTTAAAGAGACAGTGTGTAATTTTTACTGGTAATCTCTGGAAATATCCTTGAAAATGTTGAAAATGAATTAAATGATGCCCAGTTTTTAAATAACATTAGTAGCTTTGTACCATGTAAACCTAAAAACCAGGTCTAAAATATATGGGAGCAGGCCCAAGTCTCTGGGCGACACCCCATTAGATGCCATGTCTCCTTCTACTGGAGCCTGTGAGGACAAAATGCATTTACTGATTTATAACAAACGGCTACAAACCTTTGCCATTCATGAACATTGTTGTTTTACACTTGTTGCCAGTGATGTAAGGGAGTCTGATCTGCTTGTCATTTGGCTGGAGGTTGTGCTCCCTGGGATTTTTTACCCTAATGGCCATTCGTCGGTACGGTCTTACTCCAACACAAAAATACTGCTTGCTTGCAATGATTTAAGTATGTACTGCCCCCTATCGCCAGGGAAAACACACACCATCACTTTGAGTTTATCTGGTTTCATTTGGTTTCATTTTCCAAAACTGTCTCTTTGAACTGACAAACTTTTAAAAGGTTTGCTCTCTGTTGTGATTAAATTTAACATTATTTTTATCTTAATAATCCCAACATGGACAGTATTTGTATAGCACCTTCTTAGGGTTCTACAACCCCCCCCCCCCCCACCCCCCCCCCCCAAGGCTCTTACGACACAATCATTCACCCATTCACACACAAAAAAAGGTCAATACTTTCTCCTATTGTACTAATGATCTAGAAAAAATACATTTATAATGTAACTTTGTTGAAAACCTACAGCACTGTTACATGCTCTCCCAGACAGGGATGGCTGATATGGCTCTGCTCTTCCTGTTGAACGGGGTGTGAGAGACAGAAGGATAAGTATCTTCTTTCTTCTCAAAGTGGATTTCTGATATCTGTTAGCCTCTCTAACCGTATTAGCATCCACGTTCTTCTGCAACCTGACTGCCACCCCCCAGATTTCGGTACTGGAGAAGAGCCAAATCAGCGTGATGCAAAAAAAAAAAAGAAACTATGAAGAAAATTTTAAAAAACAAACATAAGACGGAGCAGAACAGGGTGAAGCAGCACAAAAACAATGAGAGCAAAACAGCCAACAGCTTTTCACACGGGCCGCCAGATGAACAGTTCACACAGGCTGCAGTTATTTTCAGATTCAGTATGTTGCATAATATATAATCACTTTATAATCTTTGTCTGTTGTTCAAAGGTGGCCTAAATACTTTGAATGAGGGCAAAAAGGCAGGATGGAAGTGCCATTGTTATAATATTAGGAATTTGTCCGTTTCTTCAGGGAAATGCAAACATTTATGTTTCACCAAACTCAGTCTGAAGCAAATTATACTTGTAAAAGGAATTAAAAGAACAAATGCTGCTTTTGAAGTCGTCCCAGACCTCAGATGCTTTTTGATATTCTGCAAAAATATAACTACATTTGCTTATTTTTTTCCTTAAATGTTCATGCATGTCTGATAAAATGTTGGCATGTTTGATAGATTAATTATTCAAGTGGAGTAAAAGACAGAACAGCTACAGGTGGTGGCTTTAGAACATTTTCATTTAGCAGTTTTTACCTAAAACTGAAAAACAGAAATAAAGTAAAATCAGGAAAACTTCAAGTTACAACAAACACCAATCCAACTTAATAAATGAGAACAATATTTCTTATTGCACCACGTTGTTCACATTCTTGACATTTTCCACCATGTCAATTGCTCCAGAGTGAGACAAGTTAGATCTGCGGGTTGTTAATTGAAAAGGATTTCCTCCTAACAAGACGCTGTTTGGAACCCAGCAGCTAGCAAATGAACGGGGAACGGGAGATTAATAAATGTCAAGCAGCTCCACGTGATTACCATGATGAGCACAGATAGATAGTTGATCACAATTTCACCCAGGTGTTCACATCTTCTGAGGAATAAATTCTCCAACAAATCACATGATACGAGGTGGAGCGAAAGGAGAGAAAGGGCATAAAAAATCAAAAGAAATAGAATCCCTCCGACAGAAGCGATCCACTGTGTGCACGTAGCCCAGCTCCTATATTTGCACTTGTTGTTTTTGTGCATTTCACATTTAATTTTCATAGATTGAGTTGCATATATTCTCTACTGCCTCGACTGTTCGTGTGGCATCTGTTCACAACCAGGACTTCTGCAGATACACTAAGCATCCGATACATAAAGAGAACACACACAAACACACACACACACTATATATATACAACATCTACTTATAGGGTCTGGTTTGAATTACAAAGAAAGTTCTCACTAAAATATTTTCAGTGTCCATTTCTTTTACAATTTTTTCAGTCCTGAGAGAAAAAAGAGACTCCATCACAAACATACTGTTGCTTTCCACAGTATTTTACTCAGCAGGTACTCTAAATCAGTACTTTTCAGCCCACATTTAATCCCTTGGAACCTGGGCTCATTATCGAGCAGGTGGATACACAAACGCCAAACTCATGTCAACTTTAAGTCTAAAAAAAAAAAAAAAACAGGTCTTTATCCCCCTGCCAAAGTAACAGCACGATTCATCATTACTTAGCCAGCAGAGTAATACTGTTTGCTGTCAAGTGACAAGTGTGGAGCTGGCTGCAGTCCAGTACATCGTTCTGGATCCTATTAAAGTATCCTGTGAACACTGGAGTACAAGACTGGCACTGCTACAGCTGCACTCTTACATCGGACTCGTGACCCCTTCTTTCTGCAAAAATAACTAAACATCTGAACAACAGTGGGGTGACCTCAGCCAGTGGAATTTCATAAGGAGCACAATATCTCCAGGGCAAAAGGTTCATTTATAAGAGAGGGAAAAGAGCCTTGATCCTAATGTAGCAGTGCATCCGTAGGCTTAGGAAATGTTAAAACATCCAATGTGTGCTAACTGGGGAGCATGTGGAACAAGACCTCTTTGAAAGCACTGGTTTGCTGTAAAATACATAATTGTCTAATAAGCATGTGCATTGTATCAGTTTATACTGTTCTTACGTGTCTATATCTGCACCTTTTTTCTCACATTTCACCCTTGAAGGCATATTCCACCCCTAAGTGAAATTTAGTCTGTTGCCACATTCCCCAGAGTTAGATAAGTGGGCAGAAAATGATTTTGTAACCAGCTCAACCCTTTACCTAATCTGTCTGTCCTCCTTTAGCTTTAGCTCAGCATAAACAATGGAAGTGAATGGTGACAATTAGCATTTCATGTGAAAAGTTCAAGAAAATTACTCAATACTTAACCTGCATTATAGAGTGCAATTCAAAAGAAAAGTAGCATGAAGGAATTACAGGAGCCATTTTAGATTTGGGACTACATTACAACAAAGCACTGCTGTAAGTCGCTCCTGCAAGTTGCAAGAACTATAATATGTCCCGATATAAGTGTTTCACTTTCGATGCAGTGCCGATACCGCAGCCTTCAGTATTGACGGATACCAATCCGATATGATATCAGCACAAATCAAACATACTTTTACCTATTTCATAGTGTGGAATGTATGAAAGGATTGATCAAGTGATATTACTCAATCGGAAAACAAGAGCCAATAACATTAAGTATGAAAAAAAGGACAATTTTCTTTAACCATTGGCTGAAAAAATGTGAACCTTAACAGACTGTTTATATCGGAGATTTTTGATGCAGTCCAATATAATCCGATACAGTGTTTTTGCGCCGATTGTGAGAAGAATTACTTTTGAATTACTTTCGATATCGATATTGGAATGGGACATCCCTATCAAGAACACGGTGCAGCGGCCTCAAAACTTGTCGTTTACTATCATTATGTTTACAGAATAATATGTGCAACAAGTCACCATAATGACAGAAAACAGAGAGGTAGCCAAGAAATTTTGTATTCATTATTGAGTAATCTCCATCACTTTTTTGCACCAAATGCTAGCTGTTACCAGGGGCAGATTAAGGACTGAAGAACATCTGGGGCTTAACACACGCACACATACGCGCGCGCACACACACACACACACGCACGCACGCATACACACACACACGCACGCACGCATACACACACACACACACACACACACACACACACACACACACACACACACACACACGTGACACGCACTAGTCAACATCATATATGTCTTGTACCACATAATTTTTAATCTGAACCTACACATTAAGCATTTTCAAGGCAGAGTATTGTGTCAGGTTCGTTGGCAGATCTGAAGCGTGACTGAGAGTTCTGTTGCCCAGACGCGGAGAGCTGGAGATAGCCGGCGTGGTTATCTCCTGAAGGTGTAGTTTGAGGGTTTAGAGGGCTGGTAAGCCTGGAGACTCGATACAAAGTCTGGTGAGAAACGATGACTGAGCAATGAATGAAACGCCGGCACTTCCTTAAGTAGTGTCGGCGTGATGACGTCAGTCGCCACGTTAGTGGCAGGAATGAATGGAATGCAGTCAGCTGGAGGAGTTCGTGACAGGACCCCCCCCTCTAGGGACGGCACCCGAAGTCCCAGGACGGCGGGCCCAGAAGTCTGTTAGCAGGGCAGGATCGACAAACGAGCTCGTAGGCTCCCAAGAGCGTTCCTCAGGCCCGTACCCCTCCCAGTCCACGAGGTACTGCCAACCTCGTCCCCGGCGGCGGGCGTCCAGTATCCTGCGGACCGTGTAGGTGCGATCCGCCTCAACACCGCGGGGCGGAGGCACCCGGACCGGTGGAGGGTGGAGAGGAGAGGAGATCACCGGCTTAAGCTGGGAGACGTGAAAGACCGGGTGGATCCGGAGAGTAGCCGGGAGGCGTAGACGGCAGGTAACCGGATTGATGACCTTGAGGACAGGGAACGGACCCAGGAAGCGAGGAGTGAGCTTCCGGGAGCCAGCCGGCATCCTCAGGCTAGCGGAGGAGAGCCACACCTGGTCGCCAGACCGGAAGACGGGGCCAGGCCGGTGGCGGCGGCGATGCTGACGGGCATACTCCGTGTTGGCCCGGGTGATGGCCGCACGGGCCCGGATCCAGGCGAGCCGACAGCGGCGGACCAGCGTCTGGGCAGCAGGGACCTCCACCTCCGGCACCTGATGATCAAACAGAGGAGGCTGATAACCGTAACAGGTCTCGAAGGGAGACAGACTCGTGGCAGAGGAGGTCTGGAGGTTGTGTGACAGCTCCGCCCACAGGAGGAAGCGGGGCCAGGTGGTCGGCTGGGACGAAGCGAAGCAGCGCAGGTAGGGTCCAAGCTGCTGGTTAGCTCTCTCTGTCTGACCGTTTGTCTGCGGGTGGTATCCAGAGGACAGACTGGTGGAAGCACCGACCAGGCGACAGAACGCCTTCCAGAAGCGTGAGGCGAACTGGGGTCCTCGGTCGGAAACCACGTCCTGAGGGAAACCATGGAGCCGCACCACCTGTTCCAGGAGCAGTTCGGCCGTTCTCTTGGCAGTGGGGAGGCCGGCCAGGGCCACTAAGTGCACGGCCTTGGAGAAACGGTCCGTGATAGTCATTATAGTGTCCAGGTGGTCGACCACCGGCAGTCCCGTGACAAAGTCCAGCCCGATGTGTGACCACGGCCGTTTGGGCACAGGGAGAGGCTGCAACTCTCCAGCGCCGGGTCGGTTGGAGGACTTGGAGCGAGCACACACATCACATGCAGCTGTAAACTCGCGGACGTCCTTCCTCATGGACGGCCACCAGAGAGCCCGACGGAGGAACTGGAGGGTACGGGCTTTTCCTTGATGTCCCGCGAGCCGCGAACAATGCCCCCACGTGAGCGCCTCTTGCCGGCAGGAGGCGGGAACGTAGAGACGGTTCGGTGGGGTCTCCGGCGGCGCTGGATCGCCAGGAAGTGCCGCCTGTATGGACTGCTCCAACGGCCATTGGAGGGAGGCCAGGAAGCGCTGAGTCGGCAGAATGGTCCGAGGCTCCGGGGGGGCGGCATCTGGTGCGAAACGCCGAGAGAGAGCGTCCGCCTTGAGGTTCTTGGAGCCGGGCCGGTAGGCGATATGGAAGTGGTACGGCTCGAAAAAGAGGGCCCACCGAGCCTGACGAGGGTTGAGTTGGCGGGCAGTCTGTAGATGAATGAGATTCTGGTGACGGTCCAGATCAGAAAGGGATCGGTGGTCCCCAGGAGCCACTGCCTCCATTCCTCCAGCGCCCATTTTATTGCCAGCAGCTCTCTGTCGCCGACCCCGTAGTTCTGCTGTGTGGGGGAAAACTTCCGGGAGAAGTAGGCACATGGGTGGAGCTTAGAGTCTGGACCCCGTTGCGAGAGAACGGCCCCCGCTCCCACATCTGAGGCGTCCACCTCCACGACGAAGGGCCGGGTCTGGTCCGGGTGGAGGAGGATGGGTTCCTTAGTGAAACGTCCGACCAGCTCATGGAAAGCACGGACAGCCTCTGGAGTAAGGCGAAAAGGGCGAGGCTGATTGGTGGTTTTGGTGAGTGAGGTCAGTGGCGCTGCGAGGGAACTGAAGTTGCGTATAAACCTCCGGTAAAAGTTCGAGAAACCCAGGAAGCTTTGCAGCTGCTTCAGGGTCGTGGGTAGAGGCCACTGAGCTACGGCCTGAACCTTCTGGGGGTCCATCTTCAGGCCCTGGGAGGAGATGGTAAAACCCAGGAAGGAGGTGGACTCCTGGTGAAACGCACACTTCTCCAGTTTGCAGTAAAGTCCATGGTCCAGGAGGCGGGACAGAACAGCTCGAACATGACGGATGTGCTCTTCGGCCGTGCGGGAGTAGATGAGGATGTCATCTAGATAAACAAAGACCCAGCGACCCAACATGTCTCTCAGCACATCTGTGATGAACCGCTGGAAGACGGCGGGGCTGTTGCAGAGTCCAAAAGGCATCACCAAATATTCATAGTGGCCAGTGGGCGTGATAAAAGCGGTCTTCCACTCCTCACCTTCCTTAATACGGATGAGGTTATAGGCGCTGCGCAGGTCCAGTTTAGTAAACACTGCGGCTTGTGTGATGGCGTCCAGAGCGGTGCCCATGAGAGGGAGAGGGTGACGGTCCCGGATCGTTATTTTATTTAACCCTCGATAGTCTATGCAGGGCCGGAGATCCCCCTCCTTCTTTTTAACAAAGAAAAACCCTGCGGCCCCGGGGGAAGTTGAGGGACGGATGAATCCCTTCTACAGGGCATCAGTTATATAATTGTCCATAGCCCGGGTTTCCGCCGGAGAGAGGGAGAACAAGCGACCCCGAGGGGGGGTGGTGCCGGGCTGGAGCCTGATCTCCAGGTCGTAGGGTCGGTGAGGAGGTAACCTGGTAGTGGGTTCTTTAGCGAAGACCTGAACGAGGTCGTGGTATTGAGGAGGGATGAGCGTCAGGTCTACGTCTGTGGGAGGGGCTGCTCCAGTCCGAGGTGCAGGGGAGTCCCGGTGAATATGGCAACCCGTGCCCCAGGCCAGGACTTTACTGGTGGACCAGGAGATGTGAGGCTCATGGCGGCAGAACCAGGAATGACCCAGGATGAGAGGCGTAGCCGGAGCCTGGATGACCAGGAAGTGGAGGGTCTCCCGGTGTTGGTCAATAGTCATGTGGAGACCCTGGGTTCGGTGGGTGAGAGGGTACGGCATGATGGGCCGGCCGTCCACAGAGGTCACGGGAATGGGTCGGTCGAGGGCGGTGAGGGGTATATTGAGCCGAGTAACCAGTCCGTGGTCGATAAAACACTCCGCAGCCCCAGTGTCTAAAAGTGCCTCCAGTCTGGTCGGGCCTTGGTCCAGGTGGAGGGAGACCGGGAGAGTGGTTCGGTGTGGAGCCGGAAAAGTGGAGACTCCGGGCGGGACAGCTCCTACTCCGACCCGGAGGGACCTTTTCCCGGTCGTTTTGGGCACGTGCCACGGTGGTGACCCAAATCCCCACAGTAAGCGCATCTTCCCTCCTGGTAGCGCCGTGCCCGTTCCTCAGGGGGAAGATGTCCCAGCTGCATCGGCTCCTCCGTCGGTTGGTGAGCCGGCCGGCGGGGTGACGTCCTGGTGTGTACGGGGACTGACATGGTGCTCGGCCGGTTCAGGATGCAGCGGTCCAGTTGGAGAGCCAGATCCACTGCCAGGTCCAGGGAGGTTGGGACCTCGTGCCCGATCATGCCCTCCCGGATTCTCGGTGACAGTCCCTCCAGGTAAACTGCCTTTAGGGCGGCGTCATCCCACCTCAACCGAGCTGCTGTCGTCCGGAAGCGAGAGGTGTACTGAGCCGCCGTCTGGGAGCCCTGGCGCAGCTGAAGCAGCCGCGTCTCGTCCGAGACCTCGCTGCTGGGGTGCACAAAAGTCTTTTTCATCTCCTTTACAAAAGTCTCATAGTCATTGCAGGCAGGAGATTTCTGATTGTAAAGAGCCGCCGCCCATTCACCGGCTCGACCTGTCAGCAGTGAGGTCAGCAGGGCGACGCGAGAGCAGGATGTGGGGTAACGTGCCGGCTGGCACTCGAAAGTCATGGCCAGGGTCGCCAACATGCCCTCCGGGGATCCCCTGGTTCCGTCCCACTTCTCTGGAAGGCTGAGGCGTGGTTCCATCCTGTCAGGAACAGCTGCGGTCTGACGTTGCAGAGCGGTGGTCAGCTGGAGTACTAGCTCGGTGAGTGACTCAATCTTGGTGGCTTGGCGATCAGCTATGGCACGGAGCTGGTTCATGTCTGCCGCATGCTGATCCAAGATTGCGCGCTGTTGAGCCACTTCGGCACGCAGACGCGCGAACTCCGCTGGGTCAACTTGGGGCTCAGTCATCCTGTCAGGTTCGTTGGCAGATCTGAAGCGTGACTGAGAGTTCTGTTGCCCAGACGCGGAGAGATGGAGATAGCCGGCGTGGTTATCTCCTGAAGGTGTAGTTTGAGGGTTTAGAGGGCTGGTAAGCCTGGAGACTCGATACAAAGTCTGGTGAGAAACGATGACTGAGCAATGAATGAAACGCCGGCACTTCCTTAAGTAGTGTCGGCGTGATGACGTCAGTCGCCACGTTAGTGGCAGGAATGAATGGAATGCAGTCAGCTGGAGGAGTTCGTGACATATTGTTCCTGTTAGTGTTTAGTGTGAGATGATAGTAAATATTCCCTTTCTTTCTCCAACAACTTTACCTGATAGTAAGCTAACTTTAGGCAAACCAGCAGCACAACAAATATTTTCAAATAAGACTCACAAACCTGAGTCAGCACCAGTCTCATCAAAGCTGGGGTTCTGTCGTTGTACTTTTAGCCTAAAAAACGTCCTTATGTCCATCTTCACTCATGCGTTTCAGGCAGAGACTGCAGAAGAAGCCGGCTGCTGAAGGGCTTCTTTTTCAGTGGTGGAGGCTCAGGCAGGCTGTATACAAACTACTGCCAGCTGCTCCCTCTCTGTTGGACTTTGGTACTGCATGTTACTTCCGCGATTTAGATCCGGGGCTTATCATGAAACATCCGGGGCTTCAGCCCAAGTAGCCGGGCCTAACGCCGTCCCTGGCTGTTACCATTCACTTACATTGTTTATGCTAAGCTAAAGCTAACAGAATACTACCAATTGACCGGACTGGTTACAAAATGCCTTTCCCAATTATCTAACTCTAGGGAATATGACGGATGACTAAATTTTACTCGGGGGTGGAATATCCCTTTAATATTTATTTTTAGTTTAATTGAGCACCCGTTTTGGTTGAACTGAGATGTAGCAGCACTTGAGTTACCAAATGTCTAGATGTCCTTGTGTGACCATTTTCTGTTTTGTTTCAAGATATTTTTTTTTATTTTTTGTGCAAATGTGAGAACATGAGCAAGCTTTCACTCACCTGAGTTCTCGTCAACCCGCTCCTCCACAGTGTGGTCCTTCTGATGGACCCACTCGCTGTTGCACTTAAAGTAAATCTGTGTGGCAGGTGTCGCTTTGCAGTAGAGATTGACAGGCTTGTTCTTGACAATGTAGCCTTCCTCTGGCTCGAACAGGAAGTGAGGTAAAGGCTCTGGAGGGTCGGAAGGGAAGGTTTCTGGAAGCTCACTCAGGCTCAGGAAGTCATCATCATCTCTCACTGCAAAACAAGAAAAGAGTTTTGTTTTTAATCCCGTTTGTTGCATTTTTCTTGTATTTAGTTATGTAAACCTTTCATTTTTTTCACTTAATAAAAAGTGAAAATCTGCTGGGAGGATTTTTAAAGCGAATAAAGAAATAAAACTGATTAACAGACATAAACAGTGGTAGAAGCAGTGAGCTCCGTGAAATGGTTCTTAAATGTGTACCATATTGACAAATCCACTCAAAAACGAACACTCGGTCTCTGAAATGGTAGACTTTTTTACCTGACAAATTTTGGTCGGTTAGTTTGCAGTTTAGATATTTTGATGCTGTGATTTCCCTCGTGACTGACTGTCAGGAGACCTGTTAGAACCTGCAGGTAGCCGATTTCAATATAAATGGAAAAATACTTTGCATGTTGGCTGAGGGTAGAGCTCAAAATGTTTCTGAACTGAGATAAAAGTAAACATTTTTGGCAGTGTGTTTGTCTCCAAATGATGGAAGAATTATGCAAATATTGTTTTTCCTTCATCTCATCTCCTCAACACAAAGGGGGGTTTATTTCAGTAAGCTATAAAGGTATTGTCAATGGACGAAACCAACTGAGGGCCATGTTTGTCGGGAGAGAGAGCAAAAACAAGAGATTTATTGTGGATCTTTTTTCATGAAAGAGTCTAGGTAAAGATTCCTCAGATTATTCCAGATGTGTGCCATCGAAAAGATCTTAAACTTAAAAAAACAATTTAAAGTGCTTTTATACAGCGTTTTGCATCACATGTTACACACTGGTTGTGTCATGTTGCAAGGTGTTGCAACTGACAGTATTCCATCAAAGCTGGTTTTCACTGAGCCATCCAGGTAAACTGCGCTTTTCTGTTTTTTAATTTTAGATGATTGAAATGCTCTGCAATAGGCTTCATTCTTAGAGGGAATAACAACAACACTGGCAATCTAAAAGTAAATCTTAAGATTGGGATAATTAGTTTATATTTTTAGGTAGCTTAAAAAAATACTTAAATTGGACTATCTCACCCGGCCCAATGATAGAAAATAGATAATCTTTCAGAATTTATGGCCAAGTCCCTCCCCTAGCCTCTACAGCATAGTGCATCATTTACACGAGTCTATGGAGCACTGACCAATAGAGTTGCTTATCCACAAGAGGATCAGTCAACAAGGATCCCTCCAAGTACCCATCATGCACTGCGGGGTGATGCAGTTACCTCCATCAGCTTTTCACACCAACCTAGCTTGACTGCTTTGAGTTAAAGTCAGTCTGTAAACGTCAAGGTCACTGTGGAGGAGTAGGGAGGGTAGTGATCTCTATTGTATTGTGTGTATTGCTAAGTGATAAGCAAATAGCATTCAACCTTGTACAACACTGAACTATTGTTAGCCTGTTGTAGCGTTAGCAGGGGTGTGCTACTCTTGAACACTGCATATTTGAACAAAATGAGTGATTAGCAGCTCCTGCAGAACCTGGTGAAGGCTGAGGAGATTTAATTCACCACTGTATTTGAGCAGGAACATATCAAAAACGTGCAGCGACAGCAGGCCTTTGTTGGTGCTACGAGGCTATCTGCATGTGCTTGTGCAGTATGAGGTGTGACTTTCAGCTCCTTCCTGAAGCAGAGGGGAAGCAGGGGTTGGAGTTATAGCTGTTCAAATATTTCTCAGTTTCTACTAAAACTTTACAAGCTAGCCAATCATTATTCAATTCTCCTGGGAACGAGTAAGTGTCTCCCATTTTGTGAGTGATTGTTGTGACTATTCATACTTGATGGCTAGATGAATTGTCTATGTCTAACTCTGCTATTTTTTCGTTATGTCTCTGTCGAGTAATCATTAATAAGGCTGTCCTTAGTCACAACCAGAAGCTGGAGTGTCACTTTAGGTGCATATTTATTAGTTTATGTCCACTTAATACACACAAAAGGTGTACAAGAGAAATTTTACAAATAACATTTAACACTAAAAATGTTTTTACTTGAAATTACCGGATTACATTTTGCTAGCTTAATTATTCCAAATTTGGAGCCAGAGTCATCTGTTGTGTCAGTCTAAGAAAGCTGGACTTAAATATTGTAATGTCCAGTAATGGTCAGTTTTTAAGTACAGTTTGACCCTTCAATACCTGGTCAAAATGGAGACACGAGACTGCATGTGCTTTCTTTAATCTGCCTGCCTTCATCCCATCGGCTGGGGTTCAGAGCCTCTCTGCAGCCCTGAACACATGATAACGTATTGTCAACAATGATGTTCCCTCCTCAAGGCCTCAAGCTTCCCTTATCGTCCTACAGGATTCTTCGTGCTTCTGAATAAGTGAACACTCGCAGCTCAGATTAGTTACTTACTCAAAAAATGAATTCTTAGATATAATATGAACTTTTAAAACTTATAAGTTAAATAATCATTAAATAAACGTTTGTTTATTGTCACTTATAATAATTATAATATAAATGAAATGCTTTCATTAATCTGTGCTTGAATGACTGAAGTTTGAAATGAATGCCATGATTACATTGATCCGTTATGTTGATATGACGAGGCCATCACCATTTAGACTCACACAAGGACAAGGTAAAGTTAAATCAAATGCGTGACACATCGATATTTCTTTACCCCAGATCAGAGCATCCGGTATCAAAGAAGGCGTGTTTTCTAAGGTTGTCTTGGTAATATTCCTCAACATGTCAACCTCTGGTTGGCCACACAAATCATCACATGAGAATATTAAAACAGAATCACTCTGGTGATTCAGCAGTTCCATCGAGTTGCAGTTCCAGTTCAAGGTCCAGCTCTCATCACTCAGCATTCAGAGTTCTAGAGGAAGCTACGGAAACGGCCGTCCGTGGTGAATTCTCTTTAACTAAGAAGCAGCTTTGACACGCTGTCAAGGTTGTTGCAAAGTTGACGCAGAAAACGGTTCCTGGAACAAAGCTGATTTTGTTCCGGCTCCTTAAGAGTCCCAGACGTGCGGTTCCATCCATCTGTCCTGACCCGAGACATCTCTGGACTGAAGAGTCCGTGCCACGGTATTCTACAGCCCTCGGTGCCAGAGGTCATCCAACCTTTCTGACCTTCGGATCCACGAAGAGGGTCTCCAAGTAGACACACAGATAGCATCTCATGCTTTTTGATAATAATCAACTTCATAGCTTAACACAAGCCAAATTCTTTTACACTCAGAACTCAACTTTCCTAGATACGGAAGTTCTGATAACACTGCATTCACACATAAGCACCATTTACCATCTCCTCCATCTAGATTCATCCATCACAGTAAATATTAGTTAACTTGTCATGTTTTAATTGTTTGGAAAATAAATTCTTACTTTTACAAACCTGACTCTTTCCTTGAATCAAAAACGAAGTGTTTACAATCCTTGAATAAACAAGAATCCAAGAATCTTCTGATTAAATATACAAAGACCAATCAGGTTGATATTCTATATTTATATAGAGTATCACAGCTTAATGGTCATAAGTAGAGGTAATATATTAAGCTCTTAAAGCACTCAATTACAATATATAACTTATTTTGTAAGCAGGTTGGTTTATTGAAAACATGTGTACATACTCTATGATACAAGACTATTGGTTTATTCAGAATGTTTGTTTTTTGTAGCAACTTCCCTTGACCCAACGCAGTACCCATCCATCCATCCATCCATCCATCCATCCATCCATCCATCCATCCATCCATCCATCCATCCATCCATCCATCCATCCATCCATCCATCCATCCATCCATCCATCCATCCATCCATCCATCCATCCATCCATCCATCCATCCATCCATCCATCCATCCATCCATCCATCCATCCATCCATCCATCCATCCATCCATCCATCCATCCATTGTGTGAGCCTGCTTTGTCCACGTGGGGTCGCCGGGGGGGTGGTGGGGGTGGGGGTGGGGGATGGTATTGGTGCCTATCTGCAGTGGTCAATGGGCAATCAGGCGGGGCAACATAGGGCATCGCAGGGCAACACAGGGACACACAGGACAAACAATCACACACACACACACTCACACCTAAGGACAATTTAGACAGACCATTTAATGTAACAGTCATGTTTTTGGACTGTGGGAGGAAGCCGGAGTACCTGGAGAGGACCCACGCATGCACAGGGAGAACATGCAAACTCCATGCAGAAAGATCCCAGGCTGGGAAGCGAACCCAGGACCTTCTTGCTGCAAGGCAACAGCTCTAACCACTGTGTCACTGTGCAGCGCCCCAGCACAGTACCATGTATGTGAAATGAATGGATGGATCACTTTTTATACTGGACATTTGGTAACTAATTAATGTGACGGTGTATACTACACTATATCCCAGTCGATAGGGGGCAGTACATACCTAAATCATTGCAAGCAAGCTGTATTTTTGTGTTCGAGAAATACTTTACCAACAGATGGCCATTAGGGTCAAAAATCCCTGTTTCTCAATGCCAAGGAACCTTGCCTTGATGTCTTGGTCTCTCCCCAGTTGCCTAGGAGATTCGTCATCAGGAACCGCCAAGGCGTGTTCCAATGTTCATGTTCTACCAAAGCGTCTGTTCTCCGTTTTTTAGCCGTTTAGCTAGCTGAGCAAGGATTCACAGGAGGTGACTTGTAGCCTGGCCTTGTTCAAAAATGACCCAGAATACACCGCAGTATTTTCCAAAGGATGGCGGATCAGAAGCCGGCAGCTACTTCATGGGCAAATTTCAAGTCAAGTAATTGTAGCTATCAAGCTGTTATCTAAAATGTTTTTTTTTATATATCCAAAGCAGTTAGCTGTGGTTGTTTGGTTGCTTAGTAGTTGCAGCTTTGTTGGCTAGCAGAGAGTAACTAGCTTACATAATCCATCCATCCATCCATTGTCTGAACTCACTTTGTCCACGTAGGGTCGCTGGGGGGGGGGGGGGGGGGGGGGGGGGGGGGGGCTGGTGCCTATCTCCAGCGGTCAACGGGCAATCAGGCGGGGTACACCCTGGACAGAGAGCCAGTCCATCACAGGGCAACACATAGACACACACAAACACACACACCTAAGGACAAATTAGACAGACCAATTAACCTAACAGTCATGTTTTTGGACTGTGGGGGGAAGCCGGAGTACCCGGAGAGAACCCACGCATGCACAGGGAGAACATGCAGACTCCATGCAGAAAGATCCCAGGCTGGGAAGCGAACCCAGGACCTTCTTGCTGCAAGGCAACAGCTCTAACCACTGAGCCACTGCGCAGCCCAGCTTACCTATTTTCTTTAACCAATATATTCAGAATTTAAAAAGTAAAAGGCTTGTTATATAAATGTATACGTATAAAATATAACATTACATCCCATGTCACGTTACGTTACGTGACCGCTGCGGCCACGTGATGCAAGTCTGTTCCTTTTAACCGTTTTCTTTGACCAAGGAAGGGCAGTGTCCTCGTAAGCAAGGCGCCTGGCCTAGCAAGACATCGCCTTGCGAGGCCAGGCGCCTTGACATTGAGAAACACCCCAATTTTCAAACAAGTACTTCAGCACATCAGACTCCCCTTAATCACTCGCAACGAGCGAAGAGGTAAATATGTACAACAACATTTACGTATGGCAAACCTTTTGTAACTGTTTCTTACTTGTTACTAGGGATGCGTATTGGTGAAATTATGGCGATATGTATCACAGTAAAGTGGAGACAATACAATATATCACAATCTATTGCGATGCATTCAGTCAGATGATACTGGCGATTTCTTAGACTGAATTTATTTAAGGAAAATTCAATAAACAGTCCAAACTGATACTTAACATGAGGTATCTGAACCATGATACAGGGATTTACACTTCAATGGTGGAAATAAAACCCATTGCACACTGCTGCCAACTAGCAATTTGCGTTTGAATTGCACCAAAATAAAATAAAATACACCAATGTTTACATGTAAATTCTTCCAGAAATTAGATACATGGCTTTTGAATATCAACATAATAATGCAGGAAAAACTATCACAATATACTGAGGTATTGATATTTTTGATACACGGCTTTTAAATATCAGAATAATATTGATGGAAAAAAATCACAATATTTGCCATATCTATATTTTCTTACATCCCTACTTGTTACAAATCAGTAAATGTAAATTTTGTCCTCATGGGCTCACATAAAAGGAAACATCGCATCTAATATGGTGTCGCCCACAGACCTAAACCTCTGCCCATGTATTTTAGATCTGACTTTTATGGTTACATGTTACAAAGCCGCCATATTTTTTTGACAACTGGGCATCATTTAATTAATTTAATACATTTTGATGAATATTTCCAGATTATCAGTAAAAACCACACATTGCCACTTTAAAGACTGTGCAAGTACATTTTTTTCTTCATTTGAAGTTTTAAGGAATCAATAAACCACTGAAAGGTAGATAGGATGGATGGATCAGACAACATAGAGGGCATCAGAGTTTTAATTCTCCTTCTCCACTATCCTTTTCTCTCTTCGTCGTATTTTTGCTTAATCCAAACTTCACGCCCCCTCTTGGCCTCAATCAAAGGGACACCAACTACAGTATGTTTTGGCACCAGGTTGCCAAGGTCACCAAACCACGCACAATTACAAGAGCAGGTTGAGAAGGTGGCCTTAATTAATTTCGTAACCATAGACACACAAACATGCCACACATTTTTAAAGTTCATGCACACACAGACACGTTTTTCTACTAACTTGTAGTTTATCACCAATAACTCATTCAGCTGTTTCTTTAAGGCTTTCTAGACAATTTGTATATGTGTGTGAGTGATTTCTACAGCTGAAAGACTCGTGGGAAAATTGACACATAAAACATTTGTGACACGTCACACTTCATTTTATCTTCTCGCTCTGCCCTAAATTTGTTTTTGATGGTTCCAACTTTGCAAAACCACTCAAAAATGCACAAAAATAACTAAACACAAGTGTCTTCTCTCTCTCTCTCTCTCTCTCTCTCTCTCTCTCTCTCTCTCTCTCTCTCTCTCGCTCTCTCTCTCTCTCTCTCTCTCTCTCTCTCTCTCTCTCTCTCTCTCTCTCTCTCTCTCTCTCTCTCTCTCTCTCTCTCTCTCTCTCTCTCTCTCTCACACACACACACACACACACACACACACACACACGTAGTTTTTCTCTTCCTAGGCTGTGCGCAGTCGTGGCTCTTATCTTGGAGAATAGCAGTGTGCTGTGGGCTGAAGCTAAAAGCAGCTTAGGTAAAACAACAACAAGTCGCAAATAGGAGAAAAAATGAGTAGGCAGCATCTCCACTTTGATGTCACGAAGCTGACATTTTTTCCCTTAGTTCTGTAATTAGTTTTCAGAGAGTTTGAAAAATGGAAGACATTTTACAGCATAATTTCCTTATCAGAGGGAACTCCGCCCTCCCCACTTTTGGTCATGTATCCACTGTCGTGTTCAGCCACTTCTCTGTCAGTCCTTTAGTCGCTACTCTGCCTCTTCTGTCACTTTTGCCATTTGTCGCTATTTTATTTTTCTCCACCACACTGCTTTTACGCTTGTCCTGCGTTTCACGTTGCCCAACACTCATTCTCACCCTCGTCTGTCATTCAGAGGGCTTGGGGGGTTCATTGCTCTGGAGCGGCGGTTATAAATTATTGATTGGGACAAGAAACATGATAGCCAGACAAGAGGGTGGAGTGGTGAGGCAGGGATCAGTTTTCCTTTAAATAAAAAGCTTCCCTTAAGAGAAGCAGACGATTTCTGTTTTTTCCCCCAATGTTGTCACTTCTCCAGTCTCCTCACACTTTCACTGTTTTTCCTCGCCCTCCCCACCTTTAGTTTCACCTCGTTTTCACCCCCCACCTAAAACGTTTTTTTATCCTGGTCTACTGACAGAATGACTTACTGATCCTAACAGCCCGGCTCATAAACGTCTTGCCTGAAAGCTGTCATCAGTCGTGAATGGCTGTAGCAGAACAATGTCCAGGTTTGATTTACGAGATGTTGTAAATATGTACTCTGAGTAAGAACACATTTATCCCCCACCACTCAGGCCTGTAGGTCCAGCCACATGTTAAAAAAAAACTGCTGAAGCACTAAAATCCATAGAGACCAGTCACATTTCAGACACAGATCCTGCATGGGTAAAAAAAAAATTCTAATTGTTCAATGAGATGGAAAATTAGGACAAGAAAACCCAGAAGTGTTTATGTTAACTTAAGTGCCATCCCTACCTGCCATGTTTTTGTGAATAGTTTAAAATCCATTTCCTCAAAAGACTCCGAAATGAAAGGATCTTCATCATTTAGACCACCATGTACAGCACACCTGTCCTCTTGTTAAGTTTAAAAGACTGATATATATTTTTACAGCACTAGTTCAACCAAGGATCCAAGCTCCAAGATGGCAGTGTGGTGACAACCTGTTTAGCGGAAGTCTTTCGAATTGACTTTTGGAGTTCATGTTGGGTGTGTCCGAATCCACGGGAAGGATGTTTATGAGTACGGGTCCTCGACGGTCTAGCAAGGCCGGGTCCTTGCTAGACCGCTAAGACCAGAACCCAGCGGCTCTAAACTCGGACAGTCTAGCCTTCCCCTCTACGGTGGTCCGTAGGTCCCGTCACAGCCGTGGCGGCAGCTACATGCAAGGGAAAAATGCTAAAGCTAGCGAAAATCGACCAGGAATATTTAGGAGCTACAGCAGCTTCACGTCACACACACACACACACACACACACACACACACACACACACACACACACACACACACACACACACACACACACACACACACACACGAACAACCGGGACCTGCAAAACAAACACGTTCTGGCTGATTTCTGCCTAAAATTAAAAAACAAATATACAAATGAAAAATGTCTATAAACTGAACCGCTTTAAGCCTTTTACGTTTCTACGGCTAGTTTTTAACAAACTTACGTTTAAAACTTTGTAGCTCTCCCCATTTTCTCTTCCTGTAGAAAATCCACAGCTGGCGCGCAAAGCATGCTGGGATAGCCTTGTTCTGTGAGGATACAACAGACCCGTCCTCGAAATGTGGGCGGAGCGAGGACGCGTTTGAGGACACGAGAATGAGTATTCTTGGAATTCGGACAGTACTCGTCACTGCGCTTTGACGTCATTGACCTCAAAAACAGGAAGTGAAAAGGAGCTATGTCCCACATTGACTCCATTGTTAATGACAATTTTACAGCAAGAAAAAAAAATGTTTACAGCCTGGTTCAAAAAACATTAGAGGTTTAATTGGTCAAGTTGTCATCATGACAATCACGGTTTTCTGGCTAGAAATGTCTGCCCACCTCCGCTAGCTTCGTGTAGCTATAGGTATGCTCAGTAAGCTCGTAGATACATCGGCTCAGAGTTTGATGGGTGTTAATCATCTTCCCTCACAGCCCTGCTCTCAGCTCTACCTGTTTTCCCCGATTTTATTTTTATTTTTTTGTTTTTTGTATTTCCCGGGAATGACGAGACGTTTAATGCAGCTAAGATGGTGGTGGTGTGCACTGCCTACATGGCATTAATTAAGCTCTTCAGAAACCTAAGGCTGAAGACACAGAGGCTCCGCTTGTGCCAGTTGTTGTGTCCTTGGGCAAGACACGCCACACTCCTAGCTTGCTGGTGAACGTCAGCGGGCTGGTGGCATCTGTGTTCAGCAGCCTTGCCTCCGTCAGTGCCCAAGGGTAGCTGTGGCTGCACTGTGGTTTATAACTATCAGTGTGTGAAAGTGTGTGTGAATGGGTGAATGACTGCAGTGTAAAGTACTTCAAAGTCAACTGACTAAGAAACCGCAGAATATTTTTTATTGTTGACCATGTCTCAAAGTCCGTATTATCAGCCACAGACCAGACAAGCACTGCCTCAAATCAGACGTTTGCATCACGTGTAAACTTAAGCATATCAACCTAGGGCTGCTCAATTAATCGAATTTTAATCACGATTACGATCTGAGTTTTGAACGATTATAAAAAACAAAACAAGCCGATTATTTGCTCCTCCCGCTTGCGCTGCCCTGAGTTGCAAATGAAGCGCTCCTCCTGACAGTGTTGCCAACTTAGCGACTTTGACGCCATTTCTAGCAGCTTTTCAGACCCCCTTCTTGACTTTTTAAATCTTAAAAGTACCTAGCGAACATCTCAGAAACATCTCTGGTAACCCTTAGCTACTTTCTGGATAACGGTCGTCGACATTTCCTGCAGGTTAGCTAAACACTCCGCCTGCACTCCGGACCGTTCTTCACAACATTAGGAAAGGGAATGATGCAGTGATGTGTCGGTCGCTAAAGACAGCTCTCGGAGCCGGCTCCCTGTTGGATTAACCAGAGTGAGTGACACACACACACCGTACCTGCGGACTCCTGAGCAGCTAAAAACAGCTAAATGTGCGCGTGCAGCGTGCTAAACACACGTGCAGCTTGCCCGATTGCTGTGAGACCGGGTTGGGGGGTGGGGGGTGCAGCTGTGGTTGGGACAATTATTACATTAACTGATGGGCCTGTAAATAAATAGTTTATAAATAAGGTAGAAATAAGTTCCTCACGCTGATAACTAATAACTAACCTCTCTGAGGACACGGTGCTCCTACAGCACCTTGACACGACTCAATAAATGTTATGCAACATTTTGTGAACATCAATTTATTTGCATTTATTTGTTATAAATGCCACTGTATAATTCTTGCTGTCAGTATTTGCAAGATATTGGTATTTGGTTCTGTACTCGTTAGACTTACATGAGTTAAACCAAGGTCTATAGCTTTTGGGTCATAAACTATGAGCTATAAGTATATTGGTCTTTTTATACTGGGAATCAGGAGTTATTTTAGTGATCATCTTGTTTCTTATTTTTGTCCTAATTGTGCCCTGAGCAATTTTATGACTGAATAAAAACAAATAAAATCATCATAAATTGAAAAATCGGCCTAAATAATCGTGATCTCAATTTCAGTCACAAAAATCGTGATTATTATTTTTGCCATAATCGAGCAGCCCTATATCAACCTAAGCCATATATGGTCCAACATAGTGTGGATTGAAGTGTTTGCGTGTCTGGGTCTTCAGCTCTTGGTAATGTTACTGGCCTTTGATGTGTATCAGTGCAGTAGCTGTGGAAATCATGAGGTCACACATCTTATTGTCTTATCAGAGGGTGAGTATCAGCAGCAGCTGTAAAAACACACACATGCTGAGAAAGCAGCGCTCTCACACGTACTATAAACACACATACAAAAACACTTTCAGCCCTGACCACTAATCTCCTACCACAGCCATCGGTACACACACATCCAACAATAGACGAGCAAACTAATCTGAAACAATCCCCATCTCTCTCAGAAACTTTGGGCCAAAGCACGCCGAGCATCACAGACAAATAGAGGAAAAACAAACTCACAACTGCTCACAAAAGTACCAGAACACTTTAGTACACACACACACACACACACACACACACACACACACACACACACACACACACACACACACACACACACACACACACACACACACACACACACACACACACACACAATTTATCCTTGTCTTGTATCTCTTCCTGTTCGACTCCAGCTTTCTGTCTCAAAAACACTCGCATTGTTTCACAAATCCAGGAAAACATAAATTCCCACGGATGGCACAGTTATTACCCAGAGCTTCTCCTGCACACAGAAGTCCTGCCTCAAATCAGTCCTCCACACACACACACACACACACACACACACACACACACACACACACACACACACACACACACACACACACACACACACACACACACACACACACACACACACACACACACACCATTTAGTCTGCTTCATGTCACATTCAGCTTAAAGGTACATATTTAAATGTTAGATACAGAGCGTGGGATCAATAGGATGCCGAGAGATTGTCATTGATCTGGAGCTAGATGTATCATGTTCAAACACGCACACACACACACACACACACATGCGCACACACACACACACAACTCTCATACTTCCTGTCAGGATTAATGTTCTAGAGATGTGTTGGTTGAAAGGAACTCCTTTCAGGATCTCCATTTCTAATGTATAAAAATTAGGACTTAATTAACATCCTCAGCTGCTAGTGCCACTGTGCTTTTGTTAACTACACATTGGAACTCTTCAGAAGCTATCCAGCAGTAGCATAAAGCTCGAAAACATCATCCAAACACACCCACATCACCCCGCTTCTCCTCCAGCTTCATTGGTTACCAGTCAACTTCAGGGTTCATTTCAAGATCCTGGTTCTGGTCTATAGGGCCTTACATGGACAAGCACCATCTTACATTGGTGATCTTCTTAGTCCCTACACCCCCAGCAGGTCCCTGAGGTCCAGTGATCAAAGCCTACTGGTTGTGCAGCACCAGGCTAAAGACCAAAGGTGACAGATCATTTGCTGCTGTGGCCCCCAGACTCTGGAGCTCTCTCCCCCTGAGCCTGAGATCAGTGGACTCAGTGGTCTCCTTTAAAAAGCAGCTGAAGACTCACTTGTTCAAGCTGACTTTTGTATGACCTTCTTCACCACTCTCTCTTTATTCTGCTCTCCCCAACTATTCCACCTTCCTCAGGATCCACTGATTTCCCTCGTTCCTAGTCACTGTCTCTCTTTAACATTTTTTTATCACGATTGTCTATTTTTGCCCATTTTAAATATATTTTAACCATTTTCTAAATTATTTTTTACATTTTACATTTTTTGTTTTTGTGAAGCGCCTCGTGATTTTTATCTTGAGAGGCGCTATAGAAATGATATTTTCTTCTTCTTTCTTTTTTGTCCCAGTTTTTGTTCTTTTACTTCATGCAGTGCCATTTTTCTACCCCTCTTTGCTCTGGAGTTCTTAGGATAAGTGGCTCAGATGAGGGTCATTAAGAGGACAGTATCATGGCTGACAGAAGGGAAGACAAGCTACCAGTATGCGGGTGCAAAGACGTGCACACTTCAGGCAGTCTCATATGTTTGCATTTAAAAAAGGGCGAATCGCACCAGTTCAGTTTGTTGACAGAGAGATTCTGAGCATTATAGATCATGTCTTTAAGGGTCACATCCCTACAGAAATATGATACTAAGCAAGTGAGTGCTGTAAGCATTTATTTGACACTTAATTAAAGTTTTATACTCAGTCTGCACTTTGATAAAAAAAATATATATATATTGAAGATTCTCACTGAAGAAGTGATTAAACTTAATCAGTCTATTAATTTTGTCCAAGGGGATCAATTAAATCTACATACGTTATAATATAAACCTCAGGGACACATTATTTTTACAATGAAGTTTTTCACCTCCAGAAGCCTCCCATTGGATTACATATTCATAAAGAAATTGTTCTTTTTTGACTGTTTTCATACACAAATTTGAAGTTTTTTTTAAATTAATTTTCCATAACATTTGAAACAGAACAGAACAAACAACTCAAAACAAAAACCCCACCTCACCCCGACCTCAAAATAAAATGAATCCACAAAAGAAAAAAGATAATCACAAAAAATATATTAAAAAATTGTCCACAGGTACATAAAAGATGATCACATAACATTAAACTTCTCCGCCGAGCTTCTCAGACCGTCTGATCTTAAGATGCACGTGAGACATAATCTCCCTGACCCAGTGACCGTACGCTGGCGGACGAGTCCTTCCACTGAGACAATATGAGTCTTTTAGCCAGCAAAGGGCAAAAGTCAATCGTGTCCAACTGGCATGTGTCCAAAAAGGCATCCGCCCCAACCACTCCAAACAACGGGGTCAAAGGATCTGGGCCCACAGTGGTTCCACAAATCTTGAAATGCATCAAAAAATTGACCACCAATATCTCTGTAGCTTCGGGCAGGTCCAGGACACGTGAAGAAATGTGGCAGGTGACCGCTTGCAACAAGCTGGGTCCAAATCTCACTTAATTTGAACCAGTCTGTCGTTGAACCAGTTAAAACGGTGCACCGTTTTAAACTAAATAATATTGTGTCTCACACAAATCGAGGGTTTATGGATGCGCCCTAGTACCTTGTGCCAGACAAACACCCAGGTCCAGCTTTCGTTTCCGTTTTAAAACAGACAGATTGGTCCCGATAGGGTGAGCTGAGCTGGGCGTAGAGTTTACTCAACAATCCATCCAGATCTCACAGAGCAGAGTCCGAGACAGGCACTCAAAGTTAGATTTAATGAAGTGTCTCAGTTGTAAGTTCTTAAAGAACTCTGAGTTGGATATTGAACTTGGCCACCAGCTGTTGAAAAATAAATAAATGACCCGCACTTGTATAGCGCCTTTCAGAGTCAGAGGACTCCAAAGCGCTTTACACTACAGTGTATCATTCATCCATTCACACACACACATTCACACACGATGGTGATGAGCTACCAGGTAGCCACAGCTGCCCTGGGGCACACTGAGAAGTGAGGCGAGGCTGCTTAGCACAGGCGCCACCGGTCCTTCTGACCACCACCAGCAGGCCAGGTGGGTTAAGTGTCTTGCCCAAGGACACAACAGCAGAAATCTCTGTCTGCAGCCAGGATCGAACCTGCAACCTTCCAATTACTAGACAACACAACCTGTTGAGCTGCTGCTGCAATCTCCAAAAGAGGCAAATGTAACATGCATCCACACTTCCCCTCGGCCAGAAAGAGGACACTGGAGAGGATCTGAGAGATACAAAAGCATTTCGTCTGCATAAAGAGACACTTTATGTGTACATCCCAGATGCGAGATATCTAGATTCTGCTATCTGGCAATGGCAAACATATGCATTTTCATCTATTTTATTGCAGTTTCTCCAATTTTCATCAAAAATCTGGCTTAAAACATTATAGTTATGTTGCACATGAGGCAGAATAGTCAACCATGTCTCTTCGATGACAGAAATAGCCCTTGGACGATAAAACTAAACATGCACAGCTTGTCAAAGCTAATTATTTATCCACCAGGCTTACAGAGCTAAACTGGGCAATTCATAATGGTAGAAAACAGTCGAATGTTTGACTATCTCAATATGGAGCAGACAGTGACAGCTGGCTTGTGTTCTGAGACTGTCAACATGCATGACACATTAGGCTCCAACTAAAAGCTGGACACAAGATTTGCAGGCCTGCCTGCTGAGAGGTGATTCAGTGAAGCAACAGTTAAAAGAACCAGAGAGGGGGACTATTTGTAGCATTAAAGGTTTAATAAATCAAACGGATGCAGCTGGCCAAAAGAGTGGGGGGAAAAAAATAATAATAAACATTAAAAACACCACTTGAGTTTTAGTTATCTGGAAGTTTCTTCAAACTTTGCAGACGTTCTCTTATGTGTATAAGAGAAAACAAAATGATCAAATAATTTGAAAAAGTGAAAAAAGCAGGTATATACATTTTGAAAATACAAAGAAAAGTACTTTAAGATTTTTTAATTCTTTTTATAATGACTAACTAGCTTGATATATATTATCGTGCAGCGATAAGTTGAATGACTGCTCATTAAAACACCTCCACACACTTGCAGTGTATTGTTATACTACTTTACACAAGAAACACCGTCTGTGCATTTTTGATTTTACTGCCAAATTATTATAATGAAAGTCACGTCACCTTGAGTTATCGGGTCAGCCCACGAAGCTCACAGTCAGTGCACATGCATTTTTAAACAGGTTTTCAGTAATCCTGAGCAGTTATACACTTCTGTATGTGTGAGTCTGTATTTATGCTTGTTATGGGCACCAGCCCAGTCATTTGGATGCAGGAGCCAGGATCACCCAGCCCTGGTGATCAGCCTGACACCGCCCCTCCTCCTCCTCTCTTCCAGGCTGCTGAGGAGCACAGCTGACTTAAACCCCTTCGAATTGATGAGGTTTAACTTCTAAAGTTTTAACTCTGAGTTGTTGAGTTTTAAAGGGTAAAACTCTGAGTGATCCATAGGGATCTTTGGTTGACTATGTTTTAAGGTTAGCTCTGTTTTGGTTTTTGGACTTTTTATCTAATTCGTTGTTTTAAAACACCTTCAGTTTCGGTAAAACTTAAAGTTTTAACCAGGTGTTTTAATCGTTGATAAGTAGTCGTTTAACCGTTAACCTTTTTGAGAATTTTTCGTCTTGCATTATTTTTCTAATGCTCTCCATCTGTTTGCTCGCTTGTTTTAAAACATTTTCTGGCAGTTAAACCGATTTTTAATCCACGGTCATGTTTCTCATGCTACCCCCTCCTTCACATTTTAACAGCACACGTTGGGTTTGTAACAGTGCTGATGCATTGCACATTTTATGACGCCCACGGTTTCAGGGTTACTTTCTAAATCTAGATAGAAATAAAGGCAGTGGGGAAATTTTGAAGTTTGGAAAAAAGCCAAATTCCTTGTAAATGTAATTTTACTTGGCCAATAAATCTGAAATCTGAAATTGACTTTTTGCAACTCTGCTTGCTTTTCCACAAGTCGCTCATTTGTGAGGGCTTCTTTCCAGTGTTCTGTGACCTAAATGTTAAACAGTATTTACAGTGAAACCTGAAGCTCTTAGGTTCCTTTAGCATCTATTAATAAATTAGTTGTCCTTTGCAGAGTGGACCCAAAGCAAAAAACTGAGGAATTCATATCTGGAATTTAAAAGCACCCCCCCCACCCCCCCCCCCCCCCCCACCCCCTTAAACAGTGTTATATGCTCTCTTTAGGTTTTATTTGATGAATGTGGATTAAATTCCTCCAAAAGTCATAAAACATGTTTGTTATCCCTCTTCCTGCAGGATGACTACCCTGACATGCTCTCCATAACCTACACGGTTAAGAATGTGGACGGATTGGGATGAATTTGGAACTTGTGACGCTGATCTCTACTATTTTCTGCTTCCCAGAGATTGTTCCCCGTGCCATCATCCATCAGCATGAAAATTTGTCTACCTAAGCCCACAACTGTGCTGGGGACATGCCCAGCCCTGGTACAATTTTCTTGGAAGCGGACCATGCTATGCTAGCACAACTCTACAGTATGATGGGACTGTGTGGGGCCAAAGTAGCTAGTTCTTTTCAAACTCTTCCCCATAGAGTCAAAGAAGCCCCACAGGATATTGACCCATCCCTGAGGACGACTTTCAGAGTTTAGTATCTTGCCCAAGGATATTTCGACACATGGCTTGCCTGAGCGTTGGATCGAACAGCTCACCCTACAATCAGTGGACAACTGCTGTCCCCCGTTCAGCCTGCTATGGATTTACAGCCACCATGCAGCCCCTGGCTCCCCCAGGACTCTAAACTGCTGTCACCAGAGTGGAAAACCACCTTGATCTTGAAATGCTAACATGAATTTATCCATCATAAGTAATGTGGAGTCAACGACTTTCTCAAGTCGTTTTTAAGACTTAGTCAGAACCCTTCAAACACTCAATAGTTTGTTGTTTGAATGTTATTTTAAATTAACTCACAAATTATAGTTTACAGGAGTATTATGCAGCAACTTCATTTTTTTAAAATATTTTTCTTGAGCATTAATGAAATGTCATTCAGACCCGCACCAACTTCTGTGGCCAGGAAATGGCATTTGCAACTTCAGAGTGCCGGACCGCCACCTGCTACAGTTAGAAAAAATTGAGCTTGCATACCCAGTGCTGCAGGCCGCTTCCAGCATGTTTCCCACATGTTTTAGATCATGAACACAGCTGATTTGCTTGATTAAGTGATGAATCGCTGAAGGCTGAGGATGTTTCACTTTTGCTTCAACCACAGATAATTCATAACGAACATTTGGAATTACTAAAAGCAAGAAAAACTGCTTAGTATCCCTTAACGTATTTTTTTGTTTTACTCAACTTTTAATCCGACAATCCAATGGATCTACTAGAAAATAGTTCATGAAATTAAAGGTTTTTCCAACACTTGGATGGACAGAGATGCAAGTGACGTGCAGAATCTCAAACATTTTAAATCTAAACCGCATTGATCTAAATTATAGTGGCCTTGGCTTTGCAGTAAACAAGTTGCAGGTTCAATGTCCAACATGGCCTTTTGGTGCACAGTTTAACTATTGGCCCTATGCAATCTTGGGTTTTCTCTCGGTACTGTGGTTTCTTGAAACAGGTCATCAGCATGCACATTTCCCTGGGATGAACCAGTGACCTGTCCAGGTCTCCTCTTGCCCTGCAACTTCTGGACAAAGGCACCAGCTCCCCGTGACTCTATTCAGGTACAAGCAGCTTGGAAATCAAGTGATTTCAATAATACTAAGAAACAATCTTACAAATTGAGGCAAAAAAAGCGAACATGAAAGGACGATTGTTAAGAAATTACTAAAAATGAAAGAAACGCAGCAGTAATCTTATTGTACAGTGTATACAGTGAAAGTTATTATTTCTTTCCGTATGCTCGACTGAGACATAATCTCAGATAATGATAGGTTGAGAGTCACTTTCCTACTCTCACAAACAGATTTAAAGTTGGACGTACATCACTTGTTTATGGGCACACGCGCATTTTAACCAACGGGCAGATGATGCGTGGGTGTTTGCAGGTAGGCAGTGTGAGAGCTCTCAGTAGCTTTTTAAATTGCTGTTCCTGCCAAGATTTACTTGCACGCACACACACACACATACACACACATACACACACACACACACACACACACACACACTTACTCCTGTATTGACGCTTGCCCTTATACATTTGTTATTAGTTCTTGGATTACTGCGCAGCTTCACTCTTTCATTCTAGGTATCACTTTTGCCTTTAAGCTACTTTTACACTTATTTTTATTCTTCAAACATCCTTTTGCACATTTTTTATTTCAGTTTCTGATATTTTTCTCTTCAAGAATTTTGAAAGTGTTTTCGTTTTAAAGCTCAAAAACGGGAAAAGCGGCGTCTAGTATGGTTGTTTAGTCCTGGAGTGGCCCTTAAGCCAGTGTTTATCTCTAGTTTCTGCGGAGTGCAGACAGCAGATACACCTCAGCGGACACCACATGATGATCCACAGCAGGAGGTTATATCTGAATCAGCTCTTTTAAGGTTGAGCACCAGGAAAAGAGGTTTTGCAAACATTTTTTTCTCTCTATGTGCCTTTAATGCACCTCAGTATGTGGGTGGAACCCTAAATGTCACACTATCAGTCACTGTGGTCCTGGTGAAGCCAGATGAGACACAATCTGTTCCAGTCCGTATGCTGTGGGTCTTAATTCCACCTCCTCCCTTGGAAACAGGTTACTGGTGTAAGAGCTGGTAAAGCCAGGCCTTTGATGGGTGACTACGTTCTCACACATCACTCATCTAGGACTAATTCCTTAGGCTAGAACAGATAACAGCCACTGTCCATTAGACTTTAATCAGTAAATATAATTAAGTTTTCCACAAAACAAACGATGATCTTCTGTGGAAAACATTAAACGTATTAGTCATCCAGTCCTGTAAAATATATATTGCCCCCTTTAAGACTTTCTTCTGTTTTTGCTTTTTTCACACATAAATAATTAAAATTAGCAAACTTTCATTTAAATATCAGACAATGTCCGCCAGCTATATACACACATGCACTTTTCAAATAATGATTTCATTTATTAAGGGTCAAAAATGCCCAAACCAATCAATAAAATGTTATTTTACAAGCCACACCAAGGCCTGTAAAGTAAGAACATCAATGCTACATGTTTCCTGATAATATGTAGTAAGCAAAATATCTCAAAAAGAAAAAACATATATACTAGAAAAATGAGAAAAAATGGCCTCCAAATCAAAGAGGACTCAAATACCTTCCTCACATTTATAAAAGAAAAAAATCTTTCAAAGCTCAAAGGGTGCAAACTAACCTAATGGTGCATATAAGAGGAATTAAGTAAGAATGACATCATGTGGTCAAATCTGGTTACTGCAGCCCATTTTCTAAACACGCAAAGTCACTTTCTGACTCCCGGTCCAGGAATTCCATGGCTGTTGTCAGCTACGGATCAGCGACAGCAGACTCTAGATCAGGGGTGTCAAAGATGCTGTCCGCGGGCCGGATCAGGCCCACACACAGTTTAAATGCGGCCCGCGAGATGATTGTGTAAACCTTATTTTCAATTAAACTGCTGGTGAAAGCTAAAAGATGTCAGGTATCAGGAGTCTAGAGTCTAGATGATGAGCAAAGACGAGTCACACTCGGTACGTTGATCAGTAGATACAGTAAAAACATTTCACTGTGATATGGAGTTCTTGGTCACTGAAAAAGTAGCTTGAGATATTTTTGGAGCCGACTATTTCCCTCAAATTCACTGTTCGCATTGTTAGCTCAGTGCAACAGAAGATACCGTGGGTCGCTCCTGTTTCTGGCTCAGGATCTTTTCAAAACGCTGCTGTTTTTCCGGCCATTGTCGAGTTACAAATGCCACTGCTGCAGCGTTTAACAAAGCAAACTCACGGCTCACAGATTCTTTGGCTTTCTTTAAAGTAGAAAAACTCAGTTGGCTGAGAAGAAAAACTGTTTCAATGAAGTAGAAATTTGCCCTGTGGTGAACGTATGCTGTCCTCACAGCACGTGGCTATGTGTAGCTAAAGCGTTAACCAACGCCTAAAACAGAAACAAAAATCGTCACCCAAGTCTTGCTTTTCTTATCTGAAGACCAAGGGCGTCAGTTTGTTTTCAGAATTGCTGGGGACAATAACCATACACTTGAGTGGGGTTTAAAAATTGCTGGGGACAATAAAGTAGGCTAGCAAATCCTCATCAGCAGGCTTTTTGGAAAGTGGGGGGGACACAGCTGCCAATCACAAATTTTGCCGGGGACATGTCCCCGGCGTCCCCGGTTAAAATGACGCCTATGCTGAAGACTTTTAGAAATGCTGTTTAGTAATGCTAACTAACACAGACCTTAGCTTAAAGCCTGATTTATACTTTTCCATCTGCATCGGGACGGACGCACGCAACGTCATTATCTGTTCTTGTGAGCCTGCTGGAGAACCCCCGCAAGGACGGACGGAGTTGAGCCTTCTTTTCTAAACATCCATCCGTCGAGACGGAGAACGCAAGCTTGTGATTGGTCAGGGCACTGCTGTCGTCTACACCGCCGCCATTGCACCCTCAAAAACATATAGAGAGCCGAGGATATCTAACGGCTGACACGGAGAAGCTTGAAGAATACCTCGCGGAAAAACTCTAATATAAATGTTTCACTCACCCGTGACTGGAGGCGTGAAAAGAAGCGCAGCAAGCATTTTATTCGTGGACGGAAAGGACATAAAACGTGGGTTTAGAGTTGGCGAGCACAGGTAGAGGTGGAGGAGGAGGATGAACAAATTTGTCTATGTAAAAATGTCTCTTAAATACAAAAAAGCACAATATAAACACACTGTCTTGGACCGGACACCCAGGATCCTACAGAACAGCGCTACGCCCTCTGATGTCCTGGTGAGTAGATGCTTTGCAACACTCCCCAGGAGGGCAAATTGTCTCTGTCCGTGCTTGCGTGTCTCTCCCTCGTGGAGCTGACAGAGAAGTAGGCTGCATTGGAAAGGAGACATGCAACGCCATGTGTCAGCGCAAGGGCTCTCCGACAAGCTCCCAGAGGGTGACGGAGACATGCCCAAAATTTTAAACATCCATCAAAAGTGACGGAGACTGCAAACTTGTAACTGGTCAGGATGCCGCTTCCTGTAAATTTTTCACCAGCATTGGCATTGCCCTGTTAAAAAGTCTAAAGATATTCAGCGGCAGACCCTGAACAGATTGAAGAACGCATCACGGAAAAAGTCCAACAATATGAACGTTTATTCACCCGCGAGTGAAGGAGTACAAAATACAAAGCAAATGTGGACGGAAGCAACAGGAAACATGGGTTTAGAGGTGGCGACCTCATGAAGAGGTGGAGGAGAATGAAGGACAAATTTGTCCTTGTTATAAAGTCTCTGAAATGTATAAGCACATTAGAAAATGCATCATCGTGGACTGGATGCATGAGTGTTGTGGTGGCAAGATACCGCCCTCTGTTGTCCTGGCGGGGAATTGCGCCTGAACAAAAGTTCGAATTTGAAAACCTTTCCGACACTCTGTGTGCGTCTCTCCGTTGCAGAGCTCATGGTGAAGTATAAACCAGGCTTTTGGCAGAACTAGATTCAGTTGATGTTCGAGGCAAATTAAACGTGGCAACTTTCCTATTACTAACTTAAATTTAAGTAGTTTAGGCAAAGCTTTGTTTGTTTCTGTCATTTGTAACAATGACAGAAGAAATGTGATGAAATGTGATGTTAGTGACCTAAAATGTTTCTATCCAGCATATATTGGTATCAGATATTAAGAGTCAGACAGTAGCAGTATACCAGATATTGGTAAAAAAAAAAAACACCATTCTCAAGTTAGGTGCATTAAAAACAATGACAAAAAAAAATACTACAGAAATATCTATATTATGCAAAAAAATCACAGTAGTCTAAGCTGAAAATGCAACAAATAATGCTGTCACACAACATCAATTTTTATGTACGGGGACAACAAGAGAAAAGGAAAAACAAGAAAATCCAATGAAATCCGATAGGTAATAAAAAGCACGAGTTTCTTTTTGTCTCACACACACACACGCACACACACCCAAATGGAATACCTCATTGATATGTGTAGTCTTGTGAAAGCTTCTGAGGGTAAAAACTTGTGCAAGTTGCTGTGTAATGTTATCTTCCAGATGGATTCTGTCTCCCTTATCCGAGGGCCCGAGGGAAAAGCAAGGCTTCGCTTTCATTCACGTTCTACTATCACAGCTTAGTACTGCTATTAATACAAGCAGCCGGCGCAGGGCAGTGCATTAGAATATCAAAACACTGGCTGAGGAAGGACTTCTATTTTCAGGGAGATAGGATAATGTTTTTCTAGGAGGTTGAAAGCTGAGAGTACGGGTGGCTGTAGGCATGCTGACGCTGCATGAACCACAACATCCAGGCCTCTGTTCAACATGGGTGCTTGCATTCTGTGTGTCACTTCTCACTTCCATCTGTCTTTATGCAGAAATATTCATAAACCACATACTTCACTTGCTATGCAGTGTTTAAGCTCTTTAGAAAAAAGGCTTTCATTCCTGTAGTTCGTGCCACCTTTTTGTCCCTTTCTCTGTTGCTCTCAGCCTACTTTCACACTTACTTTGGAGTAATGGCAGGAATTTAGTCATTCGTCTTTCTTAGGTCGCTTCCCCAGAGGCGCATTCGACATCGACCTCTACCCACCCAGGCACTTTTTTGCAGCATTAGATCTCTTTCTTTTGGCCTTTTAAAAACCATCTTATGTTCTTCAGACGAATCTGTATAAGCACGTCTTCTATCTTTTTTTTTGTTACTCTATTTGACTGTCTACCTTATCCGTACTGTCTCACTGAGCTACCAATTTTCCTCTAAAATGAATTAGAGTTGTGTTGCAGATCTTGGTGAGGAAAATCCCCAGAAAACACAAACAATGAGATGGCCTGAAATCAATTAATAAAGGCCTACAGGCTTATTCCAGCTGAAGATTTTCCCATGTTTTGGTGGTTTTATTCAGAGCTTGAAGATAAAATTGGATCAATTCACTGCTCATGCCTTCCTCCATCTGGAGGCTCACCATTTATCTCTTCTTTTCTTTCCTATCCACCCTTTTTCTCAGTCTTTCTCCCTGCCTCTGATTGCATGACTGGGTTCTTTCCTGGCTGGCCAGCCTGTCCTCCCCCCTGCTGTGTCTCTTCTCTTTCACCATCCTCCCCCTGTCCTTTTTCCTTTCCTTTTTTTATTTCTGGCATTCACCCCGAATCCCTTCCTACTTTCACATTTCCTACTTTTGACATTATCCCCCTTTTTTCTCTCTAAAACTTCATCTTCTAGCTTTGCTTTCTGGCATATTTCCCCCCGCCACCTCCCATCAAACGTCAAAATCTGGAAGTTTTCCTTCTTCTTTTACCTCCTCATCCTCACTTGCTTTCTAAATTCTTTCTTCCTTCCTCAGGTGTCTATAAATAGATCCTCAAGGAGTTTTCGTAATGGACATCAGCTTCTGACCTTATTACAGAGACATTATTGATCATACTATTCGCTATATCACCTTTCTCCTTTCACTCTTCATGCATACACAACTGTATAAACTACTCAATAGTGAAAACAGTTTCACTAAAAGGGTGAAATAACCACGAAACTTGTAAAAAGGAACACATTTTTTTGACTTACTTTTGAAAATGATTGAGTTTAACAGGATGAACCTAAAATAGTTTTCACCTATCTCCTGCATTAGCTTCTCATAGAAAACGGACGGTGAAAATCTAGGATATGAAAATCCTGACATATCTACGTCCCACTGTCACTTAACACTCATGGACTCACCCAACTTGACTTTTAACAGAGAAGGCTGTTGTTGTTTTAACGTCTAGGAAACAGCAGAGTGCTTCTGCTAGTAGAAGCTAACTGTTAGCATTAGCAACGCCAAGCAAAACTCCCTCAGGCTTGTGTTATTTGTGGAGATAAAACGTCAACATTGCTAACGGAGTCAGTGGTAGAGTGGCACATGTTGCTGTTAGCCAATCAGAGGCAAGATATTCAAATATCAGGAAATAAGACTCCAAAAGTCTGAAGCTACCGTCTCTGGCTAAATTCTCTATGCTGAAACAGGTTCAACAAAGCTTTTTCCTTCCTAGAATACAAAGCCAATCATTCCTACTACACCTCTGCAAATGTATTAAATATACTCAAGTTTCTTTAATTTGTTTATTTATCTAACACCAAATCGAGTCGTCTCAAGGCACTTCACACTGAAAACTTTCCATTAAGCCAATCATTAAAATGTTTCCGATACAGGTCCTTCTCAAAAAACTAGCATATTGTGATGAAGTTCATTATTTACTGTAATGCACTGATAATCATTAGACTTTCATATATATTAGATTCATTACACACAACTGAAGTAGTTCAAGCCTTTTATTGTTTCTATTATTGATGATTTTGGCATACAGCTCATGCAAACCCAAAATTCATATCTAAAAAAATGTGCATATTTCATCCAATAAAAGAAAAGTGTTTTTAATACAAAAAAAATCTACCTTTAAATAATTATGTTCAGTTATGCACTCAGTACTTGGTCGGGAATCCTTTTGTAGAAATGACTGCTTCAATGCGGCGTGGCATGGAGGCAATCAGCCTGTGGCACTGCTGAGGTGTTATGGAGGCCCAGGAGGCTTCGATAGCTGTCTTAAGCTCATCCAGAGTGTTGGGTCTTGCGTCTCTCAACGTTCTCTTCTCAGTATCTCACAGATTCTCTACGGGGTTCAGGTCAGGAGAGTTGGCAGGCCAACTGAGCACAGTAATACCATGGTTAGTAAACCATTTACCAGTGGTTTTGGTACTGTGAGCAGGTGCCAGGTCATGCTGAAGAATGAAATCTTCATCTCCATAAAGCTTTTCAGCAGATGGAAGCAAGAAGTGCTCCAAAATCTCCTGATAGCTAGCTGCATTGACCCTGCCCTTGAAAAACACAGTGGACCAACACCAGCAGCTGACATGGCACCCCAGACCATCACTGACTGTGGGTACTCGACACTGGACTTTAGGCATTTTGGCATTTCCCTCTGGCCAGTCTTCCTCCAGGTTCGCTGGAGTTTTTGACAATTAAAATTGCGCCCACATTTTCTAAGTTTACACATTTCTTTTAACAACGGTAGTTTCTGCATCCTACTTCAGCCCTCTCCCACCTCCCCCTGCACAGCAGCCACAAACTCACTGATGCGCCTGCAGCCTTTCCTGCTGCTCTAAACATTAAAATAATTATTTCATTTTCTGTTCCTCACTTCTGATTACCTTCAATGGTGTCTGTTTGTTGCAACCATCAGGTACAAAAACAAACTTGTTTTTATTTGACTATTTTTCTGTCCTGTCTGTTTATTATCTTCCTGCATCTCCTCTCAATCCTAAAGAAAAACCGCTACCTGCGTTCATTCATATTCACCTTATGAGTTACCTTTGAACTGCAGTTCTAAAAGATCTACCAACCGCAAAAACAGCGGAGTGCCGCTGCTCGCCGGCCGACTACAATGGGACCGTTTTTGCTGCGGAGTTCGTGCCGGAGCAGAGCGGAGATAGTGGAATTTTGGGGGTGCGTCACCGGAGAACAAAACAGGTGATGCACCTCGCTCCGCAGCAGCGAAACGCATCAGGCACAAATAACAGACAGAAAACATGAAAGGAAAGGAGCTGACATGAACAGTCGCGTGTTTAATTTGTTTTTGAGGTGGTGGCACCTGATTTGGCGGTGCTCAGGACGCAGATGTCTGGAGCGTGTCAACGATCAGAGCTTTGCATGCGCAAACTGGTTAAGATTAGGATGGGGTGAGGGGAAGGTAAAATTGCAAGAGGGAAAAGGTCACAGTTTGGTTAAATGTCCGTTTTACCGCCGGTGTCAGCACAGACGCTCTGGCACCGCGCGTCGCCTCCACCTCCCGACGCAGGGGCTCATCACCTGCTGTCTTTTCCGAGGACTGCATCTTGTCGGTCATTATCACATGACAGCGACTAGTTGATGACAGGCATAAAAAATCACTACAGAGCCGTGAAGTCGACTAGTTCATAGAACCCCTAGTGTACAGATAGTGTCATATTCAAAGGGGAGAACTGCATTAAGGCAATGAAAATAGACAAATGACAGGATTCATCGATTAACATGTTTTCCAACTTCTCCCATGTGCTGCAGAAGCCTTCAGTGTACGCCATACACATCAAATCCACCAGTGAATCTCTGTGCCACACGGGTGGACGCTCCATCATTCCTTAAGGAAAGAAATGTTTTATCATAAAATTTAGGCAATCACCCAGAATAAGTTTATATGGATTTTCAGTGACCTTTCTCTAAAAGGATACAAATTAACCCAAACCACCCAGCAAAATATGGCTAAAAGCCTCTAGAACATCTCCCTCTTGGATTTACAGACTGTTTTATTTGACTTTGTGCAGGATGTTTCTAACAGCCTATATAAATACATAATAGTGAAATATTATTTAACTGGTTTTGAGCGTCATCATGAGCGCACAGATGTACAACTCTATTGGTGCAGGTTTTTGGTTTGTTTACTGGCTCTTTGGTCCAAACCACAGTTAAAGAAAGAGAGAGCTGCGACACGCTTTGAACTCGCCGACTCGCGGTAACGTGGTTCACGGAGCTCTCAATAGTTCCAAACATCCCAGCGCCGTAAGTCAGTTTGAACGGCGTATGGTGGGACAAATCACAAAAATTGAATATTGTCAGATTTCCCCTGGTGATTTTGGGTAATTTTTGAATAATTGTATATATTATAATATATAGTATGTCCTAATCCCTTCACAAAGTAGCCTATTTATTAATTTTTTCCGAGCATTTGTAGGAAGACAGACACCCGTGCCTGTTCTACATTACAGGAATACGACAGTCCTAACACATGGTAGAACACATTTAGACCACATACATTACTATAATATACTATAGAAATACATTCTATGTAGTAATGCAACACACTGCTCTAATATAAGCATATTTAATAACTTTAAGTCCTACAAGAAGCCCTAAACTCGAGTTGTAATATCCATTTTAAAGTGGTTTATTGAAAGCTAGAATTCTGCTCCAGCTTACCTTGATGAAAACATGTAGCTGTTTATGCTTTGAATGATGATCTATTATGTTCAGTAGAATACATTTTACAAGCATTACCTTATATTTTTATGTGAAGACAGTATATGCATCTATAACCTAGTTTATCTGGCTTTTATAGCCTGACTAATAGCAACTAATTAAAAAGAAAATTTCAATGAAACTGTATGGTCCATCACAGTAGATAAAAAAACATGTATAATAGCATTTTTAATAAAGCATTTTACCAACATTATGTTTAGTCATTACATATGCACAAAAAAGCTGAATCATTAATTTTGAGCAATGTACTCAAGACCTAATGAAACGTTAGAATAACTTTATTTTGATTATTATTAAAATAAGATTTGTCAGTGGGTTAAAACTTGAAATGACATATTTTAGGGTTGGATAAAATTTTAAAAAGTCATTTTACATCTCTATATTTGAGGTTTGGTTCAATATTTCTATATGTACAAAAATTGTATTTTAATAATCTCTTCATAGGTTGATTAACTTCTTGGCTGTGCTGCATATGGATGTAGCAATCGGTCTGAGGGAGGAATCAGAATCATGGCTTCCCCAAAGACGCGGAGAGAAGAAGAAAATGGTTGGCTCAAGTCAGCAGGAGCAACCTCACCATGACCAGAGATCACAATAACAAAAAGCTGTGTGCAGTGAGTTTAATGTGCACTCTCAAATGTTTTCTGTCAAGGCTCTACATGTTTTGCTCTCAACGACACAAGGCTGCAATTAAACTGTTAAATGTGGCAGGAAATAAACTAATACACCACTCTACAGGCACATTTTCAAGAGGGACAGTTTACTAGCTTAGGCAAGGCAAGGTGAGACTCAGGGCTGATGATGTTCCAACCCTGTTTGTTCATCGCCCTGAACCAAGTAGGAGGAAGGACCCCGCAATGAGAAGTGCAGCAGAGCCTCTGCATGTTGATCCACTGACCAGTGACCACACATGTTGTTCTCAAGTAAACTGTGGTACAAAAATTTTGAAATATTAGACATTTGTATTTATTTTATTTTAAAATGATTCTTTATTCTAACAGTGCCATTATAAATTCAGAGAATGAGGAAAGCAGCAGCAGCAGTGAGGCAAATGAGATGAGGGAAAGTGAGGGGGGACATGAGATGGTATCAGGAGAGAGGGACATCCCAGGAAGCCATGATGAGCCGGCATCAGGGCCAGGAGGAGAAAGGAACAGGCGATGCAACCAGGGAGCCCAGCTGGAAACCCTAAGGGACGAAATAGAAAATCAAAAAGGCATGACAAACACAAGAGGCATTAAATGGAGTAAATAGACAATCAAAAAGGCCGCACAACTCCGTTTTTCAGTGGGTTCAACAGGCAACAGGTTTCTTCAGGACACGAGTATCCCTCTGCCTGATGTTAGAACCCTGCACAGACAAATGCAGCCCATTAAACTGGAACCAGGTGTGTTAGGAGAGGTGTGTGACATGCTCAGTTTGAAGGTTAAAAATCTGACAGAGATGGAAAGAGAGTGTGTGCTTACTGTGGATGAGATGGCAATCACTCCAGGCGTGCATCACTCCATCGCAGACCCAACTGGGATTTGCCACCACCGTTGTTCCTGGTCAGCTCTCCGCTCAGCCACTATGAAAACATGAAGATGGACACACAACACAGTTTGACCTTTAATGGTCACATAAGATTTTTGTTTTAGTTACTCTTTGACATTTATTTATTGATAGTTATGTTATTAATTCTTATTTCATGTCATTCCTTACTTAACAAAATTGCAAATGCTAATATTATGAAGCAAGTGGAAATGAGCATTTAATGGAAAACATCTAAATGTTAAAAGTTATTGTGTTCAACTACGATTCTTGAAATATCTTAATTCCATTTTTATTACTTGAGTCCACAAAACAGAACAACATATCTTCTTACGTTCGTAATCCTGTTTGTCTCATGCTTCAGCAGTTCGTTGCAGTCAGTGTTATTAACTGAAAATTATTAAATAATTACTTGTCTTCACAATCACATTTTTCTTTATTATTGGTCTCTCCATTTGTGCTTCCATTTCTGATGCATGCTCGTGTTGATACAGCAACCAGCAACGTATTGTACAAAGAAATCCTAAATAAAACTAATAATGTAAAATGTTTATAACCTATTTCAAACTGTGGGGAATATTTTTAAATGTAGAATCAAACAAACTGAAATAAACCCGTCTACAGCTCGTCAAGCTTGTCTAAACCCTCCTGTTCACAATCAACAAGCTGCACACAGTTAGCTCATTAAAGGTTATCTAGCTAAAACTGGCAACATAAAATATCATCGTTGGCTTATTTTGGTACGAAGCGGTTGGCTAACGCTTCACAATGCAAAAAAAAGATGACATTTCATCAACTTACCGGAGAAAATCCTCCCGAAACACCGAAAATGAAAGGCGGGCGATGCAGCAGCGGGGGCTTTTTGGAACTAATCGAAGCTACATGAACCACGTGACTTCCGTATTCCATTCTTTCCATAGAAGTCTATTGGAGTGTCGTAACTCTCTCTCTCTAGCTCTGGTCCAAACTAATCTGACATGTAGCCCAGATACAACCTATGCTGCTGAATGAACAAATAATAGTGAAGCTTGAAGAAATGAGCTCACAGTTCAAAGCTGTGGAAGACTTCACACGCTCTGATGCCAGCAGGCAATAGGACCACCAAATGTTTCCAAAGTGCTAAGAAGAAGAGAATAATGAGTAACTTCTGAAAAGTGGTCTTTTCACCTTGAAAATGTATTTTCACTTTAGACTGAAACACTCTGCCTTGTTTTCTTATCATTGCTAAGCTCTCAGGGCAGCAGAGTTATGTCACAAGTCAGCGGACCGTCTTTAAAAGGAAGAAGTCGAAGCCCCTCGGCTCTGTGTTTATTATTCTGCTTCTCTGAAAGATTATTTTCTCTGGGCTTTGCATTATAATCATGGACTCTGTGGTCCCTGGAAAAATATTTATTACTCTATCTGGGGAAAATGATTATTTTTGGATACTTCAAGCTGTATCAAATTTTAAAAAGATATACATAAATATATATATATATATATATATATTGCAATAATTAAATTATTTGTGGGTAATAAGATTTAAAATGGAGATTCACATTTGAATAGTTTGTATGAAAGCAGGGAGGCATCAACTGGGCCTCCCTGCTTAGGCTGCTGCCCCCGCGACCCGACCCCTGATAAGTGAGTGAGTGAGTGAGTGAGTGAGTGAGTGAGTGAGTGAGTGAGTGAGTGAGTGAGTGAGTGAGCGGGCGGATGGACGGACGGACGGACGGATGGATGGTATATAAAGCTTGTTTGAATCTCCTAAAAACAACTTTTGGGACTACATTTGGTCCTCATGTAGATTTAGTCTTTTGATTTTTGATTAGTGCTTTTGAAATGGACTGTAAAAATAAACTTAACAGATCTGAATGATTGTAAAGGCAATAACATTGTACTAAATTATATTGAGAATAAAATAATTAAAAAGATATTTTTTTCTTCCCATGGGCTCACCAGTCATGGGAAGGGCCAAAAGGGATCGGGTGCAGTGTATAACGGGAGGTAGTCGAGGGCGGGGACCTTGGCGGTCTGATCCTCGGCTACAGAAGCTGGCTCTTGGCACATGGAATGTCACCTCTCTGGTGGGGAAGGAGTTGGTGTGTGAGGTTGAGAGGTTCTGACTAGATATAGTCGGACTCACCTCAACGCATGGCTCTGGCTCTGGAACCAGTTTCCTTGAGAGAGGTTGGACTTTCTACCACTCTGGAGTTGCTCCCACTGAGAGGCGCCGAGCAGGGGTGGGCATACTAGTTGCCCCCCATCTTGGTGCCTGTACGTTGGGGTTCACCACAGTGAATGAGAGGGTAGCCTCCCTCCGCCTACGTGTGGGGGGATGGGTTCTGACTGTGGTCTGTGCTTATGCACCAAACTACAGTTCAGACTAACCACCCTTTTTGGAGACCTTGGAGGGGGTGCTGGAGAGCGCTCCTTCCAGTGAATCCCTCGTTCTGCTGGGAGGACTTTAACGCTCACATGGGCAACGACAGAGAGACCTGGAGAGGTGTGGTTGGGAGGAACGGCCCCCCGATCTGAATTCCAGTGGTGTTTTGATATTGGACTTCTGTGCCAGTCATGGATTGTCCATAATGAACACCATGTTCAGACAGAAAGGAGTCCATATGCACTCTTGGCGCCAGGATACCTTTGGCCACAGCTTGATGATAAACTTCGTTGTTGTTTCGTCTGACCTGCGGTTGCATGTCTTCGACACTCGGGTGAAGAGAGGGGTGGAGCTGTCAACTGACCACTATCTGGTGGTGAGTTGGCTCAGATGGTGGGGGAGGATGCCGGTCACACCAGGCAGGCCTAAATGTATCGCATGGGCCTGCTGGGAACGTCTGGAAGAGTCTCCTGTCAGAAGGAGCTTCAATTCCCACCTCCGACAGAACTTCCAAAATGTTCCGGGGTAGGCGGGGGACTGAGTCCATGGAGTAAGATTTCCGTACGGCTTCGAGGAGATTCTGGTCCACCATCCGGCACCTCTACAATGGTAATATTTTAAACATGTCAAAATGATGAAAATGGCAAAAAGGTAAGTTGGAGACATACGTGATGTTAAAAGTAATATCTGTAAATAATTTGTTTTATTCTATTTTTTTTTTTTTATTTTTGCTTGGGTTCATTCACAGCTCTGCTGCCAAAACAAGGTCTGAGCTTTGACGAGATTTATTTATGCAGCAACTTTTTGCATTTGGGCAACTGCTTTATAAAATAAATACCATAAATAAATAAAAAATAAGAGAATAAATTGTAGCAAAATATGTTGGAGTGAAATCTTAAACACAGAAAAATAAAAACTGGAAAAACTAACCAAACCAAAAAAAAAAAAAAATCATAAAAACTCCAGGAAGTCCACTCTAGGGAAGGCCGGCAGCTGATTTGAATATTTTCCACTTGTGATTTATTCTTCTCACTGAATAATTATGACCACACGATTGTTTGGAAAATATTTCCAAACTTTTCCAGAATTTATGGGCACCAACAAACCCTCCCCCAGGATTACGTCGATGTGTTTCCTCATGAACACACGCTTCTAGCAACACCAGCCTGTGTGTCATGCATTTCTGTACGTTTGAGGCTGAATTCATCTAACTGTAAAATCTAATAAATGTTTCTGTGGAAAATCAAGAATTGCGCGTGTCCAAATTTATTTTTTCAGTAACAGAATGAACCAATTTGTTGTTTCTAAAACAGATGAGCAAATTATACAGTAAATTATGGAGTTCAGAATAAAATCTAAAATACGGACAAAAGGTAACTGTATGCATCATTAACATTACAAGAGTAGATGAGTACCAGACTTTCAGCAGCAGTCATGGAGCTGAAGGATGCTCTGCATGGGAACATATGGATATACATAAACAATAAGGTGAAAACTTCAAAGTCACATTTAATTTGTGCCTGACGCTGTTTCCTCTCAAGCAGAAGTTCTACGATTGGATCTAGAAAGGACAAAAAAAGTCAGTTTCAAATGAGGCTTTTCTTTTTTTGAAGTAATTAGAATTTAGAGGAAAAACTACTGCTGTTCTATTTATCACTTTTCTCTTCGTCGTTTTCAAATTTACTGAAAGAAATATCCGTGCACATGAGATGGTCCCCAGAAGTTCTGGATGTGCGGAAATAATAACTGCAGCAAAGTAAAGGTCAGAAGTTCTAAGTCCTGTAGTGAACAAGTGACTAAGTCACTCTGTTTATGTGAATCCATCTAAAAAAAGAAGAATAAGAAGGAGAAGAAAGAGGGCAATGTTGGTAAGCTGAAGCTGCCCTGCGGCTACCGGTGCTGCGTGACTGGGTCTTTTCAGTTAGACCCCACACAACGCTGCAGAGGAGAAATAACATGTTGGTTAGTTAACTGCAGCCAAAAGGTCAAAGATGATGAAGCTTTTAAATGTGTGTGAGTGCGTGCGTGTATGCGCGCGTGTGTGCGTGCGTGTATAACCGCGATGGGTTGCATGATGAAAGAGCCTCTGTGCAGGTGAACTGAGGGGTCAGGAGTTGAAATGCTGTTTGGGGATGAAGCAAAGGAGGGGGGTGTGTGTGTGTGTGTGTGTGTGTGTGTGTGTGTGTGTGTGTGTGTGTGTGTGCGTGCGTGCGTGCGTGCGTGCGTGTGTGTGTGTGTGTGTGTGTGTGAGAGAGACGGAGAGGATTCCCTGCATGAATGGATCTGTTTGCAGTAGGTGGCTCTGTCAGAAAACTGATGAATGGGTTTTAGGAGTTTCAGCCTTGTAAGCTCAAAGCTAGTGGACTACAGCTGAGTGAGCCAACATTATTGTCCTCACATCTCTGACGCGCAGAAATCAAAAGCACGGTGTTTTCAGACAGGTATTAAGCAAATAATGAATTATATGTTGACATAAACTAAGGCTGCCCAATATATTGCAATTGTATCATCATCACGATATCAGCATGCGCGATACAGCAAAGAACAGTAAAAAAATGCAATGAATGGTCAGCTCAAATGTTTGCTACACATAATACCTTCTGTCAGTCAAACAGAAGCATGGCGTTTTTCAAATAGAGCTCTTCAGCCATTTGGCCAATCGGGTGGGTTCTCATAGGTTAGATGCCCGCCCCCTAGGCGAACAGCACGTAATTTGGATGGTTAGCAAAAACCTGAGTTAGCTTCGTTCTGCTTTTTCTGCTTTTCCCAGGATGTTTTCTGCTGTTGTTATTGTCAAGAGGCATCTTCAGTTCTGAAAAGAACTTCATACCATAGCTGAAGCATTTAATAGAACTAGCTGGCTCGTCTGAACCATCGATGGAGTGATCAGCTTCTGTTTTGTGCTCCATAGACATCAAAAAGATATTTATTTCCTTTTTTTTTTGGTTCTTTTGCATTACCATACCAGTTTATTTATAAAGCACATTTAAAAATAGCATGGCAGCTAACTAAAGTGCTGTACAGGAGAGCAAAAGACTCAAACACAACAAAGGCAGCATAGGAGTAAAGTATAAAGCATATAACACATATAAAAGCAAGGCATACAATTACAATAAAAGCTAACTAACCATAAAACAAGTAAAATCACTAAGAGATAAAAGAGAAACAAGTAAGAACTAAATGAGCAACATTACTGAGCTAAAAAGTACATAATGCCGCATGCTGCCACTAATAGAGAAGCGTTACACTGAAGTATGAAGACAGTCACGTGGGACAAGCCAGGCTAAAATAGTGTAATGCTGACTGTTTCGACCACTCCTGCGGTCTTCTTCATAGCTAGCTGCTAATGGTGGCTCCCCGTTTATCTGCAGGCAGCAGAGGACAGTGTCGCCCTCTGCTGCCCGCCCCCTCCTCGTCGATGACACAGTCCCATGCGTGATCCAGTGTGTAGATTCCATCGTCTCAGTTCATGGCTGTGTGTCCACGTCTCTTTATTTGTATGGTTTCCTCAATCCACCTTTTGTATAATTATTTTTTTGGTGTTTATGATCCTCGTTCTGTCTCAGTCCATTAGATGGTTTTCTCTTGTGCAATGATCTGTTATGGCTGATTTCCTTATTGTACTTTCTGCTTCTTGTTTTGCTGCTCTTGTGTGTCTTCGGTTTGTTTCCTTCTCACACTGCGTTCTATGTTCTATTGTTTGTGTGTTGTGTTGGCGTCCGGTTTCTCCTACGTATGTTTTATTGCAGAGTTTGCGTGGTATTTCGTATGACTCCACACTTATGTCCTGCTGATATCTTGTCTTTTAGATGTATGGAGTCTACACATTGGATCTCGTACGGGACTCTTGTCATCGACGAGGAGAGCATGGGCAGCAGAGGGCGACACCGTCCTCTGCTGCTCGTGGATAAACGGAGAAGGAATTGATGCCGCTATTAGCGGCTAGCTCTGAAGAAGACCGTAGGAATGGTCGAAACTGTCAGCAAAAAAGGCATAAGAGACCTGGATGATGAAGCTCAATGGTTAAAGGAATAACTGAAGCGGTGTGAAGCACTCCGTCGTGCGTCTAGACGGTACCGTAGGAGGCGAGCTGCTGTGGTTCGCCGCATGCTACAGTAGCGAGCTATCTAGGTGCGCACAGCGTCCCCCGGTCCCCTCCTCCCCCTCCCCCTTGTCCGGAACTTTACCTCACCAGTCTGAAGCAGCCACCCTGTCCGCAACTAGTCCGGACCTGTTACTAGGGGCTTCGTCCGGAACACGTTATCCGGATGTTTGTATTCAGACACAAAGGTCTTACGGACAGAGTCCGGAACATTTCCGTTTTTCATGGCCTGTCTGAAGGGGGCTTAAGGGAGAGCCCAGACACCCTGTGGAGAAAACTCTTTTTGACCCCTTGTATCCATCATCTCATTCTTTTGGTCATTGCCCAAAGCTTGTGACCATAGGTGAGGGTAGGAAGGTAGACCACCGGTAAATCAAAGCTTTGTCAATAAATTTTATTAAAGGAAATTGATTGGCTGAGAGGTGGTGGGTAGACGTGTGTGATCTCTAATCTAGAAACCAGTTCCAAGAATCAGTTGAACAGACTAACGATTTGATGATCAAAGAAAATAATAACATCATTCTACAAATGACAAAATAAACCACAGGAGTCACGTTTGACATGTGAAAAACAAAACGCTTCACCTCCAACACCTAACTAGCCTTGTCGACTTAATAAAGGGAAATTATAATCCAACCCTAAACCGTAACCCCACTAATACAAAAACAACCCCTTTTTACAATCCAACATAGAAAAGATCTCACAGTTTCTGTCTCACAGGTCTCCATGCTGCTACAAGTAACCACAGAGCTAAGCTAGCAGCGCTCTAATCTTTGAATTTCTTTATCTTCTAAGAGCTATTCTCATGGGGACAGAGGAGTTGATCCTTGGCTGTTATGAGGAGTAGATAAAGACATTCTCATTGAGTTAAAGGGGACAAAATGAATTGCCTCAGGCTGAAAATGCACTCACTTATAATATAAATGTGTCTCATCCTTTAAATGTAAAACTAAACAATCTATTGTGGCAGGGCAGCATTTTTGATCATGAAAAGTAAGATTGATCTAGTTGGGTGGATTATGCGAGAGCTGTGTTGAATCATGGTCGTAATTGAACCTAGATTGCTTTTGATGCTTATAGAGCAACAAGTCTTACAAGGCCACAACGCCACAGGCATATCGTCCTTTTGTTTTAGGAAGCATTTTCCACAAGCAATGTGTATAGACATCAACTAAATCCACTCTGCTTGCTGTGTTTTTGGTAGATTTGGGTCAGAGGTGAACAAAGCAAAGGTACATGGCGGAAAGTAGTAAGAAAAGTAGAAATGAGAGATTTAAATAAAAGAGACCCTAAAGGAATTGAAGTCTGGGAAGAGAAAGAGAGATTGTATGTGATCTTGAGTCCTTGGAGTTGCTCTTTTCCATTATTTTTTCCAACAGTTATATTTTTTCTCGTTCTAAGGCCGTTGATCTCTGTGCTTGCATGGCTCTGCAGGTATAATTCACAACCACAATTTCCACATAAATACCAGCAGTGGATAAGAAAAACTCAAAGAAGAGAGAAACATTTCATAATGTTGGCTCTAAAATCAAACTATTTTGGAGTTCTGGTAATGGAACCTGTCAATGTTTCCTGCTTTTTTGTTGCATTATTAAGGTACAAGTACAGGTTTCATGTAGAGTTTGCTTTTTTCAAGTGACACAACTTTATAAAAAGTAAATATAAAAATGTGTTAGCAAAGGCAGATTTGTGAACATTCTTTTTATCTTTACTTCAAAAATTGTTTAACTTTAATGAGTCATATTTAAAGATGTGATTTCTAAGATCTGTACTGTAAAATAATGACAAAACAGTGTATTGTCTCAATCATGTTGGAAGGAAGATTACTCTGAAACAGGATGTCCTTCTCAGCAGGCTGGGGGGGTTGTCAGTTTTTCTCCTTTTGGAAACAACTTAAGAGGAATGTAGAAATTGTTTATACTGAGTTTGTGAAGTTGCCAATTCTGCAGCGAGCTAACGCTGCAGCGCCAGCATTTGTAACACGACAACAGCAGGCAAAAAGCTCCAGAACCGAAGCCAGTAAACAAGAGCGACCCAGAAGTTATTCCTTGTACCCTTAAGAAGCCACGGCATATTTTTGTTTTACTCTAATATTGGGTAAAGAAGGCTAGAGGCTAACGTTTAGCTTCCATTGCTAAAAGACAATTAGAAGCAAATAGTCGACTTAAAAATATCTCAAGCTACATTTTCAATAACCAACAACTTGATGTTAAAGTGAAAGGTATGTGTGCACGGACCGTTTTGCCCACGTCCGCCGACCGTATGAGCGGGCGAGGGGGTATTGATTCTTCAGGATGAGATATTCGAGGTGTAACGTGAGAGCAAGTGAAGAGGGTCAAATGCATGTGTCTCACACTAAATGCGTGAGAGTTGACAGGCCTGAAATGAGAAAGTAATATGTTTTCATAAGAAATAGACTGCAGTAACTACATTTGACCACAGGTTGTCAGTCTTACAGATTGCACCTTAAAAATTTGATTTGTGCAACTATTGAAGAATTTTCAATGTTTTTTGATTTGCTGAGTGGTTTTATTTTGATGTCTTTCTAGTTTTCTCCATCCTCTTTCCAGGAATTGTCATTTCTGCATCCCACGTGAAAACAATATGTGTACACAGACAGCCTTCTACTGCTTTGCGGCTACCACTAATCTCTGATTTTCAAGCACCAAGCAGTTATGTCAACTATACAATTGTAGGGTTTAGGAAATTGAGTGCATTACGAGCTCAATAAATATGTTCCCTCTACTTATGACCAATAAGCTGCGATACTCTAATTATAGTATCTCAACTCTGCTTGGTCTTTACTGTGTTTAACAGAAGATCTGGGATTCTTTCTTTATTAAGGGACTGTACACAGTTCGTTTTGATTCAGAAAAGAGTCAGGTTTATAAAAGTAAGAATTTATTTAACAAACAATTAAAACAGATTAATGAAACATTTTATTATAATTATTATAAGTAGCAAAAATGTTTATTTAATGATTATCTAGCTTATAAGTTGTAGAAGTTCATATTGATTTAGGAAATCATTCTTGATTTAGCAACTGATCCGAGCTGGAGTGTTCCTTATATGGAGGCATGAAGACCTGGAAGATTGGACCTTGAGGAGAGAATGTTATTGTTGACATTCGTTATCTGTGTTTAGAGCTGCAGAGATCCTGAGCTCCAGCTGATGGGATGAAGGCAGGCCAATTTAAAAGGAACACATGCAGTCTTGTGTCTCCTTTTTGACCAGATGTTGAATAGATGTTGAATAGATGTTGAATGGTCAAACTGTACCTAAAAACTGACCATTGCTGGACGTTACACAATTTTAATGACTGTAAGAAATTAAACAAATTCTGCAAATGTGTTGGTGTTGAATTGTGTTAAAGCAGAGTGTGTTAGCTTTAGGACCTTATGGAATCCTTTGTGGATTTGGGTTAAAATGATGAGGATGAAGGATAACCCACACTCAGCAGAGTCAAAAACATATGTAGGAAAATAATGTCAGCCACTTAACTAAATACATGCATGTTAATATTCTCTCTGTGGTTTAACGGGACCAAAACAAAGCGTGTGAAGTTAGATGGACATCATCATTATTTCAGGTTTTTTTTCTTACTCCTAAGCTCTCACATGGGTTTTTGGCCTCTTTCATTTTCTCATTTCTCATCCAGGACAGAAGAACATAAAAAAAAAAAATCTAAAGAGCATCAAACGAGGTAAGCACAAACACACACATACACACACCGAAACAGTGCTGGAATCAGCATGTGATTTAGACTGGTGTGATTAATAGCATTCTGCGCACCGCTGAACAGATGAACCACAAAACAGCACAAACATTATCATAACCTGAAAGACCTAATTACTGCAGAGCACATCTGACAGACGTACGACTGTGTGTGTGTGTGTGTGTGTGTGTGTGTGTGTGTGTGTGTGTGTGTGTGTGTGTGTGTGTGTGTGTGTGTGTGTTTGCTGGGAAGCGAGAGAGTTGGGGGACAATGAGGACAGAAGATTCATGACCCTTCTATGGAATGTTGTTCAGCGTCCCCTCCGTGCTTTTTGTGTCTTTCACCATTTGGGTGCAAATTAGGAATATGATAATGGCCATATTATGTATTACAATGAGAATGTGGCCTGCTTATGCACACGGGTGAATGTGCATGAACCGGGTGTATCAGTCTTCCCTGACCGGCCGAATGAGGAGACATTTCCAAACAAGGGTCTGACAGTCGTCGTTACAGTGATGTGAAAAGTTAACTGGGTAAAAAAAATCACATAACTGAGTACCTGCCTATTAATCAATTAAAATGAACACTTTTAGAACTCCAACTTTTAGATTCTGGTCCAACATCCGGCGCCTCGGGGGGAAAGCAGTGCGCTACCAACACTATTTATAGTGAAGACGGTGTGCTGCTGACCTCTACTCAGGACGTTGTGGATCGGTGGGCAAAATACTTTGAAGACCTCCTCAATCCCACCAACATGTCTTCCAGTGAGGAAGCAGAGTCTGGGGACTTTGATTTGGCCTCTCAAATCTCTGGTGCTGAGGTCACTGAGGCGGTTATAAAGCTCCTCTGTGGCAAGGCTCCAGAGGTGGATGAGATCCGCCCAGAGTTCCTTAAGGCTCTGGATGTTGTGGGTTGTTGGCTGATGTGGCTCTGCAATATCGCGTGGACATTTGGGGCAGTCCCACTGGACTGGCAGACCGGGGTGGTGGTTCCCTCATTTAAAAAGGGGGACCGCAGGGTGTGTTCCAACTACAGGGGGATCACACTCCTGAGCCTTCCTGGTAAGGTCTGTTCAGGGGTTCTGGAGAGGAGGGTCCATCGGATTGTTGAACCTCAGATTCAGGAGGAATAATGTGGTTTTCATACTGGCCTTGGAACACTGGACCAGCTCTATACCCTTAGGGGGTCATGGAGGGTGCATGGGAGTTCGCCCAACTAATCTACATGTGTTGTGTGGATTTGGAGAAGGCGTACGACCGCGTTCCTCGGGAGCCCTGTGGGGGGCACTTTGGGAGTATGGGGTACCAGGCCCTCTGATACGGGCTGTTAGGTCCCCGTATGACCAGTGTCAGAACTTAGTCCGCATTGCCGGCAGTAAGTCGGGCTTGTTCCCAGTGAGAGTTGGACTCCGCCAAGGCTGCCCTTTGTCACCGATTCTGTTCATAACCTTTATGGACAGGATTTCTAGGCACAGCCAAGGTGTGGAGGGCATCCGTTTTGGTGGCCTGAGGATCAGGTCTCTGCATTTTGCAGATGATGTGGTCCTGTTGGCTTCATCAGAACGTGATCTTCAGCTTTCGCTGGAGTGGTTCGCAGCTGAGTGTGAAGCAGCTGGGATGAGAATGAGCTCCTCTAAATCTGAGACCATGGTCTTGATTCAGAAAAGGGTAGAATGGCTTCTCCGGGTCAGGGATGAGGTCCTGCCCCAAGTGGAGGAGTTTAAGTATCTCGGGGTCTTGTTCACGAGTGAGGGAAAACTGGAGCGTGAGATTGATAGGCGGATTGGTGCTGCATCTGCTGTGATGCGGGCGTTGTACCGGTCTGTCGTGGTGAAGAGAGAGCTGAGTCTGAAGGTGAAGCTCTCTATTTACCGGTTGATCTACGTTCCTAGCCTCACCTATGGTCATGAGCTTTAGGTAGTGACCGAAAGAACGAGATCGCAGATACAAGCGGCCGAAATGAGTTTTCTCCAAAGAGTGGCTGGGCTCTCCCTTAGAGATAGGGTGAGAGGCTCGGTCATCTGGGAGGGGCTCGGAGTAGACCCGCTGCTTCTCCACATCGAGAGAAGCCAGTTGAGGTGGCTCGGGCATCTGGTCAGGATGCCTCATGGACACCTCCCTGGTGAGGTTTTCCGGGCATGTCCAACCAGGAGGCGACCTAAAGGTAGACCCAGGGCACGTTGGAGGGACTATGTCTCTCACCTGGCCAGGGAACGCCTTGGGATTTACCCGGAGGAGCTGGCTCAAGTGGCTGGGGAGAGGGAAGTCTGGGCCTCTCGACTTAGGCTACTGCCCCCGCGACCCGACTCCGGATAAGCGGATGAAAATGGATGGATGGATGGATTTTAGAACTCTGGGTTTAACATGCAGGCTGACCATGAAAATAGTCTTCTACCTCTATTTTCTGCATTAGCTGCCAACAGAAAATAGATGGGGAGTGCTTGGATTAGAAAAGCCAATCGATTGCATGACATAATGTCAAAGTAGCGTCCTTACACTCATCCATCTTGGCTTGTAACACTGAAGGCTGTTGATGATTTAGCGTCCAGGAGGGAGCAGAGCATGTCTCAACAAGTAGAGTGTAACTGCTAGCTTTTGCAACTCCACAACACAGCAGAAGTCCTTCAGACAAGTTATTTGTGGAGATAAAATGTCAACTTGCAGAGGAAACTTTGTCAAGTCATGTTTATTTATAGAGCACTTAAAATGTCATTTTAAACTTGTTTAATCTGCTGCTTAAATTGTCTTTTATTTTCTATTTTTGGAAATTGTAATTTTGATTGGTTTTTCTTTTATTTACTTGATTTGTTTGTATCTTATTTAAATGTGTTCTACTTTTTAGAAAGGGTGCCTATGGACAAGTGTTGCAAATTAGCACTTGTGCTAACACACTGAAACAATGCACCTGGTTTGTCCAATGTAATTGCTGCGTCCATATCAAATAAACATCGTCATCAAATACAACACTGTCGCCCAAAGTGCTGAACATTTTAAAACCTACGTGAATTTAAAATGACAACTGTAAACAGCTAAATAGATAAAATTGCCTATGCAACAAAAAAGAGTGCATGACTAAAACCAGAGACAAAGTCATAAAACGAAGACTAACTAACACTGTCAAAGAGTATTAACTTATTCACTGCCATTGATGACTAAAATCATCATTTTAAATCCAACCGTTCACTACCAATCGTCATTTGCATGTTTTTACAAAGTGGGCATCGGAACGAGCCCTCGCACCGTGAGAACAAACATCCCAGCTCTAAAGCCGATCTTCATCTGCATACGTCACATGTCACGTGATCAGGAAGCAGAAAATCCATGTGTTAGGAGATCGTTTTGGGCCGCTGCTGTAAAAAAAAAAGTGAGGCGCAAACCGGAAAAGCTTCTGCTGATCACAATTCAATAACGGATTATGAAAGAACAGATAACGCTCGAAACGCGCGGATTCTTCCTGATGTAAGGTGAGTCTCCACTTTGTTTTGGTTGTTTTGGCGTCTACATCATCCTAGCGCGCAACGTTCCATGATTCTTAAAAAAAACAGTAAAAACTGTGAGAATTGCTGGCAGCAAAGGGCTTTACCGATCAGGCAACGGCTGGCAGTGAATGAATTAAAGGCAATAGAGTAAAAATGAGTTTTCAGTATTTTTTTTTAAAACCACAACTGATGATGCCATCCTAATGTAGATGGGCAGAAGATTCCACAAAGTTGGAGCTGCCACAGAAAATGCTCTACAACCTCTCCGCTTAAGCCTAGCTCTGGGGACAACCAGACTATGTTGGTCTGTTGACCTCAGACAGCGAGATGGAACATAAGGCGAGAGCAACTCAGAGATGTAGATTGGTGCAAGGCCATTTTAAACGCTTGTAGGCAAGAACCAAAATCTTAAATTGAATAAGGAACTCTACAGGGATCCAGTGGAGAGAGGCGAGAACGGGCGAAATATGCTCCCTTCGACCAGTCCCAGTAAGAAGGGGAGCAGCCGAGTTCTGAACTAATTGCAACCATTAAAGACATGCTTGACTTACCCCTAGAAATAGACTATTGCAGTAGACCAAACGGGATGTAATGAAGGCATGTAATTTCAGTGGTCAGTGGTAAAGTCGTGTTAGCCAATCAGAGGCGAGATGTCCAAATATCAGGAAATAAGACTCCAAAATCTGCCATTTCCTCATTAGTCATCATCACACACGGGTGAAATTACATCTCTGCATCTGATCCATCCCCGTGGGGAGCGGGGAGCTGCAATAGTGGCCATGCTAGGGAACTATTTGGGGGAAACCATCCCCTAACGCTGAGTCAAGCAGGGAGGCATTGGGTCTCATTTTTCTAGCATTTGGTATGACCCAAAATGACCCTTCTGCTCACCTCTGCTCATTTCTACTTTTTGAAAAAGGTGTGCCAGAGTTTTTTTTTTCTCCACAAAAATCGACTCAAGAGGCATTCTTTTACACTAGAGACCACTCCAGATGTGTTGGGAAAAAAGAGTGGATTTAGTTTTTTAACTTAGCCATTTAGAAATACTTAAAACTATTAAAACTACTTCTAAGTACAGTCAAGTTGGTGCTTTGTTTTTAAGCTCAACTAGGAAAAAGATTGAATTGAAATAACTTAATTCATATTTGGTATTTAGTTCTTTTCCTCAAAGGTCATTAACAACATTTGCTTGAGAGAAACGCTTTTGCGAGCAGAGTTGGCGGATTTATACAATTTTCTTGCCACTAGACAAATACATTTCCCAGGAATTTACAGTGTTTGTGTTTGTTTTGGTCATGACTGAAATTACTGTACACATGGTAAATATGATGAGGCTCATTTTAGATATATATTTGAAACCAACATGTAAAAATATTTTAATTGTCTTTTCTTTTTTTTTTTTTGCTTTTTGTTTGTATGTTTGGCATTTAGTCTGTGCTGTTTGGACAGCTTAAGCAGATGGATCTGTCTTATCAGATTAGCTCTATGACTGGAAGAGATGTGCCTCTGTTGTATTGTTAACTTGACTGAACTTAGTAGGGCCACAGATGCAAAGTTAGCTTAGCACCAAATAACATGATGCTGTTGTTCAAGTTTTATCTGCAGTGACATTTATATGGTTACGAGCTCAGAAGACTATTTCGTCTCATTGTTTTCATTCACCTGCAAACTCGCTGATCAGCCCTTTTGGAGCTGGTTAAAAGCTGACTCCTTCATCAAACTGGGTTTAATTTATTAATAATTGTGTGCTAAGTGGGCTAAATGGGATCAGCTTGATGATTGATTTATAAAATTTCAGCGTGCTGCACAGAAACTCCTCACATAATTCAGATTTGAGCGATGTCTCACACCAAAAATAAAAATAAAAACTATTTGACTGGATCTCCTTGATGCAATAGACAAGGTGCGTGTTTGTGGCACTGGACTTAAATGGCACAAGTATTTAGATCAGATTATTTTGTATCAGTTAATTTTGTGATAAGAAATGAGTTTGGCAAAAATTCATCCTAAGGCGCCACCATCTATGCACCGTCTGGCAGAAATTATGGCTTATTATCATAATCTCTGACAATATTTATGCAGACAGCAAACAACTCAGTATGACTCCATCACAAATACAACCTACTGGTGACAATAGAACACGTCTATAAAAGCACGATGAAGAAAATAAATAATAATATCTTCAAATAGAAACAAATAGGTCTAGCAGATGAGGGATTGCATCGTTTTTTTGTATTTTGATAAAAAAAAGAGATAAATGCTAATCTCAACCTGCTGTGACAAAGAGAGGGCGGGGCTTTTGATCTGCTGCAGTGAGTCTATTTCAGGGAACAGTGTCAGGTGGAGGTGATTAGCACAGCTGCTGCTAATTTGCTAATCAGTCTCTTTTTTTTCATGTTGCAGGAGCCTGCTGAGAGCACGAGAGCTGACTATGACACCTGCCACACGTATTCTAGTCTCACCTTGTCACGTTGCAGGGTGTAATCACTAGAAAATGATCCACCGGTACCCACTATAGTTCCAGTTACGCCAGCCATAATTGTAATGTAAGTTTACAGTAATGCTGCCCCTGTTCACCAACAGCTCTGCATTTGTTCACTTTGTTTGCACCGGCGGACAGGTGAACCGTTCTTACTGCAACCCACATCGATAGTGACAAAACATGTTTGGAAAGTACATAAATTTCAAAACAGAAAAGAAAATAACATTATATTGTAAAATTCCTGTAAAGTAATCCATCAAACGTCTTCTCAATAGCACCATTCACATTGCATTGCATTCTGGGAGATAGTGCTAGACCAGGGCTGTTTCTCAACGCCAAGGAACCTTGCCTTGATGTCTTGGCCCCGCCCCAGTTGCCTAGGAGATACATCATTAGGAACCGCCCAAGCGTGTTCCAATGTTCATGTTCTACAAAGGCATGCGTTCTCCGTTTGTTAGCTGTTTAGCTAGCTGAGCAAGGATGCATGGGAGGTGCCTTGTAGCCTGGCCTTGGTCAAAAATGTCCCATAAAACACTGGGGTATTTTCAAAAGGATGGAGGGTCTGAAGCCGGCACCTACTTCAGGGGTAAATTTCAACTTTAAATGTAAGTCAACTAATCTAAAATATTTTTTTTAGATCCAAAGCCGTTATCTATGGTTGGTTAGATGTTTATAGTTGCAGCTTTGGTGGCTAGTGGGTAGTAACTCACTTATATATTTAATGTAATAAACATATACACAATTTAAAAAGTAAAAGGCTTGTTGTATATTTATTTTGAAACTTATACGTATAAAATATAACATTTTCTCCTCCTGTGTGCGGAAGTCGCAGTCACGTGATGCAAGTCTGCTCCATTTGATCCGTTGTCTTTGACCAAAGGAGGACAGGGTCCTCGTAAGCAAGTCGTCTAGCCTTGCAAGACCAGATGACTTGACATTGAGAAACATCCTAGGGCTATTCAATTCCGGTCCTGGAGGGCCGGTATCCGGCATGTTTTAGTTTCAACCCTGCTTCAACACATCTGATTTCAATCGGCAGGTAACTAACAGGCTTCTGCAGAGCCTGATGAGATGCTGCACAGGTCATTCAACCACTGGGGAGGTTAAGGAGGCACTATATCAAACACAGGGCATTTACCATTTATCAAGCAAGGTTACATAGAAGGCAGCCGTGTAAAGGAAGAGGTCCAGCTGAACATAGCATGCCCATCCAGACATGGACAAAAAAGGCTTTTGAATGGAGATGGGTGGTATGTGAAAAGTTGTGATGCAAATAATTACCAATATAGCCAATCAGAGGCGAGATGTCCACAATGACCAGAGTACAATTTACAAGGCATTCATTCCTACTAGAGACCACTGCAAACATATGAAATATGGGGACGACTGTGGAACCACTGGAGGAGATAATGCAAAGAAGGATTCTCCAGAGTATCAAGAAAATGATGGACAACCCTGAGCATTCTCTTCACAAGACTGTCCGACAACGGAAGAGTGTCTTCAGTCAGAGGCTTCTTCAGTTTCGCTGCAACACTGACCGCCACTGGAGATCCTTCATGCCAACAGCCATTGTAATATACAACAACTCTTTGATGACTTGATTATTATTATTATTCTGAGCTACTCCAGCAATCAATTTCCCTCTGGGATTAATAAAGTATTTTTGAACTGAATTGAATGAATGAAGGACTTCTTTACAACCAAATGATGGTGATGATAATCCATTTAAATAATGCAAAATTGTAAAAAAAAAAAAAAAGAAAAAAGAATAACCTGGAAAATGTCTTCTGTCAGAAAATAACTTTATGACAGTTGTAGAGTTGGCTTTTCTGACTTTAACAATTGTTTTAGATTCACGAAAAGTATTTGAAGATATTTAAAAAGCAGAATAACTGAAAAGAATCGGAGAGCATCTTCTTGGATTTTTGCTGCTCCTGCATTTTAATTTTGTTCTTTCAGGACATGCTTTGTACACAAAAATAAAGTTTTATAGTGAATAAACACGAGCGGACGTGAGCACAGAAAACATAAGAAATATGGGATGTTCCAAGGATGCATGAAAAATGCGGCCCATCTTCCAAGAAAGTGACAAAAATAAGACCATCTGAATAAATGTGAAGTGACAAAAATCACTGGTGCAACTTGAATGTTTCAACACAGCACCGACTTCTGCTGCAAAAAAGAAGCTGTTTGCAGTGGAAAAGAAGCCAAAACTTTCACCTGCTTTAAAAGTCAAGTCAGTCAAGAAGGAAAGAATGGTCTATTCATGTCAAGTGGATTTTCAAAGAGCAATGTGTGCTGCAAAATGGTTTACAAATGAACGGAAAAAGAACAAAATAAATACAGGCTGTTTCTACTTGGATTATTATTGTTCAGTAATGAGCACAACTCAGCTGTCAGCCTCTGCTCAGGGAAAGAATAATGTACTTCTGCACCCATCAATTTGAGTTCAATGCTTTTCAAGTGATTCAAAGAAAAAAAAGAAAAGTTACGTGGAGAAAATACTAAGTAGGAGAGGCAATTGAATTAAAAAAAGTCAAGAAAATGCAATGACTCATAATAAACTAATAATTAAGATGGTTTTCTTGCATTATTTTTTATATTTTTTACAACCTCCTGTTGATTTTTTTGATTTTGCATTTCATAAAACATGTTTGAGGAAACTTTTTAAGCTACGGTCAAGTCTGCAAACAACTCAGATGTCTGTAAAAAATATGGCAGGTTTACTGCCTTTTGGGGATGTAAGAAAATATCGATACAGCAATATACCGTGGTATTTTTTCCTGTGATATTATATTGATATTCAATTAAGTCAGACAAATAAAATCACTAATATCGTCTGAATGAATATATCGCAAAATATTGTGATGTATTGTATCACCCCCCCACCCCCCACCCCCCCGCCCACCCACACACCCCGTCTTGTGATACGTATTGTATCGCCATAATTTCACCAATACACATATAGGTGGTTTGCTCTAATTAAAGCATGCTTCCATATCAGCTCTTTCAGAATTTCACAACACAGCCAAATATTAAAAGCAATAAGAAGAAATACTTTTAAACTGTAACCTGCAATAGAAATGTTCTTTCTTATGATGCAGTTTCTCGCCTTATTCAAGCAAACAAACATCAAAAAGCAAGTTTATAGAGACCCCTTCCCTGCTTGCGCACCTTGTTAAGGCTTTTTGTATGCAAAGAACCCAGGGGCTTCCACATGTTTGATGTCGGGGATGAGATGGAAAAAGAGATGCTGTTTAACAAACAGCCTGAAATAAGCAAGCGTTTACTGAACACAAAAAGGACATTAACAACAGTGAAGCACAGCAGTGGGAGACGGCATAAGGAAAAGAGCCTCCAGCTCAAATAAACATATTTTTCATTAAAGCTTTATGATATCTTCACACGTTTTAGCTGTAACTCATGGAAATGGCCTCTGCCCAGTTCCAGTTGTCCTTGTTTTCTATCAACTGAACCACGTTTTTCTTTCTGGTTTTACTGCAAACACATTTGCAAAGAACATAACTGCAGTGCCTCAGGGCTTTACTGTAAGTGATCCAGCTACTGCTGTTGAATAGCTGCAGTGTGGGTTTTCCAAATGGAAAAAAGGTGATATTAAAACCGTTCATCCCTGAAAAGTGATCGTAGTGACAATGCAGTAGCTTAGGTGTTAGTTTTCATTAATGCTCCAACAGTTTAATTCAAAATGATTTTCAAATAATGACATGTGCAGCATGTATCCATTTAATAAATGGATCAATAAAGCACATTGTTTTGCAAAGTGAAATATATACTATAATTATGTTTATATACTGATACTAGCATTATAAAAATGTTTTATTGATGCAAGTGGCCACAAGCTGTAAACCTTCAGTTCACACTGGGTTTGTGATTTTACTAAATCATTATTTAGATACTTTTGGCGAAGCAGCACGTTCTGTTGTTATAAAAATCAAAACTGAGGAAAAAAGTGACGGATTATTCCCTCATGCAGCCAGAGTTCCTTACAATACCTGCAATGACTGCCTCTTTAGGCTCCTGGTCATGCTTCTCTGCAGTTATCCGATTCACCATACCATTTTAACCTGACTGCCATACATGTAGCTCATGGAGCATCAACCACAAAGTGCTAAGAAACGTGTCAACATCTGCCGACAATCAAACGGACACTGATTTCTTGATATTTTTCAGGCCTTTCTGCAGATATTGAGATATTGAGCGTCAAATTGACAATGCCGTTTAGAAAACATTTCGAGAAAAGTATTTTCTCTTCTGTCACGTGCATCCAGCCACCATTAGTGAGCATACTGACACACTACGAATACACAGAGATGCACTCTTAGTGTGTATTGGTAATAATGGGGAGCCCAAGTCACGCCCATCTGCTTCCGAACCATGGGTCCCCCACCGCTAAAAAAATGAATGGGACTCTAGGAGAGGATAAAATTTTTTGGGAATCCCGTTTGATGTGCGCCATGGATTTCACATATGACGTCCTTGATTTTTAAAGTCACATTTTTATGCCAAGAAAATTATCATTTTCGTCAGGCGGGAAAAGTTATTTGGGGTTTTGTGTGAAAAGAAGCAGAGAACTAACTTGTGTCACCATATTTACATCATCAAACCAGACGAGAAGAAAAATAGCTGTGGGTTTGGTGAGATTCACATCCTTCTTCCAGGATGACAGGAGCATTAAACATGAAGAAAACCACTTTAAGTCAGGCCATGTATAAGTAGCAGCTACGTTGGGGAGAAGAGATTCTGCGGTGACATCCTAAAATCAACTTATGATTTGTAGTGATTTTAATTACAAATTTTTACAAATTATTCTCAAATTACATGACTAACATGGTCAAATTACACAATTATTCTTGATTTCCAATGAAGTACAGCGCGTGTGTGTGTGTGTGTGTGAGATTCAAGGCGTAAGGCAAAGCAGACCAGAAATACCTTTTATGGCCCCGTTCACTTACATTCATTTTTATTTTTATTCAGGGGCTCAAACTTAAGTTTTGTTGTTTAACAGAGATTAATTAGACTAGGTGAGTCTGACCTGTTTCCACTGTCGAGCCTAGGCATCATGCACATGTCTCCATATCACCGTGCTGTCCTGAATGGAGCATTTTTCAAGCCATTTCATGGACCAACTGTGTACCTGAACTGTGGAATGTGCAAGAAAAAGGCTGCTGGTGTGGGTGGACGGGACCTGCGGTTATCTCATGCTTATTGGGTGTAACTCAGTAAAGCCCCCTTCAGACAGGCCATGAAAAACGGAAATGTTCCGGACTCTGTCCGTAAGACCTTTGTATCTGAATACAAACATCCGGATAACGTGTTCCGGAATTTAACCGGACGAAGCCCCTAGTTACAGGTCCGGACTTGTTACGGACAGGGTGGCTGCTTCAGACTGGTGAGGTAAAGTTCCGGACAAGGGGGAGGGGGAGGAGGAGGGGACCGGGGGACGCTGTGCGCACCTAGATAGCTCGCTGCTGTAGAATGCGGCGAACCACGGCAGCTCGCCTCCTACGGTACCGCCTAGACGCGCGACGGAGCGCATCACACCGCTTCAGTGATTCCTTTAACCATTGAGCTTCATCATCCAGGTCTCTTATGCGTCTTCATGTGCGCAGAATTATGCTTAAGCGCCTCGTGACTTTTATCTTGAGAGGTGCTATAGAAATGACATTTTCTTCTTCTTCTTCTTCTTCTTAACATAAGTCAGATTCTTCCCCCCACCCCACCCCCGCCGCCGCCGTCAGACTTCTGGAACTTTTCCCTGCTGTGTGAACGCAGCCAAAAGGACAAGTTCCGGTACAAAAGTGGTGTGTCTGAAAACACAGTTCCGGTTAAAAACCGAAATGAATTGTCCACAAATGTTCCAGAATGTCTATCTGAAAAGGGCTTAAGAAATGCTGGTTAAGGTTTTCAGTCATCCAGGTCATGGTAATCCAAAGGGGTTCCAATGAAGGCAACTGGACTTCTTTGGTTTCTTGAAGACGTTTCGCTTCTTATCCGAAGAGCTTTGTCCATTCAGCAAAAATTCTTCAAGAAACCAAAGAAGTCCAGTTGCTTTCATTCAATCCATAATTGATCAGTAACAACTTATATTGGGAAGTGTGGCCAAACAACTGGCATTTGGAAAATTGGAAGAGTGACTGGTAAAGCACTTCGAAGGATCTTTCATGGCGGTTAAAACGAAGAGTCGGAGTACCCGGCCCGGAGGGTTACCGGGGTCCCACCCTGGAGCCAGGCCTGGGGTTGGGGCCCGTGAGCGAGCGCCTGGTGGCCGGGCTTTCGCCCATGGGGCCCGGCCGGGCCCAGCCCGAACCGGATACATGGGCTCGTCCAACTGTGGACCCACCACCCGCAGGAGGAACATGAAGGGTCCGGTGCAATGTGAATCGGGTGGCAGACCAAGGCGGGAGCCTTGGCGGTCCAATCCCCGGACAAGAGAACTAGTTTTTGGGACATGGAACGTCACCTCGCTGGCGGGGAAGGAGCCGGAGCTTGTGGCAGAGGTTGAGCGGTACCGGCTAGATATAGTCGGACTCACCTCGACACATTGCATTGGCTCTGGAACCCGAGACCTGGAGAGGGGTTGGACACTCTACTTTGCTGGAGTTGCTCCGGGTGAGAGGCGGAGGGCTGGGGTTGGCTTTTTGTTAGCCCCGAGACTCTCTGCCTGTGTGTTGGGGTTTACCCCGGGGGACAAGAGGGTAGCTTCCTTGCGCCTTCGGGTCGGGGAACGGGTCCTGACTGTTGTTTGTGCTTATGGGCCAAATATCAGTTCAGAGTACCCACCCTTTTTGGAGTCCCTGGGACGAGTGCTAGATAGTGCTCCATCAGGGGACTCCATTGTCCTGCTGGGGGACTTCAATGCTCACGTGGGCAATGACAGCTTGACCTGGAGGGGTGTGATTGGGAGGAATGGCCCACCTAATCTGAACTCGAGCAGTGTTTTGTTATTGGACTTCTGTGCAAGCCGCAGTTTGGCCATAACGAACACCATGTTCGAACATAAGGATGCCCACCGGTACACTTGGTACCAGGGCAGCCTAGGTCACAGGTCGATGATAGATTTTGTAGTCGTATCATCTGACCTGCGGCCGTATGTTCTGGACACCCGAGTGAAGAGAGGGGCGGAGCTGTCAACTGATCACCACCTGGTGGTGAGTTGGATCAGATGGCAAGGGAACATGCCGCGTAGACCTGGCAGACCCAAACGCATAGTGAGGGTCTGCTGGGAACGCCTGGCAGAAGAACCTGTCAAGACGGTCTTCAACTCCCACCTCCGGCAGAGCTTTGACCACGTCCCGAGAGCAGTGGGGGACATTGAGTCCGAGTGGGCCTTGTTCCACTCTGCGATTGTCGAGGCGGCTGTTGCTAGCTGTGGTCGTAAGGTGGCCGGTGCCAGTCGTGGTGGCAACCCCCGTACCCGCTGGTGGACACCAGAGGTTCGGGGAGCCGTCAGGCTGAAGAAGGAGGCCTACAGGGCGTGGCTGGTCTGTGGGTCTCCGGAGGCAGCAGACAGGTACCGGATAGCCAAGCGGGGTGCAGCAGTGGCAGTTGCCGAGGCAAAATCTCGGGCGTGGGAGGAGTTTGGTGAGGCCATGGAGAAAGACTATCGATCGGCTCCAAAGAGGTTCTGGCAAACTGTCCGGCGCCTCAGGAGAGGAAGGCAGCAACTCGCTCACACTGTTTACAGTGGGGATGGGGAGCTGCTGACGTCAACTGAGGCTATAGTCGGACGGTGGAAGGAATACTTTGAGGAGCTCCTCAATCCCACCAATGCGCATTCCGAGGAGGAACCAGAGCTGGGAGGCCTGGGGATGGACTGTCCGATCTCGGGGGCAGAAGTTGCTGAGGTAGTCAAACAACTACACAGCAGCGGAGCCCCGGGGGCGGATGAGGTTCGTCCTGGGTATCTCAAGGCTATGGATGTTGTAGGGCTGTCATGGTTGACACGTCTCTACAACATTGCGTGGTCATCGGGGGCAGTTCCTAGGGAGTGGCAGACCGGGGTGGTGGTCCCCATCTTTAAGAAGGGTGACCTGAGGGTGTGTTCCAACTATAGGGGGATCACACTCCTCAGCCTCCCTGGAAAGGTCTACGCCAAGGTACTGGAGAGGAGGGTCCGATCGATAGTTGAATCTCAGATAGAGGAGGAGCAATGTGGTTTTCGTCCTGGCCGTGGAACTGTGGACCAGCTCTATACCCTTGCAAGGGTGATGGAGGGGGCATGGGAGTTTGCCCAACCAATCCACATGTGCTTTGTGGATTTGGAGAAGGCTTATGACCGTGTCCCCAGGGGCACCCTGTGGGGGACGCTCCAGGAGTATGGGGTGGGTGGCTTTCTGTTAAGGGCCATTCAGTCCCTTTACCAGAGGAGCGTGAGTTTGGTCCGCATAGCCGGTAGTAAGTCGGACCTGTTCCCAGTGAGGGTTGGACTCCGCCAGGGCTGCCCTTTGTCACCGGTTCTGTTCATCACTTTTATGGACAGAATTTCTAGACGCAGCCGTGGTGTGGAGTGTGTCGAGTTTGGTGGCAGGAGAATCTCGTCTCTGCTTTTTGCGGATGATGTGGTCCTCCTAGCTTCATCCAGCTCTGACCTTCAGCTCTTGCTGGGTAGGTTCGCGGCCGAATGTGAAGCGGCTGGGATGAGGATCAGCACCTCCAAATCTGAGACCATGGTTCTCGACCGGAAAAGGGTGGCTTGCCACCTCCGGGTCGGGGGAGAGGTCCTACCTCAAGTGGAGGAGTTTAAGTATCTCGGGGTCTTGTTCACGAGTGAGGGTAGGAGGGATCGGGAGATCGACAGGCGGATTGGTTCGGCGTCTGCAGTGATGCGGACGCTGAGCCGATCTGTCGTGAGGAAGAGGGAGCTGAGCCAGAAAGCCAGGCTCTCGATTTACCGGTCGATCTACGTCCCAATCCTCACCTATGGTCATGAGCTTTGGGTAATGACCGAAAGAACGAGATCGCGGATAAAAGCGGCCGAAATGAGTTTCCTCCGTAGGGTGGCCGGGCTCAGCCTTAGAGATAGGGTGAGGAGCTCGGACATTCGGGAGGGACTCGGAGTAGAACCGCTGCTCCTCCGGATCGAAAGGAGCCAGTTGAGGTGGTTTGGGCATCTGGTCAGGATGCCTCCTGGACGCCTCCCCGGGGAGGTGTTTCGGGCATGTCCTGCCGGCAGAAGGCCCCCGGGTCGACCCAGGACACGTTGGAGAGGTTACATCTCCAATCTGGTCCGGGAACGCCTTTGGGTCCTGCCGGAGGAGCTGGTGGACAAGGCCGGGGAGAGGACGGCCTGGAGCTCCCTAATTGGGATGCTGCCCCCGCGACCCGGACCCGGATAAGCGGAGGAAGACGAAGACTGGTAAAGCAGGATGTCATTTTAGCCGCTTTGTTGTCTACAGAGCACCTTAAAGAACTGTGCTTCTCCTGATCATTGAACGTCGCTTTTTACATCACACAGCTACTCTCTAACTCACCTCTGAAACGGTTGCAATATGCTGACGTGTTGGAAAAGTCCTGAAAGGGCTGAATTTGTATGGAGACACAACGACTGAGAGGACAGAACCAACGTTTCTTCCTCCCTCCAGACATTTCCTGTGTAACGTGATGAAGGAGCCATTTCTACCCTCTAACAGCTGTTTCTTTCTGACACAGTCTCAGAGTGCATGAAGCATCCTCAAGGTCATGCATTCACTTCTAAACTGTTTACATTCCAGCGATGAAGACAGAAGAAAGAAGAATCTTTTCTTTTAATTAATCAAAGAACTCTATTTTAATAAAGCTAATCCATCAAAGTGTTAGTCAATAATAAGATATGACTGACCTGTGAAATTAAAATAATAATTATTTTATTATGATCTTAGAAACGAAATACTGTGGCTTTAAGGACAACAACAGGACTCATTTCACGTAGTGTTAAAAGGACATAACACATTCTTTCACTGATCCAATCAAAATCGTACAGATCTGACGAAGGCGTGCTTCTGACAGTGTTTGGTAATTTTCATCCGACAATAAACCATAACATCCGAGGTATAAAACTACGCCACGTCAGCTCTAACGCCAGTTCAAAGCGTTCCAGAGCAAGCGTCGGAGTGGCCAATCCGACCTTTAACTCGTCAACCGAAAGAACCACCACAAACTGAGAAAGTCCAGTTGCTATAACAGCCAGCGAAAACAACAACAGTTCCTTTCAGAATAAAAGCTCCACCGACCCAGGCTGGGTCTGAACAGACGCCAAGAAAAGAGTCGTGTGCAGGAGGTAACTCGAGACGGGTCTGGTCGGAACCGCGGCTTCTTCTACCGGCTCGGTGTCCAGAGAGGGTCCGCTGGGCCTCGACATTCCTGATCTTACCAGAGGACTTCCACAAGGCAGGTAGACGGCTTGATGGTGTCTCATGCGGTTCTGAAACTAACCCAAGCTTATTCCAAAACAACATCTTCAGTTCCCGTCAGAACTAATCGCTTCTTCGGATTTGCTGGTTCTGATTCACATGACACGTCATCCATTCACCGTCTCATCCATTTTTAGTCACACTATACACTTAGTTCTGAAATAAGCCTAGTTTAATTGTTAGTAATAAAATGCTTAACTTTTAAAATTGACTCTCTCTATTCTGTTGTCTGAGTGAATACATAACGGTTACATAACCTCCGCATTTAAAAGATCCGATCTTCTGGTTCAACTAACCCACCGAACCGTAAGGTGGATTTCATATTTACTATGGAATCCCAAGCCTTACGGCTTCTTAAATAAAATGTAAGAGCCTCTCATTTCCCTTACACCTGGAACTCCTATAGTTGACACACACCTTCTGATTAAAGGCAATGACTGATGTCTAAAGTTAAACCTATCCCATGTCGAACTCTCCCATCTGTGTAAGTGGCCCACAATCACACGTCATGCACATCGCTGAGAAACTAATGGGCTTGAATACAATGGAGGAAAAAAACACACACAACTGTCTCATAAAGTAAACAGGAGGCCCAAAGCCATCTGTAAGCAGGTACCTCTGGCTACAATTGCAATTAAAACAATTGTAAAATGTAGAAAGGAGATTTAAATGAAGTAAAGATGCCACTGAAGCAGACAGACGAACAAAATCAATTCCAACTGGAGATGAAAGGTGTGCTTAGGCAAAGAGGCAAGCAGTTAGGCAAAAGGAAAACAGGATGTGGACTTAGTGTGTATGTACGCATGTGTGTGTGCATGCAGTCGCCTTGCATTTGTCAGGTTGGAAAGGACATGACAAAAAAATAAGCCCAGAATCAGCTGTGGTGTATGTGTACACTTATTTATGTGAATGCAGGGGTTACATGTCATGATCCCGTAGCTGTAGGTCGGTGAGAAGACTACAGGTTTAACTCATTATAATGCTGTTAGGGCAGCTGGCTCAGATTGTGAGTTCATCCACAGGCTGATTTTACAGCTCAAATAAATAATGCAACAAACTGCACCAGGATTTTGTCAACAGTTGCTTTGCAAAATGCTCACATTATCCGTCAGAAAACCGGCAAATGTAAGACGACGTGGCAGAGGGAAGAATGAGAAGACAAGAGAGATGGTGGGAAAAAAAAGGACGTTTCATGGACATCAAAAGGTGACAGCCAGAGAAAAAGAATGTAGAGAGGGAAGAGTGATAGAGCAAATAGGACTGAGAGGAGACAAGGAAAGATAAGGAGGCCGAAGAAAAGAGGATGAGTAGGTGATGGGTTAGAGTAATGAAAGAGAAAAGGTGAGAGGCAGAAGGGGGAGGGAGGGGGTGATTAGGTGAGAGCTGCCATGCTAGCAGCAGCTGTAATTTCCATATGCTAATTAAACTTTCGTTTGGGTCACTTGCTCTTCATGTCAAGGGTCCCTCCACACGTCCGTCCGTCTTCACAGCCGCCGCCTCCATTGGCGTTCCGCTCCCCCACACTTGTCTGCTAATTTCAGGAAGAAATGTGCCCTGGATTTGTTTTACTATTTTTTAAGGTGTTCAGCCGCTCATCCTAATGATGCACTTTTTTTATCTTCCTTCTGAACTTCATCTTTACTTCAGTTTAAAGTTTTATTCTCAGTCTTTCTTTCTGTCACCATTTCCTTTTCCCCTCTCATCCATGGCCGTCTTCCTCTATAATGATGTCACATCTGGTCAGTTTTGTCTTTCTCTTCAAAACACATCTATCTTTATTTTACCACCTTGCGCTCGTTATTTATATCATCGCTGCATTTTCTCTATAAGCCGGACTTTTCCATGGTGGTTGATATTATTTTCTCACTCCTTAGTTTCACTATCTTTATTTCCTCTCTTCCCTACCAGACCTTACAGTCCAGATCTAAAACGTCTTGCCAAAAATCAATCTGCCAAAATACCTCCTGAACTGGCTTAAGTACAAACACTCACACAAGTGAACCAACTCCCAACATGAATGGAAACACGTCAACACTCAGGTTTGCAGGTTTCCATGCATGCGTGAACAGAGACACTAACATACACACCTCTAGCTCGCACGGCCCACTGCTGGTTTGTGGTCCATCTGTTCTTTCATTTCAGAGAACAAACACACCTGACAGTACTGAGGAACTGCTAAGTCCATTTCACTGTTCACTGAACAGCACAATTGAGTCGAATAGATGAAGGGATAAGCTGGAACAAAAACTTAACGCACCCCGAGGGGAATTGGAGATCGAGGATCACTGTTCCTGTCCAAAGTCATTTCTCCTAGAATCAGAAATCTGTATCGCTCAGTCGCCGCCATCTAACAAGATCCAACAGTAGGCTTCTTTATCGCTCTGATTTATTAGGAATTTTGCTTTGGTGAAGCTGAAGATACGTAGGAGATAAAGTCCAATTATATCACATATGGTGTATTGCATTCACTTTTACTTCGAGTAAATTCTGTTTCAGACTCATTTAACTTACCCTGATGCATTCCCAAAAGTTACAGCTATGGTGAACTTAGCTGGAAACAGCCATCGGCTTGAACACTGTTGCTAACCACTTAACCATCTCCTGATAATAACATTTTACAATCTTTCACATTGAATGTGCTACTACTAGTTTACCCATTTAATTATAGATTCACTAGGATAAATACAATGAAGTTTATCTCACCAAATAGAATATTTACTAAGAAATCACAATAGAAACACAACTTGGTATATATGTTGTGTGTGTGTGTGTGTGTGTGTGTGTGTGTGTGTGTGTGTGTGTGTGTGTGTGTGTGTGTGTGTGTGTGTGTGAGTGTGTGTGTGTGTGTGTGTGTGTGTGTGTGTGTGTGTGTGTGTGTGTGTGTGTGGGGGTGGGTGGGTGGGCTGATGGTGCGTGTGTGTGTTTGCTCTGTCTTCTCGATCCCCAGTGAGTCGTGGAGGATGGCTACTTACACTGAGCCAGGATCCTCTGGAGGTTTCTTCCTGTTAAAAGGGAGTTTTCCTCTCCACGGTCACTAAATGCTTGCTGGTCTGAGGATTGCTGAGATTTGCTGGGTTCCTTATATGAGAAACTTTTTTCTGATAGGCTTAATGAACTGACCTGTATATGAATGTTTACTGTGTGAAGTGCCTTGAGATGACTCTTGTCGTGATTTGGTGCTATATAAATAAACTTGAATTGAATTGGACAGTTGGTCTTCATAAAACACGTGACACGAGTTTTGAGGTTAAAGATCTTTGAATTTCCTCAGGACTGATTGTTTTTGGTCGTAATGTAACTGCTATCTATTCTCCAGCTGATGTAAGTGTGGGGATTCTAACAGAAAAGTCAAATCTGAAGTTAAGCAATAAGCATCAATCTCTACCCTAAACGTTCTCTCTTAGTGGGTTTGTTGTTACTGGTCCGTGATCCGGTCCCATTGCTATGAAAGTTCATAAACTGGTTGTGTATTTCAGGGGTGGGAATTTATTGGAATAATTATTAGCGAAAAATAATGAGTTGCAGAAAATTTGTGCTTGAGCCCAAGCCTCTTCCAACTGGAGGGGTAGGTGTGTGTGTGTGTGTGTGTGTGTGTGTGTGGGGGGGGGGGGGGGGTCCGCATCCAAATATATACCCTATATATACCCTGGGTGGCCTTTTTTAACCCTGTAAAGGGTCATTTTAGGACATTCTGGCTCAAGAAAAAGATTTAAAATATGAAACAGTTGCAAAGTATCCCTATGAGCAGCAATTAATGTGAATTTCATCGAATAATTGTTTGTTTGTTTGAAAGTTGTTCATAATGATTTGTAGCATAGTGACCAACATCCCGGCATGCGTTGCGGTCGATGCTGCAGTGCTCCCCGTCCCAATTTGACAAATATTTGCACACTTTGTGTAATACACACTTGGAGTCTTACTGCGCACTTCCTCCAAGTGCACTTCACAGAAAACTGTAGGGCGCAATGTGAGTATTGGGATTGGGCCTCAGTGTGTGATCTAGTTGAAAGAGATGATGGCAAAAGCAGAAGATTTTCTCTTGGTAGGAATCACAGAAATTGTGTGCAGACTCCACCTTTTTAACACAGTTCTTCATTATGCTGATGACAGGGACCCGCAAATATATAACAGAATCTGCTGAAATCCAAACAGGAAAACCTTCATCTCACCCCTCAACTTCTGAAAGATGATGATGACCAAAAGTTTAAGTAAAGCCGGGCGTACACTGTGCGACTTTTTCACTTTTTTGAGCCGATTTTCCACTCGTGCGAGAATCCACAAGATCGGGGCGAGTTTTGCGCCGAGCGTCGTGTAGTGTACAGGGAGTTACGAGAGGCGATTAACACCAAGTGACCAGCTACCGATCAGCAGTCGTGAGCTCGCATGGACTTCTGGCGTGTTTGATATTTTGCTCATCCCTCGTGAGGGTATCGCACTGTTGAAGCGGCGCTGCGAGCAGCTGCGACCCAAAATGTATCAGAACTGCTCACGGCGCATGCGCAATCCTGCATCGAACAGGGAAAAATGCTATTTTAGGTTTTGTGTGAAAATAAGTCCAGAACTACAAATGTGCTTCACGAAAGTGACGTCATCGAACGAGACACACAGAAAATTGAGGAACAAGGACTGTAAGTTCAACAAACTTCCCACAGGAGGAAAGAACCTCCATAAAACTGGTCGTTTGGTAAGCAGCAGCTACGTTAGGGGAGAAGAGATTATGTGGTGATGTCACATATGCAACGTGCCGATTTCTGGTTTGTAGTCATGCTGACCACACACTTTTACAAGCTAATAAATCTAAAAGTATGTGGTCGAAACACCCATCATTACTTTTCATTTAAATTGAAGCACAACATAGGTGCGATCCAGGACGTAAGGCAAAGCGGATTAGAAAATTGCGTTTTTAGCCCCGTTGACTTGCTTTAATGTTTCCGTTCCTCCGGGGACCGATGAGCCGACCGGAAAGGGAGGAGACTTTAGGTTGGTTTATGCTTGACGCGTCCGTGAGGTCTGCACGGCTCCGCGCGGCGAAATTGCGTCATTTTAACAACCACGCCCCTCCACCGCGTCTCTATACGGCCCAAAATTTCCGCAATGCGCACCTAGGAAAATTTCTAACCACACGGACGGTCGGACGAGGAAAAACATGGTGGGCCGGCAAGAACTAGCGTGGCAGAGGTTCATAAATACAGACATTTGTATGATTCAGCTCTCAGAGATCACCGTGATCAACATGTTGTTAATAATTCTTGGAGAGAAATAGCTCGCACTGTCGGAAAAGACGAGGACGCTGTTAAAAATGCTGGAATGCCTTATTGTAAACAGTAATTTTTACTTCTACTATGGTGTAGTGTTGGATGCATGCCGTAGAGCTCCATGCTGCCCCGTTCAGTTTGGGAGAATATTGGCTCACCGCAGAGACGAGCCGCATGAACCATAAACGCTGCGAGTTGTGAAGCGCGTTCCATCCGCGAGCCGCATCACCAAGCGGAAAGTGAATGTGTCAAGCATAAACCAAGCTTAAGGCTCCCTATAAATGCAGAATTAGCTTTGCTAGCTACGTTAGCCGGGGGGCACTGAACTCATGAACCTAAACAGCTGTTCAGAAGGTGGAGGCAAGTGTTTAGTTCAACTGAAAGGCAGCCTGCATGGACGTGAAAAAGCCACTGAGCCAATAGGCAGAAGAAAAGAAAGCACACAAGCCTTGTATGATAAGAGGACCGTATCATTTAGAGCCTTTAAAAATAACCTTTAGGTAACTGATGATTTTCTAACGTTACAGGTTTGGTGTTGCTGATTTTTTTAAATACTTATATTTAAAATCACTGTTCATGATATTTAAACATGATCAGTCATTAGCTGTCTATAGAATCTTCAATCAACAATAACAACATTAAAAAATGTCAGAAATGCAAAAAGTGCCCCGAATTACACTCCACTGTAAGACAACAGCCTTAAACAAGTAACTGTTAAACTTCAGTTCCTGGTGCAACCATGTTCTTTGTAGTTTTTTAGGTTGGAGTTTTGCTCAAAGTACATAAATAACAACCACCGCTGTATTTTTCCTAATGATGAATACTTTTGTGTATTGATTGTTTAGATATGATAGTTTGAAATGATTTGTCGGATTTCTGAACAAAACTAACCTGCATTCTTGATTTTCACCAGGAATTTAATAAATCGGACTGCTAATGATTCAGGATGACATTTGAGACATGCTTCTGTTTCAGAGAAACATCCTTACCTGAGGGAGTTTTCAGCAGAAGGAGAGGCACCAGGAGGCAAAGCGGGAACCGGTCAGGGCAAGAGAGGGACAAAGAGAGACAAGACAACCTTTTATTAGCTTACTAAACATAATATTCTCTACAGCATATTCAATCACTGAGTACCTCGTCACATTCAGCTGCTACGAGGTACTCAGTGCAGGTTCGTTTCATACCACTTCATCTCCAGGGACATTAGTTAGGCACCATTTACCAACCGCTGCAGCACAAGCTGGCAATAAATGGACAAAAAATGGAAATCCACTATAGATATATTTATAGGCATCAGCTGGAAGCAGAGGGACTAAATGTGTTCACTGCTTTATATTCACCATGATGAGGACCGACCCAGCGAGGCAGTGACTTGTTTGAACCAATCAAGGGTGATGAGACACAGGGGCACCCGAACAGACCATAATTGCTCTGTCTGGCTTGTGTCAAAACTGAGACACACGTGTGCGTGCATTTGTGTGTCGCTTTGTCTCTGCTTGTCTCCACACGAGACAAGAGTTTGAAAAACTGAAAGTGAACGAAATACGAGGACAAAAAATAAATAAAAATGAGTGTTCAAAGTAAAATGAAATTAGAAGCTGGGGAGGGAGACACGGAAACACACGCATCGGCGTCTGGAGTGACACAAATGGCTTGTGTGTCCAAACCAAACATCCACAGCACATGGAGAAAGGTAGTGACTTCTTCCAGTTTCATCTCAGGAACCTTTACTCGGTGTTTAACTTCAGAATATTTGACACACGGTGTGTCATGCCGTGACCTTTCCCGCTCCGCAGGCCTCTCTTAGCTCTCTTTCAGACCCTCTTTTGTTTCAGTTTGCTTCTCGTCTCTCTCACACTCTGCAGCAGCCCTATTCAAAAAGTATTCAGCATGACTGAAAATGTGGCTTCTGTTGTTTCTAAGTAGCATTGAACTAGTAGCTTTTCCCACAGGATGGCATTGCTAATCAATTTGGGCCATGCTCATGTTTGTGCAATAAGTAAATTACATCTTATCGCTACTCAGTGTGTGTGTGTGTGTGTGTGTGTGTGTGTGTGTGTGTGTGTGTGTGTGTGTGTGTGTGTGTGTGTGTTATTATTTTTCATGGGCCACTGCAGCTCAGAAATTCTAACAACCCAGTGCTTGTTTGGCCTGATCAAAGCAGAGTAATATAAGAATGCATAATGGATGCTGAGTACTTCTATATGGGTGTGCAATATATAAACCGTGAGGCATTACACTATTATGTATCAGACACTCTGAGCAAAAATGCTGATGAGGGTTTTCATCTGTCTTTTCCCGTTCATGTCTGTGTACTCTAATGTCCACGACTTTGTTTTTTTTTTTTTTGCGCTGCTCTGGGTGGCTGCATGTTGGAGTAGTTCTGTTGACTACATGTAAGTTTTGCATTTTCTTGGGCATTTTTTCTTCTAGTTTCTCAAGAAAAACTGTATTTTTTGGACACTTTACTTTTCTGTTTCTGGTGCTGTGAAGCTTGGAGGATTTTTACTGCTATTTTTTAGCTTTATTCACTTTTTGAGCATTTGCTATGATGCGTAACCATGGCAACAAGCTGATTTACAACAATCGGGAGCAGCTGATTAACATTGGACAGGCTGAAATAATACCTCAACTGAAGCCACAAATCCCAAATGAGCTAAAACGCAAGAAGCATGGGTGCAGAGCGGGAGGAAAACGGAGATAGAGAAAGAGGAAACCATCTCTTCCATCGATCATAATGGGCAATGTGAGATCACTGGCCAACAAGATGGAGGAACTCCAAGCCCTTTCAAGGACTCAGAGTTTCGGCAGTTTCGGAACCGCTGGAGGAGATAATGCAAAGAAGGATTCTCCAGAGAATCAAGAAAATGATGGACAACCCTGAGCATTCTCTTCACAAGACTGTCCGACAACGGAAGAGTGTCTTCAGTCAGAGGCTTCTTCAGTTTGGCTGCAACACTGACCGCTACTGGAGATCCTTCCTGCCAACAGCCATTGTAATATACAATAACTCTTTGATGACTTGATCATTATTTTATTCTGAACTACTACAGCAATCAATTTCCCTCTGGGATTAATAAAGTATTTTTGAAGTGAATTTGAATTGAATTGAATTGAATTGACTAGCCTGGTTTAGCTGAAACCTCCAAAAAGTAAAAAAGCAAAAGTTTGAGATCTGAAGGACAATCAGTGGATTAGAAAATAAGTTTAAAAGAGCAGGAAAAACATTGTGACTTTTCACTGAACTCAGTGCTTTTAAATTCCAGTCGTGCAGGAGCATCAGTTTGCTCTGGTGCCAGATAATAACTGCAGAAGTACAAACCGCTCATGAAAACATGATTGGGCTTTGTGATGAAAATAAAGGTCCATGCTCAACTGAATAACTACATACAGATTGATTTTTGATTTCCAAGAGCCGTTTTCAAACCGGACACAAATTCCTGAAAATGGTAATTGCAAGAGCTTTTTTTTTTTTTTAAGCGGAACCACAGTTTGATTTAGTTTGCTCAAAAGTCAAGCTGCAAGAGGCAAATAAAAAATTCAAGATGGTCTTAAAAGTTTCACAAAAGTTTAGGAGAAAGGCTAATCACACTTGGCATCATGTTGATATTTAGTGCCAGATTACTTCCTGGTTTTGGGAACCTTTTCAGCTGCTGTTGACCTATCGGGATGGATTTTTGCCTGTAACAGCTTCCTGTGGGAGCTAATGAGCTATGCATCAGATGACAGCTAAACAAGCAGCCTGAAAGGTCTTTTGTTGTTCCTATGGTAATTAAGCCCAATCAGAAAGTGCCCTGATTTGCCCTCATGTGTGTTCCTCTACAAGTGTGTGTGTGTGTGTGTGTGTGTGTGTGTGTGTGTGTGTGTGTGTGTGTGTGTGTGTGTGTGTGTGTGTGTGTGTGTGTGTGTGTGAAGGGCTGAAAGTGCAGTCTAGGCGATGACGGGAACCAGCAGGCTGAGCTCACCGCAGTCGGGCCAGAATGAATTCCTTCTGTTGACAAAGTAGGCACACTCACACACAGGTGTTCCCCCAGTAGGTTAAACACACGCAGACATGTGTGTATACATGCAACTGATCTGTGAGGAATCTTGAGAGTTGCTGCTACTGAGAGCATGTTTTCTGTATTTTGGGGTGGGATGGGGGTCTTTGTCGACACCTCCTGTTGACATAACCCAGCAAAGATCCACCTAACCATGTGGAAGTGCATGCTTCTCAGCTAGATGCTCTTTGTTTGGGTCGGTCTCAACATTAATCTTGTCTCCCTGCTACAAACCACCACTGAAGGCAAAGTTCATTGAGAAAACGTTGATTTATTTTTCACTAATTTTTTAAATATGAATTTGACATGCAGGCTAAATGTGAAAATAGTCCTCTACCCCTATTTCCTGTTTAGCACGGGTAGAAAATAGATGGGGAAACACTCGGATTAGAAAAGCCAGTCAGATCTACTGAAAATTTGCATTCGTGGACTCACCCATCTAGGCTCGCTACTGGGAAGCCTGTTGTCCGTTTAGCATCCAGGACAGAGCAGAGCATGTTTCAGCCAGTAGAAGCTAACCGTTGGCGTTAGCAACTCCACAATGTGGCAGAACGCCTTCAGGTTTGAATTGAACAGAGTCAGTGGTCGAGTTGTATTTCTATGAGCCAATCAGAGGCCAGATGTCTGTATCAGTAAATAAGACCCAGAATTCTGTCGTTTTCTGCTCTCCTCTGCTCTGGATTTCGCCCCACAGAGATCCACTCACAAGGCATCCTTTGATACCAGACTTTTCAGTGGCCTATTGGTAAAGTGTCTGCCCTGGGGCTGAGAGGTTGGGGTTCAAATCCCAGTTGGGTCATACCGAAGACTGTAAAAATGAGACCCAATGCCTCCCAGCTTTAAGGGGCTGGATTAAAGGGTTAAACCACTAAATAGTTCCTTAGTTCAGCCACTGCTGCAGCTCACTGCTTCCCTTAGAGATTGGTCAAATGTGGAGATGTACAGTAATTTCACCAATGTCATGGTGACCAATTGGAGTTTAGAGACTACTGCAAATTTGTTGAAAAAAAAGTGAACTTGTTGTTTAAATGTATCAATTAAAAACATTATCATTTCTATTATTTAAACTAATTCTGAGTACAGTTAAGTTTACGCTTTGTTTCTCAGCTCAACTAGGAAAAAAGTTTAATTGAATCAACTCAGTGAACTTGGTCTTTAAACCGGGCACATTGGTCTTTGAATATTAATAGAAACTATATTTCTATGACAATACAGTCAAGAAAATCTGATAAATGTCAAAAAAGAGCAGAGACCATGTTTGTCTCCCCCGTCCCATATCTTTGTTCCGGTGCCCCAGCCCCAATAGAACCATGCAAATGTGTCCAATCAACAAGCTGGAGTCTTCAAGAACGAAGAACAACTGGTTGGCTGAATGTCCCATTCTCCTCATCAATGGCCTTCAGGTACTGTAACATATGTGTTTCTATGAGCTTCTTTGTAAAAGTTTGTGGTGTTAAACACCCGGTTGGCAGTTGGTTCCACCATCTGTAGACGTTCCATAAAGCCAACTTTAGATAAGAAGATTAGTTTTGTGGTTGGTCTTTTGTTTGAAGACCAGCTATGAGTCAGATTTAGGGTTGATGGTGTAGTTTTCTCTCAAGCACGAAGCCTGCAAACCCTCAAACCCCGATTAGTCTACTACCGATTAGTCTGTGTGTGTGTGTGTGTGTGTGTGTACTTTGTGATGTAGTTTGACATTTGTTCAATTCTACTCAAAACTGTTAAAAAGGCTCTAGCAGTGTTTGTATACCTGGCTGCACCTGTTAGAGCATTTGTGTGTGTGTGTGTGTGTGTGTGTGTGTGTGTGTGTGTGTGTGTGTGTATGTGTGTGTGTGTGTGTGTGTGTGTGTGTGTGTGTGTGTGTGTGTGTGTGTGTGTGTGTGTGTGTGTGTGTAAGTGGTCAACAATGCCTAAAAGCCAACAGGAAAGTGCTTCCATTACAGCGTCTGATGACTCCACCTGCACAGCACACTGCACAATGGGCTAAGAGAGACAAGACAGTTCGGCTGTCTTTCAGACTCTGTGACTTTGTGATTGCGTGCAAATTGATGTGTAATGGAAGCCAGGTGTGTGGCTTTGCGACAGTAAAGAAGACCCCTGTTGCTGCAACTTTGATTTGTCTGCCACAGGTCAGGGCACCGACACACACACACCTACTCGCACGCACGCGCACACACACATATATGCACAACAATAACAATTGGAGTAAACAGACAACACATTTTTACGCAGAGTGACTAAATTTAGATCCTGGAAACAGGGACAAACATGGAAGAGGGAAGAAAACGAATAAACGAACAAGTCAGAAGAGTGATATCTGCCATTATGAGCAGAGATGACTCGTTGATCATCGGGACTTTCATCATTTATCATTGTTCCTGCCTGCTCCTCCCACAAGCCTTTCATCAAGATCTTTCGGAACCTCTGATCAGGCATTTTCTGCTCCCTCTTCCCTTTGTGTTCTCTATTCTTTTTCCTCTTTTCCTTCTTTTTTGATATTTCATTTTACTCAGCGTCACCTCGTGACCTCACATGAAACCGCCACATACTGTTAAAAATAAATATAACAGCCTTACTTTTCAAAAACAACGCAGTATTCTTTTGTCAAACAGCTGTAAAAGTGTTCCACTAAACCTGTGGGTTTGGGTGGTTTTTCAGGAGTTTGACAGAAACATGTTGGTGAGTACAGACTCTTAGTTTTCCTTTTTGAAAGCGTTTCTGTTGTGTTTTATGTATTAAAAAGCCTTACGTGATGAGCAGGTCTGCAGCTTTTTTTTTCTCATGTCCGTGCACGCAGAGCTTCAGATGCTTATTAGCCATTAGATTGCTGCACCGCATCTGAGAGGCAAGCTAACCAAGATGATTAACAGTTTAAACTCCCATTTAACACACAGAGATAGCACTGGTCATGGTACTCTCCACTTCACTCTCTTTCCTTCCTGCACTCCCTCTGAGGCAGAGTAATATTGGGTTCGTAGCCTGGAGCCTTAATAGATGTATTAATATAACCAATGGGCTTCAGCGAGCATGAAATGATCTCTGGACGATAAATTAAAGCCTTATTGATTGTCTGTAAGGTATTCACTACACAGCTGACAATTTAGAGGACGATTTGCTGACTGATTGGATGTGAGCTGGATGGGAGCATGAACATGCAAAACTTTATCCAGTTGATGAAAACATTTACTTTTAGATTTTATTGAATAACTGGACGTTAAAACCAACAAAAAACTGAAATATAGCTACCGTAATTTCCAGACTATAGAGCGCACCTCATTATAAGCCGCACCGGGCTAAAAGCTGGAGATATCTACTGAAATGAAAACGTAGTTTAACTGAACGTAACTGAACTGATCAGTATCAAACAAAACAGAAAAGTTATTGATTAGTTTATTCGTCGTCCTCCTGCGCACTGAAACCACTGAAGTCGTCTTCTTCAGTGTCGGAGTTGAACAGCCTCAGAAGAGCTTCGTCACATATCTTTTCTGTGGCGATGTCAGTGTCGCTCTCCGTGTTGCCGTCATCATCCCGGGTGAAGCTGGGAAAACAAGCAGCGCCGTTTTACTGTGAAAAAAAATCCTCCTGGGCGCTTTCCGTAGCACTGCTTTAGCCATTCCTTCATTAGACTTTCCAGCATCCATCCTTTCTGGTTGACTAAAGCCTGATTCATGCTTCTCCGTCAGCTCCGCAAGGGACAGACACGCACGGATTGACGGAAGCGTTTTGCTCTCATACTTCTCCGTCTCCTGAGAGTGTTGCAAAGCAATTCCCCGGCAGGACAGCAGAGGGCGTAGCGCTGTTCTGTGGTATCCTGTCATGTATCGGTCCAAGATCGTGTGTTTATATTGTGTTTTTTGTGTATATAAGAGACTTTTTAACACAGGCAAATTTGTTTCTCATTCTCCTCCACCTTTTCGTGCGCTCCCCACCTCTAAACCCACGTTTCCTGTCATTTCCGTCCACAAATAAAACGCTTGCTGCGCATCTTTTCACTCCTCCAGTCACGGGAGGATGAAACGTTCATATTTTTAGAGTTTTTTCGCGAGGTATTCTTCAAGCTTCTCCATGTCTGCCGCTAGTTATCCTCGGCTCTCTTTGCAATGGCGGCGCTGTAAACAACAGCAGCGTCCTGACCAATCACAAGCTTGCGTTGTCCGTCTCGACTGACGGATGTTTAGAAAAGAGAGCTCGACTCCGTGCGTCCTTGCGGAGCTCTCCGGCAGGCCCGCAAGGACGGATAATGGCGTTGCGTGTCTCCGCACTGACACAGACGGAGAAGCATGAATCAGGCTTAAAGCCGCACCTCATTATAAGCCGCATGGTTCAAAGCGTGGGGGAAAAGTAGCGGCTTATAGTCCGCAAAATACGGTAAATAAGATGAAAAACAACTCAGATGTAGACATGACTGTTTTTTTTTATTTCAAAAGCAAAAAATAAAGTTGTTCTAAATAATAAATATCATTATTCAGGGTTTCTCCAGGCTCAAATTGAAGCAGAGGTGGTACCTTCCTGACCAGGCGCCAGCACATGCATACTGTGCCAATGTCGCTGTCACTTTTTTAAAGGCTGAATATCATAAAAGGCTCAATAATATGCATTAGATTGGTGTTTAGTTCCCTTTTTCCCATCTGATATTTATAGTTAAAAATATTTTTTAATATTTGACCTACATTTCAGTAACATTTTAGGTTTGTATTAATAACATTCATCTTAGTCAAAACAACACAAAAATATCTAGTAAAATATAATTCTTTTCATTATCATGCATTTGTATTGGAAATGGTAATAGCATTTAATTTCTGCTGCTAACCATGTAATGGTGGCAGGTCTATCATGTATGGGTTTGGGTTAGGGGGTGTTCCGTTTTGCCTTGGCCCCCAAAATGCCTTGAAACGGCCCTGGCTCTGTGACTGAGTTTTGAAGGTGATCTGAATTATATCAGATCTATAAATATTACATGTGTATAACTTATTGTTTTATACAGGTAAAAACGTGTAGTGGGGATAAATCTACCTACATTTTACTGTCAAGCTTTGTTTTCTTGTTTTTATTTAACTATTTTCCTGTCCTGTCTGTCTCTCATCTTCCTGCATCTTCTCTAAACTCTCCAGAAAAACTGCTGCCTGGATTCTTACTTTTTCACCTCGTCAGTTACTTTTGAGCAGATCAAAGGGATCTCCTGACCGCAAAGTGGAGAGCGCGTTTCGATGCTGCGTCAGTGAGGTGAAATCACAGCAGCACATGATGAGCGGAGCGCGTCAGGAACGATTAAAAGACAGAATACCAGAGGATAGAAACAGATATGAACGATCATGTGTTAAAAATAATGTTTTGTTGCGCCACCTTGAGAATGTATCGTGCTCCGGATGCAGCGGGCGCACCAACGATCAGCACTCTGCGTCCTCCGCTCAACAGAATCCCGCTACGCTGAGAGTCCATAAATATTGTGTTATAGATAGAAACTGGATCTTTCCCTGAAAGATATCTAGCCCCCCATAACTCGATCCCTGCTCCTGGATGAAAAAATGGACATTTTGATCAATGTAGGAACCCCCCCGGACAGAGAGTGAAAAGTGGACATGTCTGGGGAAAGAGGACGTATGGTCACCCTACAATAGCACCAACCATAGATATGTACCAACTAGCGAGAAAAGCTATTTTTGATCTTTTTCTGCAGCGGTTTTAGCGCTTTTCGGGGCACCGTTGCTGATACAGCGCCCCTGTAGTGGTGCAACGCTGCAACTGCAGTTGAAATAACATCCTTATAGCTGGGGGGCAGAGTGAAATCAGGCTGGGGTGGCACAAAGATCGCTGGAGGCGGCCGCCACGCAAATTTGAACGCAGGAAAAACCCTGTTATTTTATTTTATGAACGGCAGGCCCGTCTAGCTTACTTATTTTCCACTTTGCAAATATTTTTGTAAGCAGAGGCGGAGCTGGCCTAAATGGCGCCCTGTGTGAGATCCCCCCCCCCCCCCCCCCCCGCTTTGTTTTCCAACGCCGTTCTACAAGCAACAAGCTTACAGCCACGGCAGGAGCAGCTTTCATGGTTGCCGCGACTGGGCGAAGCCAATCAGGAGAGGGACCTCACATCAGCTGACGTGGGTCATGTGACAGGGAGTAGATGATATGGGTTACACATTGTTGTGCTTTTATTACAGAAATATTATTATTATCATCACTATTATTATTAAGAACATGCAATTTCTATGTTTTGTTTATGTATTGGTTGATGCTAAAAATAAAAAAAAATTTTAGGAAAAAAAAAAAAAGGAAATTAAATGCCGCCCCCTGCAGACTGCCGCCCTGTTCGGCCGCACATGTTGCACATATCAAGCTCCGCCACTGTTTGTAAGGTACTCTTGTTGCCTCTTTTTTTTTTTTTGAAATGTTAAAATGTGTGTAATTATCTAATTCTTTCTCATGTCAATGCATGTCTAAACTCGCTTGAAAAGAGTTTCTGCTTTGCAACAGTGCCAAAGCAAATGCATTAGGTGCTCAAAGTAGCAAGTTTTATCAGTAATAGGACAAACATAACAGCGTGGTGCTGTGGTGGCTCGGACTGCTGTCTCTGGAGGTTTGAAATAACAGGAGGTAATTGTGTATTTGTTCAAACAATGTTTGTCATGTCCAGGAAACAGCAGAGAAGGCTTCGGCTAGTAGAAGCTAACAATTAGCATTAGCAACTCCACAACACGGCAGAACCCCTTTCAGGCATTTATTATTTGTGGAGAAAAACAATGTTGCAAAGCAAACAGAGTCAGCGGTAGAGTCATGTTTCTGTTAGCCAATCAGAGGCAAGATGCCCAAATATCAGGAAATAAGACTCCAAATCATGGAGTCTTATTTCCGCTGACACGAACGGCGCAACAAGAGAGCCCTCCATCAGCTGATACTGGTGAGAAACAGCAGCGGAACATGTGCAACACCCCCCCCCCCCCCCCCTCTCACGAAGGAGCACTGCGGGACAGGACAGAGTACCCCGACGACCGAATCCGCCAAGCTTAACTCATTTTCTGGGGGAAACCCTGTGTACATAATAATGTAAATTCAGCTTTAATAATTTTCTTTCTATGCAAAATCTGCTGATTTTAGAAGCATTAATGTCAGTATATCGGTATCGGCAAATATCGGTTATCGGCCATAACAGTGATATTATTATCAGATATTGGTATCGGCCAAAAAATTTCATATTGGTGCATCACTAATTTAAACATGCAGGAAACGTGCTGGAAGCAGACTCCAGTGACAGGTATGTACCATACTTTTTGGACCAGTTCCACCAGATTATGAGGCACTGGATCTTCCGACTCTGATACTACATCCAGACTGCCTGAGCGGAACCAGGCCAGCTGAGATGTGAAAGTGCTTCACAATAATTAAAATCATTCATATTATTAAAATCAGAGTGTGCCACCTATAGCACCTTCAAAAAGCACCTCAAACTAAACCTTAAAAGTTCCCAGACGTGTTTGTACTTTTAGTAACTTGCTTATTTGTGGTTTATTTTATTGGAATTATTTTTTTTATTTGACTGTTTGTCATTTGTACATCGTAACTTGTTTTATTTAGTCATCCTGCTGAAGGACTACAGATGTAAATTAGCAATTGTGCTATAATCTGGTCCATTTACAATCAATACAAAGTATGTGATCGTTTATTAATGTGCACTGTCCCCCCCCCAAAAAAGAAATTAAGTTAAATGACAAATAATTATTGATTTTGATGTTGATATTGATGAGTTTGTTTTTATTAAGTATTTTTAAGGACATGATTGGTTGCATTTAGTTGAAAAACATCTTAAACTTTTTGAAACCAAATGAAAAAACAAACATCTGCTATTAGCCACACTACATAAAAGTTTTTTAGTTCCGAGTCTTACAACACAAACTATAAAACTGTTTCCCCGGCAAGCTTTCATTCCAAAGTCGTTTAATTAAAAAAAAATCCTCTTGACTCAGAATGAAGTCCCACTGTGACCATTCAGCCTTGATCTACACTCGGCTTACTCATTGTTCTCGTAACAATAATAGTTCTAAATTTAGACTCTGCTCTCCCTTCTCTTTCATCCTTCAGATAACAGGAACCCCCCTTCCTCATTTTCTATCATTCATCAAATTACCGTCTCGTTTCATTCGTTTCCAAGGATAATCACCTGAAAACACGTTTAGTTGAGGTAGGAGTTTTTAGCCACACACACACACACACACACACACACACACACACACACACACACACGTATGATGTTCTGTACAGAAACAAGGATTACTTTCCATACATCATCCTTTCTTCAGTGTTCAGATGAGATTCCTGCACGTATTCAAACCTTAATTACTCTTCTGTATTTTTTTCTCCCTCTGAGCTTAATTCAATGTTCCCATGGCAACAATGTAAAGTTTGAGGATCACCCCTTTCCCCCGTGTTGATCTTTCATTAAAGTCTACGTCCGTTTTCCTGACAACCCTCATTTGTGCCCTCTGCTCAGACAGACTCACACTTGTTCTACTCTCGATTCCAGAGCAAAGAGGACTGTTTACTGATGGCTGTCTGATAGTAAATCTGTACAAACACTCATTTTTACTGTGTTTATTCTCCTGCTTCTCAACCTTACTGACCGCCTGGATGGCTGACTGCTTCCTGCCTGTCTGACTCTTGGCCCCGCGGCCCGCCTGTCGCCTGGTCGACCCGAAAGCGTGTCTCTATAATTCAGCTACCGCTTGCTCTGGTTAAGCTTTTGTTTAACATTAGCACAGGAAGACAATCAAAATCCACTTTCTCTTTGTCAGTAAACTAACGTAAACAGGCGCAGAGTCAAATAAAGTTGTGTATACCGGGATCACACACACACACACACACACACACACACACACACACACACACACACACACACACACACACACACACTTGAGCAGCCAGCCTGGGACGGTGTAGATGGACACAGTAACAAAGGCAGAGATCATAAACAAAGGGTCTGTTTGTTTGGACCGGCTGGAGCAAAAAGACGGGAGAGCCAATAAAATGACTCGGCTCAAGAGGAGGTGAGGTCAAAGGTCAAGTGTTTCAGTAGTTTATCAGGGAGTGTGTGTCAGTGTGTGTATGTGTGTGTCCATCAGCTGCAGCGGTGGTCTTTAAGCAGTTAATCATGCATAAAATAGACTGCGTGAACCTTTTTGATTTTAATTTTATATGAGGACTAAACAAAGCCATAAAAATCACTTCAGACTTCAGACCCCCACCCCACCCCCCACCCCCCACCCCCCCCACACACACGGTCTCTAAACCAAACTTTGCTCGAACTCAGTCACACCTTTTGTGCGTTCTTCTCTTATTTCTTGCTGCATGACAGAATTCAGGTAAGCAAGAATTGACAAGCTGGATGAAAGAAATTGTGAAACACTAATAGGACAAAAAAAATATGAGCAGAAGCAGGAGGTGGAAGAGGAGGAGGAGGGATATCAAACGTCAAGGAGGAGGAAGATCCAGACAGAAGAAAAACAATACATACAAGCGTGTCAAATAGTGAACTCGACTGTAGACGAGGTAGGATTTGCCAAACAGGATTCAAATTCAGAGGGGAAAACAGACACCTGACAAATAAGAATAAAATAAAGGCGGGGATTACAAGAAAAAACATTACACTGTGTCTGGAATTACTCTTGTGTTCTGTCTGAGAAAAAGACAAGGGTGGCGGAGAAAAGTTAAAATGAAGACAAAACTGCGGGGAGGAGAAACTGAGCGAGCAGGGAGGGGAGAAGACGAGTGAGGGCAATGTAAAGAGACAAGGTGACGAGGGAGGGGAAAAGAGGCATGAGCGTGTCCTTTGAAGACGGGCGGTGTCCCTTGGTGACTCTCTCTCTCTCTCTCACTCTCTCTCTCTCCTTCGCCTCTACTACACGATTAAACGAGGATGTAACAGAGGCGAAGTGAAGGGAGGAGCGGGAGCGGAGGCAAAGAGGGAGGCAGGAGGTTGTAAGTAGGCCTGGCACCCTGCTGTGACCCCATCAATCACCACGTACGTACACACACAGTCTGAGACGCTCACGCGCGGGGGTGTACGCCCCCCACCCCCATCACTAATGAGGTGTTTACACAGACGGCTGTTTACGCACAGCCATAGAGCTGCACCAAGGTGCACGCATGCACAAACGCTTACACAGACGTTCACAAGAGAGGGTGCATGGTGAGGTGCAACAAAAAAATAAATACTTTAAATGCAAAACTAAACTTTTAACAACAACTCCAGAAATCCTGGTGTGTGGGCTGCAGAGGGAATGAAATGATATGTATCTGGGATACTCCAAAAGTATGATTGCAACCACACACACACACACACACACACACACACACACACACACACACACACACAAATGCAAGAAACTTCTACTGGGTGGGCAGCATTTTTTTTTTTTTTTGTAGAAACAGGAAATGGTGTTTGAGTAAAGACACAGGACAAAAAAGAAACAGCATCCTCCGTCCTCCACCTGTTCAGAGCTCCATCTGAGTAATTGGGCAGCAGCTGGCTGATAGCTGAATGATACACACTCACTGTCCCCACTGCTCACATCTGACTCCAAAGTATTAACTGAAGAGCTTGTACTGCAGCGGTGTGATAATCCATTTTTCTGTCTGCCTTTGGAACATCCCTCTCTCCCTCTCTTCATTCAATTCATTTAAAACTAATTTGCTTGATGAGTCTTCCCACAGATCTCCGCACAGTTCTCACAGTTGGAACACTAGCAATGATTAAATCAGAATTAATATTGTCCTATAGAGTAACACAATCATCCACTGAGGCGATGCAGTGGCATTATTTAAGTCTATACTGAAGCATCAGTCAGTTTTCATTTAATTGTGTCACGTTTGCATACACACACACACACACACTGTGTAGGTTTCCTGTGGCCCTCAGGGGGGAGGAGTGCAAATAGAAGAAAATGAGCAGTTATTGTTCTTGATTCTTTTCAGTAAAAGTGTGCAACATGTGGCAGGCTGCCCACTAGATTCAGTTGAGTATATGTGTGGAAGTAGCCTAGCGAACTAGACCAAATTCATGCTTAGCAAAGTTCGGTCTAGGAACGCTCCACTGGCACCTCTGCAGCCCCTAACGGCATTCTGGCTGGCCAATCACTGCTCTCTAGAGGGGTTTCAAACACCTAGAGAGCTGTGATTGGTCCATAATGGTGGGCTAATCATTGCGCTTTATTTGCTTTGTGAACCAATCACAGCGCTTTATCTGCTTTGAGGACCAATCGGGGCCATCTATTCGTCTGGTGGGCGGGATGATGCAACAGATTGGAACAAGATGGCGACAGCTCGTTTGAAATGGTTTTTACATCCATTTGGGACCATTTGGACTTGAGCTTTATTAGAATCAGGAGCAGATAGATGTGTTTGAGTTCTTTATTTAGAAAAATGTATGTATTTCTGCCTTCTTCAACAGTGGGCCACCTCATTTACTGACATCCATTGCGGTGAGTAGGTCACGTTGTTAATTGTCCAATAGCAAGCGAAGACTGTTTGAAAGACAACGGTAGAACCCGCCCCACGACTGAGAGCCGTCAATGAAGCGTTGCCAGACTACATAAGACTACACAATATATTTATGTAGTCTGGCTTGCCAGGCTATGTGAAAGGAGGATGGTGGTGAAGATAACATCCATCTTGGAAAAACGCTCTCACCCACTGCATTCCACGGTGGAGACCATGGACAGCTCCTTCAGTGGCAGACTTAAGCCTGGTTTATGCTTCTCCGTCAGCTCCGCAAGGGACAGACACGCATGGATTGACGGAAGCGTTTTGCTCTCATACTTCTCCGTCTCCTGGAGAGTGTTGCAAAGCAATTGCCCGGCAGGACAACAGAGGGCGTAGCGCTGTTCTGTGGTATCCTGTCATGTATCGGTCCAAGATAGTGTGTTTATATTGTGTTTTTTGTTTATATAAGAGACTTTTAAGACGGACATATTGTCTCTCATTCTCCCACCGCTTCATGCGCTCCCCACCTCTAAACCCACGTTTCCTGTCATTTCCGTCCACAAATAAAACGCTTTCTGCGCATCTTTTCACCCCTCCAGTTACGGGAGAATGAAACGTTCATATTTTTAGAGTTTTTTCACGAGGTATTCTTCAAGCTTCTCCGTGTCTGCCGCTAGTTATCCTCGGCTCTCTTTGTAATGGCGGCGCTGTAAACAACAGCGGCGTCCTGACCAATCACAAGCTTGCGCAATCTGTCTCGTTTGACGGATGTTTAAAAAAAGTGGGCTCGACTCCGTACGTACTTGCGTGCCTGCTGGAGCCCTACACAAGGACGGATAATGGCGTTGCGTGTCTCCGCACTGACACAGACGGAGAAGCATGAATCAGGCTTTAGACATCTAAGATGTAAAACAGAACACTACAGTAGGTCATTCATCCCCTCTGCAGTGAGAGTGTAAAACTCCTCAGTTTAGCTGGTACTTTCATTATCCTGGTACACAACAACATCAATGCAATATCCATGTGTTCAATACTTGTGCAATACCTGACATGCATTAGTCTGTCTGTGTCCCTCATGGTGCATAGGTCTGGAAACCTATTTTCTTTTCAATCTTTGTTTTTGGTGGTTGAAGGTTACAATAATAGCTCACTGCCTTTGTGCGTTTACCTGCAATCTTATTATTTATAAAAGATCATTTTCAACCTCTTTTCTTTCTCTTTCTTTTTCAAGTGTATGTGCTGCTGCAATGAGTGGATTCTATTCTATTCTATTAACAGGCAGACTTTTTAAAGTTAAATACATTTACTATGCATTTCAAATGTTTACATAAAGCAATGAGGAAATGTAAACTGGGTGTTCTATAAGACAGTTGAAAGGCAGATATTACCCCCCCCCACACACACACACACGGAAAGGGGGGGGGGGCACAGAACTTCCCAGTGTTTATGAGCGACTATGACAAATGGCCAGTCCAAAAGCAGGTCAGCAGTTTGAGCCAAAAGACGGACAAACCTGCTGTGTTTGTGAGTGTTGAAGAGAAAAGGGGCTTTGCCCTGAATAAAAACTGAAGTACCCAGTCAGCAACATGGCAAACCAATCTACTGGTGCTGCTTTGAGAAGCTGACAGACCCACACACACACACACACACACACACTTCCCATTGTTCCTGCTCTGTTTTGTGCCAGCTCATACACATGCTGTTCTTCACAAAGGCCCTCGAAAACTCAAAGGACTCAATTTCAGAATAAAAGTAAGTGTATATATTCACACGCCGTGGTTACAAAAACCGTACAATGTGCTGAATGTTGGCATAGATGCTTGTAGGGTTCACATGAGCAGACTTACTCTGACCCAAACTGCAAGGCAGCGTCCAATCACAGAAAGTGGATAAAGGAAAATGGGTTAAAATCACTTGTTATTGCTTAAAACACAGTAAACCATGTCTGAAGCTACCGCTGTTGTGTTTTGTTGTTTTGTTTTTCTGGGAATGAGGGCACCCAGCCATGGATGGAAGTCATGTAAACCCAGAAAGGGTTTGAAAGCTCTGCACATCAGGAATGTTGAAAGCCTTAATGGACACTCAGACTCTCAAGGTGACCAAGAGACAGGCAAGGAGACAGAGCGATAAAGCAAAAAAGCAAAGCAATCGACAACAACACAGATGTACAACGGGAGAGAGACAGCTGCTTCCAGACCGATGGAGAAACAGACGGAGAAATAGAAAATACACAAAATAATGAACATGACACATGTAAGGCACAGGAAAGATGGACTGTGTGATATACTTTTCAGCGTTTACTGAGATTCTCCTGATTTTAAGAAATTAATTTTTTTTGTTTCCCTGCAGAAAAAGTGTTTGTATAAATAACAAATATGCATTAAAATATAATTAGGTCTCAACATTACAAGTTGCTAACAAGATTTAAAAAACACAACAAGTGATTTTGCATCATATGTTTAAAAAGTGCATCTATAGTTATTTAATCATAAAAATACAAACATAATTAGTAAAAACATGTGGTCAAGATATGCTTTACTGAAAAAATCCATCTGTTTTCTATTGAAGTTCAACTGAAAATCCCAAAGTTCTGTTTTTTACAGGTTCAAAACTTTATTTCTGCTCTCTTATAAAAGTATTTAATGGTTTATGCTTTCGTTCTTTTTTAAACACAGAAACAGTTTTGTTTACCTGTTAGTAGCTACAGTTTAGCTAGCTACAGAAAAAAAAAGAACGAAAGCATGGATTTAGAAAGACACAGCAAGAACACACCTAAGATATTTAATGGTTTGTCTTGCTTTTGCTGCTCTTGTAATATTATTTTCTTCCAATTTTTTTGCTTTTATATTTGTTTCATTTTGTCGTTATTTTATTTGCATAAAAATACAGAATGCAAATCCGTGGGCCATGCCTTTGTTGTATGTAATCCAAACTGGCCACTAGGCAGGTATTATGCAAAAGATCATGGAGACATGTACTGGATGTGAAATCCAAACAAACACACACGAACATTTCTTTATGTTTGAGTGGTTTTAAATGCACTTACATCTACGTAACAATTTGTGAAGAAGCAGCAAATTTAAAGACCCACTTTAATCATATTTTTGTACTGTTTTAAAAATAGTTCTCACTGGTCTTTAAACTATGATTATGCCGTTTTAAGCCAAAATCACAAAACCTGTGCTGCCTCGCCTCTGTCAGTGCGTCCCAGGGCAGCTGTGGCTACATTGTAACTCATCCCCACCAGTGTGTGAATGTGTGTGTGAATGGGTGAATGACTGATTGTGTTGTAAAGCGCCTTGGGGGGTTCCAGGACTCTAGAAGACGCTATAGCAAATACAGGCCATTTACCATTTTACTTAGTCTCAATAGAGCTCCGGGGGTTGACGTCACTTCTCCCGGCATGCAACAGTTCAAATCGAAACGGCGCCATATTGGCAGGCAGAAGCCCGCAGCTGGACTATTTGTTATTGTCAGAAAACTCAATCAAACGGGAAATATGGTAGATTCCTGTTGTGCCCCAGGATGCAGAACAGATGCGGACGACATGAGGAATGAGCCATCTACAGGACTCCCCAATATCCAGAGCGCCGCAAACGTTGGATCATTGTAATAAAACGCGCTAGTGACCGGGCTAAAATGAAACTGTGGGATCCCGAAAGTAAAGGTTTTCGCTTATGCAGCGACCACTTCATATCAGGTACTTAAACCAACATTTCCTCAACTGTGTATGGTGTTTATTTTAAATGCTTTTATTACGATTCTTAGTGGGCTTCCTAAACTTATTTTGGCGTGGCTTTTTCTGTCTTATTACTCGTAGCAACAAGTAAACATCACGTAAAACGTTGCCTCGTGAGTTCTGCGTGCTGCCGTTTACGTGTTTTATGATCACAGCAATTAACCGGCTAAGCTGTATTTAATTTTTAAGCAACGGTTGATCAATTGTCAGATCACACATAAAAAGCACTTTGGATTGCTATTATCTGTCTCACCGAGACGGATGGCAGACAGATCCTGAGACGCTCCTGCCTGACATATTTATTTTATTCACGGAAAAAAAATCAAACTAGTGATTTCTCTTGGCGTTCAGTTTATACATTCAAACAGCACAGCACTCTATTTAAACTACTTATGTGTAAAACTGTTATTTGTCCATCCATCCATTTTCATCCGCGTATCCGGAGTCGGGTTACGGGGGCAGTAGCGTCGAGAGGCCCAGACTTCCCTCTCGCTAGCCACTTGGGCCAGCTCCTCTGGGGGAATCCCAAGGGGTTCCCCGGCCAGGTCTGGTAAGAAGTCCGCTCCGACAGCTTCTGGCGTTTTTATAAAGTATCCCAGGGGCACGGTAAGGGTCAGAGATGTTTATTCTATTTGATTTCTGACTATATAAAACGATTTCTTCAGTTTTAAAGTGTGAAGTAAACTCCGACAAAGTAAAATCCAAGAAAAATGGTTTTATTTTCACGTCACGCCGTCTAAAGTTTTGTCATGAATGATATTTTCTTTCTTAATTATCCTTTAAAAATGAACAAATTACACAACAGGTTTAACTTTAAACGTTTTTCCAGACCAACTTTATCATGAAATTAGGTGTTTCCATTGTTGGAACTTCAGGGTAAATTCTGGGAGGGGGAAAATGAGTGGGGAATTCCATTTCCTGGTCAGTACAGACGTCAGCATATCGCTACTGCTTTGGCAGTGAGTGATGTCACCGATCAGTGCCAAAAAGCATCCACAGTAACATTAATAACATTAAAAGTTTTATTTTGTCGAACAACAGCATGATTTTATCCATTCGGAACACGAGAGCAGCAAAGCCCTGGGAATTCCGCATGTTTTTCCAGTACTGGGAGTTTAGTAATGGCAATGTAGAGGAATTCTGTCATGTTTTCCAGTGTTGAGAGTTTAGTAACGGTAATTATAGGCGTGATCAGTGATTATTTTCTTTTCACTTCCATTCTGCTTCACAAGCAACTCTTCTAAGTTTACAACTATTTGTCGTTTTGGACAAAATTTGCTGATGTCATTTCCTACTGTTACAACCAATCAGCATGAGTTAAAGGTCAGCTGAGCAACTTTACAGGACCATTCCAAGTCCCTACCTTGATCAGATAATCCAAAAGTTCCTGAAAATGGGCTGGAAAATGGCTGGCTCGGACAAGAAGAGAAACGCACATTCCAGGAATTTCCAGTACATTTACTCTGAAGTTCTGACAGTGGAAACACACTTGTTACGGAAGTATATTGCTGTCAGTGCAAGGAAAAAGTAAAGGATCAGTCTCCCGTATAAAAATGAATGTTTCTATGATCATTATTTTATTCCCCCACTGAAGGTAACATGTTTCCGTAATACATTGCGGTTTATAAAAAATAAAAAAAAAGTCACACAGTATTTTTTTTTCATGCACCCTTAAATTTTACTTGTTCTGAACTAATTTTTTCCAAGATTTCTACATTTGTACAAAAACACGATCAAACCGACTTCAAACACAAAACTGCACTGCAGTGCGATTTTCCACGTCGAATGAAGTTCATCTGTTTGCCTCGACATTCACAAAACCATTATTATGCACACGTGAGAAGAACAAATACTGTTGGAGTTTGGATTTTCACATGACGAAACTACTCAAAAGAATATTAATTTTTCCCTTTTAAACAAAAATGACCGGATCAACAAATGACACATACCGTAGGAAGTAAGCTGAACACTAAACCGATGTGACACTAGTCGATACAACAAGAAGCTTAACGTGACATGTTAGAAGGAAAACAGCTGTGGACGTGGGACAGAAACCACATAAAGATGTAATCTTAAAATGCGTCCTCTATCTCACTACAACAAACACTAGAGGCAAAACAGGACACCTTCTCTCTGCTCATCCATTTAACATGAGATGTAAAAATGGCTGGAAGACTTACCGGAGCCAGATTGTGTGTGCACTGTTGTGGGAGTGTGTGTGAAGAAGATCATTTCAGAAAGAGAATATGTATGAGTGTATGGATGAATGTTGGAAAAAAATAGCTAAAAGGACTGAAGGGGAAAGAAGAGTTTAGAGGCATCAGAAAAGAGAGAAAAAAAAGTACAGAAAAAGGGATGACAAGGTGGATGTGTCAAACGATTTTGGTAAAAAAAAATAAATAAATAAAGGAGGAAAGCTACGGCTGAATCAAAACTTGGAAGAGGTAACGCCCATGTCGTCTTTCAGAAATGTTGTTGACAGCAAAAGGAGCAAAAACAGGCAGAAAATAAAGGAGTGGAAAAAGAGGGAAAGTGGAGGAAAAAGGAAAGAGAGAGATGGAAGTCTTTACTGGGTCAAGCAGCATGAAGTTTAAGCCCCAAGGTAGATGGAGGGCCAAGACCTTTATGAAAGGGCCTGTTGTCACCCTCAGGACACACACACACACACACACACACACACACACACACACACACACACACACACACACACACACAGAACTTTTTAGACATTAGAAGAAGGTGCTGAAAGCTCCCAAGGGCCAGGGGCTTGAAAGTTCATGTAATCGGTCTTGAAAGATGTGTGTGTGTGTGTGTGTGTGTGTGTGTGTGTGTGTGTGTGTGTGTGTGTGTGTGTGTGTGTGTGTGTGTGTGTGTGTGTGTGTGTGTGTGTGTGTACTTGTAAGTAAGGTTTTAGATATATGGTGTGAATTAACTTGTTTAGGTCACGTTTAGGAACGGAACAGCATTGGTTAGGCATACTACAGTCACAAAAACTAAAAAAAAAGAATGGAAGTCCATGGAGGGACCACACAAGCATATAAATACAAGTGTGTGTGTGTGTGTGTGTGTGTGTTGTAATTTAAACATGTTCCACGCAAGAGGAAAACTGAGCTTCACAAATGTAAAGACACACAATTAGTTTTAATTTCTCCATTTTTTTTATTTTTTATATGTTTTAGCTTGTTTATTCACGAGGGGCACTTGGATGTTTTACAACTGAATTTAAGAGAAAGCATAGCTTTTCAAATACAGAAAAGATCCTTTATTATTAATATTCGATTCACAGCAAAAACCTCTTCAGTTTAACTATATGATCTCATTTATTTTCAAATAATCATTTGCAGGAAGCCACCTTTAGAAAAAAACCTGGTGTCTTTTGCCCATTAACCATGGAAACGTACAGGGTTAGCGTTACGGTGAGCACAATCTAGCTAAAGCGCAGGTCTTTATAATTCTGTCTAAAACGACTTCTGTGCTAAGCTGAAGTCCACACTTCTAGATTATGGACAGAGGTCATCATGTGTTTACAGTATGTAGGACTCTTGTTCAGTTAAAGATGTGCTTTACTCACTTATTCAACACATTTGCAGTGTTCTCTAGTGTAAATCAATGTCTCATGAGTCATTTTACAAAAGAAAAAGCTACAATGCTCCTGTTCTGAGATGCAGAAGTTTGCTGCTGCAGAGGTGGGCTGAAAACACCCGGATTACTCATTATTTATGATACTCACACGCCACGCTTCTGATTGGCTAACAGAACATGTTCAGCCATGTTGCAAAGTCACCACCAAGATACTGGCTGTGTTCAAGTTCAGGGTTTATATGCTCATGAGAACCCATCCTCACTGGTCTCAGGAGGACGTGTTCTTCCGAGACCGGTTAGACCAGATGTTACCACCTCTGAATTTGGACAGTCCAGCCTTAATGAATAGTCCCGCCCCTACAGCGGCGGATGTCCTCCTGTCATCTAGCAATTGCCTCCGCACTAAGAAGAAGGTGCAGAAATGAAGCTTGCACATGTTTTAAACTTTTTTCTTGTTTTGTTGTTTGAAGAGCTACAGCAGATGTACCGTCGGTGTTCTGAGAAATTCTGTTTCCCCTAAAAACTTAGGTCAAATAAAGAACAACTATTCCCAAATTCACAGGACTTAATGACCATTATGAGAGGACTAAACAACCTCAAGTAAAAGTTGGTTAAACTGAGTGAGATTACATTGTTTACATAACTCTCAAAAATGATAAATAATCTTGCTGGAAAAGAGAGAACAACAATCATTTTACTGAACTGTTTTAATGTTTTTAGGAGGAAATATAAATTTTAAAAACCATCACAAGCATGACGTTACTACATTATATAATCTTCCCATAAAAGTCGAACACAAATGGTGTGAAGAGCCTGAAGGGTGACCTCCCGACACGGGGGAACAAAATTCCTCACCACACTCGCAGTGCATCTCAGGATTTATAAAGGTGAGGAGACTACACCGCACTCGTTCTCAAATTCAGGGAAAAGCACAACGGATTTCAAGACCGCATTCTGAGAACTCTTTGAATTTGGACAGTCTTCGTTGTGGCGCCGTGACGTCACTGGTCTTAAAATCCAACCTCATGAGCACACAACTCCTGAATTTAAACACAGACACTCTCCGCTGTCTCTCATCACTGCAAAAAAATAATAATTAAAAAGCCTTTCTGTGGGCAGCCAAGATGGGTGAGGCCAAAAATGCTAATTCACAGTGTGACATAGATAAGTGAGAATTTTCAAATCCTAGCATTGTACCATCTACTTTCTATCAGAAGCTAAAGCAGTAGATAGGTATGGAAGACTGTTTTTATTTTCAGCCTGCAGGAAAAACTCAGAGTGACTGATTATAATCAGAAATATTAATAAAAAATGTTTTTTTTTCAATCAACCTCATCTTGTAAGGTATTTACTCTAAGCATCTTTCCACTGGTCACACACAGAAAGCTCGAGACCAACGTTTCTGAGCGACAAGAGCACCAAACTGGCTAATGCCTGGCCTAAGTAGCCTATTATCAACGCTTGGCTTTTGCTCGATGTCATCACAGCTTTTGTGTGGCCACCCGGCACCGAGGGAGTTGGAAGGGTTTGACTGCTATTCAGAGAGGTCTAAAAGCTAGTTGGGGTGACACCACGGCCCCTTGTACCTCTAAATATTACATCAGCCTCATCCCTGTGGGAAGCATCCGAGTCTTCTTTAGTAGAGCTATTTAGGTCGTCCTTTTTCATCCATCCATTTCCTCCTCTCCAAACACAGCAGAAATCCCTCTCCTCGCGTTGCAGGTGAGCCGATGCATGACGACGAGCGAAGATCTTTGCCATTGAGCTACTCTGCTATTCGTATCAATCAATCAATCAATCAAAGCTTTATTTATAAAGCGCCTTCCGCACTTTATAAAGCGCCTTCCGCACTTATATTCCCTAATTGGTTTTCACTTTTTTCCTCACTGTTGTAAAAAGATTCAAATATAAAAGGTAAAAATAATACAAACACTCAACAGGAAGCTCAGTAATTGAGAATCCTATAGCTTACTTTATTATTACCAATAAGTACTTTAGAAATGTACTCGTGCTGGGTTTCAAGCTAAATGTGCCTCTTTCTGAAGCAGGCTTACCACTTTAGATGTGTTTCTCAGTTTATTTAGAAACTGTGTGCAAAAAGGTTTTTTGTCTCACTAAAAACAACCCTGAAAGAATGAATCTGGTGCCCGAGTCTCCAAATTAGCAGCTAGTAGGTGTTTATTTTGCAGCCAACATAGTTTTAAAAAGCAGATCAAGGAATTTGCTTCGTTATCAAGTCATTCAAGTTCCATCAAAGGTTTTAAGTTTTCCTGCTTAACAGCAAATCAATTTTAAATTAGCAACATTTTTAAAACAGTAAACGACAACTTCTCACGGCACAAGAAGGAAGTCTTTCTAATTACGTTTTTCTTTCATTTTACTGGCAGAAGAAAAAAAGCTTTTAATTTTGATGAAGTACTAATAGCTTCAATTTAATTAATACACCACTTCAAAACTTTTGGGTAAAACTTTACAATAAATGTCCATTTACTTCCCTTATTTATTGCATTATTAATGTTTAATGAACAAAGGGTCCCTTTAATAACGTTACCATTATTGTCAACTTTAAGTGTCCATAAGGTTAGGACATAAGGCCAGCGGGTGTCTGCTTATTACTGTATTACATTATATGGTTAAGCAGTTGTTAATACTTCAATAGTTTATTAATACTTAATAATGCAATGAGTAACGTTAATAAAGCGACCCTTACTGTAAAGTGTCACCGCATTTTCTTTGACAACAGATTGTTAGTTTAAATTTTCTGTTAGGCGAGTTCCAGCATGTCTCCACTGGAAAGTGCACCTGCAGTAACACCCCACCCTCCCCCACTCCCCCACCCCCGCCAGATTATATGGCAGCCATATGCAGCTCGTGACCACATGACCTATCAGTAATTACAGTCAGACAACACATTTCCTTATCAGGCACAATCAAGCACATTATGTTGGAGGGAACATGTGGGACGGGTGTGTGTGTGTGTGTGTGTGTGTGGGGGGGGGGGGGGGGGTGGGGGGTGGGGGGGTGGGGGGTGGACACTATTCCAGATATCATTCCTGTAAGATAGTTTCTGGGGAAAATGGCCAAACAAGTCGAGCATGAAAAGTCTGGTGAATTATTTGTGGTCTTTTAAAAAGTGATTTTTAGGCATAATGTGATTTAAAAAAACAAACTGCAAACTGCTAAATTGCCATAATATCCTACAAAATGAATTATAAACTTACAATTTCAAAAGCAAGCACACATTTCTGTGACTAGTTTAGCCCTCAGATTTCCAAACGCACAGAATGCCATGAAAAAGAAAAGGAGAGGGAGAGAAAAAGACAAACGGTTTCTGTGTAACCCGTGCTTGATGGTATCCTTTTTTGGCCACACTGTATTTGACCACAAAGAAAAATGACACCTAATGTGCCACCACAGCATAATAAGGGGTACTGGGTGTGCAAACGTACATAATTGGCCTCAATGCAATCAACCCCAATTACCTTACACCGTAATTGGCTTTAGAGAATTCAACAACACGACTATCATTAAGTTTGAGCAGGCAGCAGCGTGCCTGTGACAGCGCTTATCTTTGCAGTTTATCGGCTAGCTTGGTAACGGCTGTGACTGTAATGGATTGGGGGGGGGGGGGGGGGGGCTGTAAGTACTGCACCTAATGCACCGCTTTGTTTTGTACAAGTGGGCGTAAAAGTCTCATTCATGAGATTAATGTGTAATTTTTGATGACTGTGTAATTATCTAAATTAAAATGATGGCTGAAAATGATGAAAATTCAATTTTGGTGTAAACATGCTGGAATAAAAGTTAATGGTGTTAACATTACAGCAACTAACAATCATTTGATTAACCACTCAGAGCAAGGTGACAAACATGCATTTAACCAAAGGCTTGAACCATAAAAGCGTCTTATGTATTTATTTATTGGTTTGTATATTTTGTATTTTATCATGCAGGCTGCAGCCTTTCCAAAGTCATCAGAGCTTCTAACAGAGAAGTATGATGTCATTTTTTTTTGTGTGAAAACAATCAGTTTTATGTTGATATACCTAAGTACATAGTAAACATTTGATACTTTATCATGCAAATAGTTGATGCAACCTTTGGAAAATCAAACTGGCTCAACACAACTAATTATACGGTGCTATTCAAAGTAACACAAAGCCATTTCAACACTGTACGCGTTGCCATATCCTAACAGCTGCTAGCAATGCTAATGTTTCACCAAAGGTAGCATTTAATTGCATTTAATGAAACGTCTGCGCAAATCACCAAACCACAAAGATTTTGCATTAGCAGAAAAAAGATAGAATCAGTCCAAATTCAGGGGCAGCTTATAAGGACTCATCATACCCGGTCCAAGTAGATCAGGTCCTTCCTCGGCCGCTAACACAGGAAGTGAGCAGCTGTGAATTCAGATGGGCCCTTTCTTTATAGGCGTACTGGTCTGAACTTCTTGTGAAATGTCATCCACGATGATGGAAGTACTGTTCCAATCCTAAGTACAAAAGGGTTCGCTCAAAGTTCCCAAACGTGTTCTTGCTCCGCTCACTGTTTCGAGGACGCATTGATACATCCTTCTGCTGACTTGGGACAGCAAATTATCCCACAATGCACTGCGTCACAACCCGTTATATTAAAAACGACAGAGGAGACAGCTCATAACTTTAGTGTTTTATATCAGAAATACAAATAAAGAAAGTTGTCTGTTATTGTATACAACTGTTTGTAACCTGTAGAATTTGCTGTATTTTTTTCCAGACTTCACGATTCCTCAAAATGCTAATTAGCTAACCCACTATCAAAATAAAAGCTGCATTGCCTTGTTCTGTTTGGATGAAAAATCTCTTTTTTCTTCATTTAACAGCCGGAAATGCTGTATTTTGTCAGTTTTGATCAAAAGCAGACCAGATACATAAATAACATGTATTCGTTATAATTCTATAATTTACTGGGCAAGCTACATTTATTTTTGTTTCAGGTCTTTTTTTTTTTACCGCGAACGGAGTACGGTTCTTTTGCCAAATACCATCCTCATCCTTCCATATTCAGTAGAACGGACTTTCTGTGTACTTTCCAAGAAGATACTTGTCAAGTACACAGAACTAGCACGCTTGAGCCATGGTCTATTTTTCATATTTATCCTCGCCCTAACCTCAGTGTACATCTTGTTGCCTGGTAACTGTGACGACACTAAACAGAAACTAAAATTAAACTTAGCGGCACACGAAGAAAAACAGCATCCATCACACGAGTATATAAAAGCCCAACAACACAATTGCTTCAAGTTTTAATTGATTTACCACCAGATTTTAATATAATAACATTTAAAACTGGAATTATCTCCCACTTTGCCTGCCATTATAACAAAAACAACAATTACAATGCCCTCAAATCCTTATTAGCCTAAAATTGTCTCACCACTCACCCCAAAGAAATTATCTAGTGGTGACTATTTAGTACACATCACCATTCTAACGAAGGATCAATAGAGTTCTGTGAAATAAAAAAAATCCCTTTAAATAAACAGAGGCCATCAAAGCTTCACATTTAGATGCGAATGTAGGAAAATGCTTGGATCCTATTTTCATTGCATCGTTTTTAAGCGCTTTGTTATTTTGTTTGGTTTTAAGCGAAAAGCTTTGGTGTCCTCACCACTGCCTGGGGTGGGACGTGTCACGCTGGTAACCAGGTCAGTGCAGGAGAAGTGTGTCATTTCCTGTAGTGCTGGCACATAATTTTAACATTAAGTGGTGGAGGCATGTAATTATGTGCCTCCACCACTTAATGCCGTGTTTAGAAGTTGTGCGTGCTTCATGTAGCTCTGTAACGAGTTTAAATGCAGTGCTGATAACCGCTGTGCTGCTCCTGAGGTAGCATAGAAAATGGATGAAAAATGTAATCAGATTTTAAAATCCTCATTATTTATTTTAAATTAAAATAAGATTTTTTAAGTGACTAAACATTTTCCCATTGTCTTCAACAAAGCTGATTTGAAAGGTCCTCTATAAGTTGACAACAAATTGCTTTTCAGCTTTATGTTTATCTCTCACACACACACACACACGCATGCGCGCACACACACACACACACACACACAGACATGAGAGAAAACGTTCTGCAGTAAACTCCAACCCGTCCATAAAATGCCACATTTTCTACCGTTTTCAGTCGTATTTAACGGCTGATGTTTATGAGGTGGTAAACAGAAGAACTTTCACTCCTTCTACGAGTGCCTTCACTTCCAGTAAATCCCCCTCCAGTTTAGAGCTTTGACACAACTAATTCTGTGCTTTCATGCGCCTCCAGATTCACTTAATCTTTCTGCTGAGAACAAAATTCTCTTTGATAATTGATCTTCCAGCCATGTTTAACTGTTCTACAGCACACACACTTCCATTTTCCTGTTAGTTCAAGTTTTCCGAAGAACCAGAAATACAGTTTGAACATAGACATATCTAAACAGTTTTAGCATTAAAAGTTGCTCAAAACCAAATGTTCATCTTCAATGGTACACAGCATGTTCTTGCCCTCTGGACTCTGTGGAGGACGTGTGTGAGGGAGGATGCTGGTGAAGCTGACCTCCATTAGAGCTGGACGATATAGAAAAAGCATATAAAAATCATATTGATATCAAATATAATTGATAATTATCACATAGGCTATAATAGAAAAAAGACAGGAAACTTTTTGATGTTTTTGACAAATTTTTCTTCTATTGCTCGATATATATCGTTGTTAAATTATTGTCCAGCCCTAACCTCCATCTTGGAAAACTACTCCCACCCACTGTATCCTGCTGTGGAGGCCACGGACACCCTTACCCATCCTTTAGCGATAGATTGGGAAAGAGCTACCATAGATCACTCATTCCCACTGCAGTAAGACTGAAACTCCACAGCTTAACTGCTACTGTCATTTTCCTGTTACAGGCCAACATCAGAGCTATATTCAATAACTGTGCACTAGGGACCCTAAGTCACGCCCATCTACTTCTGGACCATGGGTCTCCAGAAGAATGAAAAAATGAATGCAAGTCTATGGGGCTAAATACGCAGTTTTCTATTACTGTTTGTTATGTTCCTCGGATTTCGCATATGGTGGCCGTAAATTTTAATGATGCATTTTTATGTCAAGTACACGCTTATTTTCTAAAGAGACCATGCATATTTTTTTACCATTAATTTCTGATAAATATTGGTGGCTTTAATAGCATATAACCAAAAAACCAGGTTTAAAATACATGGGAGCGGGTCGAAGTCTCTGGGTGACGCCATATTAGAAGCCATGTTTCCTCCTATGGGAGCCCATGAGGACAAAACACATTTACTGTTCTGTAACACGCGGTTACAAAACTTTCGTCATTCTTAAATGTTGTTGTTTTACACATTTAACACTCCACTTGTTGCCAGTGATTAAAGGGAGTCTGATGTGCTTGTTGGTTTGCTAAGTGAACACTCCCCGTGGCCTTTTGACCCTAATGGGCATCCGTTGGTAGGGTCTTACTACACATTGTCACTTTAGCCTAATGCCTTTGTGCATTTACCTTTATTATTTGTTTTATTTCTCTAAGTGTATGTGAATTTTTCTACTGTGGGATCAATACATTCTATTCTCTTTTGATTCATCAGAAGACAAACATTTCAGTTGGAAAATTTACACTCAAAATAAGAAATGCTTTAATCCAACTGAAATATCTAACATCTACTGGATATAACATCATTTTATATTGATTTGGTTGATAAAACATTTCCTCAATTGATTTAGTGTCCTTGTAAACAGTTTTATTATACTTATTCAACTTCTTGTCAGCAACTGCATATTCTGTTCCCCCTTTGATGGATTTGTTCTTTATTCTGACAACTGACCTGCTAGTTTTCAGAGGAATTTCTCAGCTTTTGTCAAACATTCTAAATAGGAAAACTCAGATAAAAGGCGTAGACATCAAAAACAGAGGACGGGAAAAAAATACATCATTCAGTCCCAATTCCCATCCAAATTAAAAATTCAGGTAATCTGCGCAATTAACTTTTGCCATTTCTCAAAGACAAATTCCACAACTTTCTAAACAGTTTTCAGGTTTTTATTTTGTTTTCAAAGAACTTTCCGTCTTCAAAGCGGAAAAAAAAGATTCTCGTTTAAAGCTTCTTCTCTTTCCTTTAATTGTAAAGTGGTTTGGAGGATCTTTGATGTTTGTCTCTGTGAGAATTTGCAAAAGCCTCAAACCACTAAACTGAAAAAACACAAAGACGGCAATTTACTCGGAATTTACTTTCTGTGCTGTTAGAAAGAAAGAGAGAAGGAGGAGAAAAGGTGCGTGTGTGTGTGTGTGTGTGTGTGTGTGTGTGTGTGTGTGTGCGTGTGTGTGTGTGTGTGTGTGTGTGTGTGTGTGTGTGTGTGTGTGTGTGCGTATGTGTGTGTGTGTGTGTGTGCGTGTGTGTGTGCGTATGTGTGTGTGTGTGCGTATGTGTGTGTGTGTGTGTGCGTGCGTATGTGTGTGTGTGTGTGTGTGTGTGTGTGTGTGCCATGTGTGCACTTTAACAATTAAGGAAAAAGATACAATCCTCATCAAGGATGAGGTCCTGCACCAAGTGGAGGAGTTTGTGTCTCGGGGTCTTGATCACGAGTGAGGTAAAGACGGAGCGTGAGATCGACGGGCGGATTGGTGCTGCATCTGCAGTGATGTGGGCCTTTGGACCGATCTGCCGTGGTGAAGAGAAAGCTGAGCTGGAAGGCAAAGCTCTCGATTTACCGGTAAATCCATGTTCATGCCCTGACCTATGGTCACGAGCTTTGGTTAACGACCGAAAGAATGAGATCGCAGATACAAGCAGTCCAAATTAGTTTTCTCTGCAGGGTGGCTGGGCTCTCCCTTAGAGACAGGGTGAGAATATCGGTCATCTGGGAGGGACTCGGAGTAGACCCACTGCTCCTCCATGTCGAGAGGAGCAAGTTGAGGTGGCTCGGGCACCTGATTAGGATGCCTCCTGGACGCCAACATGGTGAGGTTTTCCGGGCACGTCCAACCGGGACGAGATCTGAAGGGAGACCCAGGACACGCTGGAGATACTGTATTTTGACTGGCCAGAGAACACCTTGCTATTCCCCTGCTCTACAACCGAAGCTCTCTCAGTGTGTATTACCTTCACTCGGCGAAGCTCACGAATAAATGGTGCCGCTCTGCTGATGCTTCCAGTGTGAAGTAAAGGTTAAAGAGCAAGTCACCCCCTACCAGCGTCTAACTCCACTCCCACTTCATGTTTGAAAAATGCAACAAATGCTGTTGCCTGGCAGACCGAGAAGGAGGAGCTGCTAACAAATACACACACACACACACACACACACACACACACACACACACACACACACGACAGCATTGTGACATCATAATGTACCAGTTTACATCACAGCATACCTCTTAGCCAATAGCGGTGGCAGATTTAAATTAAAATACAGTGCAGAGTTTTTACCTGACAACGGCACAACACTGCCAGTTTTAGGCTGAATATTTACATTTTAACTAAGATGCAATGAAGTGCCAAATTATTGACTACGTGTGTCTGCAGCATGATTAGACACTCGCTTATTTAGCTTATCAGCAAAAAAAATTTAATTTGGGGGTGACTTGCTCTTTAAGGAACAAATAAAGGAATATAATTTTACTTTTTTTTTAGTAATTGTTCAAAATTTTGGGCTGAAATGCAAAAGAGAAAACTAAAAAAAATCCTGAAATAAATCACAATGAGTCAGAGAACACACAATCTCATAGTTGATGTCACACTGCAACACATGAAAACAAATCAGATTCACTCCAAAATACAATATTTGATTTATTGCAAAACTGAAACAAGAAAGTATCCATTTCTTTTTCCAGGTATTAGTGTAGGTCTCAGTTTTTGTAAACCGACTTCTGTTTTCTTTTGTCCTTTTGTTCTACTGTTCACTCCCTTTTGTGTTTGTTCTGTTTCCTCCAGTGTGGCTCAGTATGTAAAACTATACCTGTGTTGTTGCTCAAATAAAACAACATTGTTTGGTTTTTTATATTATGTTGTCGCCTCATTCATGCCGTTCCAAACACTAAATCTTCTGAACAACAATAAAAAAAAAACATCCTCCACAAAGCTTGCAGGTGAAGCACTAACGTAGCTGCAGCTTCATCTTCTCTAACTGCTTCTTCGTCCGGTAATGGTGGTGAGGTGCTGGTGTCTGTGTCCAGCAGTCACCACGGGAGAGGTGGGGGACACCCTGGATACGTCACCGGTCCAACGCATTTAGGACAGCTGATAAAAATCAAACCTGCTCTTTCGACATATTAATGCATGCTTTTATCTCTGCTAGGTGGGATCAGTGGCCTGGTATGTCTTTTATGATCCAAAGCTCTGTTTGTTTGCTATAGTTGAGCCATTTGGTCTGTTTTCCTCTTAACTTTTTGTTTACTTTTAATATTAGCATCACTGCGCTGCTCTGGGTGGCTGCATGTTGGAGTAGCTCTGTTGACTAAATGTAAGTTTTGCCTTTTCTTGGGCATTTTTTCTTCTATTTTCTCAAGAAAAACTGTATTTTTTTGGACACTTTACTTTTCTGTTTCTGGTGCTGTGAAGCTTGGAGGACTTTTATTGCTATTTTTTTTAGCTTTTTTCACTTTTTGAGCATTTGTTATGATGCATAACCATGGCAACAAGCTGGTTTACAACAATCGGGAGCAGCTGATTAACATTGGACAGGCTGAAATAATACCTCAACTGAAGCCACAAATCCCAAATGAGCTAAAACGCAAGAAGCGTGGGTGCAGAGCGGGAGCAAAACCGAGACAGAGAAAGAGGAAATTCAAACCATCTCTTCCATCGATCATAATGCCTGGCCAACACGATGGAGGAACTCCAAGCTCTTTCAAGGACTCAGCCATAGTTTTGGCAGTTTCTGAACCACTGGAGGAGATAATGCAAAGAAGGATTCTCCAGAGAATCAAGAAAATGATGGACAACCCTGAGCATTCTCTTCACAAGACTGTCCGACAACGGAAGAGTGTCTTCAGTCAGAGGCTTCTTCAGTTTCACTGCAACACTGACCGCCACTGGAGATCCTTCCTGCCAACAGCCATTGTAATATACAACAACTCTTTGATGACTTGATTATTATTATTATTATTATTATTCTGAGCTACTACAACAATTTTTTTGTCTGTGGTGTAATTCTGTTGAGTTCTGTAAGAGTTTCCCATCATGATAAATTCACCCTCCAAGAGCCAAGCCTGACGCTCTCTGCTGGGGGTGTCTCCATGGTGACAGCAGAGGACCAGCATGTTTCAGATTTTAATTTGCACTCAAATGCGTTTCAAAAGTTCTGTTCGAGTTCTGAAACTGAGCAGGTGTTAATGACAGATCTGGTTTCACCATTTTCTTAAAGTATCAGCAACAACATTCCTCCTGTTAGTGAAACTAACAACCAAGTTCTAAATGTCTAAAAACCTTTACAAAGTCTAAATGTTATGGATACACCAGAATTATATTGCAGGTGTCCGTATTTTTATTACCTCAAAGACTTATTTTACATTTACAAAACAAAAAGATTTATTTCTGTTCAACACGAATATTTTATACATCTAAAAGGGTATCGTTACTTGAACAAATGATGTTACTCTTTCGTATCCACATACAGGCTTTCAGTCAGAAATCTACATGTCTTTCTATATTGAGTTGTCTACAATGGTTTCTGCCCTACACATCTAGCCTAGAAGATCTAGACAGACATTCGCAGTAACTAAATTATTTTGCTCTGCGTGTTGATCTAGCTACGCTCCATTGGAGCCTCAGCAGGCCCGAACAGTCTTGAGTTTGCCAATCGAAAAGCTCTATCGGTTTGGTGGGCGGGTGTTGATGCTACTGAGCAGAACGACAAAGGTGGCGGTAGCTCGTTTGAAACAAATTTGGTATCAACTATTTAGCCTTGGGCTTGAGTCTTCTTCTGGATGCCCCAGAGGTGTACTGCTGCCTCAGCTGTCCGAACACAACAAAAGTCGAGCTCACAGCCTTTAGTGCAACCCATAAAAGACATCCCAAGAGGACTGCCAACAAACCTCCAGCTGACCAGACCCCACCACTGTCCCCACCTCAACCTGCAGCAGAGCCCTGTTGGCTTCCACGAACGCCAACTAATTTCTTTGAGTCACGAGCAAATAGAGACACTTAAGTCCTTTATTGCATCTCCTTCAATGGTGTATGGTGGAGTGCCCTGTTTACTAGCATCTGTAGCGGTGAGCACGTAACATTGTTTGTTGTCCAATACACAACCGTAGATTGTGCCTCACGACTGAGCTCTCTCTATGGGTCGTGGCCAGACTATATTCTTCTAAACCTCATTCAGATTGTTATTTTTACAATATGGCATTCGATAAAAGACTGTGTAGCTATTGTGATTGCATTGACATTCACACATTTAACCAAACCTGTCGCAGCTGCAGCATCTGGTTGAGCATCACAGCCCAGTTTTCCCCCAGAATAAATGGGTTTGAAATTTTTGCCTGAAGAGAGCTTCCATGTCAATCACCCAACTTAAGCGCCAGCAGCATGTCGAACAATAATGGAACAGAAATCCATGATCGAGTGAGATCAAAATAAAGTTTTCTGGTCACAAACATCAAAGCTGTGTTTGGTGTAGATAGATAGGAATTCACTTTGAAGCAGCATGGCAGATCTTTGATGTTTCAGGCTGGTTTTCTCTTGATAATGTTCTGGACATCATGTTGGAACGCACAATTTATGGTCTAAAATACCATCAGATTTTAGATCGTTCAGAAAATGATGTCTTGTGGTTACAAGCATCAGTACACATCAGAAGTGGAATAAAAAAAACTGCTAAACAAAATATAAAACTGTACTTTTTAGACATTTTCCGTAGCAAGAATTATGCTGAACGAGCCAGAAAAAAGAGGGAATTTTGATCAGGGCACTTTCCTTAAAAGGAAAATATAAAATACTCATGAGCAAACTTAAATGGTCTAACAGAATATGTGACAGCCCATCATGTGATCCAGCTTTTTCACATACAGGTGTGTATCTTTAGAAGCTGAGGGAGCTGTAACCGCTGATCATTCTGCTGGGTCTAGATAGACGTTTATTAAACACTGGTTCCAGCTTTATTATCGCTTTACGTGCTCACAATCCACCAGGAATGCACACATTTAGCTGTGATTTTAATCAATAACACATTCTTTACAGCTTCCTCACATGGCCATATAGAAGTGTTTCACACTGAGGCAAAAGTTTGGGGTGAAATCTGGAAGGACCCATTCAGAACAGCCTCCAGGGGCGAGAGGAGTCGGACTACAAAAGAAGTGTGAGAAGAGGGGAAAGTTGTTGTTTGCTGGGAACGCCCGCAAGCAATCACAGCGCTGTTGTATTCTTGACTTGACTGAATTACAGTGATCCCTCGTTTATCACAATAGATGCGTTCCAGACCTGGCCGCGATAGGTGAAAATCCGCGAAGTAGGGTCACCATATTTACAGTATTTATTTAACAGGTACATATTCAGTATTCAGACTTTTAAAACCCTCCCTTTACATAGTACTGTATTCTTACTTGGTTTTTTATAGTTTTATTACAAATAGTGCATTTTATGATGAAATTGATGAAAAAAAACAGGAATTTCTTGATATTTCGCATAGAAAAATACCGCGAATCGGTGAAAAGTACCGTGAATCGGCGAATTTCCCTTGAATAAGGCTCCAAAGAAAAAATCTGTGAAGTTGTGAATCCTCAATAAACGAACCGCCAAGTAGCGAGGGATCACTGTACAACTTTGTATCGTATTAAATATCCTATAACGCACTTTCGTCGTAGTATTTTTGTACATTCCGTCTACATCGGATTAAAAAAACCTGTTGGTAAGAATTCAGAGTGAAAATTCCAGCTTTCCTATATGAGGGCTGAGAGAATTCTTACACTGCTAAAATTGAATGTTCATTTTAAATAGCAATGCATTAAAGAGAAAATTTTGTGCAGGTTTTCCACACTGTGAGGGTGCACTCTGAACTCCATCAGGAAATCCCCTGCTGTGAGGGAAGCAGGCCTTGGTAACTAGATTCTGAGATAGGAGAGAAGTTCTGTGGCGCTTTCAACAGTTTAATAAAGGTTACAACGCACCGTGGGCTCAGATCACCAGAGGGGACAGCGCTGATTCCACTCACTCAAAGCTACAAAGACAAAAGAAGGAAGTTTTTGGAACATCAGAATGATTTTTTTGAACCAAATGGAACAACAGTTACCGTTTCTGTCACAAGTTGTTTGAAGCAAACCAGTAAAAGAAACATAATGTGTCCTACTGGTTCCCCTAATTGAGCAGTCAAGTTACTGAAGGTTTTCTAATGGGATGCAAAGTGTTCTCTGCAGACCTCAAATCAACCTGTGGGGCAAATCTGTGACAAGGACTAAATTAGATCAACGTGGAAGTTGGAGGACATTTTCTAAAATGACTATATTCTGTCAAGAGTGACTCTGGAATTCAACAAGGCCGCTTAATTGAGGTCAAAACAAGCCAAACACCTCATCAGACTAAAATTAGCCTTCCTGTCTTCCATCTAGAGTTCCTCTGCTCCACGGAGGCTCATTGTCAAGGCAATGAAGAGTAGCTACAGTAAGAAAAACACTTTAACAAAGACATCAATGAGCCATGTGAATATAAGGGAAATTAGTGACTAAAAATAACTACAGGAAACATGAAAATAAGGCAATAAATCATCATTTTGTGAGACAGAACAGGGGATTTTAGATAATCAAATAAATCATAATGTTTTTATACTTTATAATAAGATGCTTTTAATTTGCACCAGAGGTTGACCAATATTGGTTTTTCTATTGCCAATGGCGATATGTAGGAGACACGGTCAGCCGATGGCCGATTTTTGGAAACAATATCCAGATGTTTTCAATCTTATTTGGTGCTGAAAATGTCACCAATCACATCAGGCGATGAATCTGAATCAGTTTTTTAACTGGTAAATCTTGGCTTTCTGCACTGCTCAGTGTTAAATTCAGACACCTAAATAAAGTTCATTTAATTATCATGTAGATGTTATTAGTGAACGTAAAAATACATTTGAATTAAATTCTGCAAAGCAGTACCGGGCTGCTCGAGGATGCGCCCGACTTTAAATCGGCTTTACTAATATTAATTAATTATAATCTATTTGACCTGCAAATTAACTAATCGAAGATCAGCAGAAGTCCTGTTCAAGTTCTTCCTAATGTGATTAGAAGTCATGATATGTCAACTACTGATAAATATACTTTATTTTTGTTGTTAGTCTGAATCTTTACTTTAAATTAACAAGTCTAAATTAGAAGGCAAATGAGTATTAAAATAATAAAAAAAAAAACATAGGAAGCGTAAATAATAGTATCCAAAATGCTACCAAATGTACTGAGAAAAACAAGAAGTACACATGCTAGAATGTAACTTTGATTTAAGTGTCTAAGTAGAAGCCAAGATGATAATTTTACATTAAAGAGAGAGGAAGGCTTTAATTCCTCTCAAACACATTTATTTTTAGTTTTTAGTGAATTCCTGCAACAGCTGTTTAATTGTGCAATGCACGCACGCGTCTTGTCCAGTCAGTGTGTGACAGATACTAAATCATGATCATGTGAAGGGTTTTCAGATTCCCATGAAAGCCTGGTTATTAATATTTACACACTGAACTCAGTGCATCGTTCTGTCGCCTGCAGACTTCACACAGCGCCAAACTTCTGCTCATTCTTTTATTGTACAAGACAAATATCTCCCTGGAGCTGATAAATATTGCATGACCATACCGCAGTGCAAGCATTTTAAAAATGTCAAAAATTCACAAGCAAACACAATCACCATTGATGCATTCTCAAAATGTTCATTTTTAAAAACAAAGCTTCGTTTTATTTAAGGAAATATTAAATGTTTGCATTATAAATGCTAATTTGGTCTAAATAAATAAATAGAACTGTTTACAGGCTTTGTTTATCTTTAAACTCTTGACTAAACCTAATGCATGGTCATTTGATTTCAGCTTTATTAATTCTCTATGACTTATTGGTTTTAGTTTTTTTTTACTTTTTAATATTTTATTTTTTATTATTTTATTTTGATAATATTTCCATTGGAAACATTTTATATCATGCTTTCGGAAATCTTTACTTTCAGATTTTTTTGTTTTAGGTGTTTTTTTAGTGATTTTGTTAATCTATTTTTTAAATGCATTTAATGCACATAATTTAAGTAAAGAGTAAAGTAAAGAGTAAGGTAAAGTAAAGCTGTGGTGGAACTAAGGTATTGTTTAGTCAGTCTCAAGTAAGTCTTTATCTTCAAGTCCCGAGTCAAGTCTCAATTAAATACAGGCCAGGTCACGTCAAGTCTCTAGTCTGAAACCTTCAAGTCATTTTGAGTCATTTTTTAAACAATGTTGCACCTGCAACATGTAGTCTGACTACAACCCGTTGATCGCTCAGTCGTGGGGCAGTTGTCTGTCAAACCGTCTCCGAAAATAAAAGCGAGAAAAGTATTAGAACGGTGGGCAAACATTCCAGTTGTGTTTCTTTTAGAGAAAAGTTTAAATCAAATGCCAGAGCCCACATTGTTCATTTACAAGTATGAGCTGATGTCACTTTCTGACATCAAGACTTTCATCCTATGTGGCAACATTACTTGCCCCCCCCCCCCCAACACCCCCCACCCCCACACACACACACACCTCCCCACCCCCCACGCAGCCTCCCTGTTTTAAAGCTTGTTTATACATAAAAAAAAAATATATATATATATATATATATATATATATATATATATAAAATTGCCATTCTATTCATAACTCCTGGAATATGAATTAAATCAAATAGAACAATCTGTAAAGATTCACAACCCTTTCAAATTATACTTTTGCAACACTTATACAGGTACTAGCGGCTAGTTCTGCAGTAATGTGTCTTGTCCAGTCCTTGTCACCATGACAACATCATTTTCCTCTCATCGCGGATCTCCTGTCATCCCCCTCGTTCATTATTTCTCTCTCCATTTTTTTGCCTCATGAATGACGTTCTGTGTGTTCTTCTCTCTCACCTTCTCCTTTAGGTAAATTATGATATAATACTGTTTAAGCACTATTTCTTCCATTTTAGGCCATTCCTACACATTAAACCACATTTTCTCTCCAGGTTAACTTGTCATTTCCAGTCAATACAAGGAGACGAGTAGTTTCTTTTTGTTACCTTTTATCTGGATCCACAACAGCTGCTGCTGTGCTGTCGGTGTTACACAGACAGAGTGAGACAGAGGTTAACGTCGTAGAGTCAGAATTATAAACGTTTTACCTCTGACAGGTGTGAATGTTTGTACATCCTGAAAAGGATGAAGTGAAGCTGAAATTATGTGATGTCAAAACAGAGAATCTGAAGCGTTTAAACCGTCATGTGCGATAAAAGCAGTTTGCTCCTTTATTCCAACTTAAAAAGACAACTTTGGTGCTTTTCGGCAGGTGTGGGCTTGAGTCACAAATTATATCACTTTACTTCAATCAATCAAATTTATTTATAAAGCGCTTTTCAAACAAAGTGTTACTCAAAGTGCTTTACAAAATGACCCCAGATTCCCATAACAGGTTAAAAACATTAACAGACATATGCAAGCACACGCACACACACAGACTCACACACACACAAGTAAAAATTATATTTGGCTGAGTCTAGATGAGCCAAGTAAGGTTAACGCAAGGAAACGTCATCAGAGGAGCCGTCCGCCCCGGCAGCATCAGGTCTTCCACACTAAGGCCTAGTCCACACGTAGCCGGGTATTTTTAAAAACGAATATCCGCCCCTCCAAAAACTTGCATCCACACCACCTCGTTTAAAAAAAACTCTGTCCACACGTACTCGGATAAATACGTTGTTAAGGACATGCCAGACCTGTAGGCGGCAGTACTTCCCCCGTTCTTAACCTCGTGCTTCGTCTGTGGTCTTCCGCAAGGAGCAGTAATTCCACTTGCAAAAACAAACAAGCAAAAAGCGCTTGGACACTTGATAAAGCGAGCGCAGCTCTGAGGGTGTTCATGCTGTCGGCTAGTGTAAACACAGGTCGCACACCTGATGTCAGCATTTTTTTGTCGCGGAAAGTGACGTTGCGGACCTTAAAACTCCGGTTTTGTCTGTCCACACGCAGACACCCAAAATAGAGAAAACGCAGATCTTCACTTTGGCCGGAGTTTTTAAAAAGATCCGTTTTCATGTGAAAAATCTCCGTTTTCGTGTGGATGACAGGCCAAAACGTAGAAAAATATCTACGTTTTGGCAGATCCCCGGCTACGTGTGGACAGGGCCTAAGTCAGGGCGCTCAGTGGAGGGGCAGCATAGACCCCCTACTATAGAGCGCCCAGGAAGCTACAGTCGACCACCGCTCCCGGGGCAGAGGGCCCCTACAGACATGAAACTGACTTGGACTTATACACCAGTGACTTGGGATCTGCTTAAGTGAACCTGTTCCCTTGATGTTTTATCCAGTATCTGCTTTGAAACATATTTTATTTCTAAGTTTCTCACTTTTAAGTAATTTCACTCATTTTGTATTAAAGATGTGAAACACTCGTTTAATCAATACCAGGATTTCCCCAGCGCTCTAGAAGCCTGGTGGGCCAGCAGGCCTTGCTTGGCCTCTCACCAGGCTAAGCGTACATGAAAGTCATGCAAAAGCCAGCTTGAATAAGCTCTGGTGCTCTGCAATGTTAATGTTTTATCTCCACAAATAACACAAGCCTGAGGGAGTTCTGCCATGTGGTGGAGCTGCTAATGCTAACAGTTAGCTTCTAGTAGTTGAGATGTCCTGTGCCGTTTGCTGGACGCTAAACCAACAACAGCCAACGAGTCAAGATGGCCGAGTCCTTGAATGTTAAGTGACACTCTGACGTAGATCTGTCAGGTTTTTGGGAACTGAGCATTTCACTGTCTATATTCTACCAGAAGCTAATGCAGGAAATGAGAATAAAAGCCTATTTTCATGTTCAGCCTGCGTGAAAAACTCTGAATGACTGATCATTTTCAAAAATAATAAGTAAAAAATGGTTTGTCACACAATTTTTACTAAACAATTAGCTGCAAAGCTGAAGCTGAACATCACTACCAAGCGAAGTGGAAGGAATGCTGCAAAATGTGTGCATCGTTTAAAAGACACGATTAGATTACGCTGATTTGCCAGCACGGCGCGTCTTGTAAAAAGGGTTTCAGTGAACATTCTCCTGAGCCATGAAGGTCAATGGGAGAAGAACTGTTCCTACTGTGCGAGTTAATTGTTTCCTTTGTTTTTAAAGTCAACAAATATATTGCTGTTAGAGCAATCAAGATGCTGAAAGGTCAGAAAGTCAACAATCCAGACAAAAAGGGAAATGTATTCTATTTAAAATCACACCGATAGCAAGGACTGCTACATATTAGCAAATAATTTGCTTTATATTTTCATTTCTGAGAGTGAAATACTACTTGAAATGGTTGTCAGTTAGGTAAGTTTCACAGGAAACTAAGTACAAAAAGAACTAGATAGCAGGTGCATGCACTTGGCCAACAGTGTGCACCAGCACACACTCGTGTTATCAGCCTACTGTAAAGAGAAAAAGCCTTATTAAGTTAGATTAGTCACACGAGAGTTTAGACATGAGGCACTGAATTTGTATTTTCCATGGTTATTTAACAAATCCAAAATCCACATGGAAGTAAAATTATTTCCTCTCCATTTTTCCCTCTCTTTACTACTCTATTCTGTCCTGCTGAAATCCTATTTAAGTGTCATGAAGAAGAGCAAATGTCCAAAACCCGCTTTCCAAATCCCCATTTGTGTTCTTGTCCTCAGTGTGAAAATGTGGAGGAGACAGGAAGTAGAAGAATAATCTATGTGAAAAAATGTCAAAAGCTCTCCAAATATCTGCTGATCCACACCGCCTCCTTAACGACTCGCAGGGAGGAAGAAAAAATTACGTCAACAGTATTTAGTGACCCGATGAACTCCAGGATTGGCTGGAAATTGTTAAAGCAGATTAGTATCTGTCCCTCGAGCGGACTGACTGGGGAGGACCAGGAAGAGGTTCACAAATCAGAGACTTGTTAGAAACAAACAACAGAAAAAGTGCAAGTTCCTGTATGAGTGCGTGCCTGAGTGAGTTTGTAATGGGCGGAAAGAGAGAACGTGTTGAAAAGCGAGCTCTGAAGGGAAATCAAAGAGGAAGACATCTATTTGCTACACTGTCTGAGTGTTGTGTGTGTAGGGAAAATGCAGCACTTAGACACACACACTCACATGCATGCACGCACACACACAGACACACACACACACAAAGACATAGTGTTCTCCAAACCTTCACAGTCAAGGTCCCAGAGTGCAAACTTCTTATGCAGCTTCCTACCTCACACAGGCTGAAAACTCATTTCAGTCATGACGTTTTTACAACAAATATTCACTACTGTGTGTGTACATGTGCTCATTTGTCAGATATTGTAACACCCCCCCCCCCCACACACACACACACACACACACACACACACACACACACACACACACACACACACGCGCCAATGTAAATGTGAAGTGTACAAGTATTTTCCTCAATGGCTCACATTCTTCCAGCTTTTTTCATTCACGTCCCTCATCCTTTCTCAATACTGGCAGTTCACTCAGCATTAATGCTTGTGAAACATTATGTTAAAGTGAAATCATTTTGCTACAATCTCATGCCTGGAAAGCCTTCAAGATGCATTTTCCCTGCACGCTTATTTTAGACACTTAAACCGGTAGCGAAAGCGCTCCATGCAGCTGGTCTCGCAAGGTCACAAAATAACCAGAGAAGTGCAAAATCCTGCATGTTCATGTCATAACAAGCAAGGAGAAAGATGGCAGCATGTATTCAGAAAGGCCTGTGATTTAATTTCTGTTTTGGATTACCTCAGCCATGGAGACGTCACAGCTAATGACGTACTTTGTTTATGTTTATGTTTATTCACTTAGCAGACACTTTTATCCAAAGCGACTTACAATTTATAACCTATAGGGCATGTTGTGAACTGTGGGGGAAACCGGAGTACCCAGAGGAAACCCACGCATGCATGGGAGAACACGCAACTCCACGCAGAAAGGCCGCAGCCGAGTTTCGAACCTGCAACCTTCGTGCTGCGAGGCAACAGTGCTAACCACTGCGCCACATGCAGCAATTTTTTGTATTAGTTAAGCAACTGGAGATCTGCGCGTGTCTTTTATTTTGAAAGGTGCTGGAAGTTTTACACGTCTCCTGTGTTTGACTTCCTATGTGGCCTGATCTGACCTGCTGAGCTTGACACGTTACAGACGTGTAGCGTGTAAAAATAGCTTAAAGCACAAATTTAGCAGAGTGATGCAACTCTTTGTTCCTGGGACAAGGTAAGTGGAGACACACCCATACACTATAACACACTTTCCAGGCGTTGTGTGGTGCTTACTAGAGTGGTGGAAAGTCAAGGGGAAACATCGCCACCATGATTCCAAGGAATTAGGGCTTCTCCGCTGTAGGAAAGGACACACTTCCAGCCCAGATGGAGCATCCCACCTATTTTTGATCACTCTTTAGAGAGTTTCACAATATCAGAGCACAAAATAAACATTTAGAGGAATTTGAATAAGACATGAGTACAATTCAACATCTGTGCAGTAAACATGCTGACCCACCACCTACAAACTAAAGAGTTTCCAGAACAAGCAGTGGGGTGGCAATCAATCACCAGGAAGTAAAGTGCACAGATACAGTTTGAACAACGAGCGGATTGCATGTTCTGCCTCATTGTGAGTGACAAAATCCCCAAAGTTCTCTAGAGGAGAGATAACATAAAGCTGTCAACTCGTGACGGACTGTGTGCGTTGTTGAGAGCTCCTCGCGAGCAGATCAAGCTGAAGAAAGGATATTTTCAATATAAAAGGACAACTATTTGCTGTGTGGTGGAGTGATGGCATTAACACTCACTCCCACTGTGTGTGTAGGTGTGTGCATGTAATCACACCTTTCCTCCTCCCGCATGGTGTTAACCTGTCCAGCCCTCCTGCTGTGCAGGTGTGCAGATTTCCATACTTTCCCCAAATTTACAGCATCTTCTGAGCTGCTCAATGTCAGGTGTTTCTGTTTTAGCAGTCACCTTAATCAATAAACTGTTGCTCAATTTTGTACTGTGTGTGTTTTTTATGGCGTCAAATTGTGCAAGGAGCAGAATTTCTACATGTGTCATATTGGGGGTTCTCAAAAAAGCCCTGAGTATTACCCACAAGGCAAATTATTCATGAGGAAAGTCGAGTCGGCATCATAAGCGCGATCCACAAGCCGATATGGCACCGACAAAAACCAGTGAAACATACGAGCCACAAGCCCACCGTTCCTTTTATCTCGCCGGGTTCATTACAAAGTCATAGTTTAGACTGCAGCAAAGTCAAAGACCCAGCTCCCCCGGAAACGCAGCTGAAATAGTCAGTCAGCACATGGAGATGGTAGAGGAGGCAAATGGGGATCATGTAGGGGAGAGACAGAGGAGATAAAAAAATAACAGAGCAGCGAACAAGACAGAGAAAGAATTAACGTGGGCTGCGTCTTTTCATTCTCTCCACTTAGTTCAGTGGGATGGCAGGAGTTTACGGACCTAAAAGCAATTGTTTATGGCGCTGTCAGCACACAGAAGCCAGCATGGCCTCAGCAGCTGATTTTGATTATTTGTTACGCGACTGGGAGAGCCTAGAAGGTGACCTGACAGCAGTGACCTTTCCAAGAAAAAAAAACAAGGTCCAAAACAAAGAAAGCTATCACTGCCTATTTGCTGTGATGCACCTTCACTGAACTGTCCAACACACTACAGGAGGACCGAGACTAGAGCCACCTCCACAAACACGGTTTAATCCGGTTGTTTTGTCGGAAACTCTTTTTAAGAACTCTTGGAAGAAAAGGGCTCAGGGAGGCTGGTGCTTTTACCAAACTGTGATCCGTCCCTGTATCAAGCAAAGTAAGATGCTGTCATCTGTTTGAGCAAACATGAAAAAAGTTTAATTATGATTTGCAGAAACAGTCAAATTGCAGGATCTGCAACAGCAGCAAGCATGCAATATTTATTTTGCTGCTAAAAATGGCTACTGCTTTAAGTTTTTCATGAATTACATTAAAATGTTATATTTCTTTGCAGCCATTTTCTGAAAAATCAAAATGTTATTGTTTTCTGGCAGGTAGGTATTAAAAATTTAAGTGTTAAATGAGGCATTAATAAAAGGATGGCGCGCACACACACCAGTGGTACTCATTCCTGGTTCTGGAGAGCCGGCATCCAGCATGTCTTTGTTTGCTTCAACACACCTGGTTTCAATCAGCAGGTGATTAACAGGCTTCTGGAGAACTTGATGAGCTGCTGCACAGGTGATTAAACCACTAACTCATGTGTGTTCGAGTAGAGAAACAAGAAGCTGGACACTAGACCAGGAGGATCACTGACAAACACACTAAAGACACTCCACTACTCATGGTCTACAAGGTACACAAGAGCCTTAGAAACAGCTGTGTTTCCACTAAAGGAATTTGGGGAAATTTCTGGAAGGGGGATGGGATGGCTCGATCTTCTCAGCTGGTGTGTTTTCATACAAATTCTGTACTTTCAGGACTTTACAACTATCATGCGATACTATATGTCTGATTTTGTGAAAAAGCATAATAATACATGTTTCTTTAGTTGGAATAGTACCTTCCTCAGTAGAAATAAATGCACAGGGGGCAAATGGCGACCCATCCAAGATGGCAGACTGCAGCTACGCCAGGCTCCAGTAGGCAGCGCCAGTCCATGTGGTGTCTACGTATAATATGTCTGTGGTTTTGGCAGTGAGTGATGTCACTGATCAGTTCAAAAAGCATCCACGGACATCATTAACATTAATAGCTTTATTCTGTCGACGCAAGTTAATCGAGTCAGAGGACCGGGAGAGCAACTGCTGTTAAATGTGGCGTTCAATGACCTACAGAAGCTGAGTCAACAAAGCCCTGTGAACTATGCCGTTGTGAGGGGATGTCCGCTGCATTTTTTGGTGTTGGGAGTTTAAACTGATGATTTTAAAGCTGTGTCAATTTTACTTCACCACTAACCCGATTGCAGGTTGTTTAGGTGACATCTACTGATGTCATTTCTGCTGAGGTAATCGGCACGAATTAACCAAAAGTTCTGCTTAGCAACTCTACCAGGCCATTCTGAGTACCTGAACAGGTGTAGGTACTCAGAATAGCCCGGTTCCTGAAAATAACCGGAAAAATGTATTATTTCTTTTTTTCAGTTAGCTCGCCGAAGTGGAGATATGCACATGCCACTAAGTCCCGTTAAAATTGCCCTGAAGTTCTGATTAGGGTGGTTTCCATTACTGGAATCTCCGAGAGATTCGAAGGCCGGGTCCTCTTGGCTGCCGTGTCTCCATTTACAGTTTGGCCCCGTAAGGAATGTGCTACAACGTCAGCACATCGCGACTGCTGCGTTGTGAATTACGTCATTGATTGGCGCAAAACCCGCAAAGCGCACCAAAAGCGCCGACAACTCGTTTTCCTAAATGCTGCTTCTCCGCCCCGTAAGCGTTTCCTATTTCCTACGGAGTTGACGTCATTTCCGACTGACTTCCAACCAATCGGCAACGTTCCCACCTACCAGACTTTGGCCCGGCCACTCCGAGTACCTAACCTGATCAGGCACTTAGAAGGTTCCTGAAAACATGCCAGAAAACGGCGATTTGGCTGGACTGGTTAAGAGGAGACATGTGCATGTCGGGAGGTTTCTGGAGTTCCGATAATGGAAACACACCTATTTTAGAAATGGGGCTAATAGTAGGAAGTAAATTAAAGTGGAATATATTTAAATTTATTTGTCCAAATGGCTGCATAATGAAGACAAATTCACAAATAGAGAAAATACTTACTTTTTATTTTTATTACTTGTACAGTTCTCTCCAGTGTCGTGAAACTAAGTCCAACTGTACACAAGCAAATAAATTATATATATAAATATAAAACCATCTTTACCCTTGGGGCTTGTGTTGACCCAGAATAAGAAAGCATGTGTCCTAACACACATATGTGGACCGGATGCATTCATGCCTGCCTGGTTCTGAGACTGGTCCCTTGTAAAGGTTGACCATGATTTATGTGTGTCTCAGACAGCAGAAGCTGTCCTTCCTAAAAGCACCCAGAGGGCAGAAACTTTACATAAAACCGTCCATTCTGCTGGGGAACTCTTCTCTGGATCTGCCTTCAGGGTGGAGTTACACTTTCAAATGGGCAACCATTATGACTAAGTGCTGCCATCTGAGCGGCGGTGTGTGTGTGTGTCTTGGGTTCCATATTTCAGTAGCTTGTGATGCGGAGAGGGTCGTGGAAGTGTGTGAGACAGAGACAGAGGGTTTGTCATCCCTTTGGTCAACGCTGTGGTCTGCAGCTCAGTGCTCCTAAGCCGCCCAACATACATTACATTCTTTTCCTCTTGCTCCAGCTCTCTGTGAGCAGCAATCTGAGCTGGACTCCACTTATCCTGTCACAAGAGCTCCGTTTCAAACCAGAGCAATTATTATTAAAGGGAAATGAAAACCAGTATGCAACATGCTTTTAGTGTATGTTTAAAAATTGCACGTAAAATGTAAAAATGTATTGCAATATTGAAAATTTTGTCATTTAATTGTCAAAGAGCAAATGTCTTGTCATTACCCAAACAAACAGCAAGGTTTGTCACTTCTCTGGTCTCTTTTCCTCACTTTTTGTTCCTGTGTTAGTGTCTCTTAAAGCTATGATCCAGAGTTGTCTCCTGTTCAGGAAGTATGTATGAGTTTTTTACTAATTTTAAAAAAAAAAAAAAGTAGCATGCATTTGTTTTTGTTTTGTTTTTTTTGGGGGGGGGATGCTAAGTCCCGCCCCCGTCCTGTAGAGTCCCGTCCAATTTGAATTGACTGTCATTCAGCATTAGCCAATAGTGTTACAGTCACAGAGCGTGCATAGACACACACACACACACACACACACAAAGAAAATATTGCCTGCCACTTTTATCCAGTATTGACACTCAGCCAGCAACACACAACAAACCAAACATGAAAGAGAATCCAAATCAAACCATAAAACACTTTTCTGATGTTTTATTCATAAACCAAAACAAGCGTTTTCCTGCCAGATTTTTTTTGTCTATTTCTCCGCTTCTTTTTTTAATTGGTTGTCTCACATGTCAATCATCCAACCAGGATGCTAGCAAGGCGTTATGTGGAGGACGCCCATTGAGTGAATGCTTGTGTTGACTTTGTGCGTTGAAGGCTGCGCTGACATTGAAGCTGCTTTTTATACAGACAATGCGAGACCACTCAACCCGTTTTTAAACACAAGCTGTTAAACCTGGGAAAGCTCACACGCAAGTAAACGTTTAACCGAGAACAAGCACACCGACACCAAACTCTGACCTGTGTCGCTGCTGAACCCCGTGTCATCACAGCATTCCTTCTAAAGTTAATATGTGAACTCACACAAACAAAAATGAAAGTTTTCCCATAAAAGACGAACTGACTGGATGAAATTTCTAAAATCTAGAATCTCTAAGCCATATTATTTAATCAATTTCAGGCTCAGATGAGTTAAAATCCTGTAGGAACCAGAGGAAGTGCTTTTTCTCCTCAAATGATTGATATCTCACTCTACAAACCTAAAGAAAAAGTAGGGAAAGGTTTCTCACCGGGTGGGGGTGAGAGAAATGATGAAATATAGGAAGATAGAGAAAGGAAAGTGCTGAGAGAAAAGAAGAAGGGAGATAATAAAGGGTAGAAATACCCACGCAAGGAGGAGAGGTGAGGCAGAGTCAGGCTAATTGCTGCAGCGCTGTCACCTCATTTGAATGCTAACCAGCGTTACGTCTGTCTTTCTGTCTCATATAGGTACCCACAGTTTTAAAAAATATACGAGAATGTGCTTCAACAGCTTCAAAAACGGCAAGGACTGGAGACAACACAAACAGGTTAGAGCTATTTTAGGTTTAAAAATAAAGAAGAAGAGATGAGTGACCCATTAAAAACATAATTTGAATAAACCCCAGTGCTGGCTGGTGACCATTAAAATGGAAGATCATGGTGACTTTTGACTGAGAGAAACTGTAGGATTGTGTAATTCCTGTATGTAATTTAGTCAGAAATTAAAAGTCAATAAGCTAAGTGGACATGATGCATTCAAGGTCTCACTGGGAAATGATGTAGATTTCACTAGACACAATCCTGCCCAACTACAACATTTAGGTTGAAAAGCAAGATAGACTGCAAAAGGATTTAATCAAACTATTTTTCATTCTTATTTTTCATTCTAATTAAATGGCCATGACTGTGCATACTTAAGCTGTTATTAAGTGGGATAAGTACTACAGAGCTGTTGCACAGAGCCCTGTTGCCAAGCATTTTCGATTTTTAAGCAAGATTATTTATTAAGTTGAATAATTAAAAAATGTTGGAATTCTTTCAGAAGTTGTTAAATACACATTTTTTGTTGTTCTTTTTGCACAACAACAAATTATATCTGCTAAATGAATTAAAAACAAGAACATTAAACTAGTGTTTTTTTATTGACTATTGGTTGCCCGATTTCTAAAAATTTGCAACAGCATTGATGATAAAGCCTCCGGCTAACTTCTTTCAGTTTACTTGCTGCAGTGCATGAGTGAAAATGTTTCAGTAAAGTTTAAAGTTTGTGGAGTTTTAGGTCTGAGGATTCATTGTAGCTCCAGGTTGAAAATTGTTTTTTGTCAATTTTCCGACAGTTTGCGGTTCAGCATGTTTGTGCCTCTGATTCAAAATTACAATGAAAAAAGTATTAGTACATAGGGACCTGTGCTCCTCCAACGTTTCTCGGGCTTCATAAATTAAAGTTCATGACTACTGCGACACGGGTCATTCGCAGAATTGATTCATATAAATAAAGTTGTTAACTGTGTGTCCTAATTGAGTAAAGGGGTTGTTTTTGAACACAAAGAAGCCAAAAGTCACCTTTTCTTATCTGTTGAAAATCCATGTATCCACACATCAGTAACTTTAAGTGGTAGTGTGTGGTTCCCTGGCACTAGGGGGCAGCACACACATCTCAGGGTAGTTTTACACCACAGCGCCGTGACTGTCGTTAGTTTGAAAAAACCTTACGGTAAATGATGTTGCCTGTGGAACAGAAAGCATGTGACCTCGGCGTGACTCCTCAGACTTTGATGGTCCTTTAATAAACTCCGCTGAGAGAAATCAATGCAGATTGTAGTTTTCTTGTGCTGCTCGGGGTCCTGCGCCTGCTGATGATGTCATCAAACTATGGCCATTCCGCTCAGCCAAAATATATAAAGTAAATAAAATCCTGTAATTATATTTCAATTCTGTTCTTTCACATATGTTTGGGGAAGAGTTTAGCAGTTTTGTTGTTAAATTCATGTTTTGTACCATCTAAATGTTTTGGAACATGGAAACACAACTTCCGTGAGTTGTATATCCAGCCAATCATCTAGTGTGGTGTCATCAACAGGCCAAGGATCAGAAGGAAACATGGCGTCTAATATGGTATCCCCCAAAGATGCTAGACCCACGCCCTATGTACTTTAGATCCCATTTTTGTGGTTATACGTATGTGATGTGATGGTTTGAGCAACACTGATGAATCGGCGCATGTATCTAGCTCATAGACACTCATCTCTTCTTTATTTTTAAGACCCTGTGTCAGTGCGCGTATCATTTAGGAAGAGGTCACGTGACCGATACAGCTGCCGTTTTGCTTGTCAGTGAAGTGCTGAACCGTGTTTAAATGGAGGAGCGTCTCCATCATTCAACGGGATGAGTTTCTGCCAAAAAGTACATCTTCTGAAGCTAATTATTCCATACATACATCATGGAGCCAGAAAGAAAACAGATGGTGGTCCATGAGGGATCATTTTATTCATTTTATTTCCTTGTTTAATCCTGTTCTTGTCCGTTTCTGCTTGATCCATCAGAATTTTGTTTCTAAATGATTCTTATCAAATCATTCAGAATATTTTCTGCAGGTTAAATGTTGCATCTGTGGTTTCGTACCTTAATTAAAAGAATGCCGTCAATGTGAGACATCATTGTGAAATGCATGGAAAATGTACGTGGAAATTTGGCCGTCCCATCAGCCGTCAGAGCGGGGGCTGGTGTGGATCAAACCAGCCCACGTTGAGTAAACGGCACAGCGGGACTTGATGTGAGTAGAGTCTCGCTATTATGCTGCAATGATGATTATGATCCGGCAGGTGTCAGTAGACAAAGAGTGAAACAGTGTTGACGCAGAATAGAAACTGTTTACGTAATGTGTCGAAACACTTCACAAGGCCTCATCTACCCATCACTAGTTATATGTTACAAAGCCGCCAATATTTTTAACAACTGGACATCATTTGATTCATTTTCAATGTTTCGAAGGATATTTCCAGAGATTAATCTGATCATGTAAAAAATAAATAAATAAATAATGATTTGCATGTCACAAACCACTGGAGAAAAGATAAATGGGAGGAAAGAACAAGAGAGTGAAAAATGTTGGCTTGTAAACATCCAGTATGGCATTAATTAGTGTTGACTCAGTTGCAAGTTTCCACCCAGCCTTGGTGTTTATGTGTCTGTGTGTGTGTGTGGGTGTGTATACCACCCTCTCAGCTTCCACAGTAGCCAGAGGAAAAACAAAGAAAACATGTGTTTTAAATAGTGAACTCCAGCACTAGAAATACACGTGTAATCACTACCACATGTGAGCTGCAACATAATCTCACACAAAGCATCTCTACGGCAGACACACCAAATCACAACACTTAGACAACAAATATTTGCAAAAGCTTAGAAATTAGTGACCAAAAATGTTGTGATGTCTCATTAAAGATGTTAGTTCTGTCACTATCATAATTGTGCTCTCTAAGAAATTAAATCTTGAATTTATTTAACCAAGTAACATAAACTGGTTCACCTGAACAGTTGCTTAAATGTTAAGTAACTTTTAGCAAAACTTTTAACACTATTAGTCTTTACATTTAAAGGTGCATTATGTATGAATGAAGAATGACATCTAAATGAAATTTGGTTACTGAAGCCCATTTTCCAACACACTAATGACTTTTCCACTACCTTGGGTTTGATGGCTGTTTCCAACAACTCAACACTAGAAGATTATAGATAAAAATCAAAGACGAGTCATACCAGCAGATACATACATTTGACAGTAATATTGAGTTGTTGTACTTGAAAAAGTAGATTGAGATTATTTTAGAACCAACTATTTGTTTTTAATTCACTGTTAGCATTGTTAGCTCAACGTTAGCCCCTTAGCCTTCTTTACCCGATATTAGAGTAAAACAAAAAGATGCCGTGACTTGTTAGAGTTACGAAAATAACTTCTGGGTCACTTCTTCTAACGACTAAAGGCTGATTTATGCTTCTCCGTCTGCGTCAGTGCGGAGACACGCAACGCCATTATCCGTCCTTGCGTAGGGCTTTGGCAGTCACGCAAGTACGTACGGAGTCGAGCCCACTTTTTTAAACATCCGTCGAACGAGACGGAAAACACAAGCTTGTGATTGGTCAGGACGCCGCTGTTGTTTACAGTGCCGCCATTGCAAAGAGAGCCGAGGATAACTAGCAGCAGACACGGAGAAGCTTGAAGAATACCTCGCGAAAAAAACTCTAAAAATATGAACGTTTAATTCCCCCGTGACTGGAGGGGTGAAAAGATGCGCAGCAAGCATTTTATTTGTGGACGGAAGAGACATGAAACGTGGGTTTAGAGGTGGGGAGCACATGAAGCGGTGAGAGAATGAGAAACATATATGTCCGTGTTAAAAGTCTCTTATATACACAAAAAACACAATATAAACACACGATCTTGGACCGATACATGACAGGATACCACAGAACAGCGCTACGCCCTCTGTTGTCCTGCCGGGCAATTGCTTTGCAACACTCTCCAGGAGATGGAGAAGTATGAGAGCAAAACGCTTCTGTCAATCCATGCGTGTCTGTCCCTTGCGGAGCTGACGGAGAAGCATAAACCAGGCTTAAGGATCTTTAAAAAATGCTGCTGCATTTTGCCAGCTGGTGTGAATTGAAAATGCCGAAGCAGCAATGTTAGCCGGTGTTCTGTCCAATCACCATACATTGTCAGATTGGCATACACGTATTACAGTATGAGTCTGTCAGATGGGCATACACTGTCAGATCATCTTACATTTTTTAAACTGTATGACACTTTGATGTGCCAGTTAACCTTTCAGATCATCATACACATTTTTAACAACCATATGACACCCTGACTTGTCAATTTGATAATACTTTATTTTCTAAAAGTTTTTAGAATTAGATGGTGGTAAAATAAAAATATGTGAAACACATTCATCAGTTCATTTTTGGGGATGGTAAAACATTATGAACACAATCGACACAAGTTTTTGTTGCTCTTTGCCATCTGTATGCTGAACTGACGGCTCCACTGAATGTAGCAGAGGTTTAAATCAGGGGTGTCAGACTTCTGTTGTTTTGTTCATCTTCGTCATAATAATGACTACATTAGATAACAACAGGTGCTCACGTAGGTTTGTGCTGGTGAACATGGAGAGCGTCTGAGCAGCTTGACCACGTCATTGTGTGTCGGGGAGGAAAAATAAAAACTACAGCAGCCACAGAGTCATGCTGATTTGAGCGTGTCGCTGCTCGCTGGAGTTATATCAGCTCTGTCTGGAAGTTAGTTGGAAAACTTTCTCTTTCAGTCATGAACACATTACTGAGCGGTTAAAATCTCCGTTCCTGGGCTTCAATGTCGGCAAATAGCTGAGTAAACTCGGCGCTGAGTGAGAGGAGTGTTTAAATTGTCCGAGACAGTGGAGCTGCAGACACTGGCAGCAGACGTGCTCCACACTAACGCCGCAAAGCATCATGGGACTTGTAGTCTTTGCGGTAAAATCAGCCAGTGGGTCAGTTTTATTATATTTTTGATATTTATCTCGCGGGCCACAAAAAAATGCTCCACGGGCCAGATTTGGCCTGCGGGCCTTGTGTCTGACACATGTGAATTAGATGAATGTGCTTGTATGTGCATGCACATTAACCGCATGTATGCTGATCTGATATGAACGGTGCTCTGTCAGAACACCGGCACAGACTCATCTATCCTGCAGGCTCACAGATCATAAGCAATAACTATGTCTCTCTCTGGCCTTTTTGAATGGTTTCAGTGTAACCTTCCTTCTGACATGATTGACATTAGACTTTTGTGATTATTTCCTACAAAAATTCATACATTTTGTACCTTTTAGAAACTAGGTTTAGTGGAGCCAGTTGACATAATTTGGTTACATAAATTCAACATTTCATTTCTTACAGTGTACAAAACATTTTAGTTTCGAGTTTCTTCATGAAACAGAACCAACAGACTAAACCCATTCTCTTTCCTCCATGCTTCTCGGAGCAGACATTGCCTCAGCCCAGAGGTTCCTCGTGACCTACTGAATGCATGTTAAGTTATTGTTAACACCACTTGTTATTCTCTCTTCGATTTCTGAACACAAAACTCAATCTCACACCTTGTTCCAACTCTCAATCACAATTTTTCTTTCAGTAACACATTTTGTACCAGAATGAGTTAAACTCCCTTGTAAAATATAAACAGCTATAAAATACCAGTTACAACAAAGCTTTGGAGGTGGGGGTCCCTACAGCAGCTGCAGCTCATGTGAGACTTACTTATCCAAGGGATATCTTATTACGTTCATTCATTCTGGAGCTATAGCAGTGTAACCTTCTGACTGGCGAGCTAAATCATGGCCATTATCCACCGGCAGCGCTCGTTATTCTGCACTCCCTCTGCGGGGATGGAGTGGTCCGATTGACTAACTGTTGCCAAACTGTTTCCTTTACGTGGAACACAGAGGGAAAACGGTTGAGGGGGCAAGAAAGCAGAAAAAAGGAGAGACAAAGATGAAAGGACCACCAATTTGTGAGATGGACTGCTTGATCAAATTGTTATACTTTTCTGGGAGCCAACGACGGTTCAAAGTAGGAGAAAATACAGCCTTAGAGGGACTGACTGAATATTAGTAGTCAAAATTATTTTCCCCTTTCTGATGAGGTGTTATTTTTCTACAAAAATCCAACGCAGACATATAAATGAATAGGACCTTTTGTTCCACAGGGAGAATAAATTATAAGTAAGGGCTGTATTTAAAACCAAACACTTGGAACATGGGCTCACACGGGTAATTTTTTCCTAACTCAGTAATTCTAACCAGTTTAGGAACTGACAGTATGGATATGTGTGTGGGGGTGTTTAAGCAAGTGTGACTGTGTCTCCTGTAAGCTGATACTTCTTTCCCCACAGCCCGATGCACGACATTCACCCTAGAAACACATTACTCGTTTTCAGTGAAACACTAAACGAAATAATCTCTGCGTGCAAAATTAAACTAATCCTAAAGTCCTTTTTCTTCATTATTTGCTTGAAAAACAAAATACTTCTATCAAAACTCAAAAATAAACTGTTTTCTGAATATACAGTTATTACCTTGCCTTAGCTTTTCTAAATTTGAAAAAATAAATAAATAAATAAAACAACTATAAACTGTGTGGAATGTGTGACTTCTGTGAGCAACAGAAAAAGATGTTATATTTTGTTGCAGTGAAGCCCAGCCAGGAGAAAGTTAAATTTCTTCCATCCAAGCAGCCCTGCTGACTGCTGGGCTGTTATTTCTGCTGCTGACTGACACCAGCCTAATGGCTGCTAATGGTTTCTAGTTTTATGATGGCTTCTTCAAGTGAAAATGTAGGATGCAGTGAGCGGTATTGTGTTGCTCTTTTGGTTTTCTTTCGTCTTGCTAATCCATATACTCGCTGATATATATATATATATACATATATATATATACATATATACACACACACACATATACATACATATATATACACACACACACATATACATATATATATATATATATATATATATATATATATATATATATATATATATATATATACATGATTAATAAAAATTTATCAAATTTATCAGAGGCTTTGTAAGTAATTATTCTTGATTAATCACATTTTAATCGTTCAAGGCAACTTCAAAACAATTTTTTTAATTAAAAGTAGTTTTAAAGAGGCACCGATGACATACCCACAATTTAATGAGTATATTTCCGTAACCACAAGGGCTGTTGGATTACTTAGGTCTCATTGTTAAGGTAACCATTTTGGTATTTGCTGGGATGTGTCTATATTAAGAGTGTAATTTATGAAGTGTGAATGAACACGGAACATTGTAAATGTTGTATACTGAGCTGAACACTAGATGGCAGCAAAACACAAAATAAACAGAGGTGTAGTGAAGAGTTCAAGAGAAGTTCTGCTGAGGTTTACATGATGATAGCTTTGTTTATGCTTGTCCTTGCTGTAATAAAGTTCCTGTGGATACAGTTACTGCCTGCCTGCCTTTTACAAACTAAAAAACATAACAGCAACAGAGGAGATTTTTTATTTCTTTTTTTTTCATGAAGAGTGATGCATCATGATTAATTTATTTGTAGATTCTGTTGAGTTTGAAGCATGTAAAACAGATTTATATGGTCTTATAACCTAGGCTCCTCATTTTTTTGAAGTGCAGTTTGATGATATTTATTCATAGAGTATAAATTGTGATGCAAAACTTTTTCATCCCCTAATGGGGGGGGGGGGGGGGGGTGCTCTGGCTCAAGCATTAATTCCTTTCCACAAGTTAATTGCTTCCCAGTTCAGTAATCATAATTAATGCATCAAATGCCTACCCCTAATATATATATATATATATATATATATATATATATATATATATATATATATATATATGATACATATTTTACAGGGAATACCTCAAAGTGAATCAAACAAATCATGACATGTTGCAAATACCATGAACCTGAACTTGCAGTGTTTAGTTGCAGAACGGTGTTAGAAGAGGCAGGCAATGCCTCTGTAATGCATCTGCTGGTACCTGCATAATACACTCACACTCTAAATGGGAAATCATAAAGGAGCACAAGTGGGAGAGAAAAGAGTGTGACACAGTAAGTATTATGAACAGACATATTCAACCCTTCTGAATTACCAGCTTTAATCTAACACGGCCTCTGTTTGACATTAGTTTTTACTTTGCGCTATTGAATATTCAGTCTTGGAGCCTAAGGCAGCAAAAGCCAATATCCCTTTGTTTTCCAGTTTTCCAGTATGAAGTAGTGATGTGTCGCTCGCGAACGAACCGGCTCTAAGAGTCGGCTCTTTGAAGTGAACGACGGGAGCCGGCTCGTCATTGGGAGTCGTCCCCTCCCCCTCCCCTCTTGCTTTGGTGAAAGCTACAGGCGACATGTCAACATGTGTAACTGCGTGTCCAGACTGTCCACACACAGCAGTCGGGGTGGGGAAGAGGGAGGATCAGACTCAAACACACAGCAGAGCACATGCGGGTGGAGGGAGACAAGAGGGAATAAGGAGGAGGAAAAAGACGAGCGAGAGAGAGGAGAGTGCGACAAAGATGGTGAGAAAATGAGCGCCAGCAGTCGGGAAGTGGAGATTTCTTAAATCCATCGAAATGATACACATTTTATATATTGCATTTTTTTAGTGTAATGATTTAAATTACATGTTATTTAATAAGCCATAAGGCGTAGGATTCCAGAGGCAATACGGCATACGGATCTGTGAGGTTATTTAAACCAGAAGATTGGAAGTTTTTATTGCAGGGATTAGATAACCGCTTCGTATTCACTCAGAGACAACAGAAGAGAGAGAGTCAAGTTTAAAAGTCAAGAATTGTATTACTAACAAATTAAACTAGACTGTCTTTAAGCACTAAATGTATGGTGTAACTAATGTGGATGAGACGGTGAATGGATGATATGTGATGTTAATCAGAACCAGCAAATCCGAAGAAGCGATTCGTTCTGGTGGGAACTGAAGGTGATGTCTTCGCGTTAAGCTTTGGTTAGGAGGTTCATAAACACATGAGACACCATTTGCCGGTCTGCCTACCCTTCAGGAAGTCCCCTTTAGATCAGGAATGTCGAGGTCTAGCTTGACCTTCTCTGGAACCGAGCTGGTAGGAAAAGTAGCGGTTGCCGACCAGTCCAGTCAGTGAGTTACTTCCGGGTCGCGACAATTTGTTGGCGTCTGGTGAGACCCAATCCTGGGTCTTGATGGTTCAGCTTTTATTCTGAAAGGAACTGTTGCAGCAGTTGGAATAGCAACAAATTTCTCAGCTTGTCGTTGGTTCTTTTTGGTTGAAGAGGATAGTTCAGGATTGGCCACTCCGTCACTTTCTCTGGAACACTTTGAACTGGCGTTAGAGAAAACGTGGGCATAGTTTTATACTTCGGATTTTATGGTTTATGGTCGAATGAAAAGTTGACAGGTTTTACCAAACATCATCAAAACCACGCCTCCGTCAAATCTGTCAGATTCTGATTGGATCAGTGAAAGGAATGTGTCATGTCTTTTTAATGCTACGTGAAATGAGTCCTGTTGGAACATTTAAAGTCACAGTACCTTATATTCAATGGGATTATAATAAAGTAATTAATATTTTGATTTCACAGATCGGTCACTTCTTATTTGTTGACTAACACTTGGTTGGATTAGCTTCATTAAAATAGAGTTCTTTGATTAATTAAAAGAAAAGAGTTCATTCTTCATTCTTCTGTTAAGCTGAAAATAAGCAGGTTAGAAGGAATGCATGAGACCTTGAGACCATATCTCGTGCAGACTAGTCCTGTGCAGAGGAGGAAAAAAACAGTCATTTCATTCCGTTACATTACAATCATTTTACGTATAGTTTTGCATTATTTTGGTCATAAATGTACTCTACGCAACTAAAAATCTGAGGAGCCACTTGGGAGCTTTTTGGTGAGCTGAGCCAAAAGAACCGGCTCTCTAAAAAGAGACAAAATTACCATCACTAATATGCAGATATTACATTTCTGGGCTGAAAACTCCTGTTATTGGAGCTAATCAGCATTTGCTCTCGGACAGGTTTTAAAAAGCTCATGAAAAGCTAAATATGTGTTGGACAACGGCTGATGCTTTTGAGTTTGTGATTTTCTGCCCAAATGTGAACTGGTGAAAATGAGAAAATTAAATGAAACAAGAAAACATCTGGTGTTAGAATAACGTAACCTGATTTAATGTACTTAAAAATGCAAGACTGACTTCCAACGGGCCTTTCCAGAGGACATGTTAGCGTCATGTAACGTCCACGAAAAGTCAGTGAAACATAGTGCGCAGCAATTAGCCACCATTATGAATGGATGAATTTCCACTGAACATGAAGGATTACGTTTTAAAAGCATTTCAAAAGTGTAGGGATGTGTTGCTTGTGCTTTGAGTCTATTTGTTTTTTACGTACTACACTTCCAGAATGTGTCAATCAGGCCAGACAGGAAGTTAAACACAAAAGCAGTGTGAAACATTGGGAAACTTTCAAAATAAAAGTCATGTGCAAATTTTAAGTTTCTTAACTAGTAGAAAGATATGTCATAAACAGAACAAAAAAATAAACCAAACACCGTTCTGGATACATGCTGTTGTCTTTGTCCTTGCTTGTTAGCACATGAACTGCCAAAATCACACCTGATCCTGCAATTCTCCCAGTATTTTTGACCCTGAGGGTCCAGCGGCACGGCACGCTTTAGCTGCCGTTTTCCCTCTGAAACGGTCACAGTGGGAAAAAAGGCCCGCGGTAAAAAAGCATCTATTACGTTACTAACCGTTTACGCATCCAGTAGAAAAATTCTTTAAAATTGGTCAAGAAAAAAAGCCTTTTTTCATAAAGTTGCATTTTTATGGCCCAAACTGAACTGCAGAGTTTTACATTTATTACACATCTGGTGCACGTTCATTTGCACAATCGTATAAATAAAAAGACACTAAAGTTTCTCTAGTTGATGCACTGATGCAAATGTTATGGCCAAAAGTCTGACCTCATTATTCTGATTTTATTTTTTCAATGATAAATGAACCCCACTTTTCAAGGGCCTTTCAGAATCAGAGGACTCCAAAGTGCTTTACACTACAGTGTCTCATTCATCCAGTCACAGAGGTGAGGATGCTGAGCACAGGGGCCACCGGTCCATCCGACCAGCACCAGCAGGCAATGTAGGTTAAGTGCCCAAGGACACAACGGCAGGATACCCCTGGCGGGAGCTGGAATCGAACCCATGACCCTCCGATCATGAGGCAACCGCTCTACCTCCTGAGCTACTGCAGCCCATACTTTTACTTTGTAAAAAAGGGTCCTTTAAAGCAACACTGACTTGTTTTTAAAAACTTACTCAGCAGGCTAAACAGAGGTTTTGTCCAATACTTAAAAGTATTTATTAGATCAGAAAATGGCAATGTCAAAAATACGGCTAAAAGTTTTATTTTAGGTAATTAAGCTTCAAATTAATTAGTCACCAAAACAAAACTGTCATTGTTTGTGCTTCTTTTGACCAAAGTCATTAGAATTGTCATTCTTTATTTATTTATATATATATATTTTGAGAGAGGGGGGGGGGGGGGACTGTGTAAAACTGTGCAGCTGTCAGCTAACTAAAGCATGCTGTGTCTGCCTTCATTCATTCACTCATTCATTTTCCACACCCGCTTTATTCTATTCGGGATTGATGTGGGTCTGAGCCTTTCCCAGATGTCAAAGGGCGAGTGGAGCGTCCTCTCTAAATGAGCCTCCAGTCCATAACGGGGCCTCACGTCTGTCTTCTTAACAGGCAATTATTCTAAAGTGTTACAATTCCAAATGTGTCATCCAGGCTTTGCTTAGTTCTCTCCTTCCTGCTGGGTTAAACTGTCCATCACAGGCTAATAATAATTTGGATACTGTTCAAGTAATTTCCTCACTGCCAACTGCTGAAGTTTCTCTTCAGCCAAAAACAGCGACTCTCAGTGAGTAAATGAGGGACACGGGTTTAGATTTAGGGCAGTGGAGAGTCAAGCTGTGCTGGTCTCCTCTGTGAAGCGCCTCCGTCTTGACCCTCTGCTGCCCTTTTATTCCGTTTCCTAGAGCTACTCTTCCCCATCGCCCTTTACTCCCTATTTCTCCAGTAACACAAATACACTCACAAACAAACACACACACACACACACACACACACACACACACACACACACACACACACACACACACACACTTGTACTGATTTCTTGCCTTCTGATTTTAACCTTTACGCTTGCCACCAAACTGTTTGAGCCTTTTTCTATAAACAATCACTTGTGAGCGCCTGTGGCTGTTCGGGTTTATGCAGGTAAAAAAAAAAAAAAAACGTCCAATACTCGCACACGTTAGCAAACAAGTGCTATTTCACACAAACACACGTCAGGAAGGTTACCCCTGGCATGCCCCCTTGCCGCACACACACACGCACACACACACACACTGAAGCTCTGTGCTTTTTGCTTGAAGCCCAATGATTCCCAGCCCTGTCACCGGGGGAAACGGGATGCCCTGTCACCCGTGGTAACAGAATGAAGACATAAACATCCCTGACAGTCCAGACATGAAGGTATGACGCATCCTCAGGACATGGGGTACATATGGGGAGAGGGGGCAGGAGAGAATGAAAGTGGCAGGGAGGGATTACAAAGGGAATGGGGGGCATGTTGCTAGGGTAGATCAGAGCAGGAGTACCAGTTAGCTAATGGGTCAGAAGTAATGTGACCTACTGACTGTCGGAAGGTCACAGGAGCTCAGTTTATGAGCTCATCTGGGATTTCATTTTCCCTAAATTTTGGCTAAGTGATGTAACGAGCCTGGGAGTTTTAGGTATGTCCAGTATTTATAAAAGCAGCTAAATACTTCCTCAGGAGAAGTATCTTGCAAGTAAAGTACATCTGCAATAATTTATGAGCATTGTTCATGACTTTGTTCCATCTTGGAAGACAACACCACCGCTCTAACGCTGGCCTGAAACTCTAGCCGTGACCTTAAATCCAGGCAGCTGCACAAGCACAGATGTTGAAGGAGAGCCTAGAACAAGTCAAAGAAATAGTGTTTTGCATAGATTGGCTTTGTGTTAGGCGACTCATAAAACCCAAATATTTAAAGCATGTCGCTCACTTTTCCTTAAAGGGAAACATCTTTGGGTAACTTAGAAGACTGAAAACAAAAGAGTGCACAATGCAGATTTTTTATCACCTGGTGTAAAAGATCGAGTCTATATGACTCACTAAAATACACTCAGATCAACAATACAAGAAATGATTTGCAAAGGCTGTTGTAATAGCTACAGCCAATCCTGCACTGTAATGTTAGTAGTGACTCCACCGCCACAAAAAGCCAATCCGTTTCAAATGGATGGGTTCAAGTATTTTGGGTGTTATTCATGAGTGATAGTGGCATGCAGTGAGAGATGGACCAACAGGTCAGGGCTTCAACTTCAGTAATGCTTGCTGTGCTTATGGGGGACTGAGCAAAATTGCTAAGCTCTCAATGTGCAGATCCACCTATGTTCCAGTCCTCACCTATGCTCATGCAATTTGGAAATTGGATTGAACAACATTCCAGATACAAGTTACTGAAATGAGGTTCTGCTCGGTCAGGATGGATGCATGGATGTGTGGATGCATGGGTGGATGCATGGATGTGTGGATGCATGGGTGTGTGGATGCATGGGTGGATGCATGGATGTGTGGATGCATGGATGGATGGATGGATGCATGGATGGATGCTTGCACGGATGGATGGATGGATGGATGGATGGATGGATGGATGGATGCATGGATGCATGGATGGATGGATGGATGCTTGCATGGATGGATGGATGGATGGATGGATGCTTGCATGGATGGATGGATGGATGGATGGATGGATGCTTGCATGGATGGATGCTTGCATGGATGGATGGATGGATGGACGGATGGACGGACGTATGGTCGAACAAATGGACGGATGGTGCACTAATGCCATTTTAATTTGTTATTCCTAGATTTATTTTCTTTTCTACTCCCCTGAACACACCAAAACCTTTTTCACTGAATGTTAATCTTCCACCAATTCAAAAGCGAGTATCACGTTTAATTTTAACCTTTAAACATGCAGGGAAGCATTCAACGTGCACTAATGTGATGGCATCCTTTTGTAACTAAAGGAATGAACTGATGAAGATAGCAAAGACTGTTTTTTTTATTACAATGAATGAGTAATTTGACCTAATGCTGATCAGTTGAATTATAACAGGCAATAACCAATTTGCTTTATAAGGTGAGCACTGGTACTGCTATCGAAGTAGCGTTGGTGCCAAAGGAGTATTAGATTGCCCTCCCACCTCACACTTACCCCTCCACCCCTGATAGTGAGGGTCTAACTACTGAAATTAAATCCTCAACTAAACCAATCAATCGTTCCTTTAATAACTTTGTCAAAACAAACTAACGTAAATAACATCAAAAACTCAATATTGGGCATTGTATTAAAATAAAGTCATAAAAAACTTTTAATCTGTTTGTTAAACTGAGAAGACTCAAGAGCAACCGGGGCACAAACAACAGGGAGAGTCAGAAAGCAGCCACTGGCAGTTAAAAGCAAAAGCAAAAGCCTCAGACAGATGGAGAGAGGGACGCAAAATGACCAAAAGACTCAGCAGTGATCACAGCAAGCTACCTTAATTGAAAAAGGCGAAAGGAGAAAATCATTAAACAAGCCCCGCTGGTGTCTCCCTTGTTAAATCCCCCTGCTGGTGTCACGCTGATTAAATTCCCCTTGTTTCCTCTAACAAACTCTAAACTGTCAGAAAATTTGCAAGGTACAGAAATTACACTAACATTCAGCAAGACGGTGCAAGTGCTAAATAATTCTCAGTGCTCTTGCAACCCCTTTACAATTCCCTTATGAAGATACAGAATGTACATTTTTTGTATTTAAAGGTGCTCAGAGGAGGGCAATAAGGGGAAAAAATCATATAACAATTTTGGTTTTGCAAAATCACGATCACGATATATATATATATATATATATATATATATATATATATATATATATATATATATATATGTATACACACACTCACACACACATACACATACACACACGCACGTACACATACACAAACTATTGCAAGCTCCTAAACTAGAGCTTAGTCAGTTTGTGTAATTTCATCCAATGGTTTACGTAAAAACTAACTTTTATATACGTGTCTGAAGACATTACTGTATGCAGTGGAACGCTGCAACAAAGCTCTGCCTGATCAACACTGTAAATGATAAATGATCCTCACTTGTGTAGCGCCTCTCAGAGTAAGGACTCCAAAGCGCTTTACACTACAGTGTATCATTCATCCATTCACAAACACATTCACACACTGATGGTGATGAGCTACGATGTAGCCACAGCTGCCCTGGGGCACACTGACAGAGGCGCCCCACTATTTAATTCAGTAATTTGTTATTCTCCCAATTAACTACTAACCAAAACCTCATGCTTTATGCAAAACATGAAATGATTTGCAGCATACCAATCTTTACAGAAAACATAAAAACCCTAAAAAACTGCACATAAAATATATTTAAAAACGAAATTCACTTATCACTTAGAGCAGTAGTTCCCAAACTTTTCAGCCTGACCAACAGATTTTCCTCCAAATTTTTACGTTATTTAGAAATTTTCATTATATTTGGAAAGTTTTAATTTATACATAAATATATAAATCTCTTTTAAAATTTTATATTTTACTTTTATGATTATGTGGCACACTTGACTTCCATACTTAACGCATCGGCATCTGCCTTTTTTACGGCTTTTTTTTTACATTGTCGCTACGTCTGTTACGTTAGCAGTGTTTTACCATCATTTCTACATCCATCACGTCCCAAAGAAGGTTAAACCAACATCAAACCCAATGTTTGGAGCTTGTAAACTCCACACACCTCTCATGCAGCACCAGCTGTCTGATGCTGCAGCAGCGTCAATCGTCCCGGCTGGATGAGTGAATTTCTTCATCAGAGTCAATACTCTGCTTCATAATCAGAGTCAGTCATGACCAGACAAAGTGATCAGTCAACAAAGACCAGACCTCCCGGCAATTATAGGTTTTATCTAATATTTGTGCTCTTCATGTTGCGCGCATTTCCTCCTCTCCCCGACTGGGAGCCTCACGGCGGGAGGCATTTTTCAAGCTCTAAAAACTCCAAAACTTTGCTCAGCCTGAAGGTTCCACATCTCTATCTTCTGATATAAAGTAGTAACTTCATGAGGGATCATATTTGTAGAGCAGACTTGTTTAAGTCAGCAATGAGGCTTTGGCGCTTTTAACGATTAAGTCCCAACACTGACAACAACGTACTGAAACTAGAACTAACATGCATAAACAGACAGATCGGTCCCGCCTACTTACATTGTTGGTCTTTTTTAAATACGCAGTAATCGTTGTTTGCCTTTTTCGCTTCATCCTGCATCCTAGCAGCAACCTCTTTGGCGCCTCCGGAGTCGGTGTTTGTTTACGTCATGCTGCATTCAAAGTAATTGGAAAAAGGAGCTTCAAGCGCTTAACCTCCGATTTTGTTTTCTTTCTGGCCTTAGTTGGGGGGGACGGATCGGGGTCGATCTGAATCTGGGGGGGACAGATCCCCCCTGTCCCCCACCCTATCTGCGTGCCTGGTTGCACCCCATTCTTACATACCCTATTCTTACACACTTCACCTTTAAATGAATGCATTAGAATAATAATGTCGATGGTAATTAGAATGAGTTCTGTAATGGAAACCAGTAAAGATATGAAACTCCAGAGCATCTCTTCATTGCACCCAGGCCTTCACTGCACAGCTTTTCAAACAGCAACAAAGATCTTCTTTGACAGTGACATGAAATATTGACTGCTTAAAGAGAGTCTCTTAAAAATCATCTAAACCTTTCTACAGTTTATTCTCTCAGTCGGTAGTCCTCTGATTCGTTCTCTTGTGGCCTGAGTCACTTTTTTCCCTCTCCCTCATCATCAGTATCATAATATTTTCCATCTGTTTTGAGAGATGGAGACATAACCTGAGTCTGAGCCAGCAAGAACAGCTGCAGGCATCCTTTCCCATATATTACAGTATGTTTTACCCCCACATATCCACTTTATGTCAGCTCCATCACAGAGCAGAGCAGACCCCATTACTCTCATTAGCTTTTACAGCGTTTGGCTGCTGGAACATTCACATTTGCATGGAGACAAGGGGATGAACCTGCTGATGTGGTTTCATCAGTTTAGTTAACGTGCAATTTTCAATGCTCTGCAGAGTGATACTTGTTGCTTATTGTGCAATTCTGATTATTTCTTTTAAATCACTTGAATCATTTGAAATCAACCAAGGTAGACAAACAAATTTAGGAGCGTTTAGCTCTAAGGTTCTAGAGGAGCGACTGGCTGCCTCAGGTTGCTTTTTGTTTTTGACATTCTTGGTGCAGCTCTCTCCAGCAACAGGCTGTCAAATTGGTACTTACTCAGTCTAGAAGTAGGCCTGGAAGCAGTTGTTTAATAGGCCCAGCTCCAGGATAAAGCTAAGCTTCCCACACTCACACCCTCTTAGCTGCACCTCAGGTTTTCCTTTCCCCGCCTCACAAGTAAAAGCATCAGTAGAGCTGTCTGACACCTTGGAGGATGCATTTTGCATCAAAATCTGAAGGTGAAAAATGCAAGATGCTTCCTGAATTTCTTCTCAATTGCGCACCAAACTTGGATGAAACCTGGGGTATGGAATTAGAAGCCCCAATGTAGCTTTGAATAACCATGTCCAGGGTCTTGGTGGGTTCAGAATCTTGTTTTTTATCCTCATCACGCACATTGTTTCATCATGACATTATCTTAATTTGAAAAACATAATTTTAATTTCAACAATAATGCTTTTCCAAAGTTGATTGGGTGCATTGAACAGTGATTTTACAAAAACATGATATCGTGATCGGCTGCGCTAAGCTAAGCCTTCATTGTGTGGATCTGGAATGCTTAAATTCTTAATGAGACATTCGGATGAATACGCTGGATGAATTGTAAACTTCAACCTGTTTTCAAGGCAACTTTTGAAATCTGTTTAGAAGGAATTTGTACAACTATTTCAGATGCTATCCAAACTGTTATGCAGGGCATTAACAGCAGCTTTAACTATTATGTTATTATGGAAAAAGTGTCTGGCAAAAACAACCACACACAAAGCACACAGAGCTTGGTTGAAAGACAGTTTTTAAATAAAACTGCGTGTTCTTCCTGCCCCAGTGTGCCTGAAATCAAGTGTGGTAGTCAAATGTTTCACTGCTTTCACAGCACAGTCACAGACACTCAGACAAACCCGACCATGCTGTAATTTGCCTGCATCCCCTGCTACATACACAGAAGGATGATGCTTTAGGAAGAAATGTTTTACACCTCAGGAAAAAAAATAAATATATATATATATATATATATATATATATATATATATATATATATATGGGGCGACGGTGGCACAGGAGTTAAGCGGAAGGTTGCAGGTTCGAGCCCCGCTCAGTCTGTCGCTGTCGTTGTGTCCTTGGGCAAGACACTTAACCCACATTGCCTGCTGGTGGTGGTCGGAGGGACCGGTGGCGCCAGTGCTCGGCAGCCTTGCCTCTTTCAGTGCGCCCCAGGGCAGCTGTGGCTACATTGTAGCTCATCACCACCATTGTGTGAATGTGTGTGTGAATGGGTGAATGACTGATTGTGTTGTAAAGCGCCTTGGGGGGTTCCAGGACTCTAGAAGGTGCTATATCAAATACAGGCCATTTACCATATAAATAAATATATATATATATATATATATATATATATATATATATATATATATATATATATATATATATATATCCAGGGTGTAGCCCTTTAGGACCCCTTAACATCCTTACTGGCAAAGCTGTGATGGGCCAAGCCTGTTTGGTAAAAATTAAGGTAGATCACAGTTGCAGCAGTAATGTAAATTGTGAATTTACATTAATACATTGTTTATGGTGTACTTTCTGTCTATGTGGATTATTCGTTCTTTAGAATGCAAGGAATCCTGAGTTCAGATCACGGGCAAGCCCCAAATTTGTGTTACAATCCAACTTGTTGGACAACAACATAAAACTATGTCAAAAACACCACCATCACTAAACCAGCACTACCAAGCTGGTGGAAGCCCAAGTGGAAATCTTCCTCAACATTTACAGGTTTATTCTGTTGACAAAAACAGGGCAATGCAGACCACTACTTTACAACAAACAGTTGTTCGCATTTTGCTGAGCTATTACAGTTTCAGCATTTTAATTTAGCCCTTTTTTTCTTGTCTTTTAACTGAGCTCAATTAGTCATACATGTTTCATTTGTCTAACTCGTGGACTTAAAACAGGTTGCAAGCTAGTCGAAGTGTCAGAAAGGTGTGGGACTATAAGAAGCAGGATGTGGGCAAATGCATCAATGTGTACGTGCTTATTTTATACTAAACATTATACAAACCACTTTCTACTGTGTGTGTGTGTGTGTGTGTGTGTGTGTGTGTGTGTGTGTGTGTGTGTGTGTGTGTGTGTGTGCGTGCGCACGTGCAATTTGGTATATGTGCACACACTGCAGGCTAACGTCCCAGAATGGCTCAACAAGCTTAATACCGTTATCAAGATTTACAGCAACGCTCATGTGGGACTTACATCAAAATGGTTGGTGCAAAGCACAGAGAGAAGCCATGTCCCAATTAGAGAGCCTGAGAAACGACAGCGTATACACAAACAAGCACACACACACACACCCACAGTCACCATCTCATACCATCTCTACGTCTCATATCTTTCTCTCTCAGAATCTTCTGCATATAAAATATCTAGTGAACCCTATCTTCCCTAACCTCACTACCATGCTCTTCCTCACACACACACACACACACACACACACACACACACACACACACACACACACACACACACACACACACACACACACACACACACACACACACACACACACACACACACACACACACACACACACACACACATTCGACTCAATGCCTCTGGCCTTTATGGCTGGAGGTGAAAAAAAAGCTGAAATAGTGAAAATAAAGAAGGAAATTGAGAACAAGACAGAAAATGAGTCAGTGAGAAGGAAGAGCAGCATCCTAAAGAGCTCTAGATGAACCAAACACAGCTTCAAGCAAAAACCTCAGCTTTAGCTGCAATGAGATTTAGCCAGTTTTATGATTCCAAAATTGAATCTGTAGGAAAGTAGCAGTGCAAGAAGCTATAAAGACTCTTTTTAGATTGTTCATTTGCAATTGTTCTATCTGATAGTTTAGAAAAAGAAATAAAGCTTCTATTTACACTTCAAGACAGTTAACTGACTGGAGAACATTTGCTCAAAAAGGTCTTTGAGCATGCAGCATTATTAGTGCATGCATCTCTCCTAACTGCATGTACACACAAGTGCATGTGAGTAAAGGCGGAGGCTTTAATGATAGACCAGAAAATGCAGACTGAGCATCTCCCTTTGGGTCTCAGAGAGACACATTCACCAGCAGAGGCAGATGTGGGGGAGCTTTGAAATATCTGAAGTGCTTTAAAGTTGCTGTTGCTAAAACATACTAACACAGGATGCTCTGAGTCAAATCAAAACATCTTGATGATTCATTACAAAGTGCCAAAGCATTCTGTAATTCTCTTTTCACGGAGCCTTGGCATGGAAACAAATGACCAATTTCAATATTGAACCAACATGAATTATTCATGCATACTTGTAAGGCTTTAGGCGTGGAAATATTTCGACAGCATAACCTTGTGTAGTATCAAAGCATCTTGTGATGAAGGGAAATGCAAAAAGCGAAAATGAATTATTGTGAAGCCTTGAGAATAGCACTTCAGACGGAAATAAGAAGACCAATCTTTCAGGTGCATTTATGAAGACTTAATTAACTTCTCCGTGCATGCTTGTGCATGTTAAAAGTTTGGGTTAAAGGGATACTAGACAGTTTTGGCTTGCTTTTAGCACCCCTTAGTGTCAGTTTAGTACAACCAAAAGCAAAACTTGTCTTCTCGCTGTGCGTTTGTCTTTTTAACACCATAATCAAACAGCTGAAATGTCTCCCAGCCTTTATTAGTGTCTACAGGATCTAAAACAGTGGCATTCAATAGGCCCCTCTTGTGGCCTCTGGAACCCACACGGGAACCGGACCAAACCTTTAAATACAGGAGGACTGCTATAGTGTCAGCACCGCTTACAGCAGCACCCTCTAACCTTCTTACAAGAGGCGACATTGGATCAAAATCTATTCCTCTGTGACTAAAACCCTATAAGGTTTAAACCAGTTAGCATCCAACTTTAGAAGCTATGTCAGCTGTTTTAGTTTAGGTTGGCTAAAGGTTTTGGTAGTCGCACGCTTACATTCAGCACCAGAAATTTTTACCTTATATTTTTTTCCAAAATTAATTTATTCAACATCAATTTAGCAAATAAAGTACCTTTTAATATTGCTTATTTTTTCATAAACTGGCGTTCTAAAAACAAATGATTTCAAATGCTTTGAATAAAATAAATAGATTTGAATTAGATGTAAATATTGAAAATGTAGAAATGTTTATTTAAAGACCAAGTTCACTCTTCTTTTTTCTCCAATAAAATTCCATTGGTCTTCAGTATCAATGAATGTCTTATGAGTCAATCTTTGTGTGGAAAAAGAGCTCTGGCGCTCCTGTTTCAGGAAGTAAATTTATCCAGACAAGTGGGAAACATGTCATCAACATCGCAGAACTTAGAAGTTTTGCACATGATCAATATTGATCATGCACAATAACAAGTATGTGTGCTATTTGAATTCACTCAATATGCAAACATTCTGCTTACAACATTGACCTGCACTGAACCCAACTAATGCTGCTACTCTGTGTGTCGGAAAGGGTAATGGTTATTTAAGTTCTTTAGAAGTTTCGTTTGTAAAGTTACCCCACTCTTATTTTGGTGGTCCAGTTTGTGACGCCACTTCCTGTACAGCCTGTTCCTCCGTAGTCCAAGCTGTTGGTGATGGCAGACAGCCTCGTGTGCGTTCATGACTAATATGTAAGTTTGGTTAACTGTAGCACCTCTACTAATACATAAATAGCCTATAAGTTCATTCTGTATCTTTTATGTGTCTGTCTGGACATTTTCTTTGGGTTATTTTTAGAGGGAGGGTTCCTACAGTTTAATTGGTATCAGTTGCTATTCTCGTTTGCAGTCCGCATTTTACTTCTCTTAATTTGTGCTATGTGTGCTAAATAGTGGTTCATTTGTTTACTCCATGTATATTCCTCCAGGACGTCAGTTCAATTAAGGTGTGATATAACGCCAGGCTATTTTGCAGCATTTTGCTTCAGTAGTGTGGTACCTGCAACTGCAGTACCTCGGTTTGACCACCAGACTTCCCAGGAGACCATATAATTTGTCTGCCTCTGAGGATGGAAGCCACAGTATTACTCAGTGTAGCCCTTGCATGTGCATCATTTGGGTATATGCTCGTTTATTGCATGGTCTTTAACGCTTGTATATTTTTTTCACAGTTTGTACAGTCCTTTTACATCATTCTTTGTATTTATTTTCCAGACCACACGAAACTACAGACATTTATAGAGGTCCATACTTCTACAGTCAATAAATACGAACAACTGTCTCTCTGTGCCCTGCTCTCTGACCGGAGTCCTTATCTTGGAGATACTATCAGATCAGCAAACGATCTCCAGTGTTCCCACTCTATCACACTGTGTATATATTACTGATAATTTCACATTTATACTATTATTGTATTACTTTTTGTATTCTTTTACATTTTGCACCAAACGGAGTGGCACCCCTATTTTGTAGTACCCTGTACAATGTCAATAAAGGCTATTCTATTCCATACTTTTCTATTCTATTCTATTCTATTCTATTCTATTCTATTCTATTTATCTCAACAAAATTACAGAAGCCTGAATGAGTTTCGCCATGTTGTGGAGTTGCTAATGCTAATGCTGGTGCTCTGCTCTCTCCTGGATACTAAACCAAAAACAGCCTTCCCTGGTCACGAGCCAAGATATGCAAGTCCGTGAATGCTAATTTTTAGCATGTCATAGATCTGTCTGGCTTTTAAAATCTGAGCATTTCCCCGTCTACTTTCTACCGTTCAGCCTGCATGTAAAACTCAGGGTGACCAACCATATTTCAAAAATAAAAATTAAAAAATGGTTTCTCTGTGAACTTGATCTTTAATAATCACCCAAATTGAACAAGCTTGATCTTTAATTTAGACCTGTGTGATGACTTCTGTAGATCTATAAGCAGCAATAGTTTACAAATACCTGAAATAGCGCTGAAGTTAATAGAAACTTTTAAATTCTGCATCCCAATAAAAACTTTACTGAGACATCTTGTTCCCAAGATGTACTCGCGTGTTATTCATATTTTCCGATTCAGCAACCATACACTCAGTCACCGCTACCTGCAACCATCATGTCACAATCATGTATTTACCAACAAGCAGACACAAATCCTTTCTCAGAGCAAAAGACAACAATCAGTTTGGCCAGTCATGGTTCAATAAGCAGCTTAAACAACTTTGCTCCATTATTATTGTCTTGTTTAACCAACGGTATAACAGCTGCATTGTAAATCTATATGATGTCAGTTTGTGTTTGTTTTGTAGCATTGTGTGTGAGTGGAAAATGAAAAGGTCCTGCATGGAACGTCCTCTAAAGAAGATATAATAGATGTGTTTGCATGTTTCTCACAGATTGTATGTATAAGATGTTGGAATAATCGTACATTTGACTTTGGTGATTTACTTTGAAAGGAAAACAAACAAACAAGCACAAACACACAGCCTTGTGTTTTCCCAGGTTAGAGGGGTCTGTATCAACTTTAACAAAAGTCTCAGAAAAGAGAATTCTTTTAGTGCACCTTGACTTTTTAGGGGAGTCGTTAGCAATCAAATGCTACACCAATCAGAAAGAAACACCATTCCACATCCAAGTCCAACCACTAGGGGGACATGCGCGGAACTCAAAAGCCTTCAAGAGACACAATAGTTTGGAGGTTTTCACCTTATTGCCAAACTCCAAGATAGCAATCTAATGGGACCCCACCCAACTATCTACAGGGCCTAAGGGATCTGGTTCTAATGTCCTGGAACAAGATACCCTAAGATGTTCCCAGACATTCTTATCCATGTTCTAACAAGCCTGGGATGGGAATTTTTTTTTTCAACTAAAATGAGGAGCTACCAAGCATTAGGTGGGTGATCATGATGGTATGCTCCATCAAAAGCCACTACATGATACCACTTACCTGGAAGGTAAAATTTCCAGGACCAATCTGACCTGTTTTCTTAAGTAATGCATTATTTCCTCCAATGTAAGGCCACAATCAAAGCTTTTCTTATAGTTTAGTTGAAAAAGGTACAACATGTGTAAAAAACATAGATTTCCAACATCTGGATAAATGAATGGAGCATTTTCTGCATGATAGGACCTCAGATGTTTTTTTTTTTCTTCTGCGCTATTTTAGGTGACGGCCGCTGAAAGATATTATAAATGATATCTGGATTTCTGTAACCTAACGTTCAGGTCGCTACACAGTCTGCATAACTGTGATGGCACCAGCCTGTCTAAAACTCTCAAGCATTTTGTTATCTTAACTCTGTGCTCTGTAAATAATTCATCAGACACGCCTCCCCTCTTCAGCGCCGAGGACCCAAAGAAGTGGAACTCCAAGCTTAACGGGCTTAAAGACTAGAACAACACTCTGAGAAGGAAACTTTTCAGGGAAGGTGAAGCCTGACTATTCTTCCAGAAACCTACAAAATAAGAACGGGCTTTGAATTATACTTCAGTCTCAAAATGTTTAAGTTTGATAGTTTATAGCCTGTTGAGCCGCTTGGTTACCTTCAGTTTACCCGTGGGAGGGAGATGCTGCAGAAGGCACCCTGATGCAAGAAAAAAGGACAATTCTGAGGTGACAAGTTCATGATTAGCCACCAGCTTCTGTTCATTTTCAGATTGGACCAAAAACATGAATTAATCTTTTGAGAGCTGCAAGTTGACCCAGGGCCAAAATGGCAGCCCTGCCCTCGTTTTCTGTCAAGACCTAAGCAGTGAGCAGGAGATACACTAAAACCCTGGAGGAAACCAGAGGAAGAAGCAACACAAATAACCACTGCAACAATAGAAGGATTTGCACGAGCTAGAGAGAGCTGTGGGCATTGTCTGGCTTTAGTTAGCTACTGCTTCTTTTGAAACAGCATCTTGCGTGTGGATGACATTTCCTAGAACAGAGAAGTGGGAAACACTTCAAACATATTTCTCTAAACTTTCCATCTTCTTCTTTTGTTGGAAGTTTAAAATTGCCCCTTCCGCCAGGAAGGAAGGAAAGAAGAAAACTGGGAAGACTTGAACCAAAGCTAAAGGAAGATGGGAGGGAGGGACGTCAAGATGTTGAAAATGAAAAACCTTCTGAAAAAGGACCGGGTGGCTCAAAAACATCTTCTTTTGATGTGGTAAAAAAATGGCTTTGGCACGGTCTACTCTTAAGAAGTAACCCCATACACATGATGTCATTGCAGAACTGCAAAATATATAACTTGCAGATGGACACTTGCCACATAGTGCATGTGCTGAGACGTCATTCAGCAAGTGTGCAGTAACACTGGGATTGAGAGCAGCTGGTCTAAAAAAAACAGTTTGGAAAAGATGTCCAGGCATCGTGTTGAGGCATTTTCTCTAAAATGGGTTTGTTGGCTTCCCACCAGAGCTGACTTTCTAACAATAAAAGCTTCAATAATAGTTTGGAATTCCGGAGAGATGTTTTCCAAACTTTCAGTTATTAATTGATGTCATCGAAGCTTAACATCCTCTATGTGTCACACCATCACCTAACGTGCATTGTTCTATAATTTCGGGTTTGTTGAAACTAAGTTATCACATGTATTAGATTTAGCTAAAATACAAGCATTAGCAGCTGTACAGGTGGAGTTTTCTAGCCTAGAAATCTACCATCGGTGCTTTTTCTGTGCATGTCAGTCTAGCCACGCTCCATAGGAGCCTCAGCAGACCTACCATTGGCCTGACCAGTATTGTGTTAGGCCAATCAGAGCACCCTATCGGTTTGGAGGACGTGATGATGCAATGGAATGGAACAAGATGGCGATGGCTTGTTTGAAAAAGCTTTTGCATCAACTTTGAGTCAAGAGCAGATAGAGGTACTTTAGTCCTTTTTTAGGAAAAATGATATATTTGCATTCTGACTGACATCTGTAGCAATGAGTACCTCACTTTGTTCATTGTCCAATAGAATGTGGAGACAGGTTAAAAGACAACCTTAGAGCCCGCCCCACCACTGAGCTCTACAGGTTATGGCCAGACTATACGTATATTCACGTATTTAGGAAGGCTTGCCAGTCTAGGAGTTTCCTGCTTTATTTCAAGCTTTAACTGCCCAATTATCAATAGTGTTCAACCGGATGACAGAAAAAGTAATTAAACGTTTAACAGTACAATCACTGTGTTCTTGGCATTTGGTTTTTCATGTGACACAACATTGCACATGGAGACCGTTTCTAACTATTCAGTGCTATTCTGCATTTGTGTGTGTGTTGGCCTGCCTGAAACCCCTCCTCGCATGCTGGTGTCGACCGGGCCAGAGACACTTGTCCCTCAGTGTGTGTGTGTGTGTGTGTGTGTGTGTGTGTGTGTGTGTGTGTGTGTGTGTGTGTGTGTGTGTGTGTGTGTGTGTGTTTCCAGCGCTGGGAATGAGCCACATGTCATTAGACACTGAGCCAGTTTGTGTTCTGAAAACCGTTACTGCATCACCACACCAGCTGTGCCTGGGGAAGAAGAAGAAGACGGCGATGATGATGATGATGATGATGGTGATGTCATCTAAATATTTTTTTAAGTTAGGGATGGAAAATAAATCAGATGCACATTTCTACAATTGTCCAAAGCTCTTAAATGGGCTGGATTGTAGACTTAGATATGAGCAACAAATGTGCTATTGTGGCCATTTGATGTGTTCCATTAAAAAGAGGCCTGTGTACTTGTACTGGAGCTATTTTCTGCTAAAATTTTTATTTTATGTTATGCACTTTGGTCAGGGAGATTAGCGTTTGTAAACTGCTTTTTAAGTAAAGTTGGCATGTTTGGCTAAATTGAAAGCTTCGCTGTTTTTGCTGCAACTTCAGAAAAAAAAAACGTAAAATAATTATAACAGTTGTTTAAAATACTGAAGCCAGTAAAAGCCAGTAAACAGGGGCGTACAAGTAATTTCTTGTACCCTACGGCATGCGTTTGTTTTACTCTAATATCAGATGATCAGGCTAGAAGCTAATGTTGCGCTAACGGTGCTAATGGCAAATTAACACTCGGACATCCATCCATCCATTTTCATCCGCTTATCCAGAGCCGGGTCGCGGGGGCAGTAGCCTAAGGCGAGAGCCCCAGACTTCCCTCTCTCCAGCCACTTTGGCCAGCTCCTCCGGAGGAATCCCAAGGTGTTCCCTGGCCAGGTGAGAGACATAGTCTCTCCACCGTGTCCTGGGTCTACCTAGGTCTCCTCCCGGTTGGACGTGCCCGGAAAGCCTCACCATGGAGGCGTCCAGGAGGCATCCTGACCAGATGCTCAAACCACCTCAACTGGCTCCTCTCGATGTGGAGGAGCAGCGGGTCTACTCCGAGCCCCTCCCGGATGACCGAGCTTCTCACCCTATCTCTAAGGGAGAGCCCAGCCACTCTTCGGAGAAAACTCATTTTGGCCGCTTATATCCGCGATCTCGTTCTTTCGGTCACCACCCAAAGCTCATGACCATAGGTGAGGGTAGGAACGTAGATCGACCGGTAAATTGAGACCTTCGCCTTCTGACTCAGCTCTCTCTTCACCACGACAGACCAGTACAACACCCGCATCACTGCAGATGCAGCACCAATCTGTCTATCGATCTCACTCTCCAGCTTTCTCTCACTCGTGAACAAGACCCCGAGATACTTAAACTCTCCACTTGGGGCAGGGCCTCATCCCTGACCCGGAGAAGGCATTCTACCCTTTTCCGAATCAGCTATAATATTACCTCAAACCACTTGATAGTACATTGTATGTACATAAATGCATGTGTGATGTGAATAATGAGTCAATTGTGGCATATTACTTTCCTTTAAAGGGAGAGGCAGTTTTAGCTTGCTTTTACCACCCCCTAGTGTCCATTTGTGGAACTGAAAGCAAAAACTATCTTCTCGCTTTGCGTTTGTCTTTTCAACACCTTAACCTCACAGCTGAAATGTCTTCCCAGCCTTCGTTAGTGTCTACAGGAGTGATTCATCACCAAATTAAACAAATCAGCTGTATTCATGATCCAAAACATGCAGGAAACGTGCTGGAACCAGACAACACTGCCAGGTATGTCAGCTAAATTTTTTGTCCCAAGTCCCAACAGAGCAGCAAGCCACTCTGAAGCTCCAGGTGGAATATTCTGGTCACAGGGAGTGATATGGGATGTATGGCCTTTCATTAACCCTATAAAGTGTCCTTTTAGCACATACTAGCTCAAGAAAATGATTTAAAAATATGAAAAAGTTGCAAAGTGTCCCTTTAATTAGTCATTCATAACTCAAACAACCACACTTCCTCTAATGCCGGTGACATACTACCAAGTGCTCCCTGCCATTAAGCATCTAATTTTGCCATGACCAGATATGAGAATGTATTTATTTATCAACTCACTTTGTATGACCCATATCTGCTTGTCATCCAGAATCTTCAGGCGCTGATCAGCTATGAAACTTACGAAATGGTAGAGAAAGTCACGTTTGTTTTTAAAATGGGCTGCAGTAACCACATTTGACCACAGGATGTCATTATTGCATTTTACACCTGTAAATAAAAAGAGTAGTTTACAGTTTGCAGTAAATGTTTAAATGTTTAGCTCACTCCAGATCCATGTGGGAAGCAAGAATCATAATCATGATGAAAACAAACATAAACATATGTAATATGTGTTTATAAAATGTCATCAAAATACCTGCAACAATTTCTCAGTTACTTGCACAGCTTGTGGCAAACTGATGGAATGACCTCCTTATTTATGCAGGCTGCTATCGCTAGCTGGTTTCTTCTTCTATTTCAAAAAAGTGCTGACCAAGCAAATCTATACTGTACAATTGTCTAAAACGACTTTTACTTACCAGCATAACTCTCTGCAGGCTTCAGTAGAACTTCTGCAGTTAGTCCCTTTAGCTGGAGGACTGTGGTCCACTGACTCTATGTGGCTGCTCACATGTGGCAGAACCTGCTTGTGTTTTGCCTCCCTTTTCTTCCATTGTCGCTTCTCCATATCTGGTACTTTATCATTAGAATGCGCGCCTCATTGTGCACAGTTGTAAGGGGTGTGAGATTGTCTCTAAAGCGGATCATTCCAAAACAATACGAGAACGCAGAGTGCAGTTCTTTCATTTAATACCATAAATGCACACAAAAAAAAAAGAGTACACTCAATGCACTATTCAGTAGATGTTAATTTTTCATGCAATTTGCACAAAAGTGGAAATGTATTAAAATTCAAATAGAAAAGGAAGTGCAAAGCTCTGATCTGTTACACATCTTTGTTCTTAGGACTAAACTGTCACATAGAAAAGTTACCCCCCCCCCCCCCAAAAAAAAAGAAACTACAAAGTTCCCAGCAAAACTTGTTTAGTGTTGTTTGGCAACAGAAATCAATAGATTTTGTTGGCCAGAAAGCCTGAGGGCCAAAAGAAGCAGAGCTGACAGGTTAACAGATACACACGTATCTGTGCAGGATAAACATGCATAAACACACACACACACACACATCGCGTGGGAGGGAATCAATGAAAACAAAGCACAACTGCAACACGCCATCCACAAAAGCACAAAACATGTCAGTGAATCTGTGTTTTTATAGCTGCACCGCTGAGTCACAGCGGTCACAATGATGAGCACTCACAATCAAAACTCCGACACTGGTGAGAAACTCCCGTAGCACGAGGATGCAAAACTCGCCTCATCATCATCTCATCTAACCTTCGTCCTCTCTGGGTTGGAATCATTTCCAAAAATAAACAGCTAAGTGGAGGTTCTATTCTAAAACATGCAAATAAATATGCATATTTACATAGTTGTGGATATTATGACCTGTAATTACATCTGGAGTGTATTTTAGCCCCAACAATGATTCATTTGAACTCTAACCAAATGGTAGGCAGAAAACTTGCCATTTATTGATCTAGTCAGCAAATCTGAACTATGAATAACCTGCAAGGTTTTTTGGCGTATGATGTTCTCATTTCACTTAGCTGTTACGAAAACCAGAGTAACGTAGCATCAAAAGGTAAAACCAGAAGCTTTGAGAAATAAAAGTCCACTCTGTCTATCTTCTGACCTTCCCTTTATCTTTTTTTGAGGGGATTTCATCAAACCAAACGTTCCTTTGCAGAATGAATAAATTTGACTTGGTGCAATGTAACAGCAATAAGTTCCGTGAGTCACAGATCAGGTCAGAGTCTTTATTCTTCAAGGTCATGCAGGCTACATCTGAACTGGTTCCATTTCTTTATTAGTTGAATTTCTCCTGATGGACCAGCAGCAACTACTCCTCCATTTCTTGTCATTTGTGTTCATTTGTTAGAAAACAATCTCAACTTGGTATTCACCAATCAGACTTTTTTCACCATTGCCATGTAGTCATTTTTTGTCATTTTATGATCTACAAAGGTGCAGTAAATGTTGGACTGTTGATAATCGTGGCATCATCAGCAGTAAAGAGGGTGCACGGACAATAGCCCCTCCCCTCGGGTATCTTCACGGAAATGCGTCTGCCAGAACTGGAAACCCGTGTTGCCAGGTGAAACAAGATAGTGTCGCCATTGTTTAGGTCCAAACGTTTTTTGTTGTCCGTGACTCCAAATGGTGTTTTTATTTTTTGGACTCTGGCAGCTTGTCCTGAAGTTAAAGTGGTAGCAGCCGGCTGTTTCTCCTTCTCTGATGTTATTGAGCAGAGAACCTCTCACACCAGCGGTGTTACATTGATAAATATGAGAGTGCGTTATGAGTGGAGGAGCCGGGGAAGTGCATCGGTGAGACCGACAACCAGATGGTCCAATAGTTGGTTGTGTTCAGAAACATGTTATTGGTGGAGGTTTTTGGACAAATGCAAGATACCCATTTTGTTCTTTTTAGTAGTTTATTATGTTTTATCCCCAGAATGTTAGAATGTTAAGAGGAATTTCAAAAATGTTTTGGGTTATTTTGTTTTTCAAATTTCCTACTGCAGCTGTAATAAAACATCCAAAGTCGTATTTTTTGCAGGAACGTAGAAACAATTTCCACGTACTTGAGCCCTGATGTACCAGAAGTGCCACTTTTTGTTCCTGGTGATGTGTAAGGCTCATAAGCAACCATAAAAATCTATGTAAATAACAGTTTATTGTAACTCCATTTTTGGTTCTTTTTAAAACACAAGAAAGGTTTTTCTTTACCTTGCAAACGTTTCGTTTGCTGACAGCTAAACATCCTCAGGCTGCTGATGGTGGCGTTACTTCCTACTCCATTTATCCGCGGGCAGCAGAGAATGTTGTCGCACTCTGCTGCCCGCTCTCCCCTCTCCGATGATGCAGTCCCATGCACGATTCAATGTGTAGACCCCATCGTCTCTGTTCAGAGTCCCGCATCCACGTTTCCTTATCTCTATAGCACATATGTCAGACACAAGGCCCGCGGGCCAGATGTGGCCCGTGGAGCATTTTTATGTGGCCCGCGAGATAAATATAAAAAATATATTAAAACTGACCCGCTGGCTGATTTTACCACAAAGACTTCAACTCCCATGATGCTTTGCAGCGTTAGCGCGGAGCCGACGCGCCCCCTCCTTTGTGTTTTTTCCAGCGCCTGCTGCCGGTGTCTGCAGCTCCGCTGTCTCGGACAAACTAAACACTCCTCTCACTCAGCGCCGAGTTCACTCAGCTGTTTTCTGACGTTGAAGCCCAGAAACGGAGAATCTAGTCGCTCAGTAATGTGTTCACGACTGAAAGAGAAAGTTTTCCTACTAACATGCAGAGAGAGCTGATATAACTCCAGCGAGCAGCGACACGCTGAAATCAGCACGACTCTGTGGCTGCTGTCGTTGTGTTTCCTCCCCGACACACAACAACCTGGTCAAGCTGCTCAGACATGTTCATCAGCACAAACCTATGTGAGCACCTGTTGTCATCTAATGTTGTTATTATTATGATGAAGATGAACAAAACAACAGGAATCTCCTCCTCAGCTCAGCTCAACACCATGATGCAGGAATCTGGCTGGAACAGGTGAGCATCACAGTAAACCAGTGGAGCAAACTGAGCTTTAAATATTTAGGTTTTATGCTCTTTTTCTGCTCCAAAGCATGAAAGTTAACAGGTGAGATGTTGCATTTTCATTTAAGATTTTGTTGTTGGCCCGTGAGAAAAGATTTTACCTACAGTAAACAGGAAGTGGAAAGGCTGCAGATAGAAGAATAGAAAATCCCTTTATTGTTCCTCAGTGGGGAAAGCTAGACGTCACAGCAGCATTGACACTTATTACAGGAGAAAAAAAGGAGAATAAAAAAATAAGAGAAATGAATAAACAAGAAAACATAAATCCTGAATAGATTTTAAAAATGCTGATTATACCACAAGTAATGAATACCACTGATGCCTTTTATTTCAAACTGACTTGCTCATGTGTAATTTGGTTATTCCACGTTCAGTGTTAATGCAGAAATATGTTTGTTTCCAAATTTAAAGGTTCGAAAATTGCATATATGTTGATAAAGAAAATGTGCAAATTTGCCATCACTTTTTAAAAAAATATTAAGTTTGGCCCTCGACTCCATCCCAGATTTTTATTTCGGCCCCTTGTGAGTTTGAGTTTGACACCCCTGCTCTATAGCTTCTTTTATCCACCTTTTGTATTTCTGTTGTTCCGTGTTTATGATCCTTGTGTTGTCCCAGTCCATTACATGGTTTTCTCTTGTGCAGTGATCTGTTACGGCTGACTTCTTTATTGTACTTTCTGCTTCTTCTTTTGCTGCTCTTGTGTGTTTTCGACTTGCCTCTTTCTCGCACTCCTTTCTATGTTCTATTGTTCATGTGTTGAGTTGGCGTCCGGGTTCTCCTATGTATGTTTTATTGCAGAGTTTGAGTGGGATTTCGTAAATGACTCCACATTTATGTCCAGCTGGTATTTTGTCTTTTGGGTGTACTAGTCTGTTTCTAACTGTTGTGTATGGTTTTGTTGGTGTGTTTGTGTTGTGTGTTTTTGATAATCGTAACATCGTCATGCTCTAAGAGCAACAATGAAAAAACACAACATAAACACTTTTTTTTCCATTTGTATTTATCTAATGGGCCAAAAATGACATGCTTGTCTTTTTTTTCTCAATTAAAGGTCTAAAGAAGATCAGCTGTAAGAATTATCATCATCACAGCAATTAGACAGCCAAAACCTAACTACTGTACCTAAAGGTATTATTTCATAATTAAATAATTCACTTAAGTAATTCAGGGGTTTTAAATTGGGTCAAATTATATCATAGATGGAAAAATCCAGCTGTGATGGGTTTAAGACTAAAAACACTCCTGTAGGAGCTGAAAGCTCTACTTCCAGTTTCCTCCAACCAGAAAACCTAAAATAGACCTTAACAGAAAAAAAGTGATGCAAACAGCTTCGAATAACTAATTTCACTGGATTCTATGTTTAGGGTTTTGTTTAACAGATCACATTAGTTCCTTTGAGAACTGTGATTAATTACCGTACCTGCAGTTTTTCTGCACTCAAAGCCCCCTTCTTCACATCACTATCACCCCCCCCACACACACGCACACACACACACACACACACACCTTCTTCTTGCTGCTTCTTTCACGCTTCCACGTTCATTTACTTATTTTACTGAAGAACAAAAGATTCCACAAAGCAAGATATCTTTTTTTTTTTTTTTTTTTTGCACAGTGAAGATTCATTATACTCCCCCTCTTTTGTCTCCAATCTCCCTTTGGCACCGTCCTACCTGTATTCCCTTGGGGGAGGGAAAGAAATGCTGTGTGGATAGATAATTCAGGAAACTAACAATGTGACATTTCATCCGCCTGCATGCTCGCACGTGCGCACACACACACACACACACACACACACACACACACACACACACACATTTCCTGAACATATAAAACATGCCTTTTCAGCAAAGTACTGCCCATATTTATTAGCCACTTAGAATACGCTGTTGAAATGAATCAAAGTAAACTGCTTACACGTAATCTTGTCACCCAGAGTAAAATCTACCGGGTTTATTACAACATTTTAGGAGAACCAGGTCACTTCCAGCACAACAGATTGCATAGGATGTTTATATGTGCATACCTTTGCACCAATCACACAAAATCAATAGACGAGTTAGCTTTTGTTCACGTTTTTCTGGGGCGTAACATCCACACGGAGGCAAGAAAACACGAAAGACAACACAGAGAAACAGTACAGTAAATTACATCATGTCTAAATCAGGAAAATGCTCTAAAGTCCCTTTTTCATGGCACCCTAGAGAAATACAATGTACTCTTTCACAGCACCAATAACTCCCATGTGCATGAACGAGAACACGTGCAAAACACAGCCGTAAGCCAAGGAGATAAAAAGTTACAGCGGTGATTAGAGAATACTAACGACGGTTTCAGGTTTTTGCATATTTCCCCCTCCGAAGGTTCGCCGGATTAACCAGACAGTTTGGGCCAAAAGGAAAAAATAAAAAAGTTACTGTTCGAGTCTACGGGAAGATGGGTTGGATGGATGTTGTAGAAATACATGGAAAAATAAAAAATAACTGGGAGACGAATGAAGGAGAACAAAGGAAGAGGAGCAGAAAAGTTTAACAAATTTAGAAAGAACGAGTGGAGAAAGGTATGAAGAAGAGTTAGTCTAATCCTTCAAGCAGCTTCCCAACACTACTCAGCTTGCTTTCTCCCTCCTCCTCTTCCTCCTCTCCCCATTATCAACCAGGGGTTCAGTGGGCTTTTACAGCAAGGCTTTGTTTAATATCAAAAAAAGGAGAGTGAACGTCAAATTCTCTCTCTTTTCAGAAAGGAAGTTAAGAAAAACCCTTTTGGCTTTAATCCTTCTCTCTAACTCTTCTGTTCTCCGTCTAAACGCGTCCCTCCCTTCCCGAACCTGGTGTTCCTCCGTTCCTCTGAAAATGGTACAACGTTTGTAACGAGCTTCCATGTGAATCAGAAAAGGACCCGAGTCTCGTGCACACACACCCGCCACGTTGTCTTTTGTCAATAGCAGCTTAATTACATATTCATGGTGACACAAATAAGACTCTCTTGCCCCCAAAACACAAACAAGCCGCCACGCCAAAACGCCCATCTGTCGGTCGTGTGTCTGCCCTCAAGGAATGCTGCTTTCAGAAAAGTCAACGTGTGCCCAAATCAAAGCTTTCCGTGTTTGTGTACTTTTGTGTTTTAAGAGTTAGAACTGTGCTAAATCTGTTTTAGTTTGGCGTAGTCTGAGATTCTAATGTTAACCCTTTAAGACCGGCGGGAGTGTCGGCGCTCCCATTTGCATATCTGAGTTCAAATGCTTGTAGAACTGAAACTAAATAAGGTAGAACAAAAGTTTTTTTGCATATTAAACCGGAGGAGTTACACCTAAATCTCACACACTGAACACGTCCCAGAGCGCTGCGTATTTCCGCCAGTGAGTTTGCAAAAACTGAACAAAATTTGCAAATAAGAAAAGCGTTTTCATTCGGACACAGACGCTGTGTCGTTCTGATCTGCAGCTCACAGGGCTTCACACGCTACAATAAACACCATCACGTTGTCAACGGGAACTGTCACATGATTATCACATGCTTTGGTGTCATTTTCCTGCGAATTGTAGTTCTTTGTAGTCCGAGTCTTTCAGCTTTTTTCTTGTGCTTTTTCGCAATAATACATTTAGACAAACACATCCTGCACACATCACACACCCACTACAAACTCCCGACACACTCACACACCCACTACGGACGTCTGGATGACTCACGGACCCGCCCAACGGTACATCTTCCCTCCTCGAAGCAGTTGCCGCCATTACAGCGCCGGAGGATGTTTAGGTTTCACTTTCTCTTTCCTATATATTCTTGCAATATTCTTTATTATTGTTATTATTATTAGTGAGAGAAAAGGAAAACTATATACTACTGAAAAATTTGCTACAAATATAATGCAACATTATTATTTTAGACTCCTGCAGATTATTATTATTATTTATCTTTTCGTTTTTGTTACAGTTTATGTAAATGAGTGTATCTCAGAAACTATTTTACCACTTGAAATAAATTTGTTGTAGTTGGAAAGGATCGTGTGAAACCTTTTTCCATTGACAATTTTGAGGGATAAAGCTGTGGGATGTCTGTATAATGAAAAATATGTGGAAAAACAAAAAACGATTTTCAATTTCTGTATAGATAATTGCATTTTTTAGTCAAATATTTTGTTGCTATGAACATTTTGCATTGTATAATTAAAATTGAGAATGTAAGGGTTGTATTGATGTATAGAAAGTTGAAATACTCCAAAAAATGGCACCACAGCATATAAAAATGTTAATATAAGTTCTGGCGAACTTGTTCTATGGCAGGTCTTAAAGGGTTAAAAGAATACGATTGTCTCATATTTGCAGTCTGAGACTGAGCGCCGCGAGAGAGGGACAAAAAAAGAATCTGGAGACACAGCAGACGGCAGCTTTGGCTCTGGTCCAAAGAAAGTGTCAAAGACACACAAGAGGGGAGTGGGGATTAAGCTGAAGTGGCAGAAGTTGTTGTTTCCACACAAGGGGATGGGGAGGTTCTTCTAATCACGCCTCAGATATGTGCGACTCGCTGCTTGTTGTTTTTGAAGCAAATAAACCAACGTGAGCTATTTACGGCAGGTTTTATGGCACCAAATAAAAGGAATATATAGACCATGAAATGCCTAAGCACCCGGCCGAGGACAGAGGCTAGGCCTTGAAACAAAGATACAGGGTGAGATGTCAATGGAGAGCAGCTGGCACAGTACGGAGCTCCATTTCTCTACCTGTCTCACTCCTTCCTCTCTTTTCTTTACATCTATCTACACCGGGCGTGCGTGTGTGTGTGTGTGTGTGTGCGTGTGCGTGTGCGTGCGTGCGTGCGTGCGTGCGTGTGTGTGTGTGTGTGGTGTTGAACTCCTTCTGACTGACTGAGTTTCAGTGACCGACCATGCTCACAATAACAAAGCCCAGTGCTGAAGCACGACAACATGTCCGCTATTCTGGTGCATATTTGAGAAGACAAAGAAACAAGGATACACATAAAAACAGGAATAAAAAAAGGATGTTGTCTTTTAAAATGAGCTTATTGAAAATTCCAGAAAACACAGATGAGGGGAGAGGACAGCAGGACAGAGAAAAACTGGCTAAAGGAGAATTAATGAGGAAAATGGACAGCAAGAAGGAAAATCGGCAAGTTCAATGTTTACAAATGATGGAAGACATGCGTTTATATATTATTTAAGAGTTGACATCTAACCTAACCCTAACCCATCTTTACAGCACTTTCACTTGTGCTATAAAAACATTTGCAGTGGACTCTAGTATAAATGAATGCCTTGTGAGTTGATCTCTGTGGAAACTAAGCTCTCGCGCTCCTGTTTCAGGAAGTAAAATCTGCAAGATTAGATAAAATCAGAAAACAGCAGGTTTTTTGTGTCTTAACTTTTATTTCTCATGATATCAAAACATCGACCCTCTGATTGGCTAAAAGCAACACAACTCTTCTGCTCCATTCACTCTGGAACGTTGATGTTTTATCTCCACAAATAACACACGCCTGAAGGAGTTCTGACTTGTTGTGGAGTTGCTAATGCTAATGGTTAGCTTCTACTAGCCGGGGCGTGCTCTGCTCTCTCCTGGATGCTAAAACAACAACAACAGCCTTTCCCGGTTACAAGCCTGGGTAAGTCCATGAACGCTAATTTACAAAGTGATGTTGATCTGACTGGCTTTTCGAATCCTAAGCCCTTTTCAGACAGACATTCTGGAACATTTGCAGACAATTCAATCTGGTTTTTAACCGGAACTGTTTTCAGACACACCACTTTTGTATCGGAACTTGTCGTTTCGGCTGCGTTCACACAGCAGGGAAAAGTTCCAGATGTCTGATGGCGGTGGGGGGGGGGGGGGGGGGGGGGATCGGACTTATGTTAAGAAGAAGAAGAAGAAAATATCGTTTCTATAGCACCTCTCAAGATAAAAGTTACGAGGCGCTTAAGCATAATTCTGCGCACACGAAGACGCATAAGAGACCTGGATGATGAAGCTCAATGGTTAAAAGAATCACTGAAGCGGTGTGAAGCGCTCCGTCGCGCGTCTAGGCGGTACCGTAGGAGGCGAGCTGCCGTGGTTCGCCGCATGCTACAGCAGCGGGCTGCGCACAGCGTCCCCCGGTCCCCTCCTCCTCCCCCTCCCCCTTGTCCGGAACTTTACCTCACCAGTCTGAAGCAGCCACCCTGTCCGTAACAAGTCCGGACCTGTTACTAGGGGCTTCGTCCGGATAAATTCCGGAACACGTTATCCGGATGTTTGTATTCAGACACAAAGGTCTTACGGACAGAGTCCGGAACATTTCCGTTTTTCATGGCCTGTCTGAAGGGGGCTCTAGAGTCTCCCTGTCTATTTTCTATCAGCTACTAATGCAGCAAATAGAATATTTTCACATTTAGCTTTTATGTGAAACTCATGGTGGATGACTGCATTTAAAAAAGAACAAGTAAAAAAAATGTCTTAGTGAACTTGCTCTTTAAATGCAAAAACACAAGAATGAATTCAGTCATCATATAAATGTGCCACATTTAGCCACGTGTGCTAATCGTCCCCCGTGTTTCCCTAAGAGTCGATGGTGGAAATATAAATCGTTTCCAGCTTGTAGCAAAATGAGATTAAGGCAGTTTTTGTTTAAATTAATTCCTGTTTTTATGTTTCTGTGTGCACTGCAGTAAATTAAAAACATAATGTATTCAGTAATGTAGTATTTTAATAATGTTTATAACCTCAGAACCAGTTTATTAGCATGTCTCACAGCATCTCCGAGTGCATTTATCCTTTGGTGTAACATCGTAACCCTAACGGTGAAGATAAAAATACTAAAATGGGCTCATATTTTTTTTTCACAACAGGACAGCAAGGGACCAGTGGGAACTGTATAGCAGGCCATTGATTGGGAACAAATGTTGTGTTCTCAGTGTCTCCGACCCCCCTGCGAACACACAGAGATGCACGCAGCTAAACTCAAACAAAAAGGCTGGAAATGAAAGCACCAAATGAGGTCTTTGGTTTCACGCGCCATAAAAAATTCATAATTCCAGATCTTTACATGAAACTCTAGAAGGTATTACACCCAGCAGCAGGAGAGGCTGGGAGTTGGTTTCGGTGTTTAACTGTCTCTTTGCTTTCTTGTTTCTAGCTGTTGATCCAGAAAAACAAACCTGCTCCCAGACATGCATGCATTCTTGCTTTGGATCCTGGGCTTTCCCTCGCCGAGGATGATAGTAATTGGCGGATTGAGTGAAGTTTGCAGACGCAGCCTTTTGAAAACCGAGCTTTTTTGCAACCTCCTCCAAAAGAAAACATGCGTGCAACATTTTCTACTGCTGTAAAAGCATCACAAATTCACTCTCGAGGTTTTGAAATAGGTCTAAATGTAATTGCTATATGTTTGAGTCAAATTTAGAGAAAGCAGCAGTAGGTGGCTGGGTCAAAGGTTTTCGGTCAAACTGTACCCAGCCAATGACCGAACAAGGCTACAGTCATGGAGCAAAAAGGGGACAGCGAAATCCATTCAGCAGCTAAAGGAAGACAGAGTTGGATAAACAGAGATAGAGAAAAGCAAAAAGTGGGTGAAAAGGCGTCTCATCACTGGTCACATCTTAAGTGAGAGTCTATGAAATGCACGGATGAATAAGCAAGAAAAATATATTTATTCTTTTAAAAAAGGGCATGGGGGTGAGGGAAATCTGCCATCTCTAGGCTGCTGCTAGCAGCAGGAGGGTCCTTTAGAAAAAAGAAGCCCTGACACAGTCAAAGACTTCCTTTCACACACCCCTGTGAACGCCTGTCCGAGCAAACACACACAAATGCACGCACTGAGCACACACACACACACACACACACACACACACACACACACACACACACACACACACACACACAACACAGAACAAAATGTAGCATTGTTTCACTGCAGAAATATCTTGCTTTATACGTGTGTGTGTGTGTGTGTGTGTGTGTGTGTGTGTGTGTGTGTGTGTGTGTGTGTGTGTGTGTGTGTGTGTGTGTGTGTGTGTGTGTGTGTGTGTGTGCACAGTCAGCTTGTCAAGTCCTAGTGGAGTGATCAAAGCTTGCACAAACCACCCAGAGAGATCTTGCATCCCCGTCTACCTCTGATTGAGAAACACCGTCCAGCATAAACCAGCTCCACCAATTGCACTCTGCCGACCGGAGCAGCAAGACCAATCAAATTGTCTAACTTGGTTCCAATAATTCCCAACTGTCCCCATACAAGCACCAAAGCCTGGATGGAAGTGCTGCACCGTGGGACAGGATAAGAGCATAATGGGGGACAGCATGGGAGCTCTGGCAGCATCATCACGCTGAGTGTGTGCGTATACATACAAAGCACTGCAACAGACACAGCACAAGCTCTGTTGGAGCACAGCCATGGTGCCAAGTTCACACACAAACACACACTCCGCAGGAGCTCCATGAGACAATCCCCGATCTGCCAAGTTCATGAGCAAACAAAAAGCCTCCAAAGATCCACTTTTCGCTACGAAGCCACCACACTTCACATCCAGCTGAACTGTAAAGGCCACTAATTTATTTTGTGAAGATTCATTTTAAGTCACGTTTATGCAGTTTAATAACAGAGATGGAAATTAGTGTTTGACTATTTTTTTTTACATTAGATGTTAAATCAAATGGGAACTGTGTCCATGTATTTATTTAATTATTTTTGTCTTTTACTACATCATATATTTTAACCCTTCATTTTTGCATTGAAAAAATAAAGCTGCCTGAGGAAAACAGCGAACAGGGGTGCCTCCGTAACATTTTTAAAAAGGGTTTCCTGTTATTGTAGATCCCTTTACACCTAAAGTTCACTTTTTATTTTAAAAATGAACAGATAAACAGAAAAAATCATTAGAAAAGCATTTATTATCTTACATTTTGCAAAAGTTATGCCAAGCCACTGTGAATGTGTGAGAACAACAGCAAAGCAAATACAAGTCTAAAGCCAAAGGGACACGCTGTAAATACGGTATAACACATGCTTGAACCAATACTTTGTTTTTGACGTCTGAGCTGTTTTAGATGTCAGAAAATATAAGTAACAGTGACTTTAGCTCTACCTCTCTATCAAGATTTCCTCCTGATTCACCAGACTGACAGATGTCTACCACACTTCAAATAGACAGATCTGCCCCTTTAACTGGGAAAATGTTACATTGAAGAAGAAGAATTCAATGCACGACATGCCACACAAATAAAAACTTTGCAATAAAACAGCAGTAGTAAAAATGGCAGATCAAGGGCAAAACACAGCGGTGGATCCCAGTATTTTCAGCTACTCTAAAAACAATTTTTATGTGCACCGGCTTCCTACTTGGAAACCTGGGTTTCCCTATCGACTCTTTACTTTTAGTGCAGTTCAAGTTTTATTTATGTAACAAATTTAATCATGTAGGAACTTATGTTTAACATAGTTAGTCAATTCTACTTCACACTGAATATCAGCATTCATGGATTCACCCATTTTGGCTTGCAATGGGGGAAGGCTGCTGTTGGTTTAATATAAAAGAAAAACAAAGTTTGTTTGAACTGTGCAATAAAAAAATGTTGAGTAAAATATTTAACTAACAAATAAAACCAATAAGAGAGAAAGAAAATAAAGTTATAAAAATAATGAACAAATATTACAACTGAAACCAATTACTCTGCACCTGTAGTGTCCAGGAGACAGCAGACCACATCTTAGCTAGAAGAAGCTAATTGTTAGCAGTAGCAACTCCACCATATGGCAGGACTCCTTCAGACTTGTGGTATTTGTTGAGATAAAACATCAGCGTTGCAAAGCAGTCAGTGGTAGAGTCACGTTGCTGTTAACTAATCCAAGGTGGGATGTCAAAAAATCAAGAAATAAAGCCCCAAATCCTGCCGTCTTCTGCTCCCCTCTCTGATTCACTTCTAGTTTCTGAAACAGCAGCGCCAGAGCTTTTTTTCCCCACAGGGATCAACTCACAAGGCAATCATCCATAATAGAGAACACTGCAAACGTGTTAAAAACAGCAAGTGAACCTGGTCTTTAAAATGTGAATCTTGTAAACAGAGGTGTGACCAAGTCACTGCATTGCAAGTCACAAGTCTTTCCAGTCAAGTCTCCAGTCAAGTCCAAGTCAAAGACAACCAAGTCCAAGTCGAGTCCAAAGTCAATGATGTGGAAGTCCAAGTCAAGTCCAAGTCCTTAATTTTGAAATTTCAAGTCATAATCAAGTCATCTGTCCAATAAATAAATTCCAAAATTAAAGCTTCTTAAAGCTTCATTTATTTGCTCAAACAAGCAGAAAGTGTGACTGGAACTGATTCTAAACAAAGGGCTGCTGCATTTAGCAGTAAATCAAACCCAGAACGAACAACGATTTATGATTTTTGCCCATGTCGTGCCACTTTTGTGCTAAAATACCAAATATGCTCAAGTCATCATCAAGTCAACAGATGCAAGTCGATTCAAGTCGCAAGTCATTGGCGTTCAAGTCCGAGTCATGTCATAACTCTTTATAGATTTTATCAAGTCAAGTCAGAAGTCATTAAAAATAATGACTCGAGTCTGACTCAAGTCCAAGTCATGTGACTTGAGTCCACACCTCTGCTTGAAAATAATCAAAATTTCAACATTGACCTCAATATTTGTCATTTAAATCTGTTTCCACAATCAAACAGCCCTAAGAGAAACACGCCAATGAAAGATAGAAGTGCACTCTTTCATTACGTCAAGCACAAAAGAGTTCATGAACATTTAAGAGCTTTATCGGGCCTTGGTTAGAAAGCACGTATGCACTTTAAGTTGACTTGAGTGGAACTGCATGTGCAATTTCAACAAGTACGTCCAACTATAAAAGGCCAATTCCAGTCGAGATGCAAAGTTATGATAAAGACATGGCCTGGCCTAATTACATCACTTAAAGCATTAAGGAGAGCTGACGTGGGGTGAAATGACTGATTGAGCTTACTGAGTAGCTTAAGTGCACTCAATATACATTTAAAGTGGGAAAAAATGTAGATTTACTGTTTGAGGGTCCCCTCATTAGACTATAATCCAAAGCACAGCATCATGTCCACAAACACCAGCATCCTGAGCATCATTAGCTATGATCCTGGAAACAAGCTCTGCTATTAAAGTGGCCAAACCACATATTTCACAGTGGAGTAAAAACTGGAGGCAGCAACCCGCCAATAAGCCACTTGATGATGCATGCACCTCAACAAACAGCGCAGTAATCTGGCCAGAGCAAATATTTGTGTTTCTCAATCTCTGGGTTTGGGAACTGAATTCCACTCGTCTGGCGGACCAGCTTTCTGCACAAAAACCCAACTCGGCGACAGAAAAGTGACACGTGTGAACAGCTAACGAGTGACTTTTCCTTTGCTCACAACTTCAGAGACACAAGGCGAGCTGTTAGAAGAGAGAAAACAACAGACACAAACATAATGGGCAAGCCAAATGAAAGCGGGGGGGAGGAAATCTAAACCTTGAAAAACGATAGCAGAATGAAAGAAGGGCTGCATTTTTCAGGGGTCTGGGAAGACAACGCAGCGAGAGTCCCAATTATCTGATTTCTTCCAAAGAAGTCGAATTAAGTTGCATATCTGTGCCAGGATGCCATTTATCAGTGGTGAACGGGAGCTCTGCTCAAATTGTGTCCCTAATTTGCAGTTTATCGATTTACCAGTAAGCTAATAAAAAAGCAGTTATAATGAATATCGGAGGTAGTTGCTGAAATGCTGCTCCCCAAGGCAACAAGAGAAAGGTAGCAGCAGCTTCATGTCCAATTACTTCCCAAATTCAGCATTTAAGGCCTTGGCCAATTTGTCATGTCAATACTAATTTATATAAAACATCCTGGTTGTATAGAGGGGGCCAAATGGCTGTGTGTGTTTTACATTAGCAGGGTGTCGGTGAGAATATTACTTATTAAGTAGAAGCAGATCAAATAAAACAGCAGCTTTTTAAGGTCAAACTTTCATAAATGGAGATTTTAAGCAGCTTGTTTCAACAAAAATGGTTTGACCCAGAATTCTTTCTAGAGCATTAAGGAGCAGTGATAAGGTGAGGCAGAGTGTAAAGCACAAAGATGCATTTTTTAACAGCGTTTCATTAAGTAAGGTAATTTCCCAGCTACACAGGGAAGAATAAAATGCTTAAATAGTAGAAAGTTTATGCTTCCTCCGCTCTCTAGCCTGCTGTATCACCACAAACAGCCTCGCTGGGTGAAATATCACTTCAATATCCCCGTTATGCTTCACTTGGGGCACAGAGTGGACACACAGCTGTAATCATTTCCCCACCCAATCCTATAGAGCTATCATCTAATCAAATCATCTAATCAGCTGTGACTTTAGGTTATAACCCTCTAAATGATGATTTTTTTCCCATTCTGCTGTAGCCTCTGGTGCTTTTGTTGTGAGATCTGTAATTGCCTATAAAAGGTTTGGATCAGTTTTCCAATCAAGCAGAGCATGGCCTGGAATTATTGTTTGTTGGATTTTTGGTTTGTGCAGAGCTGTTACATATTATTTGTGAATTATAAAAGGAAATGGATCAAACATGTTTACCACCATTTCTTCTCACAGTATAATACAAATTCAACTTTTCATACTTGAACTTAAATCCTAAGAATAAATGTTCATATTTATCCAACTTATGTTTTTTTAATAGCTCCAACCGCCACTTTAAGCATGTGCAGTCTGGTTCTAACGCCCGAAGATGCTGACCACAATCCACCTACTCATCAACTCTCTTCAAATAAAAAATAAGTGCTTCCTTCCGCAGGAGATGCGTCTGCCTCTCAGTCTACATGCAAGCAAATAACCTCTGCAACACATTAGAATATCTGACACTTTTTCCAGCGCTAGATGTGTGATCAGAGCGTTTTGGAGCCGGGCGCGCGCTCCTGCCGCCTTACCTTGAGCGACTCCCGGGTGCGCCAGCACCAAGAGCAGCAGCAGGATCCCCGGCGTGGCGCACATTCTCCCCAAGCTGGAAGCTCCGAGCGCTACTCCACTTCTCAGTCCACTTTTACCCATGATAGGCGAGGCGGAATGCACATGAACGCACACAACTCCTCCGTCCACGGCAGGGGGAAATAAGAACCCCCCCTCCAGCACAAGCTCTAATGATGAAGAGTAAATAAAAACCTCGCGGCGTGGGTGGGAACGCCTCTACTTCCTGGGATGCGCCCGTGTCACTAAGCGCTGGTAAAACTGCAATAGAAGAGGTGGTGGGATTAAGAGCCAGGTCCCGTCACTGTCCGCGGCGCTGCTGCCTCGCCACTGCTCTGGATCTCCGTTTCGTGCGCTCTCCTCTCCGCTCCGCTCCGTTTACGCTGAGAGAGAGAGAGAGAGAGATGTCACCGCCCTCTGGCTACCGAACGAGAGTCTTTAAGTTTCTTTATATCGACAGATCCTGTCTTACTAACCAGTCCGTCTTTATCAATTCACAAACAAAACAAGAAATAAACGCAAACATTCCACTCGTCGCGCGTCTTAGGGAATGTTTATGGCTCGTTGCGTTATGGATGGTGCGGATTTCCTCCCCTCGACCTGCTCTCTCTCTCTCCAAGTTCTTGCAGATTTAAGAAAAAATAAATTCTGAATCTTGTTTTTACGTTTGAATTCTCACTCGTATTGTAAGCTCGCGCAGTTTGAACTGTGATTTCCCCGAAGGCTCACTGACTCACGGCCGCGCGGGTTGGAGCTGCAGACGAAGACACCCTGATGTGAAATCTCACGCGTGGAGTTTAGCTTCCTGCAGACAGAAGATCTGGTAAAGGATAAAATGTCTGCATTTTGATTTTTTAGATAGTAAAAGTGAGTGGAGCCTGCATGCTTGCACCGTTTTAACCCCATCAGTTTAGATCTGGCAACCAGCTGTCACTCATTTACAGCTTGTCTGAATCTACACAGTGCTGCCTGTTTAAAAAGTTGTATTTTTTTTATTTTGGGGGTGGGGGGTCACTAAACCCTTTCAAATAGACAGATACATTTTAAAAATGATAATTTTCTTTATCAATAATTTATCCATCCATCCATTTTCATCCGCCTATCCGGAGTCAGGTCGCGGGGGCAGCCTAAGGCGAGAGGCCCAGACTTCCCTCTCCCCAGCCATTGGGCCAGCTCCTCTGGGGAAATCCCAAGGCATTCCCTAGCCAGGTGAGAGACGTAGACCCTCCACCGTGTCCTGTGTCTACCTTTAGGTCTCCTCCCGGTTGGACGTGCCCGGAAAACCTCACCAGGGAGGCATCCTGACCAGATGCCCGAGCCACCTCAACTGGCTCCTCTCAATGTGGAGGAGCAGCGAGTCTACTCCGAGCCCCTCCCGGATGACCGAGCTTCTCACCCTATCTCTAAGGGAGAGCCCAGCCACTCTTTGGAGAAAACTCATTTCGGCCGCTTGTATCCGCGATCTCGTTCTTTCAGTCACTACCCAAAGCTCATGACCATAGGTGAGGGCAGGAACGTAGATCGACCGGTAAATCGAGAGCTTCGCCTTCTGACTCAGCTCTCTCTTCACCACGACAGACCGGTAAAACGCCCGCATCACTGGGTGGGTCACCGGGACCCCCCTCTGGAGCCAGGCCTGGAGGTGGGGCACGTTGGCGAGCGCCTGGTGGCCAGGCTTTCGCCCATGGAGCCTGGCCGGGCACAGCCCGAAGAAGACACGTGGGTCTCCCTTCCCATGGGCTCACCACTCATGGGAGGGGCCAAAAGGGTCGGGTGCAGTGTGTGAAGGGTGGTAGTCGAGGGTGGGGACTTTAACGTTAAATGTTACTTAGTGCATTGTTAAGCATTAATAAACTATTAAAGTTATAACTGTGTAGTGCATTACTATGCAGCCAAAGATCTGTCAGCAATAAGCCCCGGGGATTGAGAATAAATCCAGCTTTTCAAAATATGTCATTAATCATAGAAAATGCTTTTATTTTGGTTTAGAAAGCTTTATCCTCTTACTAAATGAAAACAGCATTTTGTATTTACTCAGGTTGTTGTTGTCTGATAGTGAGATTTGACCTGATGCTCTTTTAAAAAGCAAACACAAGTTATTTGTGAGGGGGAAATACTTTGTCACAATGGTGTTGCTCTATATTTTCACACATCATTTTGGCAGAAGCCCAGAATACATTTTATTCCTGATTATTGTTTCCACAAAATTCCAATTAACTGGTGCATATGAAAAACACCCAAATGACTGACTTAACAATTTCAATATATTACAGTGGTGTGTGTGTGTGCGAGCAAAATACACAAGCACGAACACACAAGAGCTCCTGCAACTTCCATAACTCTCGACAACATTCCTGAACAGTCATTTGAGCAGCACAGCTTGGATCATGCATTGTAAATGGCAATAGTAAAATATGTGCTTGGTGCCATTTGTCATGGCAGCAGCCCTGCAGCTCAGTGACTACCACTGGAAGTAGCTGCTACCCAAAGGGACCTGTAAAAGCCTTTTTATTCTGCCACTTTATTGGGAATGGGAAAGCAATAAGGTTCACTAGAAACATATGGCACACTTGGATATAGATCAGCACTTACACAAGTTATAGTCAGTGGCAATAGGATTTTCACGGTTCAGGGTTGCAGCAAAACACAGGAACTTAGTGTTGATCGTCAACAACTTAACATGAAGTAGTTTTATATGTTGCTAAATTAGCTCCATTTGTCCATCCATCCATCAGTATATTGTACCCTGACCTATTGCAAATGTCACAATATTTGACTAAAGTGAGGTGTGCAGACTGTTTTTTAAAGGGGAAAATTATTTTATGGAGAAACTTTTTTCATGTAACCACCATCATCATCATCATCATCATCACTGTCACCATCATCATCACCACTACTGTCACCACCACCATCACCATCATCCTTATCATCATCATCATCATCATCATCATCATCACCACCACCACCACCACCACCACTGTCACCATCATCATCACCATCATCATCATCATCATCACCACCACCACCACCACCACTGTCACCATCATCATCACCATCATCACCATCACCATCACCATCATCATCATCACCACCACCACCACTGTCACCATCATCATCACCACTACTGTTATAACCACCATCACCATCATCATCATCCTTATCATCATCATCACCACCAAAACCACCATCATCATCAACATCATCATCATCACCACCACCACCACCACCATCATCTTCACCATTATGACCACCACCATCATCATCATCATCATCACCATCACCAACGTCACCACCACCATCATCATCACCACCACCATCATCATTAGCACCATCACCACCACCACCACCATCTTCATCATCATCATCATCATAAACACCACAACCACCACCATCATCACCGCCATCATCATCATCATCGTCACCATCACCACCATCGTCATCACCACCAAAACCACCATCATCATCAACATCATCACCACCACCACCACCATCATCTTCACCATTATGACCACCACCATCATCGTCAACACCACCACCACTTTCACCACCACCATCATCATTAGCACCATCACCACCACCACCACCACCATCTTCATCATCATCATCATAAACACCACAACCACCACCATCATCACCGCCATCATCATCATCATCATCATCGTCACCATCACCACCATCGTCATCATCACCACCATCGCCATCGTCATAACTATCACCATCAACACCACCACCATCACAATCGTCATCACAATCACCATAATTATCACCACCACCGCCATCCTCATCACTATCATAGCCATCATCATCATCATCATCATCATCACCACCACCATTATCATCATCATCATCATCATCATCATCACTATCATCATCACCACCACCATCACCACCATCATCTTCATCGCCGTCATCACCATTGTTATAACTATCACCATCACAATCATCATCATCATCATCATCATCATCAGTATCATCATCATCATCACCACCACCATCATCATCACCGCCATCATCATCACCACCATCATCATCACATCCATCGCCACCATTATCATCGTCATCATCACCGTCACCATTATTATCACTATCACCTCCATCATTATCATCACCTTCACCATCATCATCACTATCATCATCACCATCACCATTATAATCACTATCACTGCCATCATCATCATCACCACCACCACATCATCATCATCATCTTCACCACCATCACCATCTTCACCACTATCATCACCACCACTACCACCATCATCATCATCATCTTCATCATCATCACCACCAATGCCGTCATCATCATCATCATCATCATCATCACCACCACCATCATCATCTTCACCACCACTACCACTATAATCATCTTCACCACCACCACCACCACCATCATCTTCATCTTCACCACTATCACCACCACCATCATCATCATCACCACCACCACCATCTTCACCATCACCACCACCACCACCATCATCATCATCACCACCCCCACCACCATCCCCATCATCATTATCATCACCCTCACCATCATCATCATCTTCACCACCACCACCTCCATCTTCATTTTCACCACCACCATCATCATCATCACCATCACCACCACCACCACCACCATCATCATCACCACCACCACAACCAACATAATCATCTTCACCACTACCACTACCACCACCACCATCATCATCATCATCATCATCTTCACCACTATCACCACCACCATCGTCATCATCATCACCACCACCACCATCTTCACCATCACCACCACCACCATCATCATCATCATCATCACCCTCACCATCATCATCATCTTCACCACCACCACCTCCATCTTCATCTTCACCACCACCACCACCACCACCATCATCATCACCATCACCACCGCCATCATCATCATCATCATCATCATCATCATCATGATCATCATCATCGTCACCACCACCACAATCATCATCATCACCACTGTCACAACCGCAATCATCATCATCATCATCATCGTCACCACCACCACAATCATCATCATCACCATCACCACCGCCATCATCATCATCATCATCATCATCATCACCACCACCACAATCATCATCATCACCACTGTCACAACCGCAATCATCATCATCATCATCATCATCGTCACCACCACCACAATCATCATCATCACCACCGCCATCATCATCATGATCATCATCATCGTCACCACCACCACGATCATCATCATCACCACTGTCACAACCGCAATCATCAGCATCATCATCATCCTCTTCATCAGTCATCTGTACTAAGTACACCAGGGTTATAAATTACATTCCAGACATGCAGAAAGGTGTCTGTGTTAATGATTAGAAGCTTCATTGATGTTGACAGGTGGGACCTGTTTGATTTAAATCTCTAACATCAGAGCCTCTGTTCTCTTTGCTATCAAACAGGATCTGAAGACCCTCAGATAAAACGTTGTAACGGCCTCCAAGTCCCATAAACTATAGAAGGGGCTTTATCTTTTTGCCTATTCTTATTTTGAACAAATTTTACAAACAGATCATCAAAAGTGGGAATTATTTTCAACAAATACCAGTTTACACAGAAACCGCAGCCTCTGGAGAGCATAACATTTATTGAAAAGTAACTTTTTCAGCTCTGCGTTAAAATATCTGTTTAAATTGAGAAAAATAAAATAAAGATGCCCCCAAATCCTTCTTGCTTTCAAAAAAAAAAGTACGACAGTTTCATGTTTAATCTAACTAAAAATGTAAAATAATGGAAAATTAGTTGAAATCTTTAATAAATATCGGTAGGTATAGATTAGCTTGAATAACTCCATCCCTGCTGCTAAAGGAGAAGGATAATTAGTTGTGCATGTGTGTGCAAGAACTTTGTTTGCTTCAGGCTTTATTTTCTGTGGGAACGTGTTACCCTGGTTCTTTCTGTCTCTCTCTTTAAAAGTCAGAATAATCAAAGACTATACAACCTTCCTATATTCACATTTATCATTGCTACCCAGAAAGCCATAAAGTAGGCAGAAAAGGAACTAATCTCTCATTGGTCCCTTCTGTAACCCAAAGCATAAAAAAATGGGACGATAATGAGCGGACAAAGAACACAGCTGGTGAAAAACATGAGGGTATCTTGACCAATCAGCACTGATTTAAAGAATCAAACTTATTTTTTTACATCAGTCTCAGTTTCAGTGTCATTTACTGAAATGTCTGTTCTTTTAAACAAATGTTGCCATTTATAACAGATTTATCCTCTTTTGTTTGCCTTGTGCGGTGACTTCCTGGTGGATTCACCATGGAGTTTGTTTGGATTTCTTTGCAACGAAGACAGAAAAAATGTTTTCGATCTTGATGTTAAGCTACCCTAGACTCATTCTCTCATTCTGCACAGAGAACTAGTCTGGCTACTCACAGGCAGAGAGGCACACGAGGGGCGGGACTAGCCAGCTCAAAAATAACCAATCAGAAAAAAGACTAAAATGCAGACTGTACCATGCGAATCTGTAGTGTTTTAGCTGTAGTCTGGCGACAGCGCAAACATCTTTCTTTTCAGAAGAAAAGCTTTCAGTGCTTCTACTTGTTGTGGTTTTAAAGAGATTCAAGTCATTTAGAACAGAGGAAGGAGCCACAGCAAACTCCGCTTCAGTCGCCATGTTTATGACAAACTTGAAGTTATGCGCTGTGTCTCAATTCAGGCTCTGCATCCTTCGAAGGACCCAGCCTACTCGGCCGACGAGGGCTGGGTCCTCCGTCGGCCGAGTAGACCGGATGTTAACGGCTGTGAATTTGGACAGGCCTCGCCTTCATGAATTCCCGCCACTCCCTCGGCGAACGTTCCGTCACCTAGCAACCGTGGAACCGCTGAGAAGAAGGGAGAGGGAACCTCAAACGATGGAGCTCGAAGTTTTATTTAGCGTTTTATTCATTTCGACCGTTGGAGAGCTAATTCAGAGAAAATACTTTCGACAAGCTGAGCCTGAGCAAAGATGTTTTTAATACTTTCTAAGGGTCTTAATTTGACCAAAACCGATTTACCACCTTTTAAGACTTTTCAAGACCCAGCAGATACCCTGTAATATTAAACAATTCACGTTTGTAAACAAAAATAAAATTCAAGAGTTCAATACAGAGCTGATTTTATTTAGATATTTCTTTCATATGTACACGTTTAATCTTTCGTAACCATTTTTTCTAGCAAAGTAAAAAGCTTGTCAACATTCTCCCTTCTCTCCTGTGCCCTCTGCTGCTCTGCTTCCCTCTGCAGCCTCAAGTCCTCCCTGATCAGCTCCAGAAGCTGGTCATTGCTGTCACCTTCCCCTGGATGCCCATTTTCTCCAGAATAGTCTTAACAAACATGTAAGACAAACAACAGGAAGAGAAAAGATAGAGAAAAGAGGACAACGAGTTATTCCTTTCATGTTTTCGCAGAAAAAAATAAACTCAAACGACAGTTTTTAAAATATGAGGTGTTATTGTACCTCCATGCCACAGCCGCCGAATACTTTGCTCCAGTGAACATGTGGTCCATCTTTGCCCTAAGCTTAATAAAGTCCGTGGTTTTCTCTTTTGTCCCTAAAATACAAACTCCTATTAAAATCAGGGGGAAAACTTAGCGGGTGAAGTACGACACCGAGCGGCCGAACATACGAGCCGAGACCGCAATACAAGCACTTTTACTGTAACATTCCAAACTAAAATAACGTTCATGTATCACAAAAAGTCCTTAACCTAACAGTTTTCAAGTTTATACTGACATTTATATGCGCAAACCTCTCCGACAGCTCCCGCTTCACTGTCCGCCATTGTTTTTAAAAGTTCTGCCGTCCGGCCCGCAAGGCATCTTGGGAAATGTAAACCACTGAAGGATACACTGAACCCATCCTTCACACAGGCGACAAGAAGGCTGGATTCGTCGACCGCATTTGAAGGAGTCTTTGAATTGGGACAGGCCTAGTCGCGGCGCTGTGACGTAACCGGCCGATGAAGAATGCAGACCCTGAATTGAGACACAGCCATGGTGTGTGATGTACGCTGCTCAGCGCTGATTGGCTCGGTTAGAATTCACATGGGGTGGGATTATTTGAATAGGAGGGTTCCCAGACGCTTTCTCTGTGCAGAATTAAACAGAGGAGGCTAATGCTACGCTTAATGCTAACCCCTAAGCCTGACCCTATTGTTATAAATAGCAAATTTAGAAATGTCACAGTAATCCTTCAGTTGAGTTAAAAACATGATTCTACTGTAGTAACTCTGCAAATACTAAAATATACTTGACAAAATTTAAGAAAAAGATGTGGCTTGAGGATTGAATGTACGAAGAACTTTTCACTGAATATGGAACACAAACACCAAAGCGACATCTAGTGTGTGATGGTTGTAGCTGCAACAATAGACAAGGTTTCCATTCATCGGGAGACCAGGTGTGGTGGCAAACTAGCTGGATGAACGCATACCCACGTTGCTGGATGATATTTGGTTTATTGCATTCCAAAAAAAAAATAATAATAATAATAATAATTTTATGAAAGGAGGAATCCAAAATGATCCAAGTGTTAGTTGGATATGCCAATCCATTTACTGTCCGGATAGTTGGAAGTAATAAAAAAAAAAGGATTTTATTTAAGCACAAACATGAGCACGGTGAAAAAATGTTTGTCTCTGTTCCCCACGCATGTACCTTGATTGCACTTCCTTTTAACCTTTTTCTGACAAGAGCGCCCTCTGGGGCTAATGGCTCCATCACCACGTTGGCTGTCGATATGTGCAGTTTTTTATTTGGGTCCATATGTTGTAGACTTCATCTAAACTCACTCCGGCTTGAGGTCTTTTATGGTTGCTCGTCTTCTGAGGAGAATAACAACATCTTTTGGGCTCAGAAGCAGCTGTTTGTCTTGCCGAGTTCACCATTTTCCACAAGGCCAGCGTCTCTGTGCCAAGCGGACTGGTTCTCAACCAGCAATAGTGTGTCACACCCAGCCAGCGGCCCCGCCTCCGGTCCAGCCAGTGGCTCCCTCGTCTCAGAGCCAGAGGAGCAAGCCTGCAGTCCACCCTGCAGAGCTTGCGGGTCTCCGAGCTGAGCTGGACCGACTCCGTCAGATCCTCACTCTCCAGGAGTTCCAGTTGGACAATCTTTCCTCCCTGCTTTTCCAGTTACTGGCTCCACCAGGTCCCGCGCCACCAGTTCAGTCAGCACCAGTTCCAGAGGTGGTCCCAGAGGTCGCACCCAATCCAGTTCCGGCAGTGACCCGGGAGGTCGCACAGTGTCCGGTCCAGCCTAACCAAGCGGTCCCGTCTGCAGCAACTCCTCCTCCACTCCAGAAGCCGGCGGTCCAGAAGCCGGCAGTCCAAAAGCCGGCGGTCCAGAAGTCAATGTAAGTCGACGCCCCCAGGCCAGAAGTCGACGCTCTCTCCAGTCCAGAGGTCAACGCTCTCTCCAGTCCGGAGGTCGACGCTCTCTCCAGTCCAGAGGTCGACGCTCTTTCCAGTCCAGAGGTCGACGCTCCCTCGTGTCCAGAGGTCGACGCTCCCTCGTGTCCAGAGGTCGACGTCCCCTCCAGTCTGACGTCTCCACCGTCTCCAGTCCCGGAGGTCGCACCGTGTCCAGTTCCAGTGGTGGTCCCGAAGGTCACACCATGTCCAGTTCCAGTGGTGGTCCCGGAGGTCGCTCCGTGTCCAGTTCCAGCAGTGGTCCCCGAGGTCGCACCGTGTCCAGTTCCAGTTCCAGCGCTGGTTCCGGAGGTCGCACCGTATCCGGTCCAGCCCTTCCACGAGGCTCCGGTCCAGCCCTTCCACGAGGCTCCGGTCCAGCCCTTCCACGAGGCTCCGGTCCAGCCTTTCCGCGAGGCTCCGGTCCAGCCCGTCCGCGAGGGTCTGGTCCAGCCCCTCCAAGAGGTTTTGTCTCCGGTCCAGCCCGTCCAAGAAGCTTTATCCCCGGTCCAGCCTGTCCAAGAGGCTTTGTCCCCGGTCCAGCCTGTCCAAGAGGCTCTGTCCCCGGTCAAGCCTGTCCAAGAGACTTTGTCCCCTATCCAAGAGGCTTTGTCCCCGGTCCAGCCTGTCCAAGAGACTTTGTCCCCTGTCCAAGACGCTTTGTCCCCGGTCCAGACTGTTCAAGAGACTTTGTCCCCTGTCCAAGAGGCTTTGTCCCCAGTCCAGCCTGCAGAGACTTTGTCCCTGGTCCAGCCTACAGAGACTTTGGCCCCGGTCCAGCCTACAGAGACAATGCCCATAGTTCCAACCAAAGGGTCGACGTCTCCGGTCCAAGAGGATGACGTCCTCCCCTCCTCTCAAGAGTCCCTGTCTACGTCCTCTCAAGAGTCTCCAGTGCCCCACGTGTTTCAGTCTCCTGTGTCCTGTCCTCACCTCCTCCTCTGCCGTAGACGCTGGCCCCCAAGAGCCCATCGTCGTCTCCTCCTCTGCCGCAAACGCAGGCCCCCAAGAGCCTGTCGTCTCCTCCTCATCTGCCGCAGACGCAGGCCCCCAAGAGCCCGTCGCCGCCTCCTCTGCCGCAAACGCAGGCCCCCAAGAGCCTGTCGTCTCCTCCTCATCTGCCGCAGACGCAGGCCCCCAAGAGCCCGTCGCCGCCTCCTCTGCCACAGATGCAGGCCCCCAAGAGCCTGGCGTCTTCGCCTCCTCTGCCCTAGACACAGGCCCCCGGACTCTGCTGGTCCCTGCCTCCTCTCCATCAGCCCCTCGGTCCCTCTTGGTCCTCCCTCCGGGTCCCCCTCCTCCCACCCTGCTCTGTGTTCCTGTGAGCGTCTGGAAGCTGCCCTTTGAGGGGGGGGGGGGGGGGGGGGGTGTACGGTACTGTCACACCCTGTCCTGTCTCCCCATTTGGTTCAGCCTGTGTCTCTGTTGATTGCTCCCACCTGCCTCTCGTTTCCCAATCACCCAAGCTCCCAGTCCTCCTGTATTTAAACCCCTCCAGTTCTGTGTCTCTTGTTGTCCCGTGTGTCCGTGATTAAAATCCCTCTAAAAAGGTTTCTGTCTGCCTGCCTGCCTTCTCCCCTGCATTTGGATCCTCACCTCCGCTCCACTCACCGGCACGTCCTGACATAGTGCCCTCTATTGGCTGGTAAACATAAACCCAGTGTTGTGCCCGTCAAAATAAATGTTTGATAATTTTTTTATTTAAATATAGCCTTTAAAGGAAAAATTGTACCTTCATTATGCACACCTCTAAACAACTCGTAAAGTATTATTTAAAAAAAAACATGTAGCTTTTTATTATATTGTTCCATATTCAACCTTTAAAATCAAAAATACTGTCTGCTTTCATCGGAAACACATAAAAAGCAGCTTCAACAAGCAACAGGGAACACAAAGCTGCCTTGAATGCACACAGCGACTGGAAACTTCCGTATTCCAGCTGCTCCAATTTGAAGAAGCACTTTTCACTTTTGAGTCAAAAATTTGACGTCATTAGTGCAGCAAATTATTTGAGTTTTTTTTTGTATTGTGCCGTTAAACAAATGAAGAGACACAAAACTTCCTGAAGAACCCGCAGCCAGCACTTTAACTCTTCTACCCCTGTAGAGGTTCATTTAACCTGGCGTCAGGAGTGCCGTTGTCCGTGTTCTTTCTATTGCAAGCTACAATGGAGAGCAGGCCCCCACGAGGGTGACTAGGTTTAATCTCTTTAGCCAGTTACATAATGGCCCCAAGTTCATGTTTTAATCAGCAAATAGATGACTGTGCCCAGGGACGAATAATCACATCTATAACTTTCTAATCTAATATCCAGCTACATTCAAGTGGATTAGAGCGGGATGTGGAGGGAGGGTGGGGGCACAGGTGGTACACCTAGATGTGAGTGTTTGTGAGGGGATTTGTGTGTCCACGTGTGTATTTTGAGACAGAGAGAACAAGATAGAGAAATTGCTTCTGTTCTGAGTTTGCGCATGTGGACTTTGCTAGCAATCGCTTGCAAGAACAGCCATAACATCACGTGTCTGACCTCACCTCCGACTGTAGCTGTTGAGCTGGCGGATCGGTGATGGGTACCGACAATCTCATTTCCTAGATGGCTCTGAGTCACCCACGCCAAGTCCTGCTCCAGTGCAACCTCAAAAATGAGAGAATTTACAAAAGCGATGCAAGAAATCCCTCCTGAAAGTAAAGACAGACAGATGCTGAGATATTAGATCATCAAAGGTAATGGCTTCCTGGCACATTCACAATCAGAGAATTGTTCTGTAGAAAATTACATTCATGAATTATTCAATCTGAATTAGAAAAAAAACACTATGTACATATTCTCTCTGTGTTATGATCTCAATGTGCCAACATGAGCAAAGACAGCATAAAAAAATTAAATGCAGTGTTCAGTATTTGGTTGGGAGTTGAATTATTCCTCTAATAAAACTTTATAATTGACCTTTTTAAGGTTTGACAGCCTTGCATGCTCACTGTGAGCAAGATCAGTAGCCACATAACTTAGAAATATCACTTTCTTTCTAAAGTATGTGCACCTATAGCACAAGAAAAAAGACTAACAGCAGAAAATAGGTTTTATGGAAGGAATGTAACTCTTATTGATCAAGAAGATGACGAACATAATGCTTTAATTGTCACATTCCATCTTCACTGAGCTTATTTAGTCACTTTCAGGTTCAAGGTCAGATTAAGTGCATAAAGGATTCTGTAAAATAGTTTCCAACATCTCGACCGGAAAAGGGTGGCTTGCCAACTCCGGGTCGGGAGAGAGGTCCTACCTCAATTGGAGGAGTGGAGGAGTTTAATTATTTCGGGGTCTTGTTCACGAGTGAGGGTAGGAGGGATCGGGAGATCGACAGGCGGATTGGTTCAGCGTCTGCAGTGATGCGGACGCTGAGCCGATCTGTCGTGGTGAAGAGGGAGCTGAGCCAGAAAGCCAGGCTCTCGATTTACCGGTCGATCTACGTCCCAATCCTCACCTATGGTCATGAGCTTTGGGTAATGACCGAAAGAACGAGATCGCGGATACAAGCGGCCGAAATGAGTTTCCTCCGTAGGGTGGCCGGGCTCAGTCTTAGAGATAGGGTGAGGAGCTCGGACATTTGGGAGGGACTCGGAGTAGAACCGCTGCTCCTCCGGATCGAAATGAGTCAGTTGAGGTGGTTTGGGCATCTGGTCAGGATGCCTCCTGGACGCCTACCTGTGGAGGTGTTTCGGGCATGTCCTGCCAGTAGGAGGCCCCCGGGTCGACCCAGGACACGTTAGAGGTTACATCTCCAATCTGGTCCGGGAACACCTTGGGGTCCTGCCGGAGGAGCTGGTGAAGAAGGCCGGGGAAAGGACAGTCTGGAGCTCACTTGTTGGGATGCTGCCCCCGCAACCTGGACCCGGATAAGCGCAGGAAGATGACGACGAATTTCCAACATGCAGTATAAACTTTGTGTAAAATGGTAGAGCACAATTCTGATTCTTGGGGGTCAAAATCCTTTGCAGTTTTGAAGTTTCTCTGCTCCATTTGAATCAAAACTTTTGCAGAAAATGAGGACTCTGGAAAAGTGATTCAGCAATCCTATTGGGTGTGTTGGGGAAGGAAAACTCAAATATGCTAAGTGGTGGCCCTCAGGGATCTGGATTGGAGTCCTTTGATTTTAAATCAAACAAGAAGATACAGTTGTATGAAAAGCTGTTCCCTGGGTTTTTCTTTATTCCTTGTTTTCCGGTTTATTCCCCTGTGTCATTGTTTTGTTTTACCTCAGCGCCCTAATGGCTCATTTATATAGACTACGGAACGAATGATGTCTGTTTTCCATACCGCTTCTGGATAAACAAAAATCACGGCATTCACACCAGCTGTGATGTGGTGTGGATCCAGATGCAGAGCTCCTGAAGATTTGCGCAAGGAACCTATTTTTTGACGAGCCAGACAGGAAGTGTGATGTTTCAGCGTGATGCACCTAATTATTTTTCTAAATAAAACCTGCATTGCTTTTTTTATTATTAATTACAGCTATTTGAGTTCACAGTGTATGGCAGTTCAAGTTATTTTTACAAACATTTCTTTAAATATAATACATCATGAGACCATGGTCTTGAGTCAGAAAAGGGTAGAATGCCTTCTCCAGGTCAGGGATGAGGTCCTGCCCCAAGTAGAGGAGTTTTGGTCTCTCGGGTTCTTGTTCACGAGTGAGGGAAAGATGGAGCGCGAGATCGATATTGGTTAGAGTTAGGGTTAGCGGATTGGTGCGGTGTCTGCAGTGATGCGGGCATTGTACCGGTCTTTTGTGGTGAAGAGAGTGCTGAGCTGGAAGGCAAAGCTCTCAATCTACGTTCCTACCCTAACCTATGGTCACGAGCTTTGGGTAGTGACAGAAGGAATACGATTGTGGATACAAGTAGGCGAAATGAGTCTTTTCTGCAGGGTGGCTGGGCTCTTCCTTAGAGATTGGGTGAGAAGCTTGGTCATCCAGGAGGAACTCCGAGTAGATGTGTTGCTCCTTCACATTGAGAGGAGCCAGTTGAGGTGGCTCAGGCATATGTTTAGGATGCCTCCTGGACTTGTGAGGTTTTCCACGCACGTTTAACCGGTAGGAGACCTAAAGGGAGACCTAGGGTCAATGTTTCTTACCTTGAGGTTCCCCCAAAGTAGCTCGCTCAAGTGGCTAGGGAGAGGAAAGTCTAGGTCTCTCTGCTTAGGCTACTGCCCCCTTAACCTGACCCGGGTAGGAGAACAAAGATGGATGGATGGAGGAATGTCAAATTCCTAATAATTTGAAGCCTATAAGGAGCAAATTTCCAGAGATGTTCTTGACACAACCCAAAGTTGGTTTTAACTGGTGCGGAAAACAGAACACATCCATTCCTTACTCTATGTAAATGAGGGGTTAGTTAACAATCCACATCTGAGAACAACACTAATCACTCACACACCTGTTTCTGGTCCATTAATCACCTCCATCTGCATTTAATCTCCCCGGTCTCAGTCCTGCTCTGTCCGTGTCTCTTGTCTAGTTTGTGATCTCCTTCCTGTGTCTATGTGAGTCATCAGTGTGTTTTTAGTGTTTTACGACTGTTAGTTCGAGTATTTTCTTGTTTTCATTTTTTCTTATAAACTATGCTTTAAATGTCATTCTGAACGTGTTAATTAACTGTAATCTTTTAATGTACAGCGCCTTGTCTGGTTGTAATGCCATGTTGAATGCGCTTTATAAATAAAATGGTATGGTATGGTATGGTATGGTATGGTATCAGTAACTGCAAGTAAGTTTTGTCTGTCGTATTATGAATACTATTAAGATTTTAGTCCAGTTTTCCGACTGCCTCCTCGAATCATTCCCTGCACTTGACTCCAGTTTATCTTCTCCAATCCAGGACATTAAAATTAGCATTAAAATGATAGATAAAGTTAAAATTTCTCCCTTATCAGTAAGTACAAAAGTTTTTATGTTTGACCATGCCAAGCACAGACATACATACGTATGTGGAAGTACACGTCCCTAATTTCTGTTTCACTAAAGGTGCATTTAGCTGAATATAAGCAAGGCGATGTGAGGGCAGCCTTACCCTCAAGCCCTGTGTTCACAACTCCGTTAACTTTATTCATTGATTCATTCCTTATCTGAACCAGTTATTCATCATCAGTGGGATTTTGGGGAGCTGGTGCCCAAATCGAGCAGTCATGGGTGGGGAGGCAGCCTGGACAGGTTGCCAGTCCCATCACGGGGCCACACAGAAAGAAACGAGACAAAAAAACAGGTGCACACTCACTCACACCTAGGGGCAATTTAGAATCTCTGAGGCTTTTTTCTTTTATTTAAAAGGGAAAACATTTCTTTTTAAAAGGGAAAAGGGTAAAAAAAAAATGGTAGAATGCCTCCTCCGGGTCAGGGATGAGGTCCTGCCCCCAGTGGAAGAGTTTAAGTATCTCGGGGTCTTGTTTATGAGTGAGGGAAAGACGGAGCGCGAGATCGACAGGAGGACTGGTGCTGCGTTTGCAGTGATGCAGGCGTTATGCCGGTCTGTCGTGGTGAAGAGAGAGCAGAACCAGAAGGCAAAGCTCTTGATTTACCGGTCAATCTACGTTCCAAGCCACATCTACGGTCACAAGCTTTAGATAGTGACTGAAAGAATGAGATCGCAAATTCAAGCGACCGAAAATGGATTGATGGAATTTCTATTTATTATAACCTGTTAAAAAGCTCAGGGCCTTGAATTAGAAATAAATAAAACATTTGTACTAATTTGTTTATGGCTTTAAATTCACACAGTTTTACTAATAAAACAAAAAAACTAGTTATGTCTCCAAGCTCTGTGCGTTTCCTTTTCAATCATACTCGTATAAACTGTATTTAACTAGTTCAATTTGGAATGTTTAAAGTGCTGAGTTAACTTTATACACCCAATAACATTTAAGGGGTTAATTAGACTTAAGTGTGAACAACTCATTGGGCTAATCAAAGAAAAAAGAAACCACATCAGAGCTGAAACACAAGGCTTTACTCTATGCAGCACATAACTGATTGGTATTTACTAGTTACAGTAAGTTACAGATAATCTTTTTTTTTTTGTGGTCAAAAATCAACATTTTAAGAATGTTGGGTAAAAAGCTGATTTTCACCTTCACTTTTGAATAGTATTGTTTTTTTCAAACAGAGTTCATTAGCCTTATTCACATTTAACGTGGTAAATACAGTATTGGATGCATGGAAGATGATTTTGTCTGGGAACCATCTGGTGTGATTAACCGGCCCCTGCCGCAGGGAAAGTCGACCTTGTAAGTCTGCAGTTCTGTTATCACACAAACTCCCTATTGAAGTCCAGACAGAGTGTTTCTCTGAACCTGGGAAAGTTTGCTGTCTGTGAAGGGGTGGGTGTGGTCATCTTTTAATGTGTGTGTGTTATGTCATCTTTGAATAAAACCTTTTGAGGAGCTCCGGCTCGTCGAGAGACTACACAGACCTCCCGCAACTGTTTCTTTTTTCTCTCCAGTTTAGCAAAATCTGATTATTGATTATTTGTGTTTTTTGGTAAATGGTATTAATAACAATAATATCTCTAACCCCCTTGTGTGTTTTGGACTTTCTTTGAGGTACACCTGGATTGAATAAATAAAAATACCTAACAAAGATTTTTATTAGGAATGCAGTATGCCGGCATCAATATCGATATTGGCCGATGTTAGACAGGTTTTAAATATTGGTGTCAGTCTGATATGTGAAATTGGGGTGATCTTAACAAATAATATTTGTTTTTTCATCTAGTAAACATATTGCATAATTGTTTGGTTATTTGACCATGGTAGCAATCATCTTAGAAGCGTTAATGTGTGTGTGTGAGCTTATGATAATGATATATAATTGTTATATTTGGGGTGTTTTTTGGCAAGAATCTCCATCCATCCATTTTCATCCGCTTATCTGGAGTTGGGTCGCAGGGGCAGTAGCCTATAGCTTGGTTTATGCTTGATGCATTCACTTTCCGCTTGTGATGCGGCTCGCGGATGGAACACGCTTCACAACTTGCAGCGTTTATGGTTCGTGCGGCTTGTCTCTACGGTGAATCAATATTCTCCCAAAGTGAATGGGGCAGCATGGAGCTCTAGGCATGCATCCAACACTACACCATAGTAGAAGTAAAAACTGTTGTTTACAACATGGCATTCCAGCATTTTTTAACAGCGTCCTCGTCTTTTCCGACAGTGCGAGCTATTTCTCTCCAAGAATTATTAACAACATGTTGATCACGGTGATCTTTGAGAGCTGAATCATACAAATGTCTGTATTTACGAAACTCTGCATACTAGTTCTTGCCGGTCCGCCATGTTTTTCCGCGTCCGACCATCCGCATGGTTAGAAATTTTCCTAGGTGCGCGTTGCGTAAATTTTGGGCCGTGCAGAGGCGCGAGGGAGGGACGTGGTTGGTAAAATGATGCAATTTCGCCGCGCGGAGCCGTGCGGACCTCACGGACACGTCAAGCATAAACCAACCTTAAGGCGAGAGGCCCAGACTTACCTCTCCCCAGCCACTTGGGCCAGCTCCTCCGGGGGAATCCCAAGGCATTCCATGGCCAGGTGAGAGACATAGCCACTCTTCGGAGAAAACTCATTCCCTGACCCGGAGAAGGCATTCTTCCCTTTTCAGAATCAAGACCATGGGGGCTGCATGGTGGCGCAATTGTTAGCACTGTTGCCTCGCAGCACGAAGGTTGCAGGTTCGAAACTCGGCTGCGGCCTTTCTGCGTGGAGTTGCGTGTTCTCCCCATGCATGTGTGGGTTTCCTCCGGGTTCTCCGTTTTCCCCCACAGATCACATCATGCCCTATAGGTTATAAATTGAAAGTCACTTTGGATAAAAGCATCTGTCAAATAAATAAACATAAACAGTACCGGGACCAGAGTGAATAGGGTGTGTATGGGGAGCGTGAGTGGGTGTCTAGCGTTCATTTTTGTAAGTCTTAAGATGTATGTGTATGTGTGAACATGAGGGATGGAGTGTGTGACTGTGTCTGTGTATGGCTGTATATGTCAGGTGGGGTCTTGGACTCCTCCTCGCTCCTGGTACTTCTTGTGCTGCTACACATCTTCGCCTGCCCTCCACCTGCCACATTTGGTGTGGAGTGTGGTGCCTTGGACTGCCTGAGTGTTCGCGGCTCCCGGGTCAGGGGGTTTAAGATTTTTGGCATCTGTCTGATTGATTCCGGTGGCTGGATCTGAGTCCCTGGGCTCTGTTGGGTCCCCGGCAGGGCTGGTCCCCCTTGGGTCTTCGGTCACTGGGTTCTGGGCCCGGTTAGCTTGGGGGTGGGAGGCTGCGGGCGGGCCTGTGGGCTTGTCGCTGATATCTCCCGGAGCTCTGCTGGCTGCTAGTTGTGACCCCCGAGGCAATCCTCTGCGCCTCTCGAGAGGGGGCTGGGGCTTTTCTGGTTACAGTCTCCCTGGGGTCACTGCGCTCTGGGGCAGCTCCTGGATCTCTGGGACTTGGCGCTCACTCCATCTCCTACACATCTTTGGGGGGCAAATCTGTGGCCCCTCACACTCTCTCTTGGAAGCTCCTATAGAGAAACCTTACATATACAAGCGCATGTACGCATGCAGGTGATCACATGGTACTCTCATAAGTATGGACTTGGGCATTTTCAACACATGTCTTAAGGCTGTGGTTGGCACTAAATGCACTGTGCACTTTATTATCGTGTGAGTGTTCAGTAAAACAATGGTAATTTTATGTTTCCTCATTGACGCAGTGAGAGCTTGCTCTAGTTGTATTGTTTTGTGTCCCTTTTAGTTGTTTTGTTTTTTTCTCTTTCTGCAGGTCTAGAAGCAGACTCTTGTTCATCATTGTTTATTTTTGTGGGAAAAAAATTGATGCACTGCTTTTAAATATTGATTCAGTAACACAAAATATTGTAAAATTTTAGTGCATTGCTATTTTCTTACATTCCTTCTTATATTATTGTAATATCTGTAAATATTGATTATTGGTATAACAGCAATATTCATATCAGATATATATATATCTGATCATAATAATTAACATTAATATTGAATATCAATATTGGCACACATTTTCATATTGGTGCATCTCTAGATATATATAATAGAGACAAACAGGTTCAATATGCACCTTAAAGAAGGTTAAACAGAAAGATATGAATGTAAACAAGCTCTCATTTTTGTTTAAACACAAGAAACCAATAAGAAATGTAAACACAGCTAAACAAAAGATTACATCATGGTGTGGTTATATATAACTATGCATATTTTAAATGAAAAAAAATCTGTAAATATGAATTTTTCACATAACATTTTCAAGTTTTCTTTCTTGGAGAAAATTAATTTTTTCCTCCGAATCACAAAAACAAAAATGAATTGAAAGTTGTCCGGGACTTTTGAAGAATCAAAAAGCAAAAGAATAAAGAGATAAAAAAATAAAAGTATAAAAAGTTGTGAAATTGTTAACAAAAATAAAACAATACAATTCTGGCTCTGTAAGTTCTAACCTTTGGTAAAAATGGGTTAAGGACATTTTCTGTAAACCGTTAACAGAGGCTGAAGGTCTTTGGCTCTGGGCGGGCAATTATGCTGGAGCTTGTAGAATGGAATGATCATGATTAATTCTATAAGATGAATGTATAAATATCAAATTAACAATACCCACATATTTGTTTTTGTGGGCGTTGAATTATTAAAAGGCCTTTCATACATCACAAGGTCACATTTGGAGATAAAATGAAATTGGAAGGCGATGTCACACTATTCATCTTTTTATTTATTTATTATTAATATAAGAGAAATAACTGGCTCTTAAAGTCATGTGTGTTTTGATGCACTATTAAAGTCCGCTTCCAGCGTGCCTTTAAGTTAATCAGCTGAAAACAGTTATCAAATTAACCTTTAAAAAAACAAGCTAATTGTAGAAATTCAAGCAAAAATAAAAAAACACCGGAGGCCATGACAGATGCAGATGCACTCCACAAACCAGTAACAGATAACATTTCATTCCCTTCCTGTTTCTAGGTGTTAGTGTCCTGACAATCAGACCAAGTGCTTTTTGATTAGCTCATTATTAATTCATGCACACTCCCAGAACCTCAAATCACACTTAATTACAACTGCACTTCCAGCAGTGACCAATATTGATGTGATTAATGAATTAGGAGTTTGCTGCTGCAGCATCTGCTTTATGACTGAAAAGGACAGGGGGGAATTAATAATTCTTGAATATTAATGAAAAAGCTGACTGAGCTGATAAGAGACAAGAGGGAGGGGGTGGGAGACTGAGTGAGATCGTTTTTGTTTATGGTTCAATATGCACATTTCCTTATCGACTTGGTAAACAAAAACATGTCATTTTCTGTTGGCCTGAAAAATGTTGATGTTTAAACTTTTAAACTAAAACCATTTCCACATCCATATTTAATGTACTAATGACATTGTGTCAAAGACTATACAAATGTTGTGTATTTATTTCCTTTACCAACATTTACTGCTTTATCTCATAGGCGATAGGATAAGGGCGTTGGGTCAGTGTTTAGTGGTGAAGGAGTCAAGCTAAAAGGCCAAGCTCTTGTTCGATTGGCTGATCCATCTACGCTCCCTAACAGATATTGAGCTTTAGAAGAAAACTGCAGCTACAAGCTGCTAGCATGAGCTTCGTATTTAAATGGTAAAATGGTAAATGGCCTGTATTTGATATAGCGCCTTCTAGAGTCCTGGAACCCCCCAAGGCGCTTTACAACACAATCAGTCATTCACCCATTCACACACACATTCACACACTGGTGGGGATGAGCTACGATGTAGCCACAGCTGCCCTGGGGTGCACTGACAGAGGCGAGGCTGCCGAGCACTGGCGCCACCGGTCCCTCCGACCACCACCAGCAGGCAAAGTGGGTTAAGTGTCTTGCCCAAGGACACAACGACAGCGACAGACTGAGCGGGGCTCGAACCTGCAACCTTCCGATCACGGGGCGAGCACTTAACTCCTGTGCCACCGTCGCCCCAATTTAGGGTGGCCATGCTCTGCCTGACCCAGCCTTTCCACTGGATGCATGAGAGGCGTGTAACATAACCGATTTACCTGCAAGCTTCTTTCCAACTGGCGACGTTTCAGACACGAAACGGGGGCCAAAGCGTTCCATACAGCTGTTCCCATGTGGTCACAAAAATCACAGGAGAATTACAAGACCACGCGTGATTTCAGCAGTTACAGTGATAAGCAAGGAAATGGCTATGTGTATCCAAAAAGATGTGAGGTTTATTTTCTGTGTGGTTCACCTCATCTACGGACGTTGCACGAGAAATTACACATTTTTAAAAAATGTCAGGCAACCAGATATCTGCACGAGACTTTTATTTTGAATGTTTTTGAATGTTTTAACCCTCTCAGGCTCAAAATCAGGGGTACTTCTGAGTAAAAAAAAAAAAGCTCATGAAATGCGTATGTGGAGTAACCAGGTAGGTGGGTTTTAACGTAGCAAATGTGCAACGCCTGCCTCCAGAGGGTTAAACTGCTTTTATTGTTTGACTTCCTGTCTGGCTCGATCTGAACCGCAGAGTTTGAAGTGTTCGTGGCATGTACGAAATAGAGCAACGCATCCCTACGCTTAGGGGGCACGTCCAAAACCCAAATCTCACTATAATGGCTTCTAACTGCTGGGCACTGTGTTTCATGGACGTTAGGCGATGCTTACTCGTCTGATGGAAAGACCTGGTGATGGGCTTCAGCCACTGCTACTCCACATTAAAAGGAGCCAGCTGAGGTCCATGGTCTGGGCATCTGAATAGGATTGCACACAACATCTCAAACTGGGAAGAGAATACAACATAAGTTAAAGGAAGTTTGCGTCACACTAAATTAAAACCTTCAAAATTTGACAAGGGCTGAAAATAGGAAAACTCTGCACAGCACACAAGCAACTCATGCAGTACTTGAACTAAAGACATTTTTATCTGCATCCCTGAAACACTGTAAGTCCTTACTGCACATCTGGATACAGCTGCATGGTGGAAGATCATGCTAGACTCACTTAACAATGGTGGCATGGTGGGGTGGAGATTTAGACCGGCACGGTCAGTTCTGGTTCAAAGTTTCATCATAGATTTGCTGCCACTACGCTCCACCTAAGGCACCAAAATGCTGCAACCACATTTATAAACCTCCTCCACCTACTGTTAGGTGTAATACAAGCTCTGTCTATGGTGCCTAATGGGGAGTCTGTTTATTTCCTGCCTGACGACCTCAGTAAGACGACTAGCTGAGCGCTCCAAACTGCTCTTTTGTAATGACGAGAGCCTACTACACTGATTCTGTGGGATTTCTGGGTCTCTTAATTCAAAAATAACTTAGAAACAAGCCAAATAAATGCTGTTTGTAGCACAGATTGGTCACAGTCTAGAGCATAATTACCATAAGCTGGTTGTAAACCAACAAATAGTCCCTTAAGTGCTACAGTGGCCTCTCTGACTCATGTACTGCAAAATTCAAACCATAATCCTTTATTTGAAAGTAGTTTATTAATCAATAAGGAGCCCAGCTCTGCTGAACTGTGATGTTTAATTGTAGAAAAAAGGTTACAGGGCTTGACAACTATTTTTGAAAAGAAAACGAATAGTGGACTGATTCAGCTGACAGCGTTGGTGTAGAATGCATGCATTTGTATTTTTAGAACCTTTTTAACGTAGTCTTTAAGCCATTTCGCTCCAAACTCATTCTGCAGTTTTCTCTCATCACGCATCATCATCAAGGAAATCTTTCTAAATGCAGTTTTGAATTTCTTTCACAACAAATTTCAACCAACACAGGCAAAGAAATCTGGGAATAAACCCCTAAATGAACCTATAAATAAGAAGCTGTAGCTCCTGCTTATCTGAAAACAAGGGAGTTTGAGAAGACCTGGCGTTTTGGAGATAAAGTTTGCTCATGTGACAGCGGTCTGGCTGCCTGGTGAGGTTTTACACTACGCCCTCCTATCTCCTTGTCTAGTCCAGCGAAGATGAAGGAAAACTGTTTACAGCTACTCACTGGGACCCTGCTACACATTAGTGGGGGACTGACACAGCCTTCAAATACTGTGTGTGTGTGTGTGTGTGTGTGTGTGTGTGTGTGTGTGTGTGTGTGTGTGTGTGTGTGTGTGTGTGTGTGTGTGTGTGTGTGTGTGTGTGTGTGTGTGTGTGTGTGTGTGTGTGTGTGTGTGTGTGTGTGTGTGTGAGCAGGGAGACAGAGATATTTGTGTTGGTTTATTACACTTGCATATATTTTGGCATTATTGTGTGTTGGAGGAACATCAGGAGTTTGAGCAAACACCTTAAATTGTCAGAGCATCAACACCCCCTTCCACACACACACACACACACACACACACACACACACACACACACACACACACACACACACACACACACACACACACACACACACACAAACAAACAAACACACTTGTCTCTGTATCCTTGTGTGGACCCTCCATTGACTTCCATTCGTTTTTGGGACTCCACTATGCCTAACCAATACCCTAACCCTAACCATGACCAGTGTTGCTGTATTCCTAAAGCAAACCTAAACTAAAATTCACATCATATGTCTAAAAGCAATTATTAGGGTTTTCGTCACTGTGAGGACCTGGCATACAGGTGCTGGCCAGTAAATTAGAATATCATCAAAAGGTTGAAAATATTTCAGTAATTCCATTCAAAACGTGAAACTTGTACATTATATTCATGCAATGCACACAGACCAATGTATTTCCAATGTTCATTACATTTAAATTTGATATTCATAAGTGACAACTAATGAAAACTCCAAATTTGGTATCTCAAAAAATTAGAATATTCTGAAAAGGCTGAATATAGAAGACACCTGCTGCCACTCTAATCAGCTGATTTACTCAAAACACCTGCAAAGGCCTTTAAAAGGTCCCTCAGTCTTGTTTTGAAGGCACCACAATCATGGGGAAGACTTCTGACTTAACAGCTGTCCAAAAGACAATCATTGACACCTTGCACAAGGAGGGCAAGACACAAAAGGTGATTGCTAAAGAAGCTGGCTGTTCGCAGAGCTCTGTGTCCAAGCACATTAACAGACAGGCGAAGGGACGGAAAAAATGTGGTAGAAAAAAGTGTACAAGCTCTAGGGATAACCGCACCCTGCAGAGAATTGTGACGACAAACCCATTCAAAAATGTGGGGGAGATCCACAAAGAGTGGACTGCAGCTGGAGTCAGCGCTTCAAGAACCACCACGAGGAGACTCATGAAAGACATGGGATTCAGGTGTCGCATTCCGTGTGTCAAGCCACTCTTGAACATGAAACAGCGCAAGAAGCGTCTCGCCTGGGCCAAGGACAAAAAGGACTGGACTGATGCTGAGTGGTCCAAAGTTATGTTTTCTGATGAAAGCAAGTTCTGCATTTCCTTTGGAAATCAAGGACCCAGAGTCTGGAGGAAGAGCGGAGAAGCACAGAATCCACGTTGCATGAGGTCCAGTGTAAAGTTTCCACCGTCAGTGATGGTGTGGGGTGCCATGTCATCTGCCGGTGTTGGCCCACTCTGTTTCCTGAGGTCCAGGGTCAATGCAGCCGTCTACCAGGAAGTTTTAGAGCACTTCATGCTTCCTGCTGCTGACCAACTTTATGGGGATGCAGACTTCACCTTTCAACAGGACTTGGCACCTGCACACAGTGCCAAAACCACCAGCACCTGGTTCAAGGACCATGGTATCCCTGTCCTTGATTGGCCAGCAAACTCGCCTGACCTTAACCCCATAGAAAATCTATGGGGTATTGTGAAGCGGAGGATGCAATACGCTAGACCCAACAATGCAGAGGAGCTGAAGACGACTATCAGAGCAACCTGGGCTCTCATAACACCTGAGCAGTGCCACAGACTGATCGAGTCCATGCCACGCCGCATTACTGCAGTTATTGAGGCAAAAGGAGCCCCGACTAAGTATTGAGTGCTATACATGCACATTCTTTTCATGTTCATTCTTTTCAGTTGGCCAACATTAGAGAAACAAACATTTTTTCATTGGCCTTTAGAATATTCTAATTTTCTGAGATACCAGATTTGATGTTTTCATTGGTTGTCACCTATAAATATCAAAATTAAACGTAATAAACATCGGAAATACATTGGTCTGTGTGCATTGCATGAATATAATGTACAAGTTTCACGTTTTGAATGGAATTACTGAAATATTTTCAACCTTTTGATGATATTCTAATTTACTGGCCAGCACCTGTATGTCCTCAGAATTTCAAAATGTCCCCATGTTAGAGGTAAATAGTCAAAAATGTGTCCTCACAAGTGGATGTGAGACATGCACGCACGCACGCACACACACACACACACACACACACACACCCCCCTCCAATTTCCATCAGCATGGTTTTCAGTTGTGTGATTTTCTTGATCTTTGGTCACTTTGGATAAAAACATCTGCTGAGTGACAAACCTAGATATAACTGTGTTGCATGCATGTGTGTGTGTGTGTGTGTGTGTGCATAGGCGGAGATCCCGGGGGGACGGGGGGGACGCATCACACAAAGTTGTCCCCCCCACAAAAGTTATTGTACATGTATAAATGCTATCAGTAAACCTGTATTGTCTTCTAAAACCACAACGTAAAAGTTAGTCTGCAAGTGCAAAACAATGTGTTTTTAATTGTTGAGAAATTATAGTCCCCCCCCCCCCCCCCCCCCCATTCCTCAAGTTGGTACGGTCGGTCCACACGCGCTGTTTCCAACGGGCGGGACTGCCGGCTCTGCCCCGCTCACAGCTTCACAGCAGCCCACAGGCTCACAGGAGGTGGGAATCAAAAAGCCAGCGGTTTCCAGCAGTAAGTCATTTATCACACGCTTGTTCTACAAACTTGAATATGTGTGTCAAATGTGGTCATAAATGTCAAACATAGACACCAATTATCTTTAGATTTTGATCACCGGTCGGAGATCCCTTTACGACAGACCACCACCACCGCAGTAAAAAAAAAAAGTGGTCACTTCATGTTCTCTGGTCAGTCCAGGATTATTCCGCTACTGTTATTCCATTCACTAAGGTGATCAAAAGTTCCTTTTTCCAGACACGTACGCTTTCACGGTCTGCCCCTGGAATCTGCGGAGCATTTATAGATCAATGAAAATGTCCGCGTTTCATCCTATTTAGCAGATGAATATGGTAGAATCAAAACTAACTGGTCCGATGTACGGAAAACCACAGCGTTTAACCGCTCTTATCCCGTCTTCCCCAGGCTCTGCAGATGTTTACAATATGTCAAAGTGCAGGTGCACCGTGCAGCTTAGGGATGAACTGGTTGCAGCAAATGTGTGGTGGAGGCACGTTGCTCAAAGCTCTCAGTGCCAAAGATCCCGTTGGCCACACAGACCCCAAAACACTATGAAAACTGAGAAAAGTGAGAGATCGATTAAACTGAGAGATAAACTATAGAGTATGTATATGTTTAGTGTATTTGTAAAGTAAATGTTTTTAATTTCTATTATTAAAATGAAACAAATATTTCAAGAATATATTTTTAGATTTTGTGTAGCTTTTCGTTCAGTAGGACTTAGATAGTTATTAAATATTACAGAGTTATTCTCTAATAGTCTACAAACATTTCTATGATTTATTAGAGATTTCAGTCATTTTGATACTTGACTTGTGAAAGCTGATTTGGAGGTTGTTATTTTTTCTAGCCATATTTAGAAGGAAAATTTCAAATATATTAAAATCAATATGGAACTATTTGGATTTTAGTAGCTTTCATGTTATGTGATTTAATAAAATTTTAATTTGACTTTTTATGTTCTCTCTCTTTGTTGTGAAAAAGTTAGATATGTTTTACTACTTAAAATTAATGCTTTGCATACATCCACACGTGTAGCTGTTGGTCAGCTAATGGCCATGTCATTTCAGGACATGTTGCTTCAACTATTAACAATCTACTTTAAAATCTTTATTCTGAATTGCTTATTCCGATTTAGGCCACAGTCTTGTTATTGAAATGACAACAAAAAGAAATGATGCTTATGGAGATGTACAAAATTGGCAAGATATTGATCCTCCAGCTCCGTTCTAATGACAATATCCCATCTGTGTGTGTGTTGCTGTCCAACTGTCTGCAGACCAGGTCAGTTGAAATGGCAGAGAAACGAAAAACGGCAGACATCAGGTCGTTTTTTTAATGCTCCAGAACGTCATGTAAGTAGAAACTTGCATTTTGATGAAGACATCTATAAGAAAGAAATGAAATGCCCATGAAATTGTTTCTAAACGGTTTAATTAGGCAAAGTCCAGTCACTTGAGCACAGGCAGCCAGAGCCTGTCAGACACAGGCACAGAGTCTCAGGTCAGTCTCTTATAAGGACATACAGTGTTGTATGTAGAGAGCATGTTTTTTCATGTCCCCCCCAAAGACTACTCTCTGAAGTTTTACTGTTTATTGTCCCCCCCAAAATTGAAATGGGATTTCCGCCCTTGTATGTGTGTGTATGTGTGTGTGAGAGAGTTTTAACGTGCACATGTGCGAGGTTGCTGACATTCAAAAGAGGTGTAAGGTCAAGGTTCATGTCAGCCCAACTCAGCTGTCACCCTCTGAGCTCTGTCTAAAATCCCTCACAGCTCTTTCAGCTGCTGTCTGAACATCATCAATCTGGCACAGCTTGTGAACCTGGAGGCTGTGGAGGTTACACACACACACACACACACACACACACACACACACACACACACACACACACACACACACACACACACACACACACACACAAAGTTTATGCATCAGATATGTATATGTGGTCGAAATGTTAGTAAAAGACAAAAATGACATATTTTGATCCAGAAAGCAGCGGCAAAAAGATTTTCTCTTAATTTTTGCCACATTTGTTTCAGTATTCTTAATATCAAATTCAGAAATTGTATAACTTAATTGTAATCCACAGCATGTGATAAAAATGACACAACAGATAAACAGCTACGGATTACAGCCCATGCTGATGTATAACTGAGGAGAGCAGGAGACGGTACAAGGGCACTTTGGCAACTTTCATTTATAAAACTGGGTCATCAGAGACCACACCAACAGCCCTCATCATTAATGCTCTCAGGCAGCTGTGAACACGCAGGTAATAAACTTTAAAGTTCCCTCTTAATTTTGCAGGGCTTAAGTGATTTTGAGAAAATAGATTTTGTGTGAATTAATCAGTCAGTGATTTATGCTCAGATCACCAGTATTAGAAAACAAATTATTTTGAACACGACCTGCAGGAAGGACAATGTCAGCCGAGCTCGTGGCTAAAGTTACTAAAAGATTTTCTTTATTAATAAAGCTGCAAATAGATACAGTATATTTTAAAGTGGATATCTAAGGTGATGGTGGCCCTGGAAGACTTTCCACAGCTTCCTCCTGCGTTTCAGTAGATGGCTGGGTCTTTAAAGGCCCTGTAAAAAAAAAAAAAAAAGGGAACTTGGGAAGCAACGTAAACCATTCCACCCATCAGCAATGACATCTCCCCTTAGCAGATGAGTCTTTCTGTTACAGGAAGTATTTGAAATTACTATGAGATACTTTTTCTCAAGACTTTAACTCAAAGAAACATTGTGTAGTGTGTACCGTTAATCTGTGAAAAAATCCATCGAAATGTTGTTGAAAATGAATGAAATGATGTCCATTGGCATAGATGTGCTCTTCACATTGGTGGGGACTTATAAATCTAACACCAACTCGTTTTTGGCCCCATGCATCACGTCGCATTGCAAGCACAGGAGTCTTACAAACGACTAGAAAGGTTTCCTTTGGCGCTGCAAACAACCAGCGTAGTTTGTCTCCGGTGAGTAGCGATGGGTACCGAATTCGGTACTTTTTAAGGTACCGACCGAATTCCATAGTACCGACTGAGCACCGATTCACGTAATTTCAAATGGTGCCTCGTTTCGGTACCCGTCCTTCATTACGAGAACTTGCCTAGACAGCTGCGCATGTGCAAGAGCGTTATGTCGTCAGTCGCTGCGAGTGAGATGTAAACAGAGCAGCATGGTAGAAAGAACGCACGCTAAAGCTTGGGTCCACTTCACTAAATGTGATGGGTAACTGGGTGATGATGAAACCAGCGACAACGATCTAAGTGAGACATCCTCCTCTTAATCTGCTCCAGTAGGTAAATAAAATATTTAAGATAACGTTAGCTTGATATGTTAGCTTCCATTCCGCTAATAGTGCGTTCGCTTTCTCCTCTGAACTCCGAATTTCCGACTAGAAGGACATGAACGCGCTCTAAAGTTTGACTTCACATCATCGTTTTAATCTGCTCCAGCAGCTAAATTAACTGTTTAAGATAACGTTAGCTTGATAAATTAGCTTCCTATGCCACCATTGTTATCATCTAATGGTGCGTTCGTTTTCTCCTCGGAAATTCTAACTTCCCAGTAGGAAAAATCTAATGAAAAAAGACGGCAAAAGGAATGAAGATACACAGTAAATTTAGTTCACAGTAAAGATGTTTGCTTCAGTTTAATTATCAGCTTATAAAACTACAAGGACAATGTTAAAGTACAAACAGTTGAATGTTATTTATCGTGATATTTATCAAATATGGTTATATATTGAGAAAAATATATATCTAATTATAAAAGAGAATTAAAACATTAAACACTCAAAAGTATCTAAAATTGGTACCGTTAAGTACCGGTATCGATTCCTAGGTACCGGGAATTAGTACCAAATCGATTCAAATGTCAAAGGTACCCATCCCTACAGGTGAGTGTCCCGTGACAGCATGCGCAGCCAATCACACTGGGCATATGCGTTATGGAGGTAGGACTTGAGGAGAGTACTTCATTTAACTCTTTCTGCACCTCTAGGCTAACCAGACGATGAATGGCTTGTTGCTTTTTAGCGGAGGCGGTCAAATTATTGGTGGGACCTTTTGCCAACATATTGGTGGGGACTATTTGGTCGACGCTGGATATTGGTGGGGACACATCACCTCCGTTCATGACAAACCTACGCCTATACGCCCAGTTATTGAATAATATTGGTGGCTTTGTAACATATAACCATAAAAATCAGTTCTTTATTTTTCTCTTGATCCCAAACATGGTGTCAAACTCTTTGTTTGTTGTTTCAATCAAACGCCTTAGCAAGAGTAACACACCAGAGAGAAGAATCCCACGGCCTGCGTGTGGGATGGGGGCTGAAAACAGCTGGTTGACACTACCACATGGAGCCTAAAGGGTGCAGAAAGACACGTGCATATCAAGCCACCTCTGTGATTGCAGTGAAGTGTGTTGGTTGTGTTTGTCTCCAGATGCAGACACAGCTGGAGACAGTATGCAGTCCTGCCTGAGGAGGCCTACCTGACAGCATGTGTTCAGCAACAAGACCTTGTCATTAAGGCTTGGCCTTGACCTAACCAGGGTTAAAACATGCTGCTGGCTAGATCAGTCCAGGAAACAACACGCAGAGGGAAAGTCTCCTTTGAGTTACGTTACCTGACAACAAAAGATCTTTTCCCTTGTGGGGAGAACACTACCAATCCACTTTGAATGTCTTTTGCAGCCTGTAGATAAGACAGTCATTTTGAAATGGCATTCACTGAGAAACGTTTGCTGCTCTTTTTTTTTTCTTGCCCAATCAGTCACGTTGAGTTTAATAATGTAGCGGTCTGCGCTGCCCTCTAGCGGGGTGTGTGTGTGAAGCAGCAAAGAGTCGACAGGTAGCAGACATAGTACACTTTTAATAGCCGGATGGCTCCCCTTTTCATCCTCCCACACATACAATTAACTCACGGTGCCAACAGGCACCGGACAAGAACAACACAGCGTGAACTCCAAACTGAAACAAACAACACTAACATAACCCTGAACAAAAGAACCCTCAGAAAACCACAAACTGAATAAACGACCCCAATTTACGTCCCCCCCCCCGCCGAGTGCAATGCGGCCTTGCCGGCCTGTCAGTGGCAGGGCCGCCACATAGCCCCCCCCAAAAGGGTTGAGTGTCCCACAACCCTCAGTCTCCCATTTCAAAGTCCTGGAACCAGCCCGGCCGGCGCCGAACGCGCACCGACCTCCCTGGTCCCACCGCCCGCCCCCCAAGTCTATCCACAGGCCCATCAGCAGCCGGTTGCCCCCCCGGTCTGTGGCCGGTACAGTGCCAAACGGTCTTTGTGGAGGATCCACCCACCTACCTCGTCAAGGCAGGTGAACCCCGAAGACCACCGCAGAGATCTGGTCCAAAATGTCTGCGGGCCCTTGCCAGTGGCTCATCAGTTTGGGGGACAGGCCCTTCTTCAGGGTCGGGCAGTAGACCCAACCCTTGTCCCCCAAAGCCAATGAGGGTCCATGAGCTCTTGAGTCGTACGCCCTCTTCTGGCGAGCTCCAGCCACTAGCAGGGTGGTCCGAGCCAGCTGGTGTACTTCTTCCATCCGCTCCTTTAGGCGTTGCACATAATCCAGTTCGGGCCCCCCACAATCTCTGGTTCCGGAGCCGGCCCAAACATTAGATCCACTGGCGTCTGGAGCTCCCTCCCAAACATCAGTGCTGCAGGAGTGCTCTGGCTGGACTCTTGCACCGCAGTGCGGTACACCCAAAACACCACAGGCAAATGTAAATCCCAGTCTCTCTGATGTTTACTTTTGAGGATCGCCAGCTGAGTCGCCAGAGTGGGGTTAAACCGTTCCACCACCCCTCACTCTGGGGATGCAACGGAGTGGTTCTAGTCTTTGTCACCCCCAACCGCCGGCACACCTCACCGAACAGCTGGCTCTCAAAGTTTCTCCCCTGATCGCTGTGCAGCTCCTCAGGTACTCCAAAACGAGAGAACATCTCGTCCACCAACCACTGAGCTGTAAATGCAGCACTTTGATCCGGCATCGCGTACGCTTCTGGCCACTTGGTGAAGTAGTCCACGGCTACCAGAACGTAGCGATTTCCAGCCTCTGTAGTGGGAAAGGGCCCGAGGATGTCCTCCCCGACCCGTTCCATTATCTGGCCAGTAGAGAGCTGCTGAGTGGTGTCAAATATGAAAGTGGTCAAGTTTTTAACTCAATAATCACTGAGATCATTGTTAAAGCTCTAGCTTAAAGTTTTAAAAACTATTTAGTGTTACTTTAAAAAAGAAGAGTCAGCGAAGGCAGCGCAAGAGTCATTTTGCTCTTAGCCAATCCGAGGCTAGATGTTCACATATCATGAATACTAATGATTAGGACTCCAAATCCTGCCGTTTTCTGCTTCCCGCTCCTCCAGCTAACTTCTACTTCAGCAGATTTATGAAAATAGCCAGCGTATGCCATCTCCAACTGGTTGAGCACATTGGAAAAAGGGGCCTGGCCTTTTTGGACAGAGAGAAGAAACGTTTTGCTGTCATTTCAGAAATCTTACTGAAACCTTCCTGTTCTGTCGTCTTCACATGGAGATTGAAAAGTATTTGTTATTGTCAAACACACAATCATCTAAGTGAGAACATCACTGTAGATGGGACGACTCATCAAGAGGCTGTGAGAGTTCCAACCCAAAGATCTTAAACTCAGTCCTATTGCCACAAAGTGACCTTAATTCTAACACACGCACACTATAGGAAATAAGAAGCCTTCACACAGAAATGGAATGTGTTGCTGAACCTTGCAGACCAGTTGTGTCAGAGCTGAATCTGTGACAACCTCCCGACACCTCGCTTCCGTCTGAAGTAGACGAGAATCCACCACCTGGTGGAGCGAGGTCTTGCTCTGTGTGGAAACATACAAGCAGAAAAAGGAATGCCCTTTGGCCCTCTTCACAGAGGCATTCAGTCGTTCTGAAAGACAGGTCTTCACAGAGCAAAGCAACGTGATGAAAGGATTGTGCAACTTTGTCCACCAAAAAGGTTCTTCCTGTTCTCTCTGAAAGTAAAAACGGATTCAATAAAACCCGAAACATAACTGATGTCACTGTTTTGTGACAGTCTTGATATAAACGACTGATTATTATAGTTATTGTAAAAGAATAAAAGTCCTATTTTGCCAAACTGACACTGAGGTGCCTTTTGTATCACCTTTCTCTTTTTCCATAATAAATGTTATTTCTGCTCCAGAATTCTTAGCTGTAGCAGAAAAACACACCGCTGAAGGAGTAATATAACGTTTTAGTTTGGTCAACTCCGTTATAATGAACCCAAAGTCGAAACGATAAAGTCTGATTAATTCTTGGCTCAGACAAACACCTTCTGTGTATCATCACTGATATTTACATCAGAGCCATTATTGTGTTTCTATTTGCTTTCCCTCGGCGGTGTTTGCAGTCCTAATGCACCGGGGCTGTGAGTCCGTGACTCAACATCATTCGCTGGATGAGTTTTAGCTTGCTGTTAAATTGCAGCACCAGAATGGTATAATTTCTTGCTTCTATAAATACAGGAATAGCTCCAGATTGGCCTAACATCGACAATAAAGGCACTGAAGCATTAAATGGAGGCACACTTATCTCCTGTGTTCATTTCTTTCTTTCTTTTTTTGGATGAAATGTTAGAGCAGATCATGGCTGCTGGGTTTGGAGATGAGCGGTCACAAGCTGCTTCCAAGAGAAAAGTACAAACGATGAGGCAAAGGGACTGACTAAGTGTAGATCTGATGACTTAGCTGAATGAATGACTGGAACGTTTGCATCTGAAGGACTTATTGCTCACATTTTGTTGTACAAAAATGACTGGTGATAGAATCCTCGCTCCTTTCCTTCTTTCTTGTTCCCCCTCATTACCTAATAAAGGCCTTAAAACTAATTTACAGCAGCGAGGCATCAACAGTGCATTTAGCAGCCAAAGATGCAATTTCTGACAGAAATGTGGGGTCGGGAGCAACGGCAACCACTCTTATCTTCCTCTCTCCTCACAGTGTTTCTCTTCTCTTTTTCTCTCCTTTGTTTCTTCATGACTGAAGTGCCTTTTGCCTGTTTTCACCATCTTTCCTCTTCCAGGGCATTCTGTTGCTACTTCACTATTCACTAATCATCGCATTTTATGGAAAAATCTTGAAAACATTCAGAATGAGTCCATTCATAAGGCTTTCTTCAATGCATTGCTCTTCGGGTTATAATTCCTGTTTCTGTGCGGTGAAGGAAATTAGGTGCCTCAGTAAAGCTCTAGACAGACTGTCTGTGAGTGCTTAGATTACCATTAACACATCTTTTATTTCATGTGGAAGCCAGAGAGTCTGAGTTTTCCAGAGTCGAAAATGACTCAGCTGGAGATTGAATCCCAAAACACAATAGTGGGCAGTCCTCATACAAGAAGCTTATGAAAAAAAAGACACACACACACACACACACACACACACACACACACACACACAGAATAATATTAAGTTATATTAGTAGTAGCCTCATGGTGGGGGCCATCAGCTTGAACACTGTTGCTAACCACTTACCATCTCCCTCTCCTGATAATAACACTTTACTTTCCTTGACATTGAATGTGCTACTACTAGTTTACCCGTTTAATTATAGATTCACTAGGATACATACAAGAAATTTTATCTCTCACCAAATAGAATATTTACTAAGAAATCACAATGTAACCATAGAAGCACTTGGTATATATGCTGTGTGTGTGTGTGTGTGTGTGTGTGTGTGTGTGTGTGTGTGTGTGTGTGTGTGTGTGTGTGTGTGTGTGTGTGTGTGTGTGTGTGTGTGTGTGTGCGCGGGTTACACATATAGGACTGCATGAGACAGCACGGTTTCATCAAATCCATGCATCCTATATCTTGGCTGAAGTAATGGCTCGGGAAAATAACTTATATTTCATAAATAATGACGGTGTCGGTACAGGATCGGCTCGGGGTCCAGCGCTCCCTGATGACGTCACATTACTGCAAATCTACTCGGCTTTCACACACACGTTTTGGAAAGACATCAGCAGTTTTGTTAATAAATTCTTGTTTGTTAACACCTAAATGTTTTCTTTAAAATTGTAATTTGTTAATAAAACACCATATTATCTTTGTTTTGTAAAGAATGTGAAACTGGATAAAACCAACATCGGACTGACAACAAAAAGAACAGTTCTTATGTGAAGACATATCTGTTTGTATTAATGTGTTTGTCTCTATATTTCCTTAGTTGTTATCTAAATACATTCTTTGACTCAAAATATTGCTTGGTGTCTTTCAATAAAGTTCTTATATTTTATTTTGCCCCATTTCATCAACATCAAGAGCTTTTGAGGGTCACTGTTTATCATTTGCTTATATTTTACATTTCCTTTGGAAATTCAAACATATTTTCTCCAAAAAGTGTTGATTTTTGGACTACAGGACTACGACCGCTAAGACTACGACCGCAAATTTGTTCTGACCAATCAAAATCATAACGTGATAACGTCACTTCCGTAAGCTTCATGTTCAGCCAATCAACTACTTTGACGTCATCGGCAGTCGAAGGACCCCGAGCCGATCCTGCACCGACAACGTCTCTATAGTGTCTACGATAATGTTTTATCATATATTGTACCTATCTTTGGTCAGGGAGGTATAACATATGATAATGCAAGCCTTTTAAAACATGTTAAAGTGTTACAAGAGGAGATAAATGCATGAATTTAAAGTTCATGTTTGGAGACCAACCTTCACAGTTTGAAGGCTCACGCTGGTGAGGAGACACCATTAGTTCTAGTAACACCTTGGCTCCCAAGGCCTATTCTGACAGGATGGATGTTACAAGGCCCTTAAAGATTCCAGTCGGATGATTGGAGGATTATTTAGGAGTATTGGAATGAACAAATTGATTTCTTCTTGATTTTCTTCTTCCGACTCTTGGAGAGTACAGACGCTTTTCTCTCCTCTCCCTCCCCTGCTCCTCCCAAGGCTCTCTGTCCTGTCTGCCTGTGCACAGCGCATCTCTGCATTTTTCTGGAAACTTGAAATTATTAAACATGGATCTGGTCAGTTGGTCTCTCAACATGATTGACAAAATCGTTTCAACAATGAGATCGGGAGAAGGGGCTCCCGGATGCCCCTCTGGGACAGAGCCAGCTGGGTATATCATGGACTCCTGGAAACAGTGGAACCTGATATGCCTCTCTCAACTGTCTGTAGAGGATTCTGAAGATGTTTGGATATTCGTCGATTTGGTGTCGGGATTCCTGCTGTTTGACCTGAGCGGTTACCTGGCATACCGGAAAATTAACAAGCTTTCGATGAATATTGGCTCAATCCCGGAGCTCAGGGATGGAATGCATCGCGCTGTAAACTCAAACTTAAATAAATGTCGAGTTGAGTCGTAAGCTTGGAACTTTGACTGAGATTTAGGCTCTGGCACAGAAGGTTGACTCGATCAAGGAGAGAGTATAGATCTCTCGGAATAGATTGATAACGCCATTATTGGACCTGGAGGGGTTGAAGACCAACAGAACTCTAAGGCAGAGAGGAAATTATCTCTGCCTGTAACCAAAACAATTCTTGTTATCTGAATCTGGTGCTCTTGAAGCCTGTGAGGCTGAAGTGAAAACTCCCCCCTCAGAAGAAATGTGGAATGCTGCCGTCGCTATGGAAACCCTTTCTGCCTATCCCAGCCTGGGCGGGACTGTGACCTGTGAAGGCCGTGGATCCGTATCTAGGACTCAATGTGATCTCTAACCCATTATCTCCCTCCCCTTTCCAAACGGAGGTGAGTCCCAACCCTACCTCCCCACCTAGTGGATACTTATGCTGCATATCATCTGAAGTCAGTGTGCATATCTGTCTATGGTGTTTTTTTGCGTAGCAAAGCTATCTTCTCTGTCAGAGGGTAACTCTGAAGTGCCCCCCCCCCCCCCCCCCCTCCCACTCTATCCTCATATAAACCCCCTTGATCTATAACGGTAGCGCGACTCGTGTTGCGAGTGACCACAGTCACCAATTCTTGTCATGTGTTTATGTATGTCTTTAAATTGTGTGTACTGAAACAACTGAATTTCCCTCTGGGATTAATAAAGTATTTTTGAATTGAATTGAGTTTGAACTCAGTGGCGAAGGGTTAAATGAGTGAGTGAACCCACTATCAAGGATAAACTGCTAACTTTAAAAATCAGCTGCTCTAAATAAGAATGAAGGTCAGAAAGGAGATCTAGGATGGACACGATTAAAGGAACTGTAATGTAGAGGTACGTAGGGCAGGGCCAGCGTTTGCAGCTGTCATACGGTCCATCTGAAATGTTTGAATTTCATTTAGCTTGTTATGTGACAGGTTAGAGCACAGTCTCATGTTAGAGCTTTGTCATGAGAACATTGAGATACCTCACATACTGATGGGAGCTAAAAATTTACTTCTTTTTTTTCAAAATAAAGAATAATTTTTATCACAGTTGAAATGTACAATCCTAGAAAAACCTCATCCAATCAATGTGCAGTCCTGTTCTCACTGATTGGATAGCAATCCCACCATCAAACTGTGTGTGTGTGTGTGTGTGTGTGTGTGTGTGTGTGTGTGTGTGTGTGTGTGTGTGTGTGTGTGTGTGTGTGTGTGTGTGTGTGTGTGTGTGTGTGTGAGAGAGAGAGAGAGAGAGAGAGAGAGAGAGAGAGAGAGAGAGAGAGAGAGAGAGAGAGAGAGAGAGAGAGAGAGAGAGAGAGAGAGAGAGAGAGAGAGAGAGAGAGAGAGTGCGTGTGCGCGCACACACGAGGGTGTTGTGAACTGGTGTTGTGATTTTGCACTGATGTAGCCATCTTTACGTTGACAAAAATGTAACTAAGTGACTTTTACTTTGAGTACATTTTATTTACGATACTTTTTACTTTTACTTGAGTAAAATTTTAGGCAAGTACTTTTACTTGTACTTGAGTAAATCATCATCAAAGTATTGGTACTCGTACTTAAGTAGGAAATGTTTGTACTCTTTCCACCTCTGCATGGGCGCGCACACACACACACACACACACACACACACACACACACACACACACACACAGACTGAAGCGCAGAATACGGAATGCAGATCATCAGCAGGGGGACAGAATCTGTGTCAGTGTGAGCGTCCTGTCATTGTGACCTGATTGATCATGCGCCCTGGCTACTTGGACAAGGGAGATAACTGTTTGGCTGACTGGTTAGCGTGCATGACTTTCACCTGGGAGTCTGGGGATCACATCCTGATTGGACCATTTTTTAATATCCGCCACAGATCTCTCTGAAGAATTCACACTTCAGCAATGCTGTGCCACTCTGTGGATTTCTCTTATTTGTTTTGCAAAAGCACTTCCTTTCATTTCTCCACCTCACCCACAAGTACCTCAATTTCTGCTTCTGTGAAATTGCGCTTCCTTGATCTGCCTTGATCTACGGTCGCCAACGTCATTGGCGGAGCACTGCAACATAAGGTAATATATGTATATGTATATATGTATATGTATATATATATATATCCTGCTTTATGTTTGTATGTGTTTTTTGGACTTTTTATCACCCTGTTCTTATATTAATATATGTTATGTTCAGCGCCTTGGGCTTCCGTAGAGGCAGTGGAAGACACTCTACAAATGAAGTTTGATTAATTGATTGAGTGTGTGAATGGGTGAATGACTGATTGTGTTGTAACGTGCCTTGTGGGGGTGTGGGTGGGGGTGGGTTCCAGGACTCTAGAAGGTGCTATACCAAATACAAACCATTTACCACTGGGACAGCAAAGTTTTACACAATGCATAGCGTCCCAACTCCAAACGCCAGAGGAGAAATCTAGTAACTGTAGAATTTTTACAAATAAAGAAATATTAAGTTGTCTGTTATTGTAAATAATTGTGTGTAACCTGTAATTTGCTGTGTATATTTGGATTTTACTTTTCACCATCCCTCAAAATGGTAATTAGCTAACCCACTGTCGAAATAAAAGCAGAGTAGCTCTGTTTTGATTAAAAATACATTTTTTAATTCATTTAACAGCAGGAAATGCTGGTAGGGGAGGGACGAGTGTTCTGTGATCTTTTATGTGTTCAAAACTTAGCTTGTTCTGTATTATAACAGCTTTAAACACAACGATTATTTTAGTTCCTGCAATGCTTGAAAGTCATCCAGAAAAGAAAATGAAATGTAGAGAAACAGGCTAACTAAATAATGATATTAAATTTATTGTCTGAACGAGTCTATCTAGTATTTATACACCTTCATCTCACAACGGAGGAAAATGGAAATGAAGACAATTCTCGAAATTGAAACAAAAGCAACCACAAACACATTATGTGTAACTTCTGATAATAGTCCAAAGTGTGAGTTTTACAGAAGAGTTCACTTTTAAAATGGACATCCAGATAACACATGGAATTAGGTTAGGAGAATTTTAACCTAAGAAACTAAAGGGGATGTAGCAGTGAGAATAAAAGAAGCTAAATAACAAATGTGGTTGTGTCAACATCATTTAATAAAAGTGATAGAAATCAACTCTCCCTCGCCCACTTATCGTCTCACTTTGAGATGTTGTTCCTACTTTTGACAGCATTGAAAGCATCTCAACCATGCAGCACCCGGTGTTTATGTGCTAGATTTACATGCACATTTGTTTGCCTGTGACACCACGGAAAGAATGTTTGCAAGTGTTTCTTAACATGTGTGCGCAAACCGATAAGGCTCTGAGCATTTGAGAAATTTCAAACATCTAATGCAGGCTTGATGCCCTCGCTGCGTGATCAAAGAATACGGAAGCTTCTTTCATTACCTTTGATGGAGGAAGACGTTTGGATGTTTTTCTGCATTTCTCCCTCGCCCTCACTCTGCCTGAAGGGAGAGGAGAGCTCTGGTTATCAGCGAGCACCGAAAAACGCTTTTGAGAAGGTGGAGAGACAGCGATGATTTCAAATTTAGAAATCGTGATGGCAGGCCAGCAACACTGCTGATTCAGGGGAACTTTTTAGCCTTTTGAAGAGAAGCTGGTGTGTTTTTATCCTCTCTGCTGGGAAACCACCAAAACATTTTCACAGATATTCAAACAATAAGACCCAGTAGATTCACTTAATAATCTTTACGTATTTGTTTTCACAATAAAAGCTTTTTACATTAAATATTACTCCCATTCACAAGCTATCAAACATTGTGTCATTTTAAATATGCATGTCTCCATCATGTTGGAAGGAAGGTTACATTAAAACAGATCATGTTCTCAGCCAGCTTGGTGGTTGTCAACTTTTCTACTTTAGAAGAAACTAAAGAGAGACTGTTTACAGTCTGTGAGTCCGTGAGGTTGACAAGTCTGTACTGAGGCACTGTAATTTAACATTGGCAGGCAAAGAGCTCAACAGCTGTTCAAAGAAACAAAGCCAATAAACAGCAGTGACCCAAAAATTATTTCTTGTACCCCTAAGAAGCCACTGCATCTTTTTGCTTTACTCTAATATAGTGTAAAGAAGAATAATGGCTAATGAGAGGTGAAACGCCTTCAAGCAACTTTAAGAAGTCCAGACGCTTTTCTTTCAAAGCTCATTAGACTACAATGACCTGGATGACTGAGAACCTTCACAGACAATCAAGGGCGTAGGGACGAGTTTAATATTGGGGGGGACACATTTTGGAAATCTAACAAATCTGTTGTAGGTCAATACATACCGTAGGTCAACTTCACTGAAAAAAATACATTAAATGATTATTTCTGATTCTAACGTGTCACTGAGTGTTTCATGCAGGCTGAACATGAACATAGTCTCCTGCCGCTATCTCCTGCATTAGCTTCTGATAGAAAATCTGATAGACGGTGAAACTCTAGGATTAGAAAAGTCTGACAGATGTGACTCTGGGCGTAAGGCAAGCCCAGAAAGACAAGAAAATAACTTTTATAGCCCAGTTCACTAACATTCTGGGGTTTTTTTTTGATCGGGGACCCATGAGCCAGCCAGAAGGGGAGGAGACTTAGGCTGTTTTGACACTGTAGACCACAAGGTTCTACTAAACAGGTTAAAGGCCCTGGCTGGGATTTCAGGTTCTGCTCTAGACTGGCTCTCTTCTTATCTCACCAACAGAACATTCACAGTGAAGTCCGAAACCTTCTCTTCAGAGACTGCCTCTCTAACATGCGGGGTCCCACAAGGTTCAGTTCTAGGGCCTCTACTATTCGCATTCTATATTCTTCCCCTAGCTGGCATCATTCAGTCTTTCCCAGACATCTCCTACCACATCTACGCTGATGATATTCAGCTCTATATGTTCTTTATGCCACACCAGTTTGACAGGCTGGCCACACTTGTACTCTGCCTGACCCAGATCAGTAACTGGCTGTCTAGCAACTTTCTTGTCCTCAATGCTAACAAGACAGAGACCCTGATCGCATCACCCCAGGAACTTCAGCCAAAAATCGAGCAGGAAATTGTCTCATTTTGCCCATCAGCCAAGGCCAACATTAGAAACCTGGGAGTTATTTTTCATCCAGCTTTAAGTTTAGACTCACACGTCAAAACCATCTCCCGCTCTTGTTTCTTTCAACTGAGAAACATTTCAAAAGTCCGTAAACTGGTTTCTACTGCAGATCTGGAAAAAATCATCCATGCCTTTGTGTCATCACGCTTAGACTACTGTAACGCTCTTTTTACTGGTCTCAGCAAAACCTCCCTCTCACGCCTTCAAGCCATCCAAAATGCAGCAGCCAGACTCCTAACCAAATCCAGCAGACGAGCTCACATCACTCCAGTTTTACAGTCCCTCCACTGGCTCCCGGTAGAATATAGAATTCAGTTTAAAGTTTTAGTCCTGACCTATAGAGCTCTTAACAACCAGGCTCCAAGCTACCTATCTGAACTTTTATCCCCACACACCACCTCACGGAACCTTAGATCCACATCTGAAAACCTCCTGGCTGTTCCTCGAACCAGACTGAAAACTAAAGGGGACAGGGCCTTTCAGACTATTGCACCCAGACTTTGGAACAGTCTACCTTCAAATCTCCGTCTCTCTAACACTGTAGAGGTCTTTAAAAATCATCTAAAAACTCACCTTTTCATCCAGGTGTTCCCTCCTTAAATGTTCAAAAAGATGGCTTTGTTCGGGTTCACACCTTCACTTTGTTTATACTCATGATTTTATTTTCTACGTTTATCACTGCTATTGTTTTTCTGATGTTTTTATTGGTTAGAAGTATTTGCCCTGATCTTTATCATGTTGTACAGCGCTTTGTGATTTATATCTGTGAAAGGCGCTCTATAAATAAACTTTTACTTACTTACTTACTTTTACTTACTTAGTTACTCCCCATTAGCCGGATCCAGGTGATTACCGGCCAACGTGGACATTTTAATTATAAAAAAGCTGTTTATGTGTCAGTAGTGTTTTATTTTTATTTAATAATATGAATGTAGGATATATTTTAATAATATGAATGTAGGATATATTTTAATAATATGAATGTAGGATATATTATCTTATTCCTATGGGTAGAGATGTGTAAACAGATTTAATACAAGACTAAAGCTGTGAATATTCAGTCTGAATCGATCTGACTCTCATCAGAATATTTTAAACTACATCAGCCAACAATGCTGACCAACAATCAGAAAAATCTGTTTGTTTCTGACAGAATGAAAAAAGAAATAATTCACTTACAACAACAGCTGGAATTACGTTAATTTTCAGATGGACAAAAGAAACAAACAGTGGCCAAAATTGCAGTCTAAATGCACCAGAAAGCAGAGTTTAACACTTGTTTTTCTAATATTTCTAAGGCAGCGTGTACAGAATGTAATTTATTCTTAAACCGTACTGCCCAGCCCTACTTGTAATGGGATTACATATATTTAACTGTGTTCACTTATTATTACATTCAAATCTTCCTCTCATCGGTAACCTAAAACCATCTCATTCTTCACTGTAGCACCTACCTGCACCTCAGCAGGTCTGGTGCTCCCTGTCTCACTCTCAGCAGGTCTGGCGCTCCCTGTCTCACCCTCAGCAGGTCTGGCGCTCCCTGTCTCACCCTCAGCAGGTCTGCCGCCCCCTGTCTCACCCTCAGCAGGTCTGGCTCTCCCTGTCTCACTCTCAGCAGGTCTGGCTCTCCCTGTCTCACTCTCAGCAGGTCTGGCTCTCCCTGTCTCACCCTCAACTGGTTCCTGCTGAACTTCATCTGATCTCTAATATAAAAACAGTGGACAGGAATAAGGAGTAAAAATACTGTTGGACGACTAGTGCAACATTAAAATCATGGTTGTTATAGTATTATTTAGTCGTGTTCACTTGTTATCATGCTCGAATCTTCCTCTCATCATCAAACATCTAAAATCTCACTCCATTGTAGCACCTACCTGCACCTCAGAAGGTCTGGCTCTCCCTCTCTCACCCTCAGCAGATCTGGTGCTCCCTGTCTCACCCTCAGCAGGTCTGGCACTGCCTGTCTCACCCTCAGCAGGTCTGGCGCTGCCTGTCTCACCTTCTTCATCATTTCCTGCTGAGCTTCCTCTGGTCTCTTATATGAAAAAAGTGACATGAATAAGGTTTAAAAATGAAATGTGATGAGAATGTCACAAACAAGCAACAATCACACTTACAAACTCCATTTTTATGTGGAGATTCTACTTTTTTATTTATTTCGTGTCAAATGGTTTTTGTCTGTTACTGTCAAATTTGCCATTTTTTCTTGACTAGTAGTGTTGTTTAATGTTTAATGCTAACTAGCAAGATGTTTACGCTAGTCAGCCATTTTAGCGTTTGACCAGAAATACAATTATACTCTTGGACTAAATTATTACCAACTCACAATTCCTTTCTTTCTTTTTTTGCCCATGAGAAGAACTCGCTGAGCTGCTGCCGTATGTCTCCGACACCTGTGTCTGCCCCGGTGTCGGTACAGGATCTGCTCGGGTGCAAGATGGGCTCGGGGTCCTTCGACTGCCGATGACGTCAAAGTACGGCAAACCGACTCGGACAAAATACACTACACCTCTATACTGTTGGAAAGAATTTAGCACTTTCGTTATTAAAATAACGTTTCTTAAGACGTAAGTTTGTGTTTATAATGGTATTAGTAAAATAAAACACTATATCTTATTCATAATGTTGAACTCCTCTTTGAGCACATCCCTTGAAGAATCATAGGTATTAGCAACACCTGTGAAATTGTATTTGCAGGAAAGAAGTGTGTCCCGTTTATTTAAGTATTTTGTGTTAGAGTTTTTTGACGTCTTGTCATAGACTGTAGCTGCTAGCCAAAACTCTGGAGTTAAAAGTTTTCTGGCTTTACTAAAAAACCTGTCTGTATTTATTTGATAGATGGTATTTTTACTTTCTTTTAGACTCCAAATGTAATCATTTGGCACGTTTGTAATTCATTATTTGCAATAATGTAATTGGCGATATTAGCATTAGCATTCCTATGGGTTTTTCCATGTATATTAGCATTGCGCTAACCACTCGCTGCCAAATTGAAGCCTTTGAGATTAGAAAATCTCCTTTTGTCACATCGCAATTTAATTGCACATGCAGTTAATCGTTCAGCCCTAATATACATGCAGCTCTATGCTACAAGTGTATTTTCAAAGAGGTAATGATGGATTTCTTTGTAAAAGTTGTCCATCTTTCCAATAGAAAGATTTGCCTGGACCAACGTAACATGATAACAACGTAACGTGATTACGTAATTCCGTAAGGTTCATGTTCAGCCAATCAACTACTTAGACGTCATCGGCAGTCGACGGACCCCGAGCCGATCTTGCACCCGAGCAGATCCTGTACCGACACCGGCTCTGGCTCCTGCTTCACTCAGCCAGCCTGCTCCCTGAGGGGAGGGGCTGTGTCGGAGAAAAGTCCGCTGTGTCTTTCAAAATAAAAGCTTGCGAGTCAAATGTTTCAAAATCAATCTTCTTCTTCTCCATGTTATTGGGGGGCACAAATGCGCGTTTGTCAAATATTGGAGGGGACACGTCCCACCCGTCCCCCCGGTTCCTACGCCCTTGCAGACAATAATGGCAAATGTTGAGCTAACAATGCTAAGGGTGAATTTGAGACAAATAGTCAGCTCTAAAGATATCCCATGCTACTTTTTCAATTCAATTATTGTTAACTCAATATTACAGTGAAATGTATCTTTGAAGTGTATAATGAGTCAACTCTAACCTATTTTACTTCCTTAATGAGCCCTTCAGAACTGTAATAGTGAGCTAGCAGCAAACAGCACTACCGTAATAAGTGTAGTAAGTGCTCCCTACTGTAAAACACCTGTTGTGTTTTATATTTGGATGAGTAAGAATGATCATTAATCATGACGGAGCCCGGTCTTAGTCTGTTCTTTATTCAGCCATCTTTATACTCCCTCTAAATACCAATCTCGCGTGAGTTTGTCTTCTCACACTACGGTGGCCGGAATGGCCAGGCTGTTACATCTCCCTTCTTGTAGTAACTGCACATTAGGAATGATCCTCGTGTAACTAACTAGCAGACAGTTTAACTCGTCTTACTGTGAGTAAACTTAACTTTGAATGACAGGTATCTTTGAATGGACTTAGCATGTCAACGTCAGGTGAGCAAGTAAACGTCGTGACACTCCTATCAGTATGTGGGCTTATCATGCTATCCTCGGCAACAACAAAATCATTGCAAAACAACAGAAACATTGCAAACTGTATAGGATGTCCAGCATGTTTCAACAGAAACATTGCAAAACAACAGAACATTGCAAAACTGTATAGAATGTCCAGCATGTTTACTTTTTTTTTTTTTTTTTTTAGGGCAGCGATCCGCCTGCACGCTTTACAACAATTGCAAGTCTAGGACTTGTCTTGGTTTGATGGTGCAACCAAACCTTGTTGTGTAACCATGGGTCTGTTCAACTGGTGGCACATAGTTCATGGGCTCAGAATGTGGTTGCTGTGTGTTGTTTTCAGGCATATTTTGTGGCTCTTTAGCAGTGTGCATGTCTTTTGGGCTTCTGTGCTTGTTTTTGTGTGCTTGTGATGGTTGGATCCTCCTTATTCTCATCTAAGTGCCGCCTGTTACGCCAGAGCAATTGTCCTTCACTTGTTTGGATGTGGTAGCTCCTTTGGGTGTTGGCCAGCTTTGTTACTGTTGCCGGCCTCCAGTATCCATCTTCGCTTTGGAAACGGATAGGTGCACCAACAGGTAGGTGTGTAAATGGTCTTGCAGATCAGTTATAGTACATCTGCTGGCGGCGTTGGAATGCCTTTCTCCTGCCGTATACAACCTCTTGGTGTATTATGCATGGTTTCAGCTGCTTTGTGGTTGTGGGGAGTATTGAGCGCAGTCTGCGGCTCATCGGGAGTTGTGCAGGGGATCCCAGGTTGTCCACTGGAGCGTTTCTGTGCTCCAGCAGGAACAGATAGTGGTCCTTTCTTTTGGCTTTGGCCTTGTCAAGGATGCGTTTGGCTGTCTGCACTGTTCTTTTGGTGAGGCCATTACTCTGGGGATAGTACGGACTGAAGTGACATGCTCCAAATCCCATTCCTCTGAGAAGGTGCAAAACTCTACGGAGCTGTAGCATGGTCCGTTATCGCTAATTACAGTGTCTGGGATACCGTGGTGTGCGAATGAAGCCTTGCATTTTGAGATGACAGCAGCTGATGTGCAGTTGGTAAGTTGTTCCATCTCGAAGTATCTGCTGTGGTAGTCTACAAGGATGATGAAATCATGTGAGTTCCACGTTAACAGGTCTGTTCCCACAACCTGCCATGGTCTCTCAGGGATGGCATGCGAGATGAGTGGCTCTCTGGCATTGGAATTGCGTCACTCTTGGCATATTCGGCAATTTGTCACAGATGCTTCTATTTGCTTTCCCATGCCAGGCCAGAAAAGGATGTCACGGGCTCAGTTCTTGCTCTTCTCTATGCCCATGTGCCCGGTGTAAATGCGGTCAATCATCTCAGCTCTGAGGCTGTGGGGAATGATTATTTTCTTGCCTTTGAGCATTATGCCACCTGCTTCAGCAATCTCGTGTCTGTGGTTCCAATATTCTTGAATACTGAGCGGGCATTGTCTCCTCTCATGTGGCCAACCTGATTTAGTGATGTTTCTGAGTGTGGTTAGCTGTGTGTCTTGGGTTGTTGCTTCTCTGATCTCCTGCAATTTGGCTGAGCTCATTGGGAGATTCCTAGTTACTGTGTGTACCTGCGCTTCCAAACCTTCTGTTATGTTGTTATCGTGGTGCTGTATTGACTTACGTGACAGGGTGTCTGTGACTGGTATGTCCCTCCCAGGGCGGTGGATGATATGTATGTCATATTTCTGTAGTTGCAGTATCATCCTCTGGAGTCGTGGGGGCGCTGTAGCCAAAGGTTTGCGCAGTATAGCTTCCAACGGCTTGTGGTCGGACTCGACAATCACACTGCGGCCATACATGTATTCATGAAACCGTTTTCATCCAAATAGCACTGCATATAGTTCTTTTTTCTATTTGTGCATAGTTCTCCTCTGTGCTGTTAAGTGATTTGGATGCGTATGCTACCGGTTTCTCATCTTGCAGCATGACAGCTCCCAGGCCGGATTTTGAGGTGTCGACCTGGAGTCTCAGCTCTTTCTGGGGGTCGAACAATGCAATTACGGGGTGATGCGTTATTAGATGTTTCATCTGTGTGAATGCGTCCTCATGCTGCTAATCCCATGTAAACTCGTTTTCTCGTTTTAGAAGCTGTCGCAGAGGCACATTTATCTGAGACAGGTGAGGTGCAAATCTTGCCAAGTAATTGACCATGCCCAGTATGGTCTCCAGCTCTGCTTTGTTCTTGGGTGGCAGCATCTCTTGGATGGCTTTCACCTTTGCAGGGTCTGGTTTGATACCCTCATGTGATATTGTGTGGCCAAAGTAACTGACTTCCGGTACACAGATCTGGCATTTTTCAGGATTCAGCCGTACTCCCTTTTCTCTGGTTCACTGCAGCATGGCCCTGAGGTTTTTGTTGTGCTCCTCTCTTGTCCTTCCAAAGACCAAGATGTCGTCGACTATGGCTGTTACTCCCGGTAAGCCTTTGTACGTCTCGTCCACTCGCCTTTGAAATTCATCTTGAGCAGACTTAATTCCGAAGGGCAGATGTAGGAATCTGTATCTGCCGAAGGGCATGTTGAAGGTTGTCAGTATGGATGACTCTGGGCTCAGTTTAATGGCCCAGTATCCAGATCTGGCATCTAAGACACTGAAAAACTTTGCTCCTGCTAGTTTTGTTGTGACATTTTCTAGTGTGGGCAGTTGGTAGTGGGGTCTTTGTATGGCCTTGTTAAGGTCCCTCGGGTCGAGGCATATCCTCAACTTGTTGCTGTGTGGTTTTTCCACTACCACCAGTGCATTCACCCAGTCAGTGGGCTCTGTCACTTTGCAAATGATGTTGGAGTTTTTCATACTGTCAAGCTCTTGTTTGAGCCTGTCACGCAGTGCAATGGCGACGCGGCATGGTGGGCATGCTACGGGTGTAACATCCGGGTTGATGGGAAGGTGGCATTCGCCTGGGAATTCGCCGATGCCTTTGAAAATGTCCGCATACTCCTTTAAAAGTGCCTGTGCGTCTTCTTCTTTTGTAACTGCGAATATTAATTTGATCAGGTTCAGGTCTAGGCTGGCTCTTATGCCTAGTATGGGTGGTGCTTTTGTGTCGACTATGTGGAATTCCAGCATCGCGGAGCGATCTTTGTGCATAAACCTCATTTTGCTGGTGCCTCGTACTTTCAGCTTTTCGCCTCTGCATGACGTGAGTCTCTGTGTGGCTTGTTTTAGGGCTATGTCTTTGAAAACCCATTGGACAAGGCATTCTGGGATGGCATTTGTCTGTGCACCTGTGTCTATTTTGAATTTAATGTTCTGTGCACTTACCTGGATCTCCGCATAGGCTTGTTCGATCACCTTTCCAGGGTTCTCAGATGTGAGCCCGTCTATGAAAAGCTCTAGATCATCTTCTTCGCTTGCCTCTATCATGGTGTGCATGGCTTTGCCATGGTGCTGCGCAGCGGTTTTTGATCTGCAAACTTTTGCAAAATGGTTTGGCTTTCCACAATTTAGGCATTGTTTGCCCTTTGCTGGGCACACATCTTTTGTGCTGTGTTGACTTCCACATCTGCCACAGCCTGAGTTTGTAGGAGTGTGTTCCCTTAGTTTCGTTCCGCGAGCTGGTCGCCTGGTGTCTGGTTTTCTGCTGACAGAATGCACTGCTTCTCTGGTGTGCTCTTTATGCGCCAACATCTCTTTCATCTGGGCTTGGGTTGCTTCGTGGGAGCGTGCTATGTCTGTGGCTTTTTCTAGCGTGAGATCTGCACCATAACTGAGCAGCTTCTTGCGCATGCGTGGGGAGCTGGTCACTATGACAATTTGGTCTCTCACCATTTCCTCGCTATTCGGGTAGCCGCTGTCTTTTACGAGTAGCTTTAGCTCAGTTATGGAATGATCAAATGTTTCATTGTTCCCTTGTTTCTTTTTGTGGAAGCGATACCTGGCATAAATGGGGTTAAACTTTGGGGTTAGGTACTCCTTATACATGTCGTAGTAGGTCTTTAGCTTCTTTGCGTCGTCTGCAGACACAGTCCAGGTGTTAAACACATCTCTGCCCTTTTCCCCGACGCATAATAAAAGGTAGCTGCACTTATCCTGCTCGTCTTTCTCACGTAGGGGTCCTGAGAACATTAGTTCGGCATGTTGTTGAAAACGGCGCCATGCCTCCGGTAGGTACGCCGAATCCCAATCCATCCTGGGTGCCGGGACACCAAACATCTCCACCTCCGGTCAGAAACGTAAGTACACTGCTTCTACTCTCACACCATGTTGTGTTTTATATATGGATGAGTAAGAATGATCGTTAATCATGATGGAGCCCGGTCTTAGTCTGTTCTTTATTCAGCCATCTTTATTCTCCCTCTACATACCAATCTTGTGTGAGTTTGTCTTCTCACACTACGGTGGCCGGAATGGCCAGGCTGTTACCACACCCAGGAGTGCAAACACAATATTTGACAATGTATTCATCTACTTATCAACTTACTGTGTATGACTCATCTTTGCTTGTTATCTACAATCTTTTGGCACTGATCTGTAACTGTCAACAGCCATGAATACATACCTGTTTTAAAATTGTTTCAGAAAAATGGGCTTTAGAATACATATTCGACCACAGGATGCCATTCTTGGGGAAACGAGCCATGCGGATGCAATGCACGTCGGAACTTGCTGCGCTTATGGTTCCTGCTGTGAGCCAATATTCTCCCAGACTGTAGGGGGCGGCATGGGCTATACGGCATGTATATAACACTACACCACAATATAAGTAGAAATGCCTGTTGTTTACAACATACTTTCACTGTGTCCTCCTTGTCTTTTCTGACTGTGACAGCAATTTTTAACAATATTTTGATCACGACGATCTTTATGGACTGAATCATAAAGATGTCTGTACTTACGAACTTCTGCCACTATGAGCGCTTGCCAGTCTGCCATGTTTTTCCACGCAGGACCGTCCGCGTGGTTAGAAAATTTCCTAGGTGTGTGGTACGGAAACTTTGGGCCGCGCGGAAACTACATGGAGGGGAATGGTTGCTAAAATTATATGATTTGGGTACGTAGAGACGCGTGGACCTCGCGGACGCGTCAAGCTTAAACCAACCTTTAGAGCAGTGATGTTTGTTCTCACGGTGCAGGGGCTCGTTCCGACACAAGCCCAGTAAAAAAATGCGAATGACAACTTCAGTTATCAATGGCAGTGAGCGTTTGGGTTTAAAATGATGGCTTTTGTCGTCAATCGCAGTATATGAGTTAAAAAGACAATGCGTGTTTTTTACCTGTGATCTCTGGAAATATCTATCGAAATGTTGTTAAAATGAATTAAATTACGTCCAGTTGTTGAAAAATATTGGGGGCTTCGTACCATATAACCATAAAAATTGGGTCTGAAGTACATAGTGTGCGGGTCGAGCATCTACAGAGGACGCCATATTAGACGCCATGTTTCCGTCTAGCCAGCTCGGGATCCTGCGCCTATTGATGACATCACACTAGATGATTGGCTGGACGAACGACTAATGTAAGTTACATTACCACATGCAAAAACATTTAGGCAGTAAGAAACACGAATTTAATGACAAAACTGCTAAACTCTTTACAAATCATATGTGAAAGAGCAGAATGAAAAAAGAGATGCAACAAATTTTTGCAAAGCCGTATTGTCATAGTATGATGACGTCATCGGCAGGCGCAGGACCCCGAGCAGATCCGAAAAGTACAACGCCAGAAAACCACAACTGGCATTGTATTCCATTCTTTTGAAGGACAACCAGAGTCTGAGGAGTCACACTGAGGTTGCATGCTTTCTTCTCCACAGGTAATAACATTTATCGTAATACTTTTTTAGACTAGCAACAGTCACAGTGATATGGTGCAAATTTACCCTGAACTGTATGTGTGTACTGCCCTCTAGCATCAGGAAACAATACTCTGCCAATTTAAGTCTATGTGATATGCATCCAAACAAGGGCTGAAATCACTCCTATACACTCTTAACTTTTAAAGATTGCAGTCTGACGTTTAAGTTGTATTCTTACACTCAGACATAAGCAGACAAAGGATAATAATCTCATCTTTCCACCAAAGGAAAACCCATCTGCACATACAGTTTAGCATACAGATAAATGCATACAAAGTCTGGTGGGAAAAAAACAGCAAGTACATAATGAGAGCATGAGGAATGAAAGTGGTGGGAAAGTCTGCAGTTCATAAATCATGAACTTCTTTTAAATCCAGTAGTAGTTTGTTTTCTCCGCAGATGAATATATTCATCACCAAATGAAAATGTGAAGTGTGAAGAAATAAAATAAAAAATGGGGAGAAAAATTGCAACAAGAAATTGAAAACGGAGAAAAAAAATGACCAAAATTAAGTTTTCTGGGCTTTTTTTTACTAGTATAATGACGGAGAAGTGCCATAGTAAAAAAAAATTGCATATAAGACATCACCATTTAAAATACAAATAATTTCAGTTGCCTAATGGCTAAAAACAGAAAAAAAGGCTGGGACTGAAAAGAGAGAGGAGACAGAAGTGCACCCTATAATATGCATGGACATCAAGATCCTACTTTGTAATTAATGCAACACAATGGCAATAACCCTGTGGGCTGTACTGCCTCTGAGCACTAAAGCTGTGATGCAACTGACAAGTTTTTGAGGCAATCTGATGGCACATCTTTCTTGGGAAAAGACACCGAAACAGAACAGATTGAAATTAACAACAAAACTTTCTGACACATAAAGATTCTTGTTTTCGATGCAGAAGCACCTCAGGCAACACAGCTTTCAGATCCATAGAAACCTGATGTCTTTATTTGTAGAGGTCAGAGATGGTGTCTATTCTCCTGAATGCAAAACTAAACATTTAAATCTATTTTTATACTAAATACATTTGATTCAGAAAAGGGTAGAATGCCTTCTCCAGGTCAGGGATGAGGTCCTGCCCCAAGTGGAGGAGTTTAAGTATCTCAGGGTCTTGTTCACGAGTGAGGGAAAACTGGAGCGTGAGATCGATAGGCGGATTGGTGCTGCATCTGCAGTGATGCGGGCGTTGTACCGGTCTGTCATGGTGAAGAGAGAGCTGAGTCAGAAGGCGAAGCTCTCGATTTACCGGTCGATCTATGTTCCTAGCCTCACCTGGTCATGAGCTTTGGGTAGTGACTGACAGAACGAGATTGCGGATACAAGCGGCCAAAATGAGTTTTCTCCACAGAGTGGCTGGGCTCTCCCTTACAGACAGGGCGAGTGGCTCAGTCATTCAGGAGGGGCTCGGAGTAGAACCGCTGCACCTCCACATCGAGAGGAGCCAGTTGAGGTGGCTCGGGCATCTGGTCAGGATGCCTCCTGAACGCCTCCCTGGTGAGGTTTTCTGGGCACGTCCAATCGGGAAGAGACCTAAAGGTAGACCCAGGACACGGCGGAGGGACTATGTCTCTCACCTGGCCAGGGAACACCTTGGGATTCCCCCGGAGGAGCTGCCTCAAGTGGCTGGGGGGAGGGAAGTCTGGGCCTCTCGACTTAGGCTACTGCCCCCGCGACCCGACTCTGGATAAGCGGATGAAAATGGATGGATGGATGGATGGATGGATACATTTGATATCCATCAGAATGAAAACTGGAAAAAATAGAAACATATCTAAATGAATATAGAATAAAGCTTTTCACAGGGTCATTTCCATAGTTTATTATCATTTTTCCCTCAGGGATGTTCTCTATTTGGGATATATGAAAACAACACAAGCTAATATATCCATTTAACCCATCATTTCATATTTGTATTTTAAGTATGCTTTAAAAGTTATTCAACATCAGGAGTGCAGATGAATGAGAAAATGTCCTGGTAGTGTTCTGCCAGACCAGTATCCAGAGGTGTGGACTCGAGTCAGACTCGAGTCATTATTTCAATGACTTCTGACTTGATAAAATCTATAAGGACTTACGACTTGACTCGGACTTGAACGCCAATGACTTGCGACTTGAATTGACTTGCATCTGTTGACTTGATGATGACTTGAGCATATTTGATATTTTACCACAAAAGTGGCACGACATGGACAAAAATCATGAATCATTCTTCGTTCTGGGTTTGATCTTGTACTGCTAAATGCAGCAGCACTTTGTTTATAATCAGTTTCAGTTGCAGTTTCTGCTTGTTTGAGCAAATAAATTAAGCTTTAAGATGCTTTAATTCTGAAATATATTTATTATCATTGTCATTAAATTGAAGTTTGACGGATGACTTGATTATGACTTGAAAATTCAAAGTTATGGACTTGGACTTGACTTGGACTTCCACATCATTGATTTTGGACGACTTGGACTTGGTTGTCTTTGATTTGGACTTGACTCGAGACTTGACTGGAAAGATTTGTAACTTACTTGTGACTTGCAAAGCAGTGACTTGGTCACACCTCTGCCAGTATCCATTAAAGATGTGGAACTCTGAAAAAACATTTTTTAATTATTTTTTCTGATTATAATGGGTCACTCAGAGTTTTCATGCAGGCTGAACATAAAAATAGTCTCCTACACCTGTCTCTCGCATTAGCCTCTAATACGGAGAAAGTTTAGGATTTGAAAAGCCTGACAGATCTACATCACACTGTCACTTAACGGACTCACCCATCTTGATTCGTGACTGGGAAGGCTGTTGTTTTAGCGTCCAGGAATCAGCAGACAATGTCCCAACTAGAAAAAGCCAACCATTAGCATTAGCGACACCACAACACATAAAACACTCCTCCAAGTTTTTGTTATTTGTGGAGATAAAACATCAGCGTTGCAAGTCATAGCAAACATTCATGTTGCTGTTATCCAATCCGAAGCAAGATGTCCAGATATCAGTCTGCAGCAGACTTGTCCATGATGATCCAAGTGCTTCTAGGTTTTTGTTGCCCCGAGTACAGCTTACAAGGCATTCATTCCTACCAGAGACCGCTGCAAATGTGCTGATTAAACAAGTTTCCCACACCTTTAAAGGTACGGAACTACTCCACTTTTTCTGACGATAGATGCATAAAAGAATAAATCCATCCATCATTTCTTTCTTTATTTACATTTTTTTCTATGGGCTTTTTTATAAAGCTGTGCCATCTCTCGTTGAGGCAACTTATGCTTAATAAATGAATTCTATACTAAATAGGACAGTTGGACCTCATAAACACGAAAACAACCTTTTTTTTTTTACCAGTTGTATTCAAACTAAATTAAACTCTTTTTAAAATCAGATCATTAAAAATAAAAATAGAAAAATGCTAAAAATTAAAATGGCAAGGTTTATAGTCCTGAGTTAAAAAAATGTGAAAGTCCTCAGATCTCTTTACTTAGTGTTGGGGGAATAAGATTTTATTTCTCCAATTTAGATTTTTAATCAATGACTTTCAGGCAAACTTTTAAAAAATGGTGAGTTCTATAAACAAATACAGCTTTCTGTAATAGTCTGGTGTTTCACTTCAAGAAAGAAACAAGCATGAAGAGAATGCTATCTTTATCTGGCACCAAACAATTGTTCTTGAACGCATCACTTCAGGTTTGTAAAGCACTACTTGTACAGATGAGTCCCTCCTAATCATCTCCATGACCTGCTTATTGACTCAGTATCGGGGCTACGCAGCAATCCAGAAGAGAAAAACACTGGAGTAGGTTATCATCCTTCAGTCGTGTGATCACCACATCTGTCTCTCTTTCTCTAAATTGAAAAGGTGATTGCCCAGTTCAGCGGTTTGACTTCTGCATATCCAACTCTGCATCAAAAACCCAAGAAAAGAATGAAAGTGCACATTTCTACATTAACGCAAACACAACCTTTGTCATAAAACTATGCTGCATTTTTGCATGTGGCCACCGGCATGCTCTGCTTTTTCTCAAAGCTGCTCTAAATTAGAAAGAAAGCTCCATCCCAAGCTGAAGTGATTCTGATGTAGTTGTCAGAAATGTGATCATCTTGAGAATGAACCCCTGCATTTACAGCTCTCCACACACAAAGCCTGAACTCACTATTGAAGTATAAACTTGGTGGGTGACGTGCGCTCCTCCCACAGCGCCTGTGGGACTTGGTAGATTATTATGTTCACCACCACTGGTTAAAAAAAGACAGATATCGAAGAGACTGGGCGCTTAGGAAAGGATCACGCTGGCTCATCTGAAGAGAGATTTATTTCTCTACTGTCTGTCAGCCTTTTTTTGAAGAGGGATGGGTGGGGTAATAAAGTGGGCCTACACTTGTTCTTTAATGAATTTGCTGTGGTCTCTAATCAATTTCCCTCTGGGATTAATAAAGTGTTTTTGAATTGAATTTGAATTGAATTGAATGAATGCCTTGTAAGTTGTGTTGAGTGGAAAAGAAATGCCTGTTTTTCTCGTTTCAGGCAGCAGAAGTTAGCTGGAGAAGTGGGGGGTGGAAAGGGCAGGATGTGTAGGGTGTCCCGATTCTCAAGTGTGGAAATTGACCACGCCCCCATTGCACCCTTAATCTGCACTTTACACAAGTCCGCAGCGATGCGGACCTCGGGCAAGGGTATTATTCACAAGTCATTGCTGCGGGAGAAAAGGCTCACGTTCCTTTTCTGAAAATATGTATTTTCTAATGAAATTAGTTGATTTTAGGACAATTAGTTGATGCTCTGAATGTTTTAGACAAAGCAGCAATGAAGTTAAATTTATTTCAAATAATTGCTTTGTTGTTTGAAAATAAATAAAGGTTTTTGAAAAAAGTTTCACAGCGACCAGCATCTCGGCATGCGACAATGCTCCCTGTCTCATTTCGGCAGTTATTTGCACACTTGTGTACTATGCACTCGAATACTGCTCACTTTCTCCAAGTGCACTTTGCCGAAGACTGCAGGGTGCAGTGCGAGTATTGAAATTGGGCCTTAGAGTCTTGGAGTCATCAGTATTTATCATCTTGTCTCTGATTGACTAACAGCTTTGTGACTCTTCCACTGCCTCCATTTGCTGTGTAAAGCTGATGTTTTATATTTAAAAATAACACCAGTATGAATGTGTTTCACCATGTTTTGGAGGTGCTGATGCTAACTGTAAGACAGATTTGTTCGAGACCTGTTACTGTGTGCAATTAAAGAACTGAAGGTTCACAGGATATCGTAATAAAATGGTAAATAGTTGATAAGTGTAGTTGTGTGGTGTAGAAGTGTAATTTCCCATAGTTTACTGTGCACATGAATGCATCACAGTTATAAACTCTTTTACAGATGTGCTCATCAGAAAGACTCATGAACAGTGAAGAAAGGTTACGCTGTCTGTGGCTCTAAAGCAGCACACAGTAACAGTTTAAGATTGGGTTTGTTTTTCTTTATTTAAAATGGAAATATTACTTATTGTTGTGGTGTTTCTTTATTTACATTGTGTTATTGTACAGAATTTGAGACTTATAAGGCTCTAAAGAGAACTGGAAAATACAAGATCTGAGCCAAATGTTCTTTATTTATAGTTTTCACGGTGTTGATGGAAGAAGAGAGGGATGAAACGAGGATAAATCTTCAAAAGTCACCCATTTGATCTGTGGCCATTATCTCGTCTGACCTGTGCAGCTACAGTAACGGTTACCTTCTACTAGCTGGGGCGTGATATGCGCTCTACTGTACGTTAAATCAACAGCAGTCTCCGCCGCTCGCGAGACCGACAGGTTAGTTCAGGAAGTCAGTGTGATGTAGATCTGTGTGGCTTTTTCTGATCAGAGCATTTCCCCATGTATTTTCTATCAGCGACTAATGTAAAATGGGGTAGAAGACTGTTTTCACATTCAGCCTGTGTGTGAGGCTCAGAGTGACCGATCACACTGCAAAAACAACAAATTAAAATGGTTTCTCAGTTTAAATGACCTTTAAAGCAAAACTTTCATGTTGTAAAGGTTCTCAGGAGTCCTTTCAGGTTGGCTAGATTGATGCTAAAGCTACAAGATTGCAAAACTTTTTCCTGTTTATGTTGGTAACTGTAAAGTGATATTATGGGAAATGATCAAATGAACCTGCAAAGACAGTTTCTGACCAAGATAAAAACATTGAACCACAGTAGTAAATAAACCTATAGGATCAATTTCAAGTAATTCTATGTAAAAAAAAAAAAATTATTTAAACTCATGCTTCTCATCATACTATGATCTCATACAAATGATGATCGCATCATAAACTTCTACAAAATATGTGATGCAAATAGAAAGAAAGAAAGAAAGAAAGGAAGAAAGAAAGAAAGAAAGAAAGAAAGAAATGCCTCTCAAGATAAAAATCACGAGGATATAAAAACAATTTTAAAAATGATTACAAAATATGTTTAAAATTACAAATAATTTAAATTGTGATTAAAAATGTAAGAAAAGGGAGAGAGAAAATAAATAGGAAAGAGGGAAATCAGTGGATCCTGGCAAAGGTGGAATAAGAGCAGAACAAGGAGAGGGTGGTGAAGGTCACACCAAAATCAGCTTGAACAGGTGAGTTTTCAGCTGCTTTTTAAAGGAGACCACTGAGTCCACTGATCTCAGGCTCGTGGGAGAGAGTTCCAGAGTCTGGGGGGGCCACAGCAGCAAATGATCTGTCACCTTTGGTCTTCAGCCTGGTGCTGCACAACCAGTAGGCTTTGGTTACTGGACCTCAGGGACCTGCTGGGGGTGTAGGGACTGAGAAGATCACCAATGTAAGATGGTGCTTGTTCATCAACACATTCTCACACCTGAAGCTGCTAAAACTGACGTTGGGAGGCGCTGCGTGGTGCCAGAGCATCGGTTTCTGAAGCCCTCGGTAAAATGCACATTTCACCGACATTTAACCTTTAACCTTTTGCTAATTAACCTTCCCCTCACCCCCATCCTAACCTCAACCCAATTTCTCATTCTAAAATCCTCATTAACCGTGCTTGAGACGGACGATACAACTAGAAACAAAGTTTTGCATGCGCAACTGGGTTAAGGTTAGGATGGGGGTGAGGAGAAGGTTAAATAGCAAGAGAGTAACGGTCACAATTCGGTAAAATCTCAGTTTTACCGCAGCTGTCGCAAAGCGATGCTCTGAAACCGCGCGTCGCCTCCCTACATGGGACTCCCAGCGCAACGGAAACAAATGCTTGGTCACCCATCATCAGTTTTAGTTGCTTCGGGTGTGAGAATGTGTTGTGTTCTTCTAAGGCCCTAATGACCAGAACCAGGATCTTGAAGTGAATCCTGAAGTTGACTGGCAGCCAATGAAGTTGGAGGAAACGCAGGGTGATGTGGGTGTGTTTGGAAGGCTTGGTCAGAAGCCGAGTTAAAAGTAGGATTTGAACTGCCATCCTAAAGACCATCAGAGTGGTTCTGTTACCACAGCACATCATGAATGTGCTGACTTCTAGGGCAGGGTGATAGAGGGGAAACCTCTCCAGGATCAGCAGAAATAGACCCCCTGTTTTGGGTCTCTGAAGGATCCTCAGTGGATTGTGTGTTAAGAGACTTCCTTTTGAAATGATAGTGTTTACTGGGGAAAAAAGCACACACAATTTTATATCACTCATCTTGATAAGTTCTTCTTTTGCCCCAGTTCACCAGTCGTCTCCCCTCGTTTATCTCCCTGTCGCTACATCACCATGCTCTTTCTTCCTGTCACACCTCCTTCTCTCTCACTGCACAATCTCTGATCCCGTGTGGCAGAAGCCACTTAAAAAGAAATCTCCTGCTCCTGTTTTATGCAGGAAAACAGCAACACCCAAACAAAACTACACATCCATGCAAAAAACACAAACTAATGAATGTTTGAATTTTGCTTTCACACAGGCACAAACTTAAAAGCATGTCGGATGTTCTTTATCTCACTTTGGCCTCTATTTTTTTTCTCAATCTCTGTTGCTTCTAAACACGAGAAGACCAACACACACACACACACACGCACAGGGACATGCAAACACACTCAAGACCCATGTTATCAGCACTCCACAGGAACAGAACACTGACTCTGTCTGTCTGTCTGTCTGTCTGTCTGTCTGTCTGTCTGTCTGTCTGTCTGTGTCTGTGTCTGTGTGTGTGTGTGTGTGTGTGTGTGTGTGTGTGTGTGTGTGTGTGTGTGTGTGTGTGTGTGTGTGTGTGTGTGTGTGTGTGTGTGTGTGTGTGTGTGTGTGTGTGTGTGTGTGCGTGTGTGTAACTTAAGACCCACAGTTTCAGTCAGATGCCTCCAGCTTTCATTGACCTCAGAAGGAGACTGTTCTAGTCGCTCTTCCTGGTTTTTCTAACACGACACAGAATCACGAGTTGTTGTTTTTATTATTTTGCTTGAAAACATTTTGCAGTGTTTTAAAGGTGTGGAACACTGAAAACTAATTTTTAATTAATATTTCTGATTATGATCGGTCACACTGAGTTTGTCATGCAGGCTGAGCATGACAATAGTCTCCTACATCTATCTCCCGCTTTAGCTTCTGACAGAAAATAGACAGTGAAACTCTGGGATTTGAAAAGTCTGACAGATCTACATCACACTGTCACTTAACATTCATGGACTCACCCACTTTGACTCCTGACAAGAAAGATTGTTGTTGGTTTAGTGTCCAGGAAGTGTCAGAGAAAGTCTTGGCTAGTAGTCGCTAATGTTAGCATTAGCAACTCCACCACAGGAAATTATTAAATAAGAGTCCACAACCTACTGTCTGAAGCTACTTTCTTCCTCTACCTCATTTAGGCACATCTGAGACACACCCCCCCCCCCCACCCCCCCCACCCAGGTATGACTTACAAGGCATTGATTCCTACTAGAGACCACTGAAATTGTATTGATAAAACAAGAGTTCAACACTTGACTACAAAGTTTTTATTAAAGTTGTAAAAAAAAAATACTAACGTGATGTAAGTCACCCTTTAGCTAAAATGCAGTCCTGTATATGACGGGGATGTAATAGCTTATTTAGGTAGCCTGCCAAGCCACCCTATACATGTAAATAGATAGTCTGGCCATGACCCAATAAAAGTTCCCAGTCATGGGGTGGAATCAGGGGCGGACTGGCCACCGGTGAGTTCTGGAACATCCCAAAACAACCGGAGTGCTCTAAGATTAAACAACAAGGTGAATGTGGGTTTATATTCAAGGACACCTTTAACTTTCACAATCGATAGCACAACTGTTGTTGGTAATGCAATACGAGGATACCTTGGAATAATTTAGGACAGCTTTAATGGTATTTAAAAAATGAATACCACCCAACCACTCTATATTCGCTGTTTGTTCCTGATCCTTGTGAGGAAACCAACACATAAAATATTCTCTCTGAATGCTGTGATCTGTTCTTTGATGTGACTCAGAGAGGTTCCTCTCTCTCATTAAGGATGGAACATTTACTAACAGGAAACATGCGCTTATACTTCTTTGCATGGTCAGTGAGTAAAAGAGCTAAGGAGTAAAGGTGTGTATTCACTCCAAATGTGTTTTTAATGAAATTCCTAAAAGAATATGATGTGTTTACACATAAAATCCCAGACCTACTCTCCTCCAATGGTGTGGCAGTCATTGTGACCTACATTTCCTTCAGCTGTTATAATTGTTTGATGTCAGTATGATCCTGTCACCTGTGGATTGGAGTAAAAAGTGTTGAAGTTGTGTTGTTCAAGGCTTGTTTGGGGGATGAAGGTAGACAAGATGTTTACTTAAAAGATCTTTGATCCCCAGCCAGGCGGGGTAGCGTTCCTGAACCTGCACTTTGTTTGGGAGCCAGATCCCAAGCTGGGATTGTGAAAGAGCAGACACAGGGTTCCTAATTCCACCATAACTGCTTCTTAAAGAAAAGAAAAATTCAATATTTCATGTCTTATTTTTTCTTCCCATTCACTGACGAGATGTTGCACTGCACATAGTCGTAAACAGCCATAATCACCCCGTGGTGCTAAGTATTGTTTTTGGGTAACAGAAGGGAGCGGGTGCATGTGTCAGCACACCATGGGTTGCCAGAAAAGTGAGAAAAAAATAACCAAACCAACAAGCGTGGATGAGTCAATTGTGGGTGTATATAATAAAACAATTTATAAAACACAAGTCATGTCAATAAATTTCGATGCAGAATTTTACTATTTTACTTCTTGTGTGGATGTATTTTGTATGATTTAATACCATATAAATGGTTTTATTATTTTCTTTAGTTTTTGCATGTTTATTTTTAGGTATTTTGAGTCATCCAATCATGAATGGAGAAAGATAAATACATGTATGCAGGCTGAGATCACAGAAGGACTTTGCTGTAGACTGTGTGCTTATGTAACCACCCAATAACGTCCACCACTCTGTTTGTTCTCAGTAAAATTATTTCAGAGGCCGGATGGGTGATATTGTCAGGTCTGTTATTGTGTTGTGAGTTAGCCTTGGAGGAGGGTGGGGGGTGGGGTGGGGGTGGGGGGTGAGTGTGTCAGTGTAAACGCTACAAGACACGAGTAAAACGAGCAGAAATGGTATGACAAAAATATTCTACTGTAAAAACGTGTGTGTGTGTGTGTGAGTGTGTGTGTATAAACATCTCATAGAAAAGCAGATTTTTTTGAAGCTTGCATATTTTGAGGAACAACAGACTAATGACTTCATTCTCTGACCCTAAACCTCCTCTATCATTCTGACAGGAAGTCTATCTATCCATCTATCTATCTATCTATCTATCTATCTATCTATCTATCTATCTATCTATCTATCTATCTATCTATCTATCTATCTATCTATCTATCTATCTATCTATCTATCTATCTATCTATCTATCTATCTATCTATCTATCTATCTATCTATCTATCTATCTATCTATCATCTATCTATCTATCTATCTATCTATCTATCTATCTATCTATCTATCTATCTATCTATCATCTATCTCTTCTATCTCTCTTCAGAGAGCATCTTCTGAACTAGCACCCTCCCTGCACCCGTCCCCCATCTCTACTGTCCTCTCCTTTTTCCCTCCTCTCTATGATTGATGTCAACTTGTTGTTATTGTTGTTGTTAGCCTCAAGAGCAACATGCCGATTATCACTTGTAAGTTGCTTTGGACAAAAGCGTCTGCTAAGTACATAAACATAAATGATTCTGGGGTTGTGTTCCTTTGGTGTTGTGGAACTGGAGGGTTTGCCATGGAAGAGCTCACCTCCTGAGCCAGGACAGGAGGTCTAGCAGAGTGCCGATGCACAGCTTCCTTTTGTATTTTGCGCCGAGCATCAGAGGTTGAGGTCTGGGGGGGAAGAGACTGCTGAGGTTGCTTCTTCCAGACTACAGGCTCCTGCTGGATGGGAATAGATGGTTGGGAGGGAAGAGGAGGCCTGGACGAATCAGCTGGTTGTTACTCATCAAGTGGAGAGAAGCGGTTTGAAAGACTGAGGTCAGGTGGGGAGTTGGGATCAACCACAGAGGCTCTCCTACGGCCACGTACCACAACCTCTGACCAAGATGAAAATTGGTCAGGAGTAGAGCTGGAAATCGGATTTCGTGGTGCAGAGGGATCCCAACCAATGTTGTCTTGGAGTAGAGAGTTTTACACAGATTGGAGTGGAAAGTTTTGCAGGGATGTTTTATCTTCAAACTGACTGACAATGGTCTCAGACAGTATAGGAAAACGAGATCTAAACTAACCAGCACTATTTCCTTCTTTTGCAGTTCAGCAGAGAGTCATTGTATATCCTCTTTAAGGTTTTCAAGTCTTTTATTTGCTTTAGAAAGCATAAAGGCATCATTGTGGGGCAGAAGGAGCGGGAGGACAGACATTCAAGATAGCTTCAAGGATGCTTAGACTTTAGCTGAGCTGCCTCTGTCGGATCCGAAAGATTTGTATTCCAAATAAAGGTCCAAGAAGTCAATGAATCCAACAAACAAGCAAAGGTCCAACAAATTTCCAACAAAATCACAAAATCCAGAGATCAGGGACAGGAAAAAACAGGTTTTAAGAGGAATTAGAGCACAAAAAGTAGGAGCTAAAGTAAACACGCCTGCCACGTCTCGAGGACCAGTTATCAGTTTACCCTGCGAAAGGTTTGGATGATGGAGGAGACTGTAGAGCGAGGCACATTAGGTCTGCCTCTGCCATTGTGAGGCCATGGTTTATGACATGGTCTATAATTGTGGCCCAAATTTAATTCGGGACAGCACAGTGTCTTCCCACTCATCAGCCTCTTCCCCCTATTCCTCCACCACGCATTCTCAGTCTTCTTCTTCTTCTTCTTCTTCTTCTTCTTCTTCTTCTTCTTCTTCTTCTTCTTCTTCTTCTTCTTCTTCTTCTTCTTCTTCTTCTTCTTCTTCTTCTTCTTCTTCTTCTTCTTCTTCTTCTTCTTCTTCTTCTTCTTCTTCTTCTTCTTCTTCCTTGAGGAAGAACTCCCCCTTGTCCATTTGCTTGGCCTTGTCTGTCCATGTTCAGAGATCGGACTGGCGCTGGTCAAGCTCTATATATCTGTGTTTGGCAGCACACGATCATGGAAAACACCTGTGTGTGACACTCCCCATTCGTTAGTCACCTGACTGTCATCAATGTATCAAATATTCAAAGAAATTCATACATGGTATTCATGGTATTATGTTCTTGACCAATTCTGACAATTGAACAGACAGTTGTGCATGTGAGTACTTACACAATAAAATCATGCTGACATGTTTTGGAGAGAATGATCATTAGACTGAGAATCAGCTAATCAGTTTAGATCTACAAGATCTATTCATTTGTAAAATGTGCTAAATGTGGGCTAACTGTATAACTGTAGGCTACATGTACTTAATCATTTGCAAAGATGCACTGAGACAATTGAGACATGTACTAAGGCATTTGCCATTTGATAAAATGAATGAGAAATGCCATTCTGTTGTGAGCATTTGCCAAGAGGTTTGGAGGTTTGTCCATGTTATTTTGAGAATGTAATTTCTGTTTCAAGAAATAATCCAAACCAATGGAGAAAAACTGTAAAGCAACTCATCATGGCTTCTGTCACCATAGAGGAGCAGCAACTCTACTTTGAGTTTCTAACAAGCTGGGAGGTCATGTCAGATTCTTGTATTTGCAATCTCGTAGTTTTGATCATTACTCTGAACTCTTCCAGGCAAATTCCCAAATACTTGATGTTCTCCTTACAGAGGACCTTCCATGTAGCTCATTTCTAACTTTGAGACAATCCAGCTTTTTCCAGCTGAGAATCATGGCTTCCCACTTGGAGATGGTGATTCTGATCCTAGCTTCTTCATAACTGGTTGCAAATAATTTTAGTACCTGCTGGAGGCCAAGAGGATCAAATGTTCTTTAAAAATAGCAAGGCTGTGGAAAGCTGCCCAAAGTAAAGACCTTGGCTGCACCTGGTAATACATCCATAACAGTTCTAAAAGGGATGGGATAGGTTAAAAAGGAGCAACCCTGGTTCCCTGGCAGAGTCCAACACTCACCAGAAGAGAATCCGACCTACTATCAGCAATGCATGCCAAACCTTAGGTTGTACAGGGATTAGATAACCTTCAACAAGACACCTTCAAGGACTTTATTGTAAGGCTTCTCCAAGTCAACATAACACATGAACACTGGCTCAGCAAAGTCCCAAACCCCTCAATGAGGTTACCAGGGACTACCACCCTCTGGTCTGCCAATCCAAAGTGGCTGTTCCTGTCCTTCATAAAATGTTGCACAAGCATGTCAACCAAGGAAGCCCAACAACATCCAGGATCTCGTGAAACTCAAGGTGAATCCCTGAGCCCTGTTACCAAGGAGAATGTTAATTACCTTGTTGACCTCATTTCTGCATAACTGCACTTTAAAAGTTAGTGCAAGGAATCTTTTAATGTCCTTATACAAACACATACAGATCTCTGCTGTTGTTGATTGGAGAGGTCTGAACACCTTTTTAGCAGTGTTTTCTTTTTTGAGCTTTGTTGTTTTACAATGATAATCATCTTGCTGCAGGTCAGAGTGAGACAGTTTCTGGATGAAGGACAAAGGCGGCAGAGATCAAGGAAGAGATGGCAAGCAAACATGCACAGAGTGTGTCAGAATGGCAATATAAAGTGGGTGGCCTAATGCAGGCAAAACACAATGCTGTTCAATTAGATTTCAGCTGCCTTTGCTTCAGACCCAGTACAGAGGCGACAAACCCTTACTGATTGCAATCAGTCAGAGTGCCAGGTAAATTGGAGTACTATTATATATTAAAAATTCTGATTTTGTTTTCTGACTCCCATTTTCTTACTTCTCATAGCTCCCTATCCAGTGTTTTATCAGCCATTTTAATGTCAAACAAGTAATATTAGTTCAGTAATTATCCCTATCAGCTCAGTGTGGTGTAAAATATTTAAACGCTCCTTGTTCATTGAAATAGATTTTAATATTTAGGAACAACATGAGGCAGATAGTGGTTTTTTATACAGGGAAACTGAAACACTATTTTATATAATTGGAAACTATTCATTGTGCATCCATATACCTTCTGAAACTTTGTGGGAGCTCAGGTTGACTAAGGAGCCCTGATAAACGGCTCAGCACTACACCCATGATAAAGTCCTTCAATGAAATGAACCCCCTGGCCAGGGCAGGAATATTAAATAAGCTGCGTACTGATTGGTGGCGGTGCTGGGAGTGTGTGCTTGTGCACTCGGATGTGGGGTTGCTCACAAGAGAGGTGTTTGGTCCATAGTGTGTCTAGCACAGACAAGGAGGTGTGCAGCCTTACACTGTTGGACTGGCTTGCAAGCTGTGGATATTGTACATTCTTCAATGGCGTTAGCATTAGCTCAGGGCTAGTGCTATCAGTTGGTCAGTCTAGTGTTAACATTGCTCTGAGGTTAGCATTACAGTGACCAAAGTTTATATAACTGACACTGGAGTGGGTTGCAGATGTAAAGGGGGTGTGTCTATGCTTGTGATGCGTTAAAGTAGGTTTTCTCAGAATGAACCATTCCTTCGGGGCCATCACAACAATACTAATTTGCATAGGAAAGTAGGTTCGACATGGCACAGTGGCGGCTGGCCAGTAGAGGGCGATAGGGCGCCGCCCTCCCAGTTTCCCCAGTGTTTTTAATTTTTATTTAAAAAATAAATAAATAAAATTAACAATAATCACATATTCTAAGTTAATTGTGTGTTTTGTAACAAAAATAAATCATATATATATATTTCTATATTGGTCTCTGCCGGTCTCTGCCAAGCTCTGCCGAGCGGTGGAGGCTGTGGGCTGTGTTTCAATCGCTCAAACGGGACGAGACCAGTCGTCCAATTGATGACAAGAAAATCAAAGGGTAGGAATGGGAATGTATCCAATCAGCGTCGACGTTGTTTCAGAAGCATGATGGGCGATAGAGCTACCGCCAAAGGCTTTCGTTAGTGCTCGGTAGAACTCGGAGATTCTCGACTCCAGCACGTTTTTGGTCGTGACTCGTGACGGTCGTGACGCAGACGTAATAGACATGGACGCCAGTGCGCCTACAACCAGCAGCAGCATGGGTACCGGATCTCAGCAGCCACTAAATTCAGTTCGGTCTCTTCTCCAGTATCTGTTCGAGAGGAGAACTATGGTGGAAAAACTTAATGTCAAAGAGCTTGGACCAGATCAGCCCGACGTAAAGATAAGCCAGCAGGAGGAGGGGAGAGGTAAACTGTACACACGAGGCTTCTGGGAAGGCTTGGCTAGCTGGATGCAATCACGCTAATGCGTTATTTTGCTTTCCAAATGACTGTGACAGATAAGGCATGGATTGAGTCAGGAGTTACGGACATGAAACATTTTTCTGAGAAGGTGAAGAAACATGAGTTATCCCGGGCACACATGGACAACACGGTGAAGCTAGCTATGCTAGGCAGAGCTAACATTGCCATGCAGCTAGAGACGAGGGACGCAGGCTTGCAGTGAATAAACACAATGAAGAAGTGGATCAGAACCGGCACATTTTGTCCAAGAGAGAGATGTCAACACAGTGTATGAGCACAAGAATGACCTCCTCAGATTTTTCCAGATGATCAGAGACTCGGATTACTTTGATCCAGTCACTGAGAGAGAGGCAGGAGGCTTTGTGAGAATGCTGGAGGAAGAAGATTTCGGCTTTCTGCTGGCATTGTGTCACAAGATCATGCCACATGTGGACATGCTGTTCAACCAGCTGCAGAAGAGGAACATTGACTCTGTCTACATCACAGGGGTCATCCAGAGCTTCACCAAAAGTATGCAAAAGATCAGGTACATACTTGTTTATTTAATATTATTGTGATGAAATTCTCCAGTGTGTTAGTTTCACAAACAGTAATGTGGATGTGGACCATATATGGTCATGTTATTTTATGTGCAGTTTAATGCAGTGTTTTTCAACCTTGGTCCACAAGGCAGTGTGCCAATAGTCAGACACACGTGGATTAATCCCTTTGTCCAATAATGTAAGACAGGAAATAAAAGAGCTGTGCTTAATTCACGAAATAGTGAAGTTGTGCACAAAGCTCAGAAAGCACAAGTTTGTTTAAAAAAAAAATAGCACAGCCCCACCAAAAATATTTTTCACCAGCTGCCACTGTGCTACATTACACAACCCAAGCTGCCTAAATCGAACAACGAGGCAAATGTGAGTTTACTCTCTAGCACACTTTTGTTTTACAGTTTTTACAGAAAATACTGCGCTGTATTCTGGAAAATTTCTGACCAAAGCTAGGCTACAAGGCACCTCTTGCTCTGCTAGCTAAACAGCTAACAAACGGAGAACAGACGCATCGGTAGAACATGAACATTGGAACACGCCTTGGCGGTTCCTGAAGATGTATCTCCTAGGCAACCGGGCCGGGACCAAGACATCAAGGCAAGGTTCCTTTACATTGAGAAACACCTGTGTCTCTCTTACCTCCCTCAACACCCGGCTCCCCTGCAAGGCCACCAGGACTGCAGTTGACCCTACTCATCCAGCTCACTGCCTCTTTAGCCTGCTAATGTAAGGAAGGAGACTGTGGAGTCTCCAGGCAAGAACCAGCAGGTTAAGGGACAGTTTGTTCCACTATGTCGGGGGTCGGCAACCCGCGGCTCTGGAGCCGCATGCGGCTCTTCCATCCATATGATGCGGCTCTCTGTGCTTGTAAAATATTGAATAGATATTTAAATAAAATGCTTTATATTTTACTGCATTAATTTTACATCTGTATGCCAATTCTAAATGTAAAGATTGTCTGCGTAAACCTGAACAGTTCCAACCCGGTCTGACTGTGAGACCGGGTTGATGCGTCACGCTTGTGCGCTGGGACGTAATTTTGGGGGGGGACGGGTGGGACATGTCCCCCCCACTTTTTCAAAAGGCAGTTTCGGTCCCCTTCACTTTTTTCCGTCCAAAAACAATATTACGCTCCATTAAATGGATTTGATTGAGCACTAGGACCGAAACGGAAACCGGTTTCCTATTAGACCCACCCAAAAGCTAATCTATTGGCTCTGCTGATACTTGCTAACGTATTATTGGCTGTTGCTGCTGTCACTCCAAGTTGTAAACAGAACGTGCTCACGTTGTTTTGCTAGTTTGGAGCCGCTAGAGAACACCGGTACTGAGTCACATCGTCAACTAGACGCTGTGTAATATCAGAGCTCAGCTCAGCTTCCATTATATAACATTTGAATAAGTGTTCATTTGTGAGTCTTTGGTAGTTATGCACAGCCAGGCGGCAGCATGTCAAGAAACGAAAGTGGATATAAGAGACTTCTTTCAAAGTCAAAACGTAAGTTGGAACATGTGACACCCCTGCATTAAGCTCAGACTCACCTCCTCCTTCACAAACATACTCAAAACTAACTTTTACAAACTCATCTCCTCCACATAACTGACTCCTCAGACACAATTTATTCGTATTATTATAATTATTATTATTTATTATTATTATTACTATTATCATCATGATTATTATTACTAGTAGTAGTAGTAGTAGAAGTGTAACTTCAAAACTTTTATCATTTAACTTTGTTGTAAACTTATCTATTGCAATGTATATGTTCACATTAAAAAGCTCTGAAAAATGAACAGTATCATCATCGTCAACAGATTTTTTTAAGCTTAATGTCAAAGATGTACTCTTTTCATTAGATTTATCTTATTTTTTCCATTTATTTTTTGTGTGTTGAAATGCAACAACTGTTTAAACACTTTTAAGGGAAAAAACATATTTAATATGTTTTTATACACTCAAATTGGAAATGAATAATTTACACATTATATTAATAATAATTGTGAATCATACTAGAACCATCCTGTAAATATTTCTGTTTGTTCCATTCCAAAATCTCCCACTCTTTATAGTTCAAGCATCTTTTTTTCAGGTGAGTGACAGAGATGCAGGAGGAGAGACCGGTGAAGGTACAGCAGGAGAGGCTGTAGGAGATGGAGGACGAGAGCCTGGAGGAGATGGAGCAGAGGCTGGAGGCTCACAGGTGAGGTTGAAATAATGAAGATACGATAGACATAAAATTGATCATTGTGACAAATGTTAGGGTGATGATCATGTGTAAAACATTAGTTCAGCATGTCCTCTAACACAGCAAATGAAATAACGGCCAGATCTCAGGAGGGACCGTTTATGTATAAATACTTTTTATACTTTTGACTAGGCCTGGGAAAGTAACACATTTTGCTGGACGATATTTTGTCCAACAAATTGTTGATGATAAACGATATCATTGTCAACATTATCTAGACCAAAATAACCACTAATATAATGTTAATATATCATAATAATGCAAGTACACCCTTTAAAATGCAACAAATAAACCTTCATTTAACATTGAAATGTCCAGAACCAGAACTTCTAAATGAATAAAAATAACAAACAAAAATTAAATAAAAAAAAGAATCTCACTCCCTGTTTGAAAATGTTGCACCAAAAACAATAAAAAAAGACCCAAAACAATAAATACAATGGCCTATCCATTGTCAACAGCCAAAACTGCACTTCAATAATGATAATAAATATTAATGATAATAGAGTTGTACATTTTTTAACTTTGATATATATATATATATATATATATATATTGTGGATGGAAAAATTATTGAGATGGGCATGTGACGTGTCAAAGGGTCTTTACATAACACCCCCACCCCAAATCCGCACAAGCCTGCTGTGTCCCCCCCACTTCTGAAATCAAAATTTCGTCCCTGCTTGTGCGTAATCATATCGGCGCATTCTGAGCTGAAGAGGAAGTGAGATTCTGGGATTCTCCTCAGACAGGCTCTTGGATGTGTTGCCACATTGGAGACAGGAACAAGCACTATTCAGCCAAAGTTTCATAATCAGGGAACATTTTCTAAGTGACAAGTCTTGCTTCAGTCGGAGGAATCTTCCCGCATGCGGCCTGGTTCTACAACGTGCTCCAAGCCCCTCTCCACATCTTCAGCTCGCTGTGCACCTTATGTACGTGCTGACAGTGAGCTGCGCTGAGCAGTGTCCAGCTCAGATGTTCAGATGGGAAACTTTTCGTGGGTGATTTAGCTACATCCGCGATGTGCGTAGCAAATAAACTGTCAGTTCGTCTGCATTCTTTCTCCGTCAAAATAAACGGTCAAATACGGGAACTATCCGGTCAACACAAGCCCTGCTTTTAACTGTTCTGTTTTCTTGTGAAAATTGTTGCAAAGAGATATAATTAAACTTGATTAACACCAGAGCCAGGCGCACCGCGCCGTCGTCTCCGTCACTGTAAATGAGGGAAAAACAAATTGATCGGATCCTTTTCTGACCTTCCCCACCTACAAAGTTTAATTACAACAATCAAACGTGACAGAGCCTGGATTTGTATTCTGAACAGTCTAAACATGTTTTAAAAAGAAACATATGACAAAAGTGGCACCTGCTCAGTAAAACCACCAACAGGGTGAACAATATCAAAATATTGTAGGCAGAGACGGGCTACAACTTCTGGATCCATTTTATATAAATTGTTTTATTGATTATCTCCTTATGAAAGATAACTTTGATGTACACGAGCGACCGGTACTGGCTGCTGTCACCTGTTGTGATTGGTTAAAGCAGCAGCTCACTGCTGTCTGAGAGTAGGCCCCGCCCACAACGCCGCAGCTGCTGTGGCTCCCAGTGTTTTCTTTACTGTGGGAAACAGGTAATAGTGGCTCTTTGATGGGAACAGGTTGCCGACCTCTGCACTAGGCAGTGAGGAAGTTGAACTCCCTCCCTGCTCTGCATCCACTTGTACACCCAACTCCAGATCTGAATAACAGAGGCACTGCATACTCTCTAGGATCATGAATAAAAGAGCATTTATTGTACATAGCATCATTGCTCCCCTGTAGATTTTATCTGTTTATTTATGACTTACATGTGGTGCACATTTATTGTATTTTATCACTTTTATGCTTAATATTTATAGTACAGTTTACTTTTATAGATGGCAAACTTTAACCCTTGCAGTTTTACAGAAGGTGTATTTTATTTCTTGCAATTTTACTCTTGTTCTTCTAGTGTGTCACCACGTGAGGCCGAGGGGACAGTAATTTCATCTATGCTGCATGTTTTGAATAAATGTTGCATATGACAAATAAATTTGACTATGACTATGATGTGTTTGCAGATGGTGAAAATTAATGTGAAAAATGAATAGTAAGCTTGCAAATAAATTTGTGTTGAATTTGATTTTACAGTAGTTAGTTTTTTATTTATTTATTCAGTTTTTCTTTATGCTCTGCCTCATCACCTGTTTTGTGTTTCCTGATGATTATCTGAAGATTTGCCTGAGGATGATCCTCAGTGACAGCTCCTGAGTTCTCTCTGTTCACTGCTAAATCAGCAAAACAAACAATATTTTCAAAAAATATCTACTTCTGTTTGGTTTCTAAACAAAAGGACAAGAAAACTATTTAAAAGTCACGTTGAGCTGAGATAAAACAAACACATTGCAAGAACAATCTCACTAGAATTAAGTTTCTGCAGAGCTGAATCAACTCTTCAATGGTTACCTACCAATAGTGTGTTTTCCTGTGACATTTTTAGATTGAAACTTTATTATTCATACCTTTTTAAAACCCGGTAAATCACTAACTATAAATTAATTTGAAAGATTAGATAAGCATAAAGGTTAAAGTAACAACACATATTTTCTCCAAAATTGAACTTAAGGAAAATAATGATCTAAAATTATGATTTAAATATTTTCCTTTGCATGAAAAAAATATTCAGAATACTTTTATTATTGCTGACAAGAAAGTGCTTCCAGGTCACTTTACCAGGAAAACATTGAAAGGATAAAATGAAACGAATACAATAATTAGCTTTCATAATTCCTTAGATGTGTTCTCTAGTGTTCAGCTGTTTAGACGTTTTAGTGTTCCTGCTTTGCTGCTTTTTGGTTTCATTGCTCCTGCCAGCAGTTTAAGTTGGCCTGTAGTCCTGACGCCCGTTGGTTGGATCTGCATTTGGACCCTTTGTCTTTACTCACATAAAACAAAAGAAATACCTCATTTTTGGGCCATAATCTATTTTGTAGCTAATAATTTTTATCATTAAAAAAAACTGTTTTACCTCATTTTAGACCTCATTAGACCTGTGCTAGTTATCTCTACCAGGATACCATTTCCACTGGGACAATTAAAGGTTAACTGGTTTTGTTAGGGAAATGTTAAATAAGTTCAAAAGAACAAAAATCACTATATCTGTAACAACCATTCTATACTGACGTCTTTCCTGTACCTCTACTCTTATATTTGTCTAAGAAATGTGTGCAACTTTTTTGATACAGTTACTGTTCTGGCACGTTTGTACTTTCTTGTTCCTTTGTGATCACTCACTCTCCTGCCTCCCACTCTAATGGCTAGCATATCTAAACCTGAGAAACTCATTTCTCATTTCCTCAATCAGTTTCCTTCCAGAAGATGATGGAGGGCTATTTGAAAGTGCAGATAAAAGTGACAGCTGAGAAAACCCACCTCCATGATTTATGACGTAATGGCTGGTTCCGTCAGTCTGTGATAGCAGACAGCACATAATGATAATGTTGAAACACTGAGCGCTTGTATAACTAAAGTGTGATCTATAAAATATTTTGTTTATTTTTTCATTGATTTTAAAGGTGCATTGTGTAAGAATAAAGTAAGATTTCTACAGGAAATAATCCCATAACAGTAATGTCGTCGTCGTCTTCCTCCGCTTATCCGGGTCCGGGTCGCGGGGGCAGCATCCCAACTAGGGAGCTCCAGACTGTCCTCACAGTCTAATGTCTCAATCATATTGGAAGGAAGGTTATACTGAACAGGTTTTCTTTCAAAAATAAAGGAAGGAGGGACATAACTACTGTTTACCATCAGTGACTGTGGGGTTGCCGTGACTCCTGCGAGGTAGTCTACAGCGATGACCAATAAAAAGCTACAGAGGTGTCTAAAAAAAACCAAAGCCAGTAACAAGAGCACCCAAAAAGTTATTTCTTGTACCCCTAAGAAGCCACGGCATCTTTTTGTTTTAGTCTTAAATCGGGTAAAGTAGGCTAGAGGTTAATGTTATGCTAACTTTGCTAACAGTGAATAAGAAGCAAATTGCCAGCTTTAAAAATATCTCAAGCTACTTTTTCAATTACAAATGAGATATTACAGTGAAATTTGAATAATGCGTGAATAATGAGTCAAATGTGACGTTTTACTTCCTTTAATGAGTCGTACAGAGCAATAATAGCAAGACGGTAAACAACAGTACTTCTTCTAAGCCGGAAGCATATTACCATAATAAGTGTAGTAAGTGCTCCGTACGGTTAAACACCCAAGAATTCTAGCACCAGATATGACAACATATTTATTTACTTATCAGCTTATATGACTCGTCTTTGCTTGCTGTCTAGAATGTTTTGGTGCTGATCCAACTGGCAACAGCTGTGAAACTCATGGAACAGAATGAAATCCTGCGGTCAAATTTGGTTACTGCAGCTCCAGTCACATGAGTGACTTTTTAACTGCCAGAAGATTCTAGATGACAAGTAAAGACAAGACACAGAAAGTTGATGAGTAGATAAATACATTTCATTGTAATATCGAGTTATTGGTAATTGAAAAAGTAGCTTGAGGTATTTTTTGTCTTTAATTCACCATTAGCACCATGGACATGAATACCTAGACACACCGTTGGGGGCTGGAGAGTGTAACAGTGCCGTCACCGTATCGGATGGGTTCCTCACTTTCCAAACCCTACTGGAGTAAACACAGAGTGAGCAAATGTGCACTGTTGAAAACAGACCACGTGGGAAGACTTTTCTACACTGCCTGTTGGAATTTTACATTTTAATTGTATTTTATTTTGTTTAATTATATTTATATTTTAATTATCATCCCATACAATATGTCTGACATTGTGAAAAAGCATAATAAAAACAAAATTTGTTTTTAATTGAGTAAACACCCTCCTCAGTAGGAATACATACACACTTGTGGTGAACGGGGACCCATCCAAGATGGAGGCCTACTGCTTCACCAGCTCCAATAGCCAGCTCTAATAGTAAACCTAAGTCTCCTCCCTTTCCAGTCAGCTCATGGGTCCCTGGAAGAATGAAAAAATGAATGCAAGTCAGCAGGGCTAAAAGCTGTGTTCTAATCCGCTTTGCCTTTGGCCTGTATCACACATATGTTGCACTGCAATTTAAATGAAAACTAATAATGGGTGTTTCGACCACGCCAGTCACGTACATTGAAATTTATCAGTTTGTAAAAGTTCGTAATTAGCATGACTGCATCGGCACGTTGCATATGTAACGTTACCACATAATCTCCTCTCCCCTAGCGTAGCTGCTACTTACCACATGGCCAGATTTATGGTGGTTCTTTCCTCCTGTGGGAAGGATTTGAAGTTTGCTGAACTTAACAGCCATATTCCCTCTGTTTTGTCCGTGTCTGGTTCGATGACGTCATGTTTGTGAAGTGCATTTGTAGTGCTGGACTTGTTTTCACACAAAACCTAAAGTAATGCCCCCCCCCCGCGCATCAAAAAGCTTCTTCAAAATTAAAAATTCATCATATGTGAAATACATGGCACAAAAGAAGCGGAATTAGAAATTAGCATTTTTAGCCCCATTAACTTGCATTAACTTTCATTCTTCCGGGGACCCGTGAGGCGGAAGTAGATTAGGCTCCCTATGGGCAGCGCCAGTTCACAAAGTGTCTACATATTTGATGTCTGTGGTTAGCGTTATTAGCTCAATATTAGCTTGTAGCCTGTAGCCTGCTTGTACCGAAATTAGAGCAAAGCTAAAATAGGCCGTAACTTCTTGGAGAAAAATGATTGCCCCCCCCACCCCCACCCCCCAAGCCAGCTTAGAAGGAAATCTGTTTTTATGTAAAAAAAAAAAAAAAAAAAAAAAAGCCAATGGTTTTGTTTTAAAAAGGCTGATAAATGGAGCCATATTTACTTTGCAGCTAGTTTAAATGTCGGTGTTTCATTTGGACTCTTGGGTTACTTGTTTACAGTTTTTCTCAGTCGCTTTGGTGCGTTTCTCAGAACACTATTAACATTTGCACAGCAGTTAGTGCATTTCTCAAAACAATTAGTGCAAACTGCAAAACCTAGTGGATAGCCTGCAAAAGCACGTCACATGCTCAAAATTGATAATCCATATATCGCAATGCAGCGAGGAAAGTATCTCCTGGACTGGAGAAGTATACAGAAGTATAGAAATGGTACACACTAGCTCCTGCTCAGTTCATATATGCTTGCCAATTGAGGATTCACCTCCTCATGAGTGACAGATGAAATTCACCTGTGATCAATTGTTCAATTTAGGAGACATTTCCAGAATAAAATTATAAAGAAAGGTATAGAATTTGCTTGACAGATGACTGATATTTGACATTTGATAACTAGTTCAACAATTTTGTGTGTAATGACTCAAGTAATGAAAGTAAGACTATTAGTTTTATTGAGAGTGACTATTCAGCATCCATAAGTATAATTCATTTTGACTGACATGACATAAGCAAATGGAAATGTCAAAAAACAGCAGAGAAATGTATGAAAGCAACTGATACATGTCCAAAATCATTTGCAGTTTGTTCAGAGAAAGGAGAAATTGCTACCATGATGTGCACAAATGACTAAATGTTGTGGAGGTTGAACTAATAGTTATGAGAATTTTTATTCTGATCTGAGAAACGCACCAAAGCGGCTGAGAAAAACTGTATAAAAAGAGTAACATGAGAAGTCATGCTTTATTTGATAACTGCACCATCTTATTTTGTTTTCTCAAATGCTTATGTCTGCAGCTGACAGCTGATCCCATACCCATAATTTTCTCATAATTCAGCTCATGTCGCATGCCATAAGTGACAAGTAAAGCGCTTAAAAGACTTAAATATAGCACACTCAATTAACCTGCAGATGCATGCTGTTCATATAATCTCACCAGACTTCATAATTACTTTACGTAATTGTACTGAGATGTGGATAAATACGAATATTTTATTAAAGTCTTTTTTAAACCTACATTTACTGAGAAAGTTTTGCCTTAAAAAGTTTGATGAAACAGTTAGTATAGTGTGACACGAGTAGCAGAGGCAATACGTTCATTACAGCACAACAGCTTGATATCAGCCTACGTGAAAGTTTTTGTTTGTGACGATTAAATATTCTATTTGAATTCTGGGTGGCCAGAAGTTATGAATGAAGTGATAGATTGTTTGAGAGAGATTTTTGTGGCCAACATTTCATTCGATCCTCTGGAGGGAGGAGAGAGGTTGATTTGAAAACTAGCCAGCATCTACAATGACCTCATTACAGGATAAATACTTGTTACCTTGGAATTAAATGAAATAAAAGATCTCTGACAAAGCAAGAAAGTCTCATTTCCCATTTTTCAGAGCAAACCAGCAGTTAATGGCTTGTTCCAACGAGGCAATGTGGGTTGATGCCTTCTTATAAAGACTCTAATCTAAATATGTGTTCATAGTACAACCATTTACATCAAATATTAGAAGCAGAGCTGTCTTTTTATAATCTTTTTATTTAGCATAAGATCATTTCACCTACTGGAACTTCTGGGTAATTTTATTGAACCTTTACAGCACACGTGTGACTTTCACCAGGCCTGGGCTGGTTTCGGGAACCAGCTGAGTAGCTGAACTGGGTTATGTACTCGGCAATGGTCCAGTAGAGTCGCTGGGCGGGACTTGTGGTTTACTTATGCTGATTTGTTGTAAATTAACAGGAAAATAGAACAGATAATGTCGCCACGCAGCTTCAATTTTTTCATTAGTAAGAGTTGCTGGTGAAGCAGAATGCTAGGAAAAGAAAATGAACAATGTTCACGCTGCTTTAACATAGCTGCTTCTAAACACGCAATAAAATAAAGCCTAAATTGTTGTCTCAAAGCGTGCACTTCTTCTGGTTGTTGAACGCCGCTTTGTACGTCACACAGCTGCTCTCCTCGCCCCCTGAATGGATTTAAATACAGTACACTTTGACTGCATACAATTTTTGAATTTGAAGTTATTATTGTCCGTGGATGCCTTCTGGTGCAGATCAGTGACGTTACTCACTGCTGAAGCGGTTAGCAAAATCCTGAAAGGGTCAATTTGTATGGAGACACAAGGGCTGACAGGACCGAGCCAACATCCCGGAGCTTATAGTGGAAACACTGCTTATTTAACACTTCTGATTGGATGAATCTAGTCATATAATGCTAAACAGCAATGTAACATTTTTATTAAAGAGCAAGTAATGTCTAAATTAACTCTTTTTTTTTTGCTGATGAACTGTATAAATGAGTGTCTAATAGTGTTTTAAATGTGTGCATTCATTATTTTAGCATTTTGGTGCATTTTCTTTAAAAATTAAAAATTCTGCCTAAATACCACAGTATAGCGCCACCTTCAGCTTAAAACATAGCGTCTGAGTCATTTTGAATACACTTTAGGCAACGGCTAAAGAGTAAGATACTACGTAAACCAGTAGAGTACTACGTAGCAGCTCTGTGTCAAAGTTATAAAGCATCGAGAGTCTCGGCCACGCCTTGTGGCGAGTTGGGAGTTGGATTTGCAATCGAGTGTAGGACGGTTAGCCGTAGTTCAGCATTAGCATATAGCATTAGCATATCCTAATCTTTAGCATAGCTTTTAGTGTTATACATACTTATTTAGTGTTAGTTTGGCTGTTGGATATTGTAGTTTAGTTAGTGTTTGGCTGTTAGTGTTATTAGGAAAGTAGTTCGAGTTTAGTGTTCCATGTCGTGTTAGTATGGTGAGAAGGTGTAGTGTAGTGGGTTCGGTGGCTCTGTGGGGTTGCACTCCTTTCCACTGGACTTAGAAATTAGGCGCCAGTGGTTGCGCGCAATCGGTGTCTGGAAAACAGTCAGCTCCTGCCTGGTGCTGTAGTTTGCAACCAGCATTTTACCCGCGATTCCTTCTCCAACATGATGGAGTTTGAACTGGGTTGTTCTGCACGTCTCCGTTTGAAGAGGGAGGCCGTGCCTACCGTGGCTCTTCCGCAATTTAGATGCAGCCCACCGACTCTGCTCCCCCACCATGACAGGCTCCAGTCTGAGGTGAGTAAGCTAAATAAAAGTTTTAACATCTTCTAAAGACAATTCCCTACCTAAATGCAAAGTTTGAGAGACGTGGTTCACTTAATTTAGCTAACATCAGTCTGCACTGCCGTCAGGCTAATTTGTCAAGTTCACAAAATGTGGAACGGGATGTAAGGTTAGAATCAGCGGCGAATCGGAACATATCTCGAAGCCCTGGCCGACGAAACGGTCCACATGACTATTACTGTCAGGCTCGGAGAAAATTCGGGTTGTTTTTGTGTCAGTCGGTAATTCTGCTAACAGTGGCTCTAACTAACGCAGCACTAGTTGACAGACAGCATTACAGCGTGACCCGATTCTGTGAGGAATTCTGTTCAGGAGGTCGCATTTCAGGCTCTCTTCACATCATATGTGACTGACTTTTACGTTATAATAACGATCACACACACACATTATTTTTAATAATCTTCTATGTAAACATTTTATTATCACCTTCTAGTTTTAATTTGTTTCACAGATTATTGTTACAAGTGATTTTATGCTCTTTTAAACATTTATAAATGTGCTGCTTCTTTGTTTTTTACATAGCCACCCAGTTTAGAGCTCACAGCCTCTGTGTGTCTGGTGACACAGGGACCATGACGGAAATTCATCTTACAGAAAGTCCCAGAGCAGCGTCCACAGCCCCTGAAAAGACCAAGATGTGAGGTGTCTGCTGTTGATTCCAGCTTCCACCTCAGCGACAGTGCAAGCTCAGTGAACTGTTGAAGGTAAAAAAAAATTAAAACATTTCAGAATTTTTAAGATATTAACAATTAAATAAGTATGTGATTACATCATGACATCATGAAGGAGGCTACTGATTCTGCCCCTGTGACACTTGGTGGCGACGTGTGAGCTGATTCACCTGGTAAATAACTTTTACATTAAATATTTTGTTCTTTGCTATCAAAAGTAAATTAACTAATAACCTGCATTGTTGCAGGACACTCAGCAACATATGGACTCTACACCATGAGGCAGGCACACGTTAATACTCTATAAGAGCACATAAGGTGAGCAACACCACATATTATTATTATTGTACACTGTCCTGGATTTGTTTTCTTTCTGCATCTCATCATTAGCCTGGCTGATCACCTGATAACTCATGTCATCTGGTTATGACAGCATGAGGACGTCCTCACACACCTGTAACCTGCCTACAATTATTATAATAAATAATGAGTTTGACACGTTTTTTGTGCGGCCAAAAGTCTAATTTTTATTCCAGTCTTTATATTTTAATGGATATTTATAAATTGCATTAATTGAATTATCACATTGTTGCATGTTTAACTAGCTCTATTGTGATGAATTAAACTAGCACTTCACTGTTAAAAGCTCGTTTTAATTTCAAGCATGTTTAAGTATTTATGGACATGAACAAAAACAGGAAATATATAAATTGAGATTTATTTAATATAAGAAATAAGAGGGAAAGAGTCATTGAAAGGCACATTCTTCTGGAAGCTCCTGATCCTGACGACACCAGCAGAGGAGACCAGCTGCAGACACCAGAGGATCACCTACGACCAAGAGAGCAGCTGGTATCAGTAAATAAATAATGAAATCAGGGCAGTTTTAGTGGGCTAAACACATTACAGAATAATTTTCTCGTGGGGTATTTTCATAATTTTCTATGCAGCAGACTGTAACTTGAGCCCAGGGCTCCTGGAGAGCTGCTATCCAGCATGTTTCAGTGGTTTTCCTGCTTTAACAGGTTAGATTAACTATTAAGCAGTTCAGCTATTTGTTGCTGATTAAAACCAGGGTTGTTGAAGCAGATACATCTCTAAAACATGCTGAATACTAGCTCTCTAGGGCCGTGGAGCCAAACCCTGCAGCTAATCTAATGCTATGGCGAACGGCTACTTACCATTCAGAGCTGGTTCTGTTGGGTCGGTTCCGGTAGTTTCAGGCAACTCACAAGTTCAAAACAATAAGGCTCAGGTCCGCTTGCCTCCTCCAAATAGACTTGGTTCCTTTCTTCTCGAGTGTCTGGGTAAGTAGGGGGAGAAACGTCCTCCACTTCTATTGACTGCTCAGAGTGAAGGGAGCTAGCTTGTCTCGTTACCCATCGTCTTCGTCACTGCCGCGGCTCCGCCCTCTCGGTCCGCCAGGCAACACCTACTAATGTTGCAGTTTTTAAAATTGATACGTGGGTGGAGAAGGACTCTGAGGCACACTTGACCCACTCTTTAAATGACATTTTACAATGACTAGCCGTTAGCTTATGAGTCCGATTAAAACTTATGTCTGTTTTTGCCAATCTGATATAATACGTTTTTTTTTCTTAATTGCATAAAACCTTTCACAGGGCACCTATTCTAAATATCGAACCTATTTCTTTGTGTTACAACAAGCAGACTACCTCCTGTGTCAAACACATATCGGCTCTAAGCCAGTATAGACCCTAATCATGACTAAATACTCTGGGCAAATAAAACCAATTTACAAGAAACTCAGAATGTGTGGGCAATATGTGTTTGTGTGAAGCGGTATAAAAATTGGGTGGGAGCTATTATTTTATGGCAGGAAAGAAAAAAATAACACAATGATGTACGGCTGCAAAGCCGTGAAGGAGGGAGAGGAAAAGCAACAGAGGATGGTCAAAAGTGGACGTCCCCAGTGAGACAGACATGTCACACACCGGTGAGTCCAAGAGGGAATATCATATTCCTCATTTCTCTTGTTTCAGGTGTCTATTCCTCTTTTCCCACCTCCTTTATTCCCTTTGTCTGCAGATAGCATGGTACAGTAAATGGCATCTGCGGAAATTTTTCTGGATCCTGCTTAGAAGTGTTCCTCTACTTTTGAAATGCTCCTATTCAATAATGCATGACTTTATGCATAACCTGCCTCTTGACTTCCCTAGGAGTATTTAACTTAATTTCTCCATGCACGCTTAACGGTACCATTTAATGCTTAACTGTGCCTCAGCATTCACCCACACACGCGTGCGTTTGCCGTGCGAGTACCCAGATGCACGCCAACACATTTGCATGTAGCTTTTGGCTGGTGCTGGGAATTACCTGTTTACCTAATTAACAACACTTGGCTGAAGGCTAAAGATATGCAAACCAGGTTGGGAAATATAAACAAAAAAAAAGGTTTTTTTTCTCCCACACTCTTCCTTAGAAATAACATTTTTTTCACGAAGACAGAAGAAAGAGAAGCATCTGGGAGGAGAGAAGGCTAGCCAGTTGTAAGCATTTGGTTTAAAATGCCCATCTCATTACACATTGCTTTATTCTCAGATTTTTTACATGGTGTATCATTAAAATAAAACAGAGCAGTTGAGTCTTGGCTTTGATATTTGTGCTATTTTCTTGCCCTGAAGCTACACAAGGTATAGAGTAGCATCCCCTCTGACAAGCTGTGTTTTCCCTCCTCTGCATGGGAGAAAATAGTCCTCTGTTCATTATCTGATTCTCGTTTCATGCTTGGTTTCTGTTTCCATAAAGCCTGTAAGACGGATGTCTTCATTAAAGACATTTGGAGGCCGAATTCTTTATGAAATCCAGTGAGATGGTCTAATGTTAGATCAGAGTATGTAGCCAGACTCAATCTGTGTGCGTGTGTGTGTGTGTGTGTGTGTGTGTGTGTGTGTGTGTGTGTGTGTGTGTGTGTGTGTGTGTGTGTGTGTGTGTGTGTGTGTGTGTGTGTGTGTGTGTGTGTGTGTGTGTAAACAGAAACTCCCCTTCCTGTGAAACCAGTGCTACCTACAAGACTGATAACTTTCTGTTTATGGAGCTCTAATCAGTGTGTGCAGCAAGAGAGAGTGCAGATGCGCTCAATCAAATTGCACTTAGCTTCTCTGCCTTCCTTGTATCTGTTTTGAGAACATTAACCAGATCCAAGAAACACCCCAAAGAGGCCCTTGAAGACTGTTTTAACTCCTCAGACTGGGATGGATGCATGTGGCATGAAGATGGTCACAGACTCCATCATGTGCATCAGCATTTGTCTGGACAACATCCCAAGCATGGATGTAATCACTTTTCCCTCCCTACACAACAAGCCTTGGGTTACTAGTGACCTGAAGCTCTTTCTGCACTTTATTCATGCTGAATACAGAACACTGTCCGGTTCCGTAGCTTCTGCACAGACTGCTGTTTGCACCAACTTTGGATCGTTTGCTGAATGTCTCCAGAGATTTGCTCGTGTGATGATTAGAAATTTTACATGATACACTGGAAGATACACTTGTAAAAATAACTAAAATGATCACTCCTTGAACTGATAGTTAGTTATACAACAGTATAATTTTGAAATATAGCATATGCACCTCACTGTCTCAATTCCTGTCTGGCTTTTGTAATTTCTTTAAAGACCAAGTTCACTTATTATTTTCAATACATTAGCAGTTTCTAGTACAAATGAACTGTGTTGATCTCTATGGGAAAAAAAGCTCTGGTGCTCCTGAAGTACAAGTGAGCCACGATAGAGTTGAGCTGAAGACGACTGACATCTCATCTCTGATTGGCTAACGGCAAATTAACTCTACTACTGACTCTGTTTGCTTTGCAACGTTGATTGTTTACTCCACAAATAACACAAGCCTGAAGGAGTTCTGCCATGTTGTGGAGTTGCTAATGCTAATGGTTAGCTTCTACTAGCTGAGACACAGTCTACTGTTTCCTGGATGCTAAATCAACAACAGCCAACTGCGAGCCAAGATTGGTGAGTCCATGAATGCTATTTTTACAATGAGGCGTGCACATGACTGGCTTTCTAATCCAAGCGTTTCCTCATCTATTGTCTATCAGCGGCTAATGCAGGAAATAGGGGTAGAAGACTGTAATCACATTTAGCTTGCGCGTTAACTTGGAGTCACCACCTCAAAAATAGCTTGTCCACACCACATGTTTTCCATAGGTTGTGTAAATGAGGCATGAACCAGAAAAATGGCTTTCTGATCTACAAGCAACAATGAGTCAAAAATGGTTTTAGGTCCAAGGAGGTGTAAAAATTCCTAATTCAATCAACTTGCATTAGGGACCAATAAAATCTCCTATTCTAGCTGAACACACAATTACCTTATTTTCTCATAAACAAAGTGACTCTTAAACTTACAGCACAGCAAAACCACACTCAAATGAAACCTCCCATCCCACTACCCCATCCACATCCACCCCCACACCCCGAAAGCTGCAGATGCCCCAAGTGAAATGCATTAATGAAAAGACCATGAAACTGGCTTAATAAGGCTAATTCAGCTGCATACAGACCACTAATACAAGTGGGATGAATGAAATATGGCCATATGTGCTTTTAAAACAAAAGAGCTCATCTGAATGTTTTACCCCTTACTATGTTACAGATGCCACTATTGTCCCGTCTCATTACACAAAGAGAAAAGACCATGTGGTCAGACTTATCCTAAGTAAGACTTCTACTCAGAGAGACTAGATTATTCTAATGACCCTATCCCATAAAGACACCAGTATTGATACCAATGTTCCAAATGAAAAATGAGTTTACTGTCAAAGGTTGTAAATCTAATTGTTTAGTCATTCATCTAAACAAAACAAACTAATTAAAACAGCCTCTTCAGAGCACAATTAACAGCTACCAATAAGTAATGAATAAGCTGAAATTGGACAGCAGGGATGTGTGAATTGGTTGTGCAGTGTTGCTGAAGCTTCACGAGTTTGGACGACATTCAAACTGAACTTTATTTAATGAGTTGAGGTCATCATGAACAACTTTATTTACTTACAACGTTTGGTCAATGGTAAAAAAAAAATAGTATAATATTTTATATATGAATTAATAAAACAATAATAATAACAACAACAACACTAATATTAATAATGAAACTGCAATAATAATAATACAACCACAATAATAATAATAATAATAATATAATAATAAACCAACAACAACAGTAATAATAATAATAATAATAATAATAATAATAATAATAATAATAATTATTATTATTATTATTGTTGTTGTTGTTGTTGTTGTTGTTATTATTACATTTGTGCTCTTAATCTAGCAGGATAACAGCAGCCTTTCAAAATAAAACACTGCCTGTTACTGTTAATAATAATTACCTATTTTTACATTTTTGTTGTCACCATGAATAACACCTTTATTGCAGCAAGTCATTGTAATATAACTATAATTGATGAAACTGAGCTTAATGCACAGGATTATTCTCCATTATGTGAAATGTATACATTTATCTGAGACAGTGGCGTTAAAACATAAAGAGGCGTAAACCTGGCACAGCTTTTGAGGTGTGTGATAGTGTGCGTTGAACATGTTCACTTGAGGTCAGGCTCAGTTCATCTAATCATGACTGATTGTTACAACCGGGGCAACAGGAGATGGTGTGAAAAGCATTTGCTATTTCAATGCATGAAAATTTCAAGAGACATTTTTGCCAACACGTTGCACCTGAGCGACACAAGATTCAGAGAAATAACCAATTACATTAAAATCATCAATATCTGCACACGATTAAGACCCCCGTCATGTTGTAATTCCTACTGAGACCCTTCTCATGTGGCAGGACGACCACAACAGTGGATCTTCAAATACCAGCTTTAATCACTTCCATCCATCCATCAATCGGTTTAAAACACACTTTTATTATTATTATTTGTTTGTTTATTTATTTATTTATTTATTTTGCTGTTTTCTAAAATTCAAACTTAGAGTTTGATCCCTCAAATTAGAATTATTAGTGAAAACTTTAGCAGGTGTAATGTTTCAAAGCAATTTAAATAACAACAATTATATAAAAACGTTGTGTAGTTTTAACCATTAACCTCTGGAAATATCCATTGAAACATTGTAGTAAATGACTTAAAAGATGCCCAGTTGTAGAAAAATATTGGCAGATTCATGGCATATAACCATGAAAATCTAGTCTAAAATACATGGGAGCGGGTCTAAGTTTGTGGGCGGCGCCATATTAGATGCCATGTTTCCTTCTACGGAAGTCTGTGAGACCAAAACCCATTTACTGATTTAGAACAAAACGTTACAAAACATTCACCAATAATAAACTTTGTTGTTTTACACATTTACCTTTTTACTCATTTTTACTCGTCAGTGATGAAAGGGAGTCTGATGTGCTTGTCATTTTTCTGGAGGTTGCAATCCCGGGGATTTTTCACCCTAATGGTTGGTGAGGTCTTATTTGAACACAAAAATAATGCTTGCTTGCAATCATTTCGGAATGTACTGCCCCTTATCGCAGGGAAAACACACATTGTCACTTTAACAAATAAAAAGCAATTTGCATTAGTATATAAATTCACAAAAACCTCGACTGTAACTAAAGAATGTGATGTTCCATTTCACATTACTCTTTTTGTAGCCGCACTTAAAAAAATACCTTGAAATAGGCACAAACAAATACACTGAAGCCAAAAACTCAGGAATGTTCTTGTTAACTCATGAATGATTCATATAAACTGCACTGCCCTGCTACTACAGCTGCTACAAAAACACTGGGAACCAGGCTGTTTTTACTTTTCTACACAGCTTTAGCTCAGAAAACACAATTTATCAAAAGACTTTTGCTGAGAAAATAAATCGTTAAATGTCAATTTCACTGAAAACCTAATTTTTTATTGATTATTTCTGATTATAATCGGTCACTCTGAGTTCTTCATGCAAGCTGAACATGAAAAAAAGTCTCCTCCTGCTTTAGCTTCCGATAGAAAATAACGAAACTCCAGGATCTGAAAAGCCTGACAGATCTACGTCACAATGTCACTGAACATTCATGGACTCATCCATCTTTACTCACGACAGGGAAGGCTGCTGTTGGTTTAACGTCTGGAAATCTAGCGTCTCAGCAAGTAGAAGCTAACTGTTAGCATTAGGTAGTGTGCACCACTCTTCAGAGAGATACAGTAGATGATTGGTGAGAACGAGTGTTAGATAATATGAGAATGTGAGATGTGGTTTTGGTTGGGTGTCATGTAGAAACATTTCTGCTCCTCTTCCTCTACCAGACTTTGTAAATGTCTCATTGTCTCTTCCACAGACCATCAGAAAAATAATGAATATCTATTGGGTCAGGGATGTTTGTGAGCTCTTCAAACATTACAATTTTAAAGCCGACTCCACTTTTAACTTTCATCTTTAAACCTACCAGCTGTAACGATGGGTAGTTTACATCTTACTTATGAACCATAAAATGTGAAATTCCATAGAAATATGAAATATCAATCTGAGGGATCTTTGAATATTTTAACCAGAAGATCAGAACTTTTTATTGCAGGGATTACGCGACACTTCGTATTAACCCAGAGGAAAGAGAGAGAGTCAGGTTTATAATAGTTAAGAAATTTATTTCTACACAATTTAAACAAGACTAACTTTCACCCCAAAATTCCACTATCTCCGCTCCGCCCCCGCTTTCCGCTGCCGCTCACTTCCGAACTCAATTTTTACTGGTACCCGCTCTACAACGGCTCCGCTCCAGTGCGGAGACCTGAGGTGCGCAAACAGGCATGCGCGGGATTTTCGAGATCTTGCGATACAGTCCGAGCAGTAAATGCGGAAGTTAGTCAGATCCAGAATGCCGAGGTCCTTGGGGACCCTCTTTGCTACCGAGGCCGGTAGAAAAGCAGCGATGCCGACCAAACTAGTCTTGGAATGCTTCCAGGTCATGATAGGTTATCACTGGCGTCTCCGAGACCCTGAAGGGGTCATGAGGTTCAGCTTTTATTCTGAAGGAACTGTTGTGGTCAGGTGTAACGTGCAACATATTTTATCCAGCTTGTCGAGCAAGGTTCTTTCGGCCGAAGAGGTGTTCGGATGGCCTGTCCAAACTTTTCTAGAACGCTTTTAACTGCACTTAAGGTGACGTGGAATATTTTTTATAATTGTAATCTTTTGGTTTACTGGCGAATCAGAATTTGACATGCAAAAGAGGGCTTATACAAACACCACAGAAAACCACGCCTCGCATCAGAAACGAAGGTTCTGATTGGATCAGACAAAAGCAAATGTGTCATGTGACTTTAGCATTACTCTGTATCATCGCGTGTCTAGTGCAGCTGTCCAAGATTATAATTACTTGTAAAATACTACTGATCACAGAACTATAATATCAAGTAATAACATTGTCATTTCACAGATTGATTGAACAATGGATTCACATTATAACTGGCAATAACAAACGTTTGATTATGTATTTATCAAGAGAGTTCTCCGTCTTGTCTTGAGCTGTAAAGAGGTGAAGCAGTTCAGATGATTAGAGGGCATGGAAGGCCTTGGCCAGTGTCTCATGTAGATTAGGCCTGTGTCAGAGACTTTATGTCTCCACTTCAGCAGACGCAGCAGAGCATGACCTTTAGGTCAAAAACAGGACATTTCATGATGCTACACAGCACAGAAACAACAAATGGTAAATGGCCTGTATTTGTATGGTTCCTATTGGGTTCTACAACCCCCCAAGGTGCTTCACAACACAATAGGTGAGCCACACATTCACAAGTTGGTGGTGATGAACTACAATGTAGCCACAGCTGCCCTGGGGCACACTGAGGTGACACTACCGAACACCGGCGCCACCGGCCCCTCCGACCACCACCAACAGGCAACACAGGTTAAGTGTCTTGCCCAAGGAAACAACAGCAGCATTCTCTAGGGGGAGCTGGGGTCGAACCTACAACCTTCCCATTACTGGAAAACAGCTAATGCTGCCTCAACAACTCTTCAATCTCCCAACATCTACAGGAACGAGTCAATCAAAAACCATGAGCTGACCCATCCAACCACTGATTCAAACATAAATCATGTGACTGGGAAATGATTTTGTTGCACTAACCATTGATAGAAAATCCCATCCCAGTTGTCACAGCCATTGAATTATGGGCAATAATTTGTTCCACTCTGCATGCAGAACAGATGCCTTCACCTCCTCTTCCACGTATTTATATTCCAGCATGGTGCCAATTGGCACCTATGATGAGCAAGTGGATGACTAAAAATAGGTAAACATGGCAAGTTGATTCTGTAAATGTCAAACAGAAAAAAACACCTATCTATCTTGGTTTATTCATTTTGGGGTGTAGGAACACATTTAAAGACTGAATACCAAAGGAAATAAAGAGCATCAGGCCAGCCTCTAAGTCTAATGTTGTAAGGCTACTTTCAATTTTTTAACTGTTCTTACAGTCTGCCTTTCCCCCATTTCCTAGAGTTAGCTAATGCGTTATTTCCCTGACAGCTTTTCTTTCTTTGCATGTGTCATCTGCATATGACTTACGGTAACCCACTGATGCATATCCATCAACTGTGTGTTTCCCTGGAAAGTCCTGGATGGAAAAAGCCTGTGGAGAATAGCCAAGAATGAATATAGCTGTCAGCTGGTCCCAGAGGAGAAGCTTCAAGCATCATCTCTTCCCTGTCAATCTGGGTGGGGGGGGGGGGGGGGGGGGGGGGGATCAACTCTCTTTATTCGTTTTAGATCTGGATGTTGGCTTTAACAGGTTTTCTGTGACAGAGTGGACCGAGGCTCACTCACACAGGTATTAGATCAAACTGAAATGTTTCCTTCTTTCATCTCTTCTGCCACGAGATGAGAAGAGAGTTAGAACAATAGATACCGTTATCGGAAGCACAAACACACCCTGCCACACAAAACAAACATCCTCTCAGTTTTCATGCAAAAGCTGAAAGTCTTTGACATTTCGGATAATTGTGTAAATGAAGAAATTTCAAAAATTTGGCAAAATGTTTAAAAAAAATCTATTTGGTCTAGCATGGACGTTAAACCGTTCAGCTCTGGACCCTCAAAAGAACAAAAGGTATCACTTGTGACCAGATATAGGCTGAATTCAGAAAGAGCTAAAGTAATAAATATGTAGCACTAATGCTTTTAGCTTAGTATTAATTATAATAACTACTGTATAGGTAGTAAGTTTGAAGATATTATCGAGACCTCCAACCAGGGACAGGATTGCCGTTATATTGATGTTTACCATCTTTTTATATCATCATAAGCCCATAAACCTGGGTAGAGTGAATTTAAAGTCGGCACATCTGCGGGAAGCCCAGTGCTTCAATCTAAACGTATGTTTATGTTCCTGAAATACATTTCTTTATTCAATGCTTTAAAGCATTCTTTTATCTAAACGTTCTTTCTATTAATTGTTGTTGGTTTAATACTTGGTCTGTAAATAGATTGAATTGATTACCTTTGGATAAATGTTTGATTTTGAAAGATCGTTTAATCAATACATTTGCAGTGGTCTCTAGCAGGAATAAATGACTTGTAAGCGATACTTGGGAGGGGTGGGGGTGGGGGGGGGGGGGTTCAGCATGGACGAGTCAGCTGCAGGAGAGAGTGGCAGAACATGGCAGGATCTAGAGTCTTATTTCCTGATATTTGGACGTCTCACCTCTGATCGGATAACAGCAACATGACGCAGTTTGCTCTGCAAAGTGGATGTTTCATCTCCACAAATAACGCAAGCCTGTGGTGGAGTTGCTAATGCTAATGGTTAGCTTCTGCTGGCTGAAACGTTCTCTGCTGTTCCTGGACACTAAACCAACAACAGCCTTCCCCGTCGTGATCCAAGATGGGTGAGTCCATGAATGTTAAATGACAGTGTGATGAAGATCTTTCAGGCTTTTCAAATCAGAGTGTTCTATTTTCTCTCAGAAGCTAATGCAGAAGATAAGTGCAGGAGATGTTTACAAGCCTGCATGAAAATCTCTGAATCAGATTATAATAAGAAGCCATCCTTAAAAATAGGTTTTCAGTGTTTCACTCCTTTAATACCATGCAGAGAACAAAAATAAGGTTCAAGAGTTGGTTTGGAGTAGAAAAACTGTTCGTAGTTAAGAAATGTTGAGCGTCAAGTATTATGAGTGAGATTATGACATCCAAATAAGGCAAAGGACATCCAGATATCTGCCATGAAAATCAGCAGCACATACTGTACCGGACATCAGCTGGCCATGATCTCTACATATTAAAAACCTGTATTGGTCGATCTCCACCACCAACCACAGTGGGGATGTTGACCCCAGCAATGGGATTCAGTGCTGGGCTATCCTGAAAATCTGCAGACCACACAAGAACTGGCTGCACTCTTAACTGGAGTTTTTGAATCTTCCTTTTGCAACGTTTTGACTGAATAATTCCCGTTTCAATCTTTGCACTGACTGAAGGTGTTCTGTATTTTACTTCTGCAGACTTTATACTTGCCTACGTCAGTGATGGAGCGTCACTGTGTGCCAGCAATAGATCAAACGACACACAATTACAGGTGTCATCTCTCGATGTACGGACAGTTTAGCATGCAAGTTAGACAACCTGCTAGAACATGAAAGACATTTACGTTTTCTATATCATTAAACTTGCTCAACAGGTACTGTGACAAAAGACTTGCCAGTCTGCCTGTGATGGCTTTACAGCAATTAAAGTAATGAACACGGATCTAAAAATAACTGCATGCATCTCACCTAGGTGCACTGACTCAGTCAGCGTCACTTTGCTCTCGCTGTCTGTGTGGCTGCTGGATGAACGTAAATGTCACCGCACTGCAGCAGAACTTCTACATCTGTGTTCGTGTTGATCTTACTCTGGGGTGGTTAACGGGAAAAGATTGGGTCTTTTTTGCAGGTTTGATTAGCTATTCGAGGAAACCTTCAGAAAAATTACATCACATCCATCTCAGTCAACCGGATCAGTCAATTAAAACTTGTGTTGGGCTGTAAATGATGTTTACATTTTAACATTCAATTACTAACCAGTAAGTAAAGTGATCAGGGTGCAAGTGGAGGCCTCCGAAAAGCTTGACACGCAGATAAACAGTTTGTAGGTGAGATCAAGAGTGGAGGAAGCAGAAATAATGCTATTAGAAATAATGCACTAAAACGTAAACATATTTTACAAAAACAGACAAAGGTCACTGCAGCTAAGCAATGTTCTGGCATGAAGTGATGGAATATAGGTGTGCTGCACAGGTGATGAGTTGAGAATTGGACTAGCCTGACCCATCTGTAGAGGAACAAAGAGGGAATAAAGGAGAAAATAGGAGAAAAAGAGTTAGCCATTTTAATTATATATCACAACAAATCCTATTCTTAGAATTATTATAGCACGGGTGACTTTGTTTTGAGTGGTAGGGAGGTGTAGAAATCAGAGGGATGAGGGTTCAATCCTCATAACAGCCCTAAAACGTTGGGACAAAGTGCTGATGAGCAGAGTTTGGGACTTGGACACTAACAGTTTTAAATAACCTGCGTTAAAGTAACACAGAGCAGTTTCCTGCTCCTCTGCCCTACTGGTTGAAAGTGGAACTACAACTGTCGTAAACAATCCTGCAGCCGCCTGCTGTAGCTAGTGCTAACAGTGAGCTAACACTAACATGACCCAACTAATCCTAAAATAAACCACGAAGTTAAAAGATCCATACGGTTGGACAAAAAATATTATTACTTATAAGTACAGTAACAACAAAGCCAGGTCACCATCAGTCAGTGATTTTGAAGCCTCCTTTTGCTCCCTCAAACTAGTTTAGGCCCTGCCGATCTTCACGTCAGTTTTAGCTCTTTGTTTTGCCACCAATGGCGTTACACTCATACTTTTATTTCAAGCATCTGCCATGATGCCAACAGAGAAAGCAAACTTCTTCGTGGGCCTTTTTTTTGGCAATCAACAAATAAAAAATGCTAATCTGCTAGTATTACAGCTAACAGCCGTGAAGCAGGTTAAGAGCGCCCCCTAGGACACTATCCTCTCCATAAAACTTTTTGGTCAGCAGAGGGCTGCAGAGTGGTGTCAAATATGAAACTGGTCAAGTTTCTAACTCAACAACCAGTGAGATCAATGTTAAAGCTCTAGTTTAAAAAATTATCTGTTGTTACTTTAAAGTCGTGTGGCGCTTTTGATTTCAGGTGGATTGTACTTTCCAGTTGTGGAGGTGGGGAATAATCTGCAACCTGCAGGAAATGCTTTCGATCTGAAATCATGCATGAAAGTTGCGTGGATCAGTGTAATGTCCAAAGATTCCCAGATATTGAATCAAGCACACGGTTCCAAATTTCTTTAAATTCAATTCAATTCAAAAAAACTTTATTCATCCCCGAGGGGCAATTGTTTCAGTACAGAAGAATTGGTACTGTGGTCATTCGCAACAAGAGTCGCGCTGAAAAATATGAATGCAGTCAAAGATGTTCAGACTAATAAATGTTCAGACTGATTTATGAATAAATTCCCAGTCCAGTAATGTTAAACTGGAGGTGTTTACATGGTTTTAGTACTGTAAATAAGATGTAAACAATAAAAAACAAACTATTTTAAATGAGGTGAAGAAAATCAGGCATCTAAGGATTTTCTTTAACTTGAAAACAAATGAAAAGATAAGTAAGTGTAAATGCTTTTTCCCTTTGAAATCTGCCCTTCCTGTTGATACCCCCGCCACCTCCATCCTCACCCTCCTTGCCCGTGGTTTCATTCTCAGCATTTGCTTGTTGTGAGAAGATCTGATAAACACCATACGCCGTCTGCTCTTCAGTATTAATGAGATCAATCACAAGCATCCCCATTATGCTCCCGTTTGTCCTCAGGCTCCAGAAGCAAAGAGAGAGTGAGACAGAGACAGAGAGAGAGGGAGAGAGAGAGAGAGAGAGAGAGAGAGAGAGAGAGAGAGAGAGAGAGAGGGAGAGAGAGAGGGAGAGAGAGAGGGAGAGAGAGAGAGAGAGAGAGAGAGAGAGAGAGAGAGAGAGAGGGAGAGAGAGAGGGAGAGAGAGAGTTGAAGTCAGACATATGAAGTCACGAGAAGCGGACCTGTGTAGGTGGAGGCTAAAGTGTGTGCAATTATGTCTGAGTGTACCGGTGTAGTGAGTCCAATCCAGACTTTGCGGAATGTGTTGTTTTGTGATTTGTTTGCGAATGTGTTTATTTGAAATGTGTTTGTTTGCGAACGAGAAGGTAGGAGTGTGTGTGTGTGTGTGTGTGTGTGTGTGTGTGTCACTGACTGCATGCGATGCAGCAGATTGCTGAGGGCAGGGGAGAGTGGGCTGTGCCTGCACATTAACAGATGGCAGGAGAGAGGGGTTTGGAAATGTACTTTCTTTTTATTTAAAGAGCAACCAGCTCGGAGTGTGTGTGTGTGTGTGTGTGTGTGTGTGTGTGTGTGTGTGTGTGTGTGTGTGTGTGTGTGTGCGTGTGTTTATAAGGCTTCTCGCAAAAGTTTATTTATTTATTTATTTATTTATTTCTTGGAAAAAAGCAGGACTTTGCTTCGCTCTCGAGAGCGCGTTCGCTCATCTAAATTTATACAACGTAAGCAAGCCTACCTCTCAGCTGAAGAACCCACACACACACACACACACATGCAGGCACACACATAGGCAGGTGTTACCACTTCATCAGCCATCTCTCCTCAGAGGAGAGAAAAGTAAAGAGCCTGGAAATAACACTTTTCTCTGTTATGGCTTCGGCACCTTGGGGTGGGAAGAGGGAAGGAGAGGAGAATGAGAGACAACGCTGGTGGGAGAGTTGAGAGGGTGTCATAATGTGAGGGACAGGAGTGAAAAAAATGTCAAGGGAGTGTAAAAACCACGAAAAAAGTTGCAGAATGTGTGGTATTGTCCGGACGAAAAACATCACCAATGTTAATGTAGAGTTTGGAATAAAAAGGGGACAAAATGAAGAAGTTGTCATTACTTTAGTATGGCAACATTTTCACATTTATCTGTTCTTAAATATCAACTAAATGGTTACCAGCAGGTACAGCTTGAGTCTCTGAAACAAAAAAGTTACAAATTAAAAGTTTCTAAAGTCAACTTTTCCAGCGTATAAAAAATCTTCCTTGATCTTAACCCAATCCCTAAGAACCTGCCATGACTTGAAGTGAGTCACTGGCACATCTGAGTCACGCATGTCCAGAACGTGACTTGTGACGTGCTCTCCTCCATCCCTAAGTATAGATGCAGAAAAACAAGATGAATTTCTACCTCAGTCAAAGTGGATGATCAGTAAACAAAAACAGAAATGTGACTTTGTTGGAAGATTCTGAAGATAACTGAAAACTTATTGAAGAGAGATTTTTTTAAAGAATTACTAGTAAATTATGGAGGAAAATGTGTCATGCAATCAAAATGTCTTTAGGATTGTATGGATTATATAGGTTGAAAACAATCAAATTCAAAGCTAATTCTGATTACTTGAATAGATTACTATATTAATGACAGATGCAGACATTAGACTCCTCCCAATGAAGAAACGCTTGTTTGTAAGTGATTTACACCAATCAGCATCTAAATTCTGCACTATTTGTTTTCCCGTGCCGACACACAACACTCTACTGACACTTTAAAGCTATTGCAGATGCATGACTCACAGCAGCCACATGGGTAATGACAGCTAGCTAAACGGTAGTGGTGCTCTGCTACATTGCATGTTATGGTTCTGTGTTCGTGTTCCCCCCTTGTGACTCCCTGCGATGGAGGACCAACAGCTGGGCTCCTCCAGAGATCAGAGGAGCTGTTCTTCAGCACCATGCTTTCATGCATGGTGCTGAAGAACATAGGAGTCACCATTAAGATGACGTTTTTTGAGCAAAAATAGAGTTCTCTCATAAAACAAGAGGCTTTAGAATTTTCATTTTAACTTTAGTAGCATTAAATAGCTGGTTAGGATTTGTTTTGTTAAAAGATACAAAGCAGTTTTACTTGCATTTAGCACCCCCTAGTGTCTGTTTGTAAAACCAGAACGGTCCAGAACGTAGCGGCGCGTCTGGTCTTCAATCAGCCAAAAAGAGCACATGTCACCCCTCTGTTCATTGAGCTCCACTGGCTACCGCTAGCTGCACACATCAAATTCAAATTGCTAACACTAGCATACAAAGTCCGAGATGGTACGGCTCCCATCTACCTGAATCCTCTTGCAAAGGCTTACGCCTCGGCCCGGCCGCTCCGGTCATCACAGGATCGTCGGCTAGCAGTGCCTACACCACGCTCAGGACAACCCAGGCTCTTCTCATGCATCGTTCCACAAATGTGGAATGACCTTCCAAGCACTACCAGAACAGGGGCTTCCTTTTCAATTTTCAAGAAACTCCTGAAGACCCTGCTCTTCAGAGAGCATCTTCTAAACTAGCACCCTCCCTGCACCTGTTCCCCCTCTCTACTGTCCACTCCTTGTTCCCTCCTCTCTATGACTGATGTCAAGTTGTTGTTGTTGTTGTTGTTAGCCTCAAGGGCAACATGCTGATTATCACTTGTAAGTCACTTTGGACAAAAGCGTCTGCTAAATACATAAACTTAAAACCAAAATTGAAACTTATCTCCTCGCTGTGCGTTCGTCTTTTCGCGAAATCTGATAGAAAATTTTAAGATTTTATTTGTTTTACAGTGAAATTAATACTAATGTTTATTTATGTGATAAATTTAATACTAGTGGTTTAACACGAGATCGTAGTTTGAAGTATAACTACATACATGAGGTTAAATTTAACTTGAATAATGCCCAGATTGTGTAAACACTGACATTTTCCCATTAATAACTCCAACGTTGAAACAGCCCATGCACCTCCTTGAACCACTGACCTCAGATTAACACTAAAACCACATTTTGACCTTAAAGGAGCACACTTACTCTGGTGCACTCTACGTGCGCAAAGGTCTTATGAAGCAATGTGCGCTTTAGTCGACACACCACTCAAACAATCTTTAAAGACCAGCTTCAAGGGGAAAGTTTTAATAAAAGCCTCACTCTTCAGAAAGAAGTCAAGGCAGCAAGATGAATGGAGAAGCTTAGTTTCATTAGGCATTGACTCCGTTTATGAGTGGTAGATTTTTCATCGGCGTGTACGGCAGCAACAGCTGCATACATGAGAGACAGTTCAGCTTGAAAGCTTCAGCAGAATATGGTGAGCTGATTGTTCATTTATTTGTGCATTAAAAATAATCTCTGTTCATGAATAAGTGACACAATAAGTGATTATGAGCCAAGAATCACCACAGCGTCAGCATTTCATTTCTTAATTTTGTCATTTTCCATCAGTTTTCAAAAACAAACATGTTTTGGGGGAACAGTTCCACAGAGATACAATTTTTTTTCATATTGTTTGATGAAAAATATAATTTTCAGCCTAAAGTATTAAATACAATGCTCGTTGTTTCCCGCTTTACACGTGGTATAAATACATTTGTTCACCTATGAAGTGTTCGTAAGCCTGAATAAAAAATAGAAAAAAACTATGACATTTTAATTACTCCTCTTAAAATGAGATGTTTATGCTTTTTTTGTTGTCATTTAAGCCTGAACTTACATTTAAAATCAACATTTTCTGAATACTTTAACAACTATGTTTGCTCTTTTTGTTGCAAGTCAAGATGGGTTGGTCCATGGATGTTATTTTACAGTCTGACAGATCTATAAGGCTTTTCCTGACCTGAGCATTTCCCCGTCTATTTTCTATCAGAAGCTAATGTAGGAAACAGAGGTAGAAGACTATCTTCATGTATCTCAGTGAACTTGCTCTTTAAAGATGTTTGGCTACTAAAATGAAAATTTCATACACTCTAAACAGGTAGACATTAATAGAAATATACTGAGCAGCTGAAAGGTTCTTTTAAGCAACAAAAAGCTCTTTTATTGACTCGTTACTTCGTGATCACACATTTCACAAAACACGAGGCTCACATTTTGCCGGGAAGAATTTGAAGGCGCACCTTGAAAACATGCCAATCCCTTCTGAAGTTTCTGTTTTTCAATGACGATTTATTTCTGTAGCTTTATGTTAACATTTTTACTTGCAAACAGTGAGGAAGGCTGTTGAAGGAGCAGGCAGTAAGGACAGTCTGCTGTAATTGCTTTGCTTGAGAAGCTAAATAAATTCTAAGCCCACAAGTTTGGCATTATTGGAACTTTTTTTTGCACAGGAAGTAAAAACATGTTGATTGTAAATTTTATTTTAGCAAACAGCAAGACTATTATTACATGTTTGCTAATGTGAACTTTTGTGTCTGTTTTTCATTCCTTTTATTTTAGTCCACTGATGTGGAACTAAAGTGGGATCACAGGTGTTCTAACATGGCTTTAGTGTGGGATGAAAAAGCTAAGAAAACTTAGGTGTTTGCAGCAGAGAAGGGCAGTGATCATAAGGAGAGCAACCATAACCAAGGACCGATTTACATCCATCCATCCATTCTCTTCCGCTTATCTGGAGTCGGGTCGCGGGGGCGGTCGCCTAAGTCAAGAAGCCCAGACTTCCCTCTCCCCAGCCACCTGGGCCAGCTCTTCCGGGGGAACCCCAAGGCGTTCTCCGGCCAAGTGAGAGACATAGTCCCTCCAATGTTTCCTGGGTCTCCTTTTAGGTCTGCTCCTGGTTGAACGTGACCAGAAAACATCACCAGGGAGGCATCCAGGAGGCATCAAATCAGATGTCCGAGCCACCTCAACTAGCTCCTCAGTGTCGGGCAGTAGCAGATCTACTCCGAGCCCCTCCCGGATGACCGAGCTTCTTACCCTATCTCTAAGGGAGAACACAGCCACCCTGCGGAGAAAACTCATTTTGGCCGCTTGTGTCCGTGATCTCGTTCTTCGGTCACTGCCCAAAATAGGAACGTAGATTAACTGGTAAATTGAGAGCTTCATCATCTGGCTCAGCTGTCTTTTCACCACAACACAATTTACTTTCTATTACAAAAAGTAATGAGTCCAGTTTTCATTCCGCACGGTTTGGTCAACCTTATGCAGTCATGGCAGCTTTAAAGTGGCAGTGTGTGGTTTCCTGGCACTAGGGGGCAGTGCATACATTTCCGGGTAGTTTTGCACCATATCACCATGACTGTTGCTAGTTTACAAAAACACTACAGTAAATGTTTCCTGTGGAGCAGAAAGCATGCAAACTCATGTGACTCAGACTTAGACGTCCTTCAGCTAGTTCCGTTGAAATAATGCAATGCTGAGTGTATTTTTCTGGTGCTGTAGTTTCTGGGTCTGCTCAGGGTCAGGCACCTGCAGATGACGCCATCATACTACGGCAATACGGCTCGGCCAAAATATATTGCATCTCTTTTTCAGTTCTGTTCTTTCACATATGTTTTCCAAGAGTTTAGATGTTTTGTTGATTAATTCATTTTTCTTACTATCTAAATGTTTTCGAATGTGGTAAAGTAACTTCCATAAGTCGTACGTCCAGTCGTTCTTCTAGTGTGATGTCATCAACAGGCGCAGGACGGCCAGAAGGAAACATGCCGCCTAATGTGGCACCTCCCAACGACACTAGACCAATATTTTTTTAACAACTGGGCATCATTTTATTCATTTTCAACAACATTTCAATGGATATTTCCACAAAACTGCACATTGTCTCTTTAACTCTCCTGGGAAGGCTTTCCACAAAGTTTATGGGTACGTCTTTGGGGATTTAGAATTTTTCTTGAAGTGCCTTCGTTGGGTTTGATACCAACGGGGATGAAATAAAAGTCTTCCTCACAGTCGAATTAATCCCAATGCTGTTCTGTCGAGTTCCTTCACACCCAACTTGCACATGAATGCATTCATTGGAGGGGTCCCTTTGCTTTTAGCTTGGTAGTGTATGCAGAAAGCAGGCTGGCATTGATAAACCTTGTGGTGAGAGTTGGGTGATTCTTCTTTTGGGGTTAAAATGAATGAAGTTCAGTGGACTAAAGAAACCAACGAGTCCCCTGCGTTGGGGACAGCTGCGAGCAACGTTTCCGAAACCATCATCTTGCACTAATAAGGACCAATGTGTACATTTAATTCTCAAGACTTTCCTACTTTGTTGGAGGAAAAAGGAAGTTGGTGTTCCAACTCAAAGATAGCCATTCTTTCGATGTGTCCTCAGGAGAAATCACAACTGTCAGAGTGTGACCAGTTTAACTTTGCACCGTTACCCTGTGTCACTGCTAAAAAAATCACGAGTACGCACACAACTTGGCTCATACACATGCACTTAGAGGAACACAGGACTCAGATGACGGAATGGATACACTGGTACACACACACACACACACACACACACACACACACACACACACACACACACACACACACACACACACACACACACACACACACACACACGAATACGAAGCAGAGAGCTGGAAAAGGGCTGAGACTGGCGACAGTCCTTGTCTCTCTGCTGGTGTCAGTCTCTCCAGAGGAAGGAGGCAGAGTGACACAGCGTGGCCAGTGGTGACAAAGGGCCTGTCATCAAAAAGTGACATAGATGACCCACTTTCCGTTGCAGTTGACCCCTCCCCACCAACAACACTCATTCTTACTTTGCATATCTGCTTTCGCTCAATTTGAATTCTGTCTCTACACTTTCCTAAAGTCTATAATCAAACAATTCCATGAGAAATAAATCAGAGCAACCATCTCATTAACATGAAAACACATTTGTTAAAGCTACGAATGCAGATAAGTCTACAGAGGCCTGCTTTTACTTTATAGGAGTTAGTCACAGTAAGCTGTTAAAGACACAATTAACCAGAACTTTATCGTAAAGGCTCTGCTCCACGCTGCCTTTGAAGATATTGAACATGTTTTTCTACTTGACTTTGCTATTTCTGTTTACCATTCTGTGAAGTTTAATTAAAGATAGCTAAAGTACGGATAAGGATAAGACTCAGGCATGAAAAACATCTCTTCATGTTTCAATATTTTTTAAGTTACTTTATGTCAGATTTTCACTCGTGGAACTCGTCAGGTCACGGTGTAAAAAAGGTTGTTTTTATCAGCGGTCACCACCTAGAGGTAGTAAAAATTATTACACCTTTAACCCTCTCTCGGCTTCCATGGAGCAGCTGTAAGCAACGTTTCTCGTTCTTGAACGTGCACCACTAAACATTTAATCACAATTATCACATAATGTTGTGTCTTTGAGGCTCTTTTCGGCAGGTTTTAGTATTTTATCTCCTGTTGTCTGATTTTGAGTTGAAGCAGCAGTTGTGGACTTTGTATTTGTTGTGGCTGTGAAGGTGCTTGTAGCTGCTGCAGGATTACTCATTACTTTGTAACTTTCAAACAGCTTGTGAACGCCGCTCAGTTAGTTAAATCTGCAAACATGTATGAGCACGGTCTGTGATTGACTTCTGTAAGTAAGTGGATGTCTAAAGCTATTGGGTAATGCAGAACAAATCTGCCTAATTGCATGAGGCTCCACAGATGGGGAGGGGGGTTGGCTCACATAACATCACATGGTGCAGCGTCTGCGGTGATGTGGGCGTCGTACCGGACTGCTGTGATAAAGAGAGAGCTGAGCCAGATGGCAAAGCTCTTGATTGGTCGATCCACGTTCCTACCCTCACCTATCGTCACGAGCTTTAGGTAGTGAACGAAAGAATTAGATCCCCAATACAAGCAGCCAAAAATGAGTTTTCTCTGCAGGGTGTCTGGGCTCTCCCTTGGAGACAGGGTGAGAAGCTTATTCATTTGGGAGGGCTTCAGCAGTAGCGGTTTTAGGCACGGGCAGACAGGGCAGTTGCCCGGGGCGGCATTTTTTCATGACACAAAAGGGGCGCACAAGCGCTGAGTAAAAAATAAAAAAAAAAAAGAAATCTGCGCGGCACCGAGGTTTTCTATTATCTGTCATATCACAGTCTGGATTGGAAACAGCAAGTTGGCGCCCCCTGCAGCTGCAGGCGCTCCTGCTGACTGAGAACGTTCACGTGCTCCGTGTGTGTGAAGAACAGGAAGGGGAGGGGCGCGGCGGGGGAATTCACCTCTGGGTCTTTCCCAAATGAGAAATGAAATGAAATAAACGGGTAGGGGCTGAATCAACTGTATTAACATGGCTAAAGTCAATCACATCTTGATGTTCTTCCATTTAACGCACATTTCATTCATAATATCATAAACACAGGCCCATCATTCTTTCAGGTTTTTCTGAATTGTGTGAAATGACCAAATGAAAAAAGGAAAAACAAAACGATTTTGTGGTCACCCCCCCCCCCCCCCCCCATCAAGGTCAAATTGTTTAGTCCTGACTAAAGGAAACTAATTGAGTCAAGAGCCAAACAGAAGAGATGAACATAAAAAGGCTAAAACCACCAGGTGCCCGATTCAGGAAAAATAAAGAAAAAAAGAGCAGAAAGATAAAGGTATGATGCATGATGCATGTTTTCAAGTTTTTAACCAGTTAACTGGGATTTTAACGGTTAAATTCGGTCAACTAATTGCTAACAGAGCTAATAGGGCTAAAATATTGAAACGAATATTCAAATGGTTCGAAAAAATATCCTTAAATCGTTTTTTACTGATTCAAACTAGGATTTGTTAAATGCTCGCTGCAGCCTGTGGCCTGCCTGAACAACAACAAACACATGTTGATCATGTTCACATGATAATAAATAAAACAACTCTACAAGCAGAAGAAAACTCCCCAGTCACCACTAACTATCCTGTTTATTTATTGCAGATGGCTGTGCTGATTATTTTTACGTGATTTGTTCTGTAAAAGTTGGCATTTTTGGTAGTCTATAGTTTTTTTATGTCAGTTTAAATTACAATTTCAGAGGCAATTCTAAAATATTATGGATCATGATAAAGATCTATTGCAGATCTACCCCAACTTTTGGACTCCTCTGCCAGTCACTGTGGCTCAAGCTGAGAGGAGCCTTTCAAAACTTGATCAAGTCATACCTGAGGTCACCTATGTTTCAGGGGCGGCTCACTAACCTGGCTCTGATTAGTATCAATCACTCAGTAGGGGAGCAGATTTCATATGATGACATTATTGATGACGTTGCATCAAGGTTAGGTTTTAATTTTAGTTTGTGTTTTCTGTTCTAAGTGCAATGCAGTGATTATCTTTAGTTTGTTATGTGTGAAATATTTTTGCTATTTAGAATATTTATTATATATTATGTGCATATATTCTTAATATTTAGTTATTGTTTGTTTTTGTATATTTGATTCTATATATTTTGATACAGTATATAATGTATATTGCCTTACATTCTGACAACTTCATAGTAATTAATGTAAATATGTGCAACTTAGAAAAATGAATGTTCAATAGTCATTCTAATAAAACATGCCTGTTTGTAGAAAACATGCGTGTGTGCGTGCAGGTGGGGTGGTGGTGGTGGTGTGTGTGGTGGTGGTGGGGGGCGCTCAAAGGGGGCCTCGCCCGGGGAGTAATTCCATGTAGAACCGCCACTGGGCTTCAGATTAGATCTGCCATTCTTTCACAATGAGAGGAGCCCGGAGCTTCCCCCGTGCGAATTCCACAATAGTACACAGCTTCAGACCCTGAGTCTGCAGATTCCCCCCTGCTGTAGATTCACCATTATGTCCCTCTCAGCCTCCCTTAGCCAACACACGCAGATAGACACACACACACATACACCATGAAAAAATGGCAGCTGAGATGGTAGCAGATTCTAAGCCGGAATTATTTATTGTCTCAGTCTGTCCTTGAACTTTATAACCATTCAGCTAGCGGTTAGCATTTTGGTTGTGCTCACAGCTCTGGCCCATCCATTCCATGTCCATGGTTTTAATGTTGGAATGGCACAGGTTTGAAGAAGTAATCCATCTGAAACCCATTCTGGTAAGGGCGGTGGTTCAACAAGTGGTCTGAGAAATCAGAATCACATTATGGTGTTTCCCCTAGGAATTTTTCTAGCTGTGGCGCGCGGGGTGGGGGTGGGGTGGGGGTGGGGGGTGCTTGGGGAGAAATTATGACAAGTCTCTAAATAAAGTAAAAATTTCCAGTGCGGATTGGAGACAACCCATAGAAGCACTGATTTGATCTCATTTCAGAGAAAAATAGAACAGGTGAGATGCACCTAATAAATACAATTACTAACAAACTCAGGAATCTTTCTTTGCTTCACTGTTCTGGTGCTGAGAATATCACTAATGCGGATCAAAGGAGATCCACAGATGAATGCACCTCTTATTTATTATTTGGAGACTACATTTACTGCAGCTGGCAGAGGCAGAGATTGTTTCTATTGATACACAGAATTTACAGAATCATTTTAAATTTTAATAGGGGAAGACTGCAGGAGGGAGCAGTAAAATACAGGGGGTCCCCAGCAAAAACAAGAAACTTTACGAGTCTGATGAAACCCGCTGGTTTTCCATCAGGCAGTCACGGGGCAGCTCCAATGACCCAGTGGCTGTGCTGGGTCGGTCCGGCTCGGCAGAGGGCGAACGAGCCGAGGCGACGTCGTGCTCTGCTTAAGAAGAAGTGTTATTTTCCCGCTTCAGAAGAAGCGTCCAACGTGTTTTTACGCTTTCTCCGAGACATGTCACGTCGCTAAGATGTTAGCGCCGCGTGCTAACACGTCAATAGTGCAGCGTAGCCTGCTGGAGGTTTTAAGGGTTCAGATGAAACACCCGACCTCTCAGGCTGCTCACACATCGATCTTAAGTTGTCGCTGTTGCGCTCACGCCGTAATATAGTATTAGATGCGGTTAAAGTCAGACATGAAAAAATAAATACATTTTACATGAATAAGTGATGATTAGCCTGGTGGGGGGAGGAAAACCTGGCCTAGTAAGCACTGGAGGAAACCCTGTCAAGATCGTCAACACTCGTTTATCTTAATGCTATTGAATCATGTAAACCAAAAAGCATTATATCCACTGATACCTTTCTAATTTTAAACTCAGTAACTTATGCTGTAACTTCACCTTGCCCTGGCTGCTCCTTGCTGCCCGTCGGCTGTGATCACAAGCGACAACATAGTAGTTTCTGCTGCTTCTTCGGGAAACAGCGCAAAAAAAAAAACCTTGGGATCTTGTAGGCGTGGCGGTGGGATTTCAGCCGTGGCGGGCTGCCACGACTACGCCTATGTAAGGCAAACGCTGCATTATGTCATGTTTTTGAGCTCCTGCATTAGTGTTTATAGTCCAGGGGAGGAGGGATCCAGATTTGAGACTGCCTAGATGGGAAGTGAAGCCAAAAAAATGCTTTGGGTTTTTTTCATGAGGAAAGAAAAATAAAATGTAGTCAAAACCTCCAAAAATTGGATTTTCCATGATCTTTAACAATTAATTGAAAGAAAATGGAACAAATTTTCTCATTGTGACTAGATGCTAATAACAGTGCCTGAAGAGCCAGTTGGTAGTTGGGGAATTGAGCACGGGTCCATTCTTGAGTTTAGGAGCTGCTTTACAGTGAATTATTCACAGGTTACAGTTAAGTGGTTTAAAGCTTCATGCACTCTAAAAGCAGAATGCACAGAGATCGCAGCAGAACCCAGTGAGTCTGTATTCCATAACAGACTTTTGGAAAGTTAATTCAAAATAGAACACATTTTAACCAAAGACTCCTGGGTTATATATGTGATGCTGTAGCTTGTATTTCTGCATCACATAAAAAGCTGCTTTACGTGATTTGTGCAACACAAACAGGTTTCAAAAGCCTTTTCACTTCTTTATACTAGACCCCTAAAATTAAAAGTCAACAAAAACAAAAAAGACACAATCGATGAAAAATAATCACACGATGAAATGATAAAATGCAAAAATCTTTTACAAATACTCTACAAGACCTTCAGAGTTTCCAACAAACCATTGATCAAAACGTTTCAACAGACAACAGAAAAGTCCTGTTCACTAGACGCAACATATAAGAAAACAAAAGAAGGAAAGAGTCGAGACTTTTGCTGTATAAAACAAAGTAAAAATCCATCATTCTTTACTTCTTTTCAGCACACTACACATTATTTACTACCTGCACGAGGAAATTTAAAACATCATTCACAACATTGTCATCTGGAATCAATAGACCTCTTTTGGCTGGAAATAAAATAGATGGCAAAAGACAAAGATACAGTGTGATAAACTATAGATTTTATGCTTTCAACATTTAAACCGAGAATATGAAAAAGCACATTTGGAATTTTTCTGTTTTTTACTGAAAAGAAACTTTCTGCCAGTTTGGAGAAACACCACGACTCCTCCAGATTAACTAGAATAACATCATAATCCACACGAGTTGAGTTTTTTTTAAGCCAGGTGGAAGAACCAGTTGGCCTTTAAGTCTGAACTTAATAACAACCATATAAAGGACTTTATCCCAGCAGTGTTTCTGAGAGATATCATTTTCTCTCAAGGCAGCAGAATGTAAATATTGTTTTGCTGCAGCACAGCGACACGCTGATTTGTGGATGAAATAAAGTCTCACTGGCAGGTTTTTGGGTATAAAGAAGAATTCAAACTTTCATTCATCTTTATTATGTCAAAACCTTCAAAGTGGGATTCAAGCAGATGCAACGGAGGCTGAAGACAGCCTGCAAAAGGTTAGAAGCAGACATCAATTGATTTTTTTATCAACAGTTTACATGTTTTAATTTTTAAATGGTTAAAATGATTGGGGTTTTATTTATTATTATTATTATTATTATTATTATTATTATTATTATTATTATTATGTATAAATGAGCTACAAAGCATGAACTGTCAAAGAAACCCAAAGTGCAGCTTTAACGTTTGTTTGTAAATGGTAAATGGCCTGTATTTGATATAGCGCCTTCTAGAGTCCTGGAACCCCCCAAGGCGCTTTACAACACAACCAGTCATTCACCCATTCACACACACATTCACACACTGGTGGGGATGAGCTACAATGTAGCCACAGCTGCCCTGGGGCGCACTGACAGAGGCGAGGCTGCCGAGCACTGGCGCCACCGGTCCCTCCGACCACCACCAGCAGGCAACGTGGGTTAAGTGTCTTGCCCAAGGACACAACGACTGTGACAGACTGAGCGGGGCTCGAACCTGCAACCTTCCGATTGCGAGGCGAGCTCTTAACTCCTGTGCCACCGTCGCCCTGTGCTACTACAATAATCCATAGGTCCTCGGACAGCGTTCTTTCTGAACTGCTTTTGCTTCAGGCTGTCCCAAATGTTACTGCAAACTTCAGTCCTGGAGCATTTCTGGCTGATTTGAAATGGTGATGCTAAAAGTCCTGGGTTCTTGGGCCAAAATGAGTCTAAAATGCTTTTTTTTTTTGTTGAATTTTTGTTTATTTTCCTTGCCACAACTCATCTGACTCTCATGTCATCTATTTGTACCTTACATCAGCTCTATCTCTAAACTGGACAAGTTCAAAGGCTGATTTATGTAATTGGATAAAATCCCTAAAAATGCTAATAAAATAAACTCAAACATGAAATAAGAAGTAAATTGTAATGAAAAAAAACAAAGCAGGCATCTTCAATTAGGTCAGTAAATATGTCAAAACAACATGCTTCACTGTTTATGAATTCACAAGATTTCCCTCATTTGCGCTTATCTCTTAATTAATGCTAACAATTGCGTTAAGAGGCGGATTCCTTTGATTTGTTCATGTGGAGTATGTTCTACAGGCATGCTCACAAAAATCCTCACCCACAGACATGCACACAGAGTGAACAATTTTTCGCTTGACATTGAAAATTCTCTTTGATCTTCACGTTAGGAGAAGTCTGAACTCGCAGCTAATCAGTGAGTGGGAACACTAAAAATATGCATCTGCAGTATCGAAGTTGTGCACACATGGAGAGGGAGCTGGAATAAATATTAGGATGCCACACGTGAAAATTACTGTGACCGCCGTGTTGCATCTGCTCCAATAACCCATGTAACATCAAATGATGACAGTCATTACCAGGACTTAAGCTCATGACTTTGGAAAGAACAAGAAGGGGGAAACAGTAGTTGGGTTGTGAGTGTGGAAGGGGGGTGATAAAATAAGATTAAAGAAGAGAGGGACGAGGAAAAGAATCACAGAACAGAAGAGAAGTAACGCTTAGGCAGTTTTATTTGCTGCCGCTGTTCCCGGATCCATTCCCAGCTACTATTTTTGGTTTTCCCATTTCATGACCAAACGCGTTTTGCTGATTTTCTTTTTACTTGAACCAAATTTTCTTGCTGCTTGCTCTGTGGCTATAAAGCCTAAAATAGAGCGTTGTCCATTTACTCTCTAAAGAAACTAATAGTTTTTGTGTTTTAGATGATGGATGAGGAGGAATAAATCAGGTAGCGGCTGCGTCTCCTCAATCTCTGTTATCTACTTCCTTTTTCAGATTTCCTTCCAGATGGACTTCCTGTGTTGCCCAGGAGACTATTCATCACCATGACAACCAAGTACACCACCTGCAGTTATTACTTGAGTCTATTATTATAAGGAGAACTGCTCCTCAATGTGCCGAACCCTGTAAGATCCATCCGTGTGTGTGTGTGTGTGTGTGTGTGTGTGTGTGTGTGTGTGTGTGTGTGTGTGTGTGTGTGTGTGTGTGTGTGTGTGTGTGTGTGGAAACTGCTTAGGCACACTTGCTTCTTCCATAAAACTGCACATCCACACAGAACATTATATATATACACGTATTACTAGTCTTGCTCGAAGTCCCCCTCCGCAGTGGCATTCTCGACACTTTCTATAACTCTAGCCTACTTGCCTGCTGTGAGTAACAGAGGACAACGAACCACCACTATTCTGCATTAAAATGCCGCAGTTGTCACTGCTGTCTGGTTTGCAGTGAGCTTTCACAAAAGCAGCTATTAAAAAAGCAAATAAGACTTTAAACACTGCAAAGAGGCACACGTGTGCTGTGCATGAGGGAAGTAGCAGCATGGACACAACTCTTCACTTTAACACTTGACATGTATTCGTCCCCTGAAACACTTCTTCTGTCAACGCTTCTTTTTTTGTGCACCCATCTGTTTCAGGTGACTAAACTAATTTTAGTATCAGACAAAGATACATATGAAATATAAATTGTATAGATTAAGTTGATTAAATGACAAAATATCTACCTAAATCGGCCTGGACCGATGTGAGAAAAATTAATTACCTCTGTTAAATTGGCAATTGTCAGTAATAAGTGACCATTTGGTCGTTTCTCAATATGCATACTCGTCTGAACTTGTGCGCTCAAGTCCTTGTGAAACATCATCAACGATGGCCCAAGTACTGGTTCAATCCCAAGTATGTGTCATGGCAAGATTGCTCAAAGTTCACGGATGTGTTCTTGCTCCACCCATTGAATCAAGGATGCATCACTAGGCGTGTTTTCATTGTCTGAACTTCAGAGTAAATCTGGGAGGGAGACATTGGAGATACGATGGCACTTAAAAGCATCCGCAGTTACACTAATAACATTAAAAGGTTTATTCTGTCCAAACATATCATAATTTAATCCTTTCGAAGCACAACAGCAGCTGCGTGATGTAAAATGTGGCATTCAATGACCAGAAAAAGCTCTGTTTTACAGCACTTTGTGAATTATATTTTTGTGGGGGAATTCCACCATGTTTTCGAGTGTTGGGAGTGTTGGGAGTTTTAAGTGCAATCTATTCTTTTTTCTTTTGCTTCACAAACAACTCTTCTGTTGGTACAACATCTGCTGATGTCATTTCCTACTGAGTTACAACCAATCAGCATGAGTTAACCAATAATTCCGCTCAGCAACTCTGCCGGGCCATTCCACAACTTACCCCTGATCCGTTATTCCAAAGGTGTCTGAAAATGGCCATTCGACCAGCCCGGCCAAGTGGGGAAGCTCATGCCAGGAAGCTCCTGTAAACTTACCGTGAAATTTCGACAGTGGAAAGGCAACTAAAGCATCCATCTGCAGACTTGGGACAGCAAAGTGTCCCATCATGCACTGTGTCGCAAACCGATATATTACGAACAGAGGAGAAAGCTTAAAACTGTAGTTTTAGAAATATAAAGTTATCTGTTATTGAAAATAATTATGTGTAACTAGGGATGGGTACCGAATTCGGTACTTTGTAAGGTACCGACCGAATTCCATAGTACCGACCGAGCACCGATTCACGTCATTTCAAACGGTGCCTCGTTTCGTTACCCGTCCTTCATTACGAGAACTTGCCTAGACAGCTGCGCATGTGCAAGAGCGTTATGTCGTCGGTCCCAGCGAGCGTGTTGTAAACAGAGCAGCATGGTAGAAAGAACGCACGCTAACGCTTGGGTCCACTTCACTAAATGTGATGGGTAACTGGGTGATGATGAAACCAGCGACAACGATCTAAGTGAGACATCCTCATCTTAATCTGCTCCGGTAGGTAAATAAAATGTTACCTTGATATGTTAGCTTCCGTTTCGTTAATGGTGCGTTCGCTTTCTCCTCGGAACTCCGAATTTCCGACTAGAAGAACATGAATGCGCTCTAAAGTTTGGCTTCACTTTACTAAATGCGACGGGTGATTGGGTGAAGATGAAACCAGCGACATAGATCTAAGTGTGAGGCATCATTGTTTTAATCTGCTCCAGCAGTTAAATAAACTGTTAAAGATAACATTAGCTTGATATGTTAGCTTCCATTGCCACCGTTGTTATCAGCTAATGGTGCGTTCGCTTTCTCCTCGGAAATTCTAACTTCCCAGTAGGAAAAATCAAATGAAAAAAGACGGCAAAAGGAATAAAGATACACAGTAAATTTAGTTCACAGTAAAGATGTTTGCTTCAGTTTAATTATCAGCTTATAAAACTACAAGGACGATGTTAAAATACAAAGAGTTGTACGGTATTTATCGTGATATTGATCAAATATTGTTATATAATGAGAAAAATACATATTTAATTATAAAAGAGAATTAAAATAATAAACACTCAAAAGTATCGAAAATTGCTACCGTTTTTTTTAAAGAAAAAAAGAAAATTGGTACCGTTAAGTACCGGTATCGATTCGTAGGTACCGGGAATTAGTACCGGATCGATTCAAATGTCAAAGGTACCCATCCCTATGTGTAACCTGCAAACTTTGCTGTGTTTATTTATTTAATTTTTTCAGACTCTTAACAATCCCTCAAAATGCTAATTAGCTAACGCACTATCAAAATAAAAGCAGTGGTGTCTTAAATAGTTCTGTTTAGATGAAAAAGAAAAAATGTATTCATTTAGCAGCAGGGAAAGCTGGTATTTTATCAATTTGGACCAAACTTGGACCAAATGTTGTACAATATTAACCACTGAGGTCTGTTCTAAGGACATTTAAGAACTAAATAAGCCAAAACATCTAAAGCATTGCAGACCTCACCTGGTCAAAGTTTGGCACAAAGGTTAATATGAATCAGAAAGTAGAAGATGGGAACAAAAAGTGTATCCATCGGGAAGGTCCAGAGAAAATAAAATCCCAGCTGACCTAAAAGAACCCATTACATGTTTACCCCAAAGCACCTTGGGTTAGGGGTAGTATTCTTTGGGCGGCCAAACTAAACTTTTTAGAAGATGTGCATCCGGTTAAATCTGGTGTCAAACTAACATTACATCCCAGAAAAACAACATCTCACCGTTGTTTCAATGGACAGAATTTTTAGGCGAAGCAGTTGGGTGGGGGATGTGAAGTTCTCTGCTATTTGCAGATGATGTGGTTCCTTTAGCTCCATCATTCATCAGCTGTGACCTTCATGTCTTGGATTTCCAACTCCAGATCAAGGTAAAGGTTCTGCCTCAAGTAGGGCCTCATTAGGTAACGATAGAGACCAAGATTTCAAAAAGCATCCAAAATATGTGTTCTCCATTGGGTGGTCGGGCTCAGTCCTAGAGGAATAGGGTGAATAACTCAAACATTCAGGAGAGACTCAGAGTAAAGGTGCTACTCCTTCATGTTGAGAGGAGTCAGCTGAGTTGGTGTAGACCTTTGGTTAGGATGCCTTCTTCCAGGGGGAGTGTTTCAGGCATGTCCTGCCACAAGAGGCCCCCAGGTCGACCCAGGACATGTTGGAGAGATTATATCTCCACATTGGCCAGGGAACTCCTGGATATCCTGCTGGTGGAGCTGGTGGAGGTTGCTAGGGAAAGGGAGGTTTGGGCTTCTCTTCCTACCAGTATGGTGGTGGTAGTGTGATGGTCTGGGGTTGCTTTGCTTCTTCAATATTCGAAGGATCTTTCATGGCGGTTAAAACGAAGAGTCGGAGTACCCGGCACGGAGGGTTACCGGGGTCCCACCCTGGAGCCAGGCCTGGGGTTGGGGCCCGTGAGCGAGCGCCTGGTGGCCGGGCTTTCGCCTATGGGGCCCGGCCGGGCCCAGCCCGAACCGGATACATGGGCTCGTCCAACTGTGGATCCACCACCCGCAGGAGGAACATGAAGGGTCCGGTGCAATGCGAATCGGGTGGCAGACCAAGGCGGGAGCCTTGGCGGTCCAATCCCCGGACAAGAAAACTAGTTTTTGGGACATGGAACGTCACCTCGCTGGCGGGGAAGGAGCCGGAGCTTGTGGCAGAGGTTGAGCGGTACCGGCTAGATATAGTCGGACTCACCTCGACACATTGCATTGGCTCTGGAACCCGAGACCTGGAGAGGGGTTGGACACTCTACTTTGCTGGAGTTGCTCCGGGTGAGAGGCGGAGGGCTGGGGTTTGCTTTTTGTTAGCCCCGAGACGCTCTGCCTGTGTGTTGGGGTTTACCCCGGGGGACAAGAGGGTAGCTTCCTTGCGCCTTCGGGTCGGGGAACGGGTCCTGACTGTTGTTTGTGCTTATGGGCCAAATATCAGTTCAGAGTACCCACCCTTTTTGGAGTCCCTGGGACGAGTGCTAGATAGTGCTCCATCAGGGGACTCCATTGTCCTGCTGGGGGACTTCAATGCTCACGTGGGCAATTACAGCTTGACCTGGAGGGGTGTGATTGGGAGGAACGGCCCACCTAATCTGAACTCGAGCGGTGTTTTGTTATTGGACTTCTGTGCAAGCCACAGTTTGGCCATAACGAACACCATGTTCGAACATAAGGATGCCCACCGGTACACTTGGTACCAGGGCAGCCTAGGTCACAGGTCGATGATAGATTTTGTAGTCGTATCATCTGACCTGCGGCCGTATGTTTTGGACACCCGAGTGAAGAGAGGGGCGGAGCTGTCAACTGATCACCACCTGGTGGTGAGTTGGATCAGATGGCAAGGGAACATGCCGCGTAGACCTGGCAGACCCAAACGCATAGTGAGGGTCTGCTGGGAACGCCTGGCAGAAGAACCTGTCAAGACGGTCTTCAACTCCCACCTCCGGCAGAGCTTTGACCACGTCCCGAGAGCAGTGGGGGACATTGATTCCGAGTGGGCCTTGTTCCACTCTGCGATTGTCGAGGCGGCTGTTGCTAGCTGTGGTCGTAAGGTGGCCGGTGCCAGTCGTGGTGGCAACCCCCGTACCCGCTGGTGGACACCAGAGGTTCGGGGAGCCGTCAGGCTGAAGAAGGAGGCCTACAGGGCGTGGCTGGTCTGTGGGTCTCCGGAGGCAGCAGACAGGTACCGGATAGCCAAGCGGGGTGCAGCAGTGGCAGTTGCCGAGGCAAAATCTCGGGCGTGGGAGGAGTTTGGTGAGGCCATAGAGAAAGACTATCGATCGGCTCCAAAGAGGTTCTGGCAAACTGTCCGGCGCCTCAGGAGAGGAAGGCAGCAACTCGCTCACACTGTTTACAGTGGGGATGGGGAGCTGCTGACGTCAACTGAGGCTATAGTCGGACGGTGGAAGGAATACTTTGAGGAGCTACTCATTCCCAACAGTGAGCATTCCGAGGAGGAACCAGAGCTGGGAGGCCTGGGGATGGACTGTCCGATCTCGGGGGCAGAAGTTGCTGAGGTAGTCAAACAACTACACAGCGGCGGAGCCCCGGGGGGGGGGGGGGGGGGGGGGGATGAGGTTCGTCCTGGGTATCTCAAGGCTATGGATGTTGTAGGGCTGTCATGGTTGACACGTCTCTACAACATTGCGTGGTCATCGGGGGCAGTTCCTAGGGAGTGGCAGACCAGGGTGGTGGTCCCCATCTTTAAGAAGGGCGACCTGAGGGTGTGTTCCAACTATAGGGGGATCACACTCCTCAGCCTCCCTGGAAAGGTCTACTCCAAGGTACTGGAGAGGAGGGTCCGATCGATAGTTGAATCTCAGATAGAGGAGGAGCAATGTGGTTTTCGTCCTGGCCGTGGAACTGTGGACCAGCTCTATACCCTTGCAAGGGTGATGGAGGGGGCATGGGAGTTTGCCCAACCAATCCACATGTGCTTTGTGGATTTGGAGAAGGCTTATGACCGTGTCCCCAGGGGCACCCTGTGGGGGACGCTCCAGGAGTATGGGGTGGGTGGCTTTCTGTTAAGGGCCATTCAGTCCCTTTACCAGAGGAGCGTGAGTTTGGTCCGCATAGCCGGTAGTAAGTCGGACCTGTTCCCAGTGAGGGTTGGACTCCGCCAGGGCTGCCCTTTGTCACCGGTTCTGTTCATCACTTTTATGGACAGAATTTCTAGACGCAGCCGTGGTGTGGAGTGTGTCGAGTTTGGTGGCAGGAGAATCTCGTCTCTGCTTTTTGCGGATGATGTGGTCCTCCTAGCTTCATCCAGCTCTGACCTTCAGCTCTTGCTGGGTAGGTTCGCGGCCGAATGTGAAGCGGCTGGGATGAGGATCAGCACCTCCAAATCTGAGACCATGGTTCTCGACCGGAAAAGGGTGGCTTGCCACCTCCGGGTCGGGGGAGAGGTCCTACCTCAAGTGGAGGAGTTTAAGTATCTCGGGGTCTTGTTCACGAGTGAGGGTAGGAGGGATCGGGAGATCGACAGGCGGATTGGTTCGGCGTCTGCAGTGATGCGGACGCTGAGCCGATCTGTCGTGGGGAAGAGGGAGCTGAGCCAGAAAGCCAGGCTCTCGATTTACCGGTCGATCTACGTCCCAATCCTCACCTATGGTCATGAGCTTTGGGTAATGACCGAAAGAACGAGATCGCGGATACAAGCGGCCGAAATGAGTTTCCTCCGTAGGGTGGCCGGGCTCAGCCTTAGAGATAGGGTGAGGAGCTCGGACATTCGGGAGGGACTCGGAGTAGAACCGCTGCTCCTCCGGATCGAAAGGAGCCAGTTGAGGTGGTTTGGGCATCTGGTCAGGATGCCTCCTGGACGCCTCCCCGGGGAGGTGTTTCGGGCATGTCCTGCCGGCAGAAGGCCCCGGGTCAACCCAGGACACGTTGTAGAGGTTACATCTCCAATCTGGTCCGGGAACGCCTTGGGGTCCTGCCGGAGGAGCTGGTGGACAAGGCCGGGGAGAGGACGGCCTGGAGCTCCCTAGTTGGGATGCTGCCCCCGCGACCCGGACCCGGATAAGCGGAGGAAGACGACGACGAATATTTGAATCATTTACTGTAACTGATAAAACCATGAATTTTTCTATCTGTTGACCTATCTGTCTGAACTTTAACCTTAAACAGGGTATTTACTTGGGTCATCTTTGGTTTTGAAATGTGTTTGCTGATTGGAAACATTTCAGTGTGACGAAAAACAAATCCAGAAGAAATTTGTAAACTTACCAGGATGTTACTTCCATTAAAAGTTATTTTCAGGGACTTTTCTGTAGTTGGTCACATCATTTTAAAACCAAACATTACACCAATAAGTGGTTGCAAACTGCCTGCAAATTACTTCACTGAAAATGGTCCTTTAATATGAAATACGGCCCATTAAAACAGCACCTCTACTGTGTTTGTTAAGGAATGCATTTATTCCTTAAAGATTACAAAAATGATGCTCTTCTGTGTTTAAAGCAGCTCGTGAAACTTTAATAATCTCCATTGGGAGTGTGATGCCATTCTCTAATTGTGGTAGTATATGAGATTCAGGACGAAGTCATGAGATGTATGATAAACTGGAAAAGTCATTAAATCCCGAAAAATACACAGAGAAGTCCTGTTTAGGGGGGAAATCTACAATGAGTTTACTCAAAGGAGCGTTTTTAAACTAAAACCTTACGGTTTATTCCTCGGAGGACTGGCAGTGGGTCTGTAAATGTGAATTACTTGTCCTGAAGAGCACTACTTTCATGTCTTGGCCATTGAAAGGCCACACAACTCTGTACAGGAGAGTTTACTGATCTAAATGTTACTTTATTCACAAACATCATTAGTGTCCAACTCTCGGAGATGTGACAGAAGAGAGACAGAGAGAGTTGAGATCCTACTTTTCACTACGAAAGGAGAAATATACGTAAAAAACTATATATCCCATTGAACTAAAGAAGGTTTCATTGTTTGTCATTTACTTTCAGAGGAAAGCTTGAATTGTGAATTATAGTCTTAAGTGTGACTCACAAGCTCTCTGAGAGATGCAGAAAAAAGTGTCAACAACTTCTCAGTAGGAGAACTCATTATTTTCAGACTCTAAGTTCACTTCAGATGTTTTTTTTCTCCAGTACTTTTTCCCCACATTTGTTTTCAACTGTAACCAGGGCTGGACTGGGACAAAAATTCAGCCCGGGCATTTTGACTGGAGACCGGCCCATCACCTGTTTTTTTTGGAAAAGACATTAAGCCTTACGCTGTTTCTGACACACACCAACGTACACTTTCTTATTGGTAGTATTTATGTATCAATCTAGTAAACGTAAACCTACACCATCCTTCCTATCCTGGTATTCTAAAAAGTAGGGTTGGGGGTAACTGATTATTTTTAAAATGATTATTCTGACGATTATTTTATCGAATAGTCGACTATTCTAATGAATATTTAGATGATTAATCTAGCGATTACTTTTCTATTGCACAATTAATAAAAACCAAAAAATTCTAAATAAATTCCTCCAAAAAATTGATAAGTTGTTACTGTAAGAGAATAAACACTACAGGCCTTCCATTTTGTAAAACACTGCTTTTATTGTGTTGCGGTTGTTTATGTTCTGGTGACGTTTTGAACTTGGGAGTGCAGGCTGCTGCCTGAGAGGTGGTTGGAGACGGAGTGTCTCCATGCTTCTTTGTTTTGTTCACTTATGTGCATGAGGCAAGTGGTGTTACGACCCTTCCTGGGGAGTCACGTGTTTCTCCTATTTTAACTGTAAATCCTTCTAGCTGTTATATTTATAACAAGAAACAGATATTCGGACAGAATATTTTCACGTTTATTCGAATATCATTGTGGAACACACCCAGCATCATAATAAATGAAGTAATATTTATGCCAATTTAAGCCTTTATGGGTGACCAGGACTCTGTGTTTATGAATGTGGAAGACACCCAGCATCCTGTGATGGCACTAATAACATCAAGAGATAATAAATAAGTTAATATTTAGGTCAATTTAACCCTTTACACGTGACCAGGACACTGTAATCAATTTTTGGCAAGGGAAATTATCATTTGTTGCCATTTTTTAGGTGTTTATGAATGTGAAAGACACCCAGCGTCCTGTGATGGCACTAATAACATCAAGAGATAATAAATAAAGTAATATTTAAGTAAATGTAACCCTTTACAGGTGACCAGGACACTGTAATCAATTTTTGGCAAGGGAAATTATCTTCTTTTCTTTTCTTTTCTTTTCTTTTTTTTTTTTTTTTTTGCCATTTTTGGGGTGTTTTTGATGACACAGTAGGCAGTATGAGTACAGTAACATCAACAGATAATACATAAAACCCTTATTTGGTCAATTTTAGCCTCTATGAAAATCTTAGCGATTCAATCACTTTTTGGCAAGTAAAATGCCATTTTAGTTGTCTACAATTAAATCATCAATAAAGAATTTAAAGATATTTTGAGGCATTTCTTATAGGTAAACGGGAGGGTGTAGTCTATTTGGCAAGTGACAATCTTAATTTTATGTGCTGAAGTGCTTTTATCTTGTTACTTTTAAATAGAGCAAAGTAATGTATAGATAGTAACCTACACAGTGTCATTAAAGCCAAAGCTTGATCATTTTAAATACTTTTTTTCAAGTAAAAATGTGCCCCAAACTAGTTAACTGTGGCTCCATGTCAAGTAGACTAAAGAAAGGAAGGGGAAAAAATTAAATCGCTGGAGAATTGTTTAATTCCATTTATACAACGTTTACATTCAATACAGGGTGCCATTTTACATTGTTTATTTATTTTTTTAGTATCAAGGCTGTAACATAAAGAAAGCCAGTTCTTACCACAAAGTTTGTGGCACAAACCATCTTTCAATAGCAAATATTGCAAAAAGGATTAATACATCCTCATTGTGAACATTTAAGACAAATAGCAACACTTAAAACAACTTCCGAACTGGAAAAACTAATGTGGCAAGGTGCAGAAACGAGTGCCCGGGCGGGATTCGATCCCCAGACTCCCGGGTGAGAGTCATACTATGGCGTTTAAAGCGTGCCACAACCCGTGCACGCGCATTGGGTCCACAGCGCGCGTGTGAACGGGACTCGCGAGCGCAAATATACATGGCAGCGCGCGTGTGAACGGGACTCGCGAGCGGAAATATACATGGCGAGAGGTCATTTGTGCACTGAGAGGGAGCAAACTGTGTCTGTGAGCGCACAAGGATGTGCACAAGTGACAAACCTGCGTGCGCGCGTTGTCAACGAGCACACGGCGGAGGAAAACGTGCGCTCGCGGCAGCCTCTGTGCGCGCTCGGCAGCCTCTCTGCGCGCTCGGTTTCTGACTCCTGCTCGCTCGGCTGTAAGGGCTTTTGGCACTCTGGAGGCGTGGCCTGTGGCAGATCTTCTCTGTCCTCTGATTGGTTAGTTTACCCCACACTGTATCCTCTATCTATATAAAAAAGTCTGACATTCAGTAGTTGCTGGCATAGCTCAGCTGGGAAAGTGGGTGACTCTCGCCTTGGAGGATCCAGGTTCGAGTCCGGGCAAGGAAAATGCAGTAGATGTTATGTTAGTTTTTCTTAATTTCAGGTATTTTACAGTTGTGACCGTTCAACTGTCATTAAATGTCCGAATGTTTGCTGGGCAGTGTTTTAAAAAGTGCACATAAGCTAGATGGTTTTAACCATATAAAATTACATTTTTTGTGATACTGGAAAAATACATACTGAAATAAAACTACTGATTGAAAACTTTATGACTGTGGTTGTACAATATATGACTCACTAATACACTGCAAACTCCCTTAGAGTGGGGCTTCCAGAGAGAGAGAGAGAGAGAGAGAGAGAGAGAGAGAGAGAGAGAGAGAGAGAGAGAGAGAGAGAGAGAGAGAGAGAGAGAGAGAGAGAGAGAGAGAGAGAGAGAGAGAGAGAGAGAGAGAGAGAGAGAGAGAGAGAGAGAGAGAGAGAGAGAGAGAGAGAGAGAGAGAGAGAGAGAGAGAGAAGTTCTTGCCTCATTAATGAATTGTTTATTTTTTTCAGTATTTAATTGACAAATTATCCTTTCAAATAATTAATTAATGAGTTACATAATTGTCCATTTAGAATTGTTGAATGGACTGAGTCAAGTTTGGTGCACTTTATATATTTCAAAACATGTTTTTTTTATTTTAATGATGCATATAAATAATTTAAATGTTAATTTAATGAAATATTTCTATTTTTTCATTACCTCACCCTTGTTTTGACAAAAACGGGAACTTGCTGGATAATATCATGGAGAAACTATTTGTTCACAGTACATGGCTCAGTGAGGATCTGTGTACCAAAGGAGGAGGAGATACTCAGAAATCTGTCTGCAGATTGTTACAACCCAGACTGGAAGTGGTGGGCTGTAATAAGAAAGGAGACCAAACAGAGGAGTGGGGGTTCAACAACTGATTTATTTAACCAAAGTAAGGATTTACTAAAGCAAGTTAGTGAACAGAAAATGGCCATCTCAAGGTTTTACTCGGATGTCCCTCAGCAGGGTGCAGCACTGTTGAAGGTCATCTGAATGAAAGCTTGATATGCAGTTTCTTTATGAAAGTGTGTAAATATACAGCGTGGTTGCCGTACATATGTTTAGGTTCTCAGACATCAGGCTTCTTTGCCCAGGCCTTCACTAGTGGGCTATTTTAAAAGTTGGTAAGGAGAAAAACCACAGCATATAGCTGATTGTTTACAAATGCAAGGAGGGGAATAACAATCAAAAAGCTTGTGTTCTTGGACCAAATGAATGGAGCGCTCCACATGCACTCAGAGATGTTATGGCTTCTGTTTCTATAACTTCACATGCAGACATTTGAGGTTTGCCAGAAAGGAAAGCTGGCCTGTACACTTTGCAGGGCACAATGTCATCAATGAAGAAACCCCTGTCTACCATGATGACCATCTCTAGTTGTAGCATTTTCAACACACCAGATTCCCAGGTTGGTCGCTGATAGTTCCAGCATACAGTGCTGAGACAAAGGTCACTGGCCTATGTGGCACAATCCAAATGAGCCTCTTCAGAGTGCAGTTGAACTTGAGGAAAATATATGACTCTGGAAGAGAGGGGAATATGGCCATTGACACCTCAGATCAGTGCAGTCAAGAATTACTGGTGTTTGGGTAGTCCTGAACGTGTTGTGATGCCCCCACCGTCTCATTGGGTTTTCATTTGTGTTTAATTGTGTTTTTCTTCTGTTGTAGGCAGCTCGTTAAGCAGCCTTGGAGGCACCTGGGCTCAGGGTGTGGTGCTGCCTACAAAGCCTACTGTTTTTCTGCTTTCACTGGGTCTCTCCTGTGTGGTGGAGAGTCCTCACTGGCCATTTTCTGTTCACTAACTTGCTTTAGTAAATCCTTACTTTTGTTAAATAAATCAGTTGTTGAACCCCCACTCCTCTGTTTGGTCTCCTTTCTTATTACAGCCCACCACTTCCAGTCTGGGTTGTAACAATCTGCAGAAAGATTTCTGAGTATCTCCTCCTCCTTTGGTACACAGATCCTCACTGAGCCATGTACTGTGAACAAATAGTTTCTCCATGATATTATCCAGCAAGGGCCCGTTTTTGTCAAAACAAGGGTGAGGTAATGAAAAAATAGAAATATTTCATTAAATTAACATTTAAATTATTTATATGCATCATTAAAATAAAAAAAACATTTTTTGAAATATATAAAGTGCACCAAACTTGACTCAGTCCATTCAACAATTCTAAATGGACAATTACGTTTTCCTCCGCCGTGTGCTCGTTGACAACGCGCGCACGCAGTTTTGTCACTTGTGCACATCCTTGTGCGCTCACAGACACAGTTTGCTCCCTCTCAGTGCACAAATGACCTCTCGCCATGTATATTTGCGCTCGCGAGTCCCGTTCACACGCGCGCTGTGGACCCAATGCGCGTGCACGGGTTGTGGCATGCTTTAAACGCCATATCATATGCTCTAACCAGTCAGCCAAAGGGACATCTACTTGGCCAAGTAGCCAGGGCGCATCATCAATCGGGACATTGTGGATGCTCACACTGCCACATCTTACTCCCTCTTTCCACAAGCACGTCCTCGTGCTCCCGCGCAGGGTGCCACAAACACTGCCACACTAATATCCGCGATAAACATCTGTTTAAGTACCGGAAGAGGTTATCTTTGCTTTCTGAATGTCCATATTGCTAGATATGCTGAGTTTTAGGGCGAAATCCTGGGGAATTTTGTCTAGAAATGCAATTACCTAACCGTGCGCGATCCCGCGGTGGCTAATCATTTTTTGGCAGCGAGTCAATTTATGGCACAACACCGGCTCGGGTTTCTCCTCCTCCTCCCTCTTTTCTTCTCCAACCTGTCGCTGGGCTGAGGCTCCATCACTTCCTAAATTGATTTTACTTGAACCTTCACTACCAAACAACTGTGAGATTTTAACACATGTGCCAGCATCAGCCTGAAGGGCCAGTTTCTTTTTTAGTCGAATTTTCTCCGCTCCTCCTTTCCGTTTTTTGTTCTCCATTTTGTTAAGCTCGTCTGTCTGTTTACTGAGATTCACAAACAACTACTGGTGGGTGCATCAGACCTCTGGCTATTGGTCCAGCCCAGAGTGTATTATTACCAATTGGCCAATCCACCAACTTTTACGAGGCATCGCGTGGGGCGGCGCGGGCAAGTTGTCCGCAACAACTAGAGGCCAGAGGAAAAAAAAAAAAAAAAAAAAAAACAGATACCGGCCCATAAAAGATGAAAGGGTCGGCCCAGCGGGCAGTTGCCCGCTATGCCCTATGGTCAGTCCAGCGCTGACTGTAACTCAGAAATGAGCCCTAAAGAACCAGCAATGCCAGTCACAAGCTGCCTGTTATTATCTTGGGAATCAAACACTGAAAAGATTTGAAATACGCATTGAGGGTTGAAATATGATTAAGATTTGGGATGTTGTGTGTTTTTGTCTAAGAACACCTGAGGGACAGGGCGGCTTTCCTAAAATCAGGCGAGAAACGTGTGTTTTACACAGAAAGCCTGAAAAACAGAAAGCCTGTGCATACTTTTACACATCAGGTGTCGATGGATTCTATTCCTGTGGTTACATCAAAAAACCCATTTGAGCTGTTTCCTCTAACTATCAATTAAAAGACTGTATTTTTCTCTCTGTGCTCCCACACATATCTCTATAATGTGCCCCAAGATAAAAAAAAAAAAAGGGAAGTAATAAAGCTGCATTTTCCAACATCTGTTTTGTCCTAAGATGTATGCAGAGCAGAAACTATCAAGCTGGAGATGGTCTAATAGAAATTAAAAAAAAGGAGAGCAGAGCAGCTTTAAATAACTAAATGATTACAAACTGAATTTTAGTTAATTTTATTCTAATAATTATCCTCTAGCTAAATTTTATTAGGCGTAGAGATCATTTACATACAAGACTCAACAAGCACATAATGCTTGGATAGGAAATAAGCTTTTTTCCTGTTGTTGTCATGTGAAAGGCAGTGTGGGCGATGGAAGCCATGGGAGCAGCAAGGGAGTGAGTCACGGGGTGGAGACTATGAGAAATACTCTTATTTCATTTATTTCAAGCTGTTTTAATAAACAAGCAGGAAACGGATGTGCTTGTGTTTGTACTGACCAAGTGACCACAAGATGTGTAAAAATTAAAATAGTTACATTTTGAAAATGTTTTAAATCTAAACATGAAGAAAAAAAGTTGATGTTTTTAGCCAAAAAAGCTATACGAGTTACGAAATGCTATAAATAGAGACGGTCTAAAATCTATTTTACTTGATGTATTCTTACAATCCTTGTAATAAAATCCCACTTTAGTCCAATATAAGGTTAAAAAAGAAGACATTAATTCACAGTGGCCATTCAAATGGGACGCCCTAAGCAGCCGGAGCAGAAATTCTCTGCAGTTTGATTAACAAGCAGGACTTGTGACTCTGCCTTAAAAGATTAATGTGCACTTCCTGTTACCTGTCTTAATTAACACAGGAAGGGGATGGTGAAATGTCAAAAAAGACACAAAATAGCAAAAGACAAAACTGAGAGAAGTTTTTTTCTATATCCACTCGGCTATTTTTTCGGGTCTTACAAAAATCCTTTCCTTGAAATGATCACCAAGGAAATTGAGAAGTAATGGCCTAAAGACGCACAACCTCACAATAATGCTAAGTAAAAAGAAAATACGTTTCGTAATTTGCTGAAGAAAATTCGTTTTTGAGTCGTTTTAGTGGAGCACAAGCAAATTACCAACATCGTCTTAACAGATGGTCTGCACAGATAATTTATTCTGTTACTTTTTGGGTGAGATGGAAGAAATTCTTTATTTTAAATTTTTAAAAATCCAACTTTTGCTTCATTTTTCTACATTCTAAACCAAGTGGCAACATCTCATCCAACTGGAGTTCTTACTGCACATTCACTTCAGCCTAGTCAAGGTACCTCAGGCTACAGAAAACACTGTAAAACCAGCAGTTTGTGAAACAGGAAATGGTCTCAGATTTGAAAAGAAACAAAATGCTGATTTCCTACATAGTGTGAACAAACTGTCTTGTGTCAAAGGTTGTTCTAAACTAATGAAAGCATCCTTTGTGTAGAATCATCTTCAGAGGAAAGAAGAAAAAGATGAATGTAACAAAAAAATTGTTTTATTTTCCTAGCAGCAGAAACGTTTGTTTTCTACGGCCCCAGGGTAGCTCAGTCATCCAATTTGAAAAACACCTGTTTCTGATTTTTGCTGTATTCCACTTTTTTAGCACCCTGGGAAGTTAAGTCTACTATCTGCTTCTTCTCAGCATAATACATTTGTGAACCTGTATTATTGTTTAAGCACCTGAGGGGAACTGCAACAATTTTCTGCAACATATCTGCTCAGTTTGCACGGAGACTGTAAACTCAGCATTAGTACCATGCCTTTTATCAGAAAATAAATTAATTTGTAATCTGTTTTTTTTATTTTACAACTACCAAGCAGAAGGATTCAACCACCCAGTCATTTCAGCACAACACCATCTAATATTCATATAGCCTTGAATCAAATTGCTGCATGGCTTCTTTATTATGTGTTGTACAAGCCTTGCGGTGAGCATAATAGAGTAGAGAGGCCGGAGTTGAACCTCGAACATCAGGCCTTAAACTCAGACCGTGTAGCTGTAAATCCATCAACGTGGGGCCTTTTTGGTAGATTTTTTTAGCCTACGTCGTGCTGTCAAAACAGGATGTAATGATGAGGTTTGTGAATTCTACAGGTGGGGCACTCGTGTACATGCTCATCTAAGGTTGATCTAAAGTAATAAACTGGGAGTCTTTATCCTAGTTTACATTACGTTATGTCTCAAATGAAGTTCATTCCACTCCGGCACAGTAGGTGGCGACAGGCGTCCTTTTACGTCGGCAATTTTTTGGTTAGCAAAACAATAGTAAACAAATGCTAGCAGGAGGGAAGCAGACAAAGTTATAACGGGATACGCACAATGGCCGAAGGAATGGACAACAACAACACGGTAGCACAGCCTTATACGTACTGTACTGTTTAATGGCGTTATGCGTGTTGCTTTGTGGTGATGTCTTATCAGAAGACTGCTTCCGAGGTCTCATCACTTCTGAAAGTTACTGGTATCAGCTCTACTGAGGCGTTTACATGCAGATGCAGTCAGTTTTCTACACAAAAGGGTCCAAATGAAGGCAACCGGGATTCTTTGGCATCACTTCTCATCCGAGGAGCTTTGTCAGTTCTAACTGCAAGCTTATAAGCTATAGTTATCAGTTGTTATTTAACGAGCAGAAACTACACTGGGTACCCCGCCTCTCTGCTCAATGATGAGTCGTTGGTCTCTATTGAGAGGGAGTTGTTGTGTTGATTAGATGCAGGAAGATGTGACTTAGACTGAAACTGCTTAGGAATGAGATTCAAAGCTGCATTATAGGTACTGGAAAGGTAAAATATATATATATATATATATATATATATATATATATATATATATATATATATATATATATATATATATATATATATATATATTAAATATAAATGTGTTTATTATTATTGTTGTTGTTTTTATTTTTATTAATTTATTTTTATTAAAGGGACTTTATGGATATTTGGAATTTTCATGCTCACGATTGCCCCCTCAGGCCAAAAGCATAACGAGGCGCGCATGCTGTACGTACACACTCCTTAACGAAAATAACAGCTGAGACAGTCCCTTGTGTGTGTGTGTGTGTGTGTGGGGGGGGGGGGGGGGGGGGGGGGGGGGGGACAGAGGACAGGAGAACTCGCAGCTAATTAATAAAATAATTTGGTTCTGTACCTTTCTCTTCAGCACAACCGACAAGGTTTATGATGGGTCAGTCCTTCTGCATGCTCAGATAATTCCCTTCCCTTGCTTGAAAAATTGTTCCAAAATGAAAGTTGAACCACATCGTTTTTATCTGTGAATTCAATGCCGTTCGGCGAGTCTCAAATAAAAATTTGGGCATCTTACTGTAAAAAAACATACCATTAATGTAAAAAAGAAACTCTAAATAAACTATGTTCACATCCAGAATCAAACCCGGGTCTTCAGCACGAAAGTCTGACATCATTCTAGGCGAGCTAAAGCGACAGTGATGTCCTTTGTATCTGTAACATTTATTTCCTTGATGACACCTGAAATAACGTTCAAAGAACGGTGCCTGAGCGTGAACGCGCATGAAGCAGCCTGCTCGACCCGAGCATCTCTCTTTCTCTGTGATTTTACAGAAAAACAGGCAATCACTGTAAAAATGCCAGGGCTCATTCTACAGGACCAGGGCATTGCAGGAGAATGTATGAAGAAGACATTTATTATTTCTATACATGTTTTGGCTGTCAAATTTCCATAATGCCCCTTTAACTATGGAATCAAGGCAGATGCCCAGTAGACAAAAAAAATTGCCCTTTTAAAAATGTAATGTAATTTTTGAAAGGTTAATACTTTTTTTTACTACCTTGCTTTGATTTGGGCTACTTTGGGCAAGAGATGAAAAAAACACTGCTCATGCGGGTTGAGGTGCAGGATTTGGGCTGCTTTGAAAATACTTGGATGGGATTTCCTCCAAATCTACTAAAACAACAACTGAATTATCAGAAAACGATTTAAAGTCAAATAAAAGCTTATTTGTGAACTTATGCATCAGTTTATCAGTTTATAGTAATCAGAGGCAGATAGTGTTGAGGACAAAATGAAAAAAATCCCTTATTAGGATTATTATGATTATGTTATGATTTCACAAGTTCTTCTCAAATCTTAGATACACGCCGTTAATCTACAGGAAGTAAACATGTTAGCCAGCGCTGACAAATCTAGTCATTTGCATAAATATCTGACAGTCCTGAGTGAGTCCCTGCTTTTTTCCTTTCAGCTAGCAAATTACTACTCATCTTATGTTTGGCTTCTGCATCCAAGAATGGTGGGCTCAAACACGAACCATACACGTTGCTGTTTATTAAGTTTTAGGTCAGATCAAGCTCTGCTATGGAGGTCTTTTGGAGCCATGCCAGGACCACCTTCTGCAATGGGTCTGTTCTGCACTCTAGTGTAATGACTGTGTCACGCCTGTAGAAGAAGACAAAAAGGACCAGGAGTATACTCTGAAGGTTTGATTTAATCTAATTTAGTGTCCATTTAATGTGAGTTTACTAGAAAAATGAAGGAAAACTTACAAGACTGGTCCGCTTGCATCACTTTTGCCTTTGTGCAAATCCACAGAACTGTAAGGATCTCAGCATGCCACTTCCTGCCTGCAGGCCTTTGTATCCTTAGCAGCAGTAATCTGCTGAGCTCTGCTCTGAGCATCCTTGGCATCATATTTTCCCTGGAAGATTGTACCCGCTCACCCAAGTTATTCCAGAACAAGAGCTTAAGTTGACGGAGGACACATGAAAGAGATGTCAGGCGACTTCAACACCTCTGTGTGATTTTAGAATCATTTCTAAAATGTTACCTTTGCTTTCATGTGACAGTTACAGAAAAAGGTCTGATTTCAGTAACATCAAATTACTTTCTAACATGAAAATGTGAATGTTTTGTCTTGCTTTTACAGAAACTTTAATGTCTTAAAATCTAAATAATTGATGGAAGTCGTTTAAAGACAGATTTGCACAAGAAATCAAACAAATGAAGAAAGAGGTTGTTTTTATCGCCGAGTCGCCACAGTGATCGCCAACTGTTTACTTTCAGATGGAAATGTCCTCTAAACTTTAAGAAAAAATGCAAATGGATGGAGCACACACACACACACACACACACACACACACACACACACACACACACACACACACACACACACACACGCGCGCATACACACACACACACTGAATGCTATTTTGACATTGTGACAAGCACTTGCCCCTGGCTTTTCTAATCCAAACATTTCCCCATCTATTTTCTATCAGCTGCTAATGCGGTAAATAGGGGTAGAAGACTATTTTTACGTTTATCCGGAGTATTAAACATATAATGGCCCAAAAATTAAAATTACAAATGGTTTCACAGTGAACTTGGTCTTTTATTTTGAAAGTTGCCTGATGTTTTACACAGTTTACATGTTAACTTCTGTTTGGCCCAATCTTTATCTGCTGTGCTTGATGCTTTCAGGAAGCGCAAAAAGTTATTTAGTAACCCTTTACAATAAGGGTCCCTCTATTAACATTAATGCATTATTAAGCATCGCTAAACTATTAAATAAAGTATTAACGATTGTTAAACCAATGTTTGTGATGCATTAATAACCAGGTACCCCCCCAGCCCTTTGTCCTAACATCAAGGACACTTCATAGTTAAGAATGGTATTGCACTGAGTGACGTTAATAGAGGGGCTGTTATTGTAGTTTTACCAAAAATTTCATTAAAAATTTGTAAAAATGAAACTTGAAGCTTAAATATAGTGGAGTACCACTTTTCGACCAATGGAAACCCATTCACTATAACATACTGCACTTCACGGACATTAAGCGATGCTTACATGTCCAGTGGAAAGGCCCGGTAAGCATATGGTTAAAATTGCATCATGTTTTCCACCTTAAAATACAAAAGTGGCACCCAGGGTCATAATGAGTCTATAGCTGCTGTAGAAAGTCAGGTTAAATTGCATTTTTTTTCCTAAAAGAAAAATAATATGTTTAGAAAATGCCAACTTGATTAGATAATTAGATAATGCCAGTTATCTGGTGAGTTCTACTCGTCAAAAAAAGCAAAAAGACTTTGGACCGAACCCAAACCCATCACAGGACTGTGCTCTGAATCCAGTAGGAAGAACAGAACCACCTGCTTATTCAAACTATGTGGTCCACGTCCAACCGCACATCAGAGTTCTATGGATTTCCTGTCATCTGTAACATCTACAGACTTTTTTTCTGACAGCCTCAAAAAATGAATGTGTCCAGACCCGCGAGGATGGTGCAGCATACTGTGGAACCAGTATGTGCACAGTAGAGACATTAAACTGGTACTTTGCTTTGTGATCAGTAAGTTATGTTTCAAAAACACCAAAACAAAGTGTTTTCGCAGAGCTGAGAGTCTTTGCACATCTCTGACCTTCGTCGCTTCTTGCCTCAAGCCACATCTTCCTAATCTACATCTTCATTAATCTGATTCTGTGCTGTGAATCACTCAGCAGCCTTTTTAAGGTTCTCTATTTTGTCCCAAGTTTAGCAAAAGAAAATGAAACGGTCCCTTGATCTGGACACAAGTCAAAGTCAACACCACAGGATTTCTAGAAGGGAAAATTTTTGATTAGTACACACAAAGAGTAGCAGCAGGACAGATCTGCTGAGAGAGGGAGAAAGAAATTAAAAGACTAGAGCAACGAGTGATGAGAGAGATAGAACGAGGCTGATGACATTTCTAGTCTGATTTTCCAAGCGGGTCCTTTTTTCCCCTTTCCATCATTTCCATTACCTCAAATATTTACAAATATCAAATGGGGCCAGAAAATCCGTTTAAACGCTTAAAAAAGACACAATGATAGCTGAAACAGATGAATCCAGCTGGGGTTGAGTTTGATTTTTAAGAAAAATCTCTTTGATAGTTTGACTCCATTGCTACTCAGATGGAATAAACTAAACAGAACACATGCTAGGATGTAGTCACATATTCTCCTTATCTTCTTAGAGAAAATCTGTTGGAATTTGATTAATATTAAACAATCAGAATAGAACTAAATCCACACATAAAGGCTGCATTGGTGGAATTACACGTTAGGCTTTACAATAGATCAAGATTCATTCCCTGAATGAGCTCCTGGTGTTTCTTGATCCCTGATGTCATCGGGAACAAACATTTTTTTCCGACTACGCGGCTAGCTTGACAGTACTTAGCGTAGTTTCTTTTGTTAACGACCTATTTGAACAAAGCATCCTGATTTTAGTCTTGCAACACTATAACATCATCAGTGTATCTTCTTACTCTAACAGGCAGCTTGTTGTCCATCTGATCTGTATAACAACCATTCACACTTCAGCTATGAACAAATGCTCTCTTGATCTTTGATTCAAACCGTCTCGTCTATGGAGGCTAATCTCTGCCTTTTTTATTTCTTCTAAAGTGGTTCCAACATTGTCGCCGGCTTCAGGTTTGATTAATACAGAGAGTGATTTACAATTATTCAAAGCAAAGTAAGCCCAGATTTCTAGAAGAGTCAGATGATGAGATTTGGATGTTTGTCTGCATGGGCAACGTAGCAGCGGATCAGGGAGAGAAACTGTACCTGGATGGATGTCAGAGTTATGGCGCAAATTTATACTTTTTGACTTAAACAGAAGCATCTTAATTCAAATAATTTGATGGAGCAAAATAGCTCTGATTCATCCCTCTTTGTCTGTTTTTTTAGACGGATCCATTATGTCTTTAAAGTATAAATATATATATATATATATATATATATATATATATATATATATAGGTCCTTCTCAAAAAATTTGCATATTGTGATGAAGTTCATTATTTTCTGTAATGTACTGATAAACATTATATTAGATTCATTACACACAGCTGAAGTAGTTCAAGCCTTTTATTGTTTCTAATATTGATGATTTTGGCACACAGCTCATGAAAACCCAAAATTCCTATCTCAAAAAATTAGCATATCATGAAAAGGTTCTCTAAACGAGCTAGTAACCTAATCATCTGAACCAACTAATTAACTCTAAACATCTGCAAAAGATTCCTGAGGCTTTTAAAAACTCCCAGCCTGGTTCATTACTCAAAACCTCAATCATGGGTAAGACTGCCGACCTGACTGCTGTCCAGAAGGCCATCATTGACACCCTCAAGCAAAAGTGTAAGACACTTGTAAGTCGCTTTGGACAAAAGCGTCTGCTAAATACATAAACATCAACATAAATATAGGAAGAAATTTCTGAACGAATAGGCTGTTCCCAGAGTACTGTATCAAGGCACCTGAGTGGGAAGTCTGTGGGAAGGAAAAAGTATGGCAGAAAATGCTGCACAATGAGAAGCGGTGACCAGACCCTGAGGAAGATTGTGGAGAAGGACCGATTCCAGACCTTGGGGGACCTGCGGATGCAGTGGACTGAGTCTGGAGTAGAAACGTCCAGAGCCACCGTGTACAGGCGTGTGCAGGAAATGGGCTACAGATGCCGCATTCCCCAGGTCAAGCAACTTTTGAACCAGAACCAGTGGCAGAAGCGGCACTGGAATGTTGCTCAGTGGTCCAAAGTACTTTTTTCGGATGAAAGCAAATTTTGCATGTCATTCGGAAATCAAGATGCCAGAGTCTGGAGGAAGACTGGCCAGAGGGAAATGCCAAAATGCCTGAAGTCCAGTGTCGAGTACCCACAGTCAGTGATGGTCTGGGGTGCCATGCCAGCTGCTGGTGTTGGTCCACTGTTTTATCAAGGGCAGGGTCAATGCAGCTAGCTATCAGGAGATTTTGGAGCACTTCATGCTTCCATCTGCTGAAAAGCTTTATGGACATGAAGATTTCATTCTTCAGCATGACCTGGCACCTGCTCACAGTACCAAAACCACTGGTAAATGGTTTACTGACCATGGTATTACTGTGCTCAATTGGCCTGCCAACTCTCCTGACCTGAACCCCGTAGAGAATCTGTGGGATATTGTGAAGAGAAAGTTGAGAGATGCAAGACCCAACACTCTGGATGAGCTTAAGGCCGCTATCGAAGCATCCTGGACCTCCGTAACACCTCAGCAGTGCCACAGGCTGATTGCCTCCATGCCACGCCGCACTGAAGCAGTCATTTCTGCAAAAGGATTCCCGACCAAGTACTGAGTGCATAACTGCACATAATTATTTAAAGGTTGAATTTTTTTTGTATTAAAAACACTTTTCTTTTATTGGATGAAATATGCAAATTTTTGAGATGGGAATTTTGGGTTTTCATGAGCTGTACGCCAAAATCGTCAATATTAGAAACAATAAAAGGCTTGAACTACTTCAGTTGTGTGTAATGTATCTAATATATACGAACGTCTAATGTTTATCAGTACATTACAGAGAATAATGAACTTCATCACAATATGCTAGTTTTTTGAGAAGGACCTGTATATATAATAGCCGTGTGTCTGCTTGGTCTTCTCAAACCCCCAGTGAGTCGTGGATAGCTGCTCATACTGAGCCAGGATCCTCTGGAGGTTTCTTCTTGTTAAAAGGGAGTTTTCTTCTCCACTGCCGCTACATGCTTGCTTAGTATGATTGCTTAGTATGATTGCTGTAAAGTTTCTGACACAATAAGTCAGTGACTCAAGGCAATCTGCTGGGTTTCCTTAGATAGGAACCTTTTAGATAATTGCCATAATGAATTGAACTCAACTGGAATGTTTACTTTGTGAAATGGCTTAAGACGACTCTTCATTATTTGGCACTACATAAATAAACTGAATTGAAACGGATTATTGGTCGATACAAATCATTGCATAAAATCCCTCTCACATAAAGCAATGGCAGCATATTTGTTATTGACAGTTTTGTGTGTGTGTGTGTGTGTGTGTGTGTGTGTGTGTGTGTGTGTGTGTGTGTGTGTGTGTGTGTGTGGTGTTTTCTGCACCTTCATGGTGTGTTAGGCGACATGGCCAAAAATACAGTCAGTATTATCTTTATTGCTGGAGATCACAAGCGGCAATGTTTTAATGTTGTTTTGCTAAAGCAACATTTATTAATACACTAATGGGAAATATGCAAAACATTAAGAACAAACTAATAGTGTGGTAATGCACATTAGAAGAAAAATCAATCATTATAAGGTATCCAACAAAAATTGCAAGCATTGTGAAAGAATCGCTAAACAATGCATTAAGCATGCTTCACAGCATTTTGTCATAACTGGTAACAGATGGAGACGGAACAACAAGCATGGGAGCAAACGGACTGTTTTTTCACCTTCAGTTTATGAAGAAAGCCTAAATCTGTTCCCTCAGCTGCCACTTTTAGTCTCTTGTTTCAACCTTTTGGAGTAAAAAAAAACATTTTTTTTTCTTTTCCTGTCAAAAATATGTTTATTTTTAAAGTTTCTAAAAATGTATTGTGACATTAATTTATTTCACAAGATAACTACAATTCCAAAATGTGCACGATGCTCCTGAAACTCCTCCGTAACACAATGGCTGCAACCTTTTACCATCAAATCTTCTTGTTTGGAAATCCAGACCCATTAGTTTATATTTTCACTCATCTGCCAACAGTAATTGTCATGCTTATTAACATGTTCATTAGACGGTGGCATGGGTACAGACAAGCACACACAGAGGCAAACACAATCATCCATATTCTGAGCAGGTCTCAGAGTCATTCTCATTAACAGTTTGTAATTTACTGAAGTTAATAAAAGCAGAAAAACCTCTCAGGTGTTCAAACTGTTTATTGGTTTACTTTGTCACCGAGACGCATGCAACACACAGACAGGACCATTAAGTGCTGCTTGTACACATCTGTGTCCAAAGCTTAATATATTAGTGTGATTACGTGCATATCTGCATACAAGAGACATATTCTTCCAAGCGCACATTCGGGAGTTTTCTCTTGAGATTAGGCATGCGAGGGTGTGCGTTATCTTTTTGGGACAAAACAGCAATTTATCGGACTTAATCGCACCCCCTGATGATGTTTGACCTCAAGCAGAAAGGCGGAGAAGAGAGGAAGAAGCGAGGGAGGCAGGCAGCCTGAGCCTTGTAGGCATGTCACGGCAGGAGGTCCAGATGCCTGCACCCTGGCTGATAAAGAGGTTTAGGAAGAAAGGGAAGATAGGAGGCGGGATTGGGAGCTGAAGACGGAGAATGACACATCTGTAAAGGAAATGCGGTTTCACTCATCAATACGCCATTTTATTTTACTCTTTTTTTCTTCATTTTTCTCCTCTCTATTAACTTAGATAGGCTTAAATTGATTCTTTACTCTGTTGTTGGAAATTTTCAATGTTCATGTTTCCTGAAATTATGACGAGTTATTTGTGTTGCGACCTGGTAGGTGGAAACTGAAAGACATTGTAACATAGGAGGCACACAAGGATTTAAATTTAAAATATTTTTTTTTATTAACAAAAAATGGATACACTAAAAAATACAGAGCAACGCTCTACCAACAATTAAACTAAATGGAGATTTAAACAAATCATATTCAAACTAAAACCATTTTAAGAAACGTAGGTTTAAATGTGCCAGAGGCTTTTAAACAAACTGAAAAATTGCTCTCGGCTAAAACTGAGAAGGAGCAAAGAGCTGTTAAAACAAACTAAGAGCTAACCAAGTAACTAAATGACTCTCAAGCTCACTATTTTTACCGAAAGGCTTTTCTCTAAAATAAATGAAACCTAAATCAAAACAGAGCTTCTCAGGTTCTTCTACTCAACGTTCCCGTCTAAGACAGTCTATCTACTCAACGTACCTATCTAGGACAGTTTATCTACTCAACATACCCGTCTAAGACAGTCTATCTACTCAACGTACCTATCTAATACAGTCTATCTACTCAACGTACCTATCTAATACAGTCTATCTACTCAACGTACCTATCTAGGACAGTTTATCTACTCAACGTACCTATCTAGGACAGTTTATCTACTCAACGTACCTATCTAATACAGTCTATCTACTCAACGTACCTATCTAAGACAGTCTATCTACTCAACGTACCTATCTAGGACAGTCTATCTACTCAACGTACCTATCTAATACAGTCTATCTACTCAACGTACCTATCTAGGACAGTCTATCTACTCAACGTACCTATCTAAGACAGTCTATCTACTCAACGTACCTATCTAATACAGTCTATCTACTCAACGTACCTATCTAATACAGTCTATCTACTCAACGTACCTATCTAGGACAGTTTATCTACTCAACGTACCTATCTAGGACAGTTTATCTACTCAACGTACCCATCTAAGACAGTCTATCTACTCAACGTACCTATCTAATACAGTCTATCTACTCAACGTACCTATCTAATACAGTCTATCTACTCAACGTACCTATCTAATACAGTCTATCTACTCAAAGTACCTATCTAGGACAGTTTATCTACTCAACGTACCTATCTAGGGCAGTTTATCTACTCAACGTACCTATCTAATACAGTCTATCTACTCAACGTACCTATCTAAGACAGTCTATCTACTCAACGTACCTATCTAGGACAGTCTATCTACTCAACGTACCTATCTAATACAGTCTATCTACTCAACGTACCTATCTAGGACAGTCTATCTACTCAATGTACCTATCTAAGACAGTCTATCTACTCAACGTACCCGTCTAAGACAGTCTATCTACTCAACGTACCTATCTAGGACAGTTTATCTACTCAACGTACCCATCTAAGACAGTCTATCTACTCAACGTACCTATCTAAGACAGTCCATCTACTCAACGTACCCGTCTAAGACAGTCTATCTACTCAACGTACCTATCTAGGACAGTTTATCTACTCAACGTACCCATCTAAGACAGTCTATCTACTCAACGTACCTATCTAGGACAGTCCATCTACTCAACGTACCCGTCTAAGACAGTCTATCTACTCAACGTACCTATCTAGGACAGTTTATCTACTCAACGTGCCCGTCTAAGACAGTCTATCTACTCAACGTACCTATCTAGGACAGTTTATCTACTCAACGTGCCCGTCTAAGACAGTCTATTGGCTATCTAGGTACTCTGAGCTGATTGAACGACATATTGTTGCAGTCACACTAGCACACACAAACCAAGCTTCTCAAGATTTTCTAATTACTTAAAACAAACAAGTTCGTGTTCACCAAAGTTCCACTGAGCTGTTTCAGTGTGTCCGGGAATGTCAGCAGAGATCTGCAATGGGTTTTGCTGGCTGCCACACCCCAGCTTTCATTAGTGTGTAATATGTTTCAGCCGTGTCAGCTTTCACAGAGAGGGAGGAAGGGTGGATCTGCTCTGGGTATTCCTCTGTCCAAGGTGCTGTAGGTGCTGGAGCAGTAGCTGTCCAAGGTCCTTCAGGTGAAGCACTGCTGATCTCCAGCCCCCTCCCCCCGGGACGGAAAAGTCATCAACCATCCTTAAAGGGAAGGACTCATCTATTCATGTTTATTCTTTTCAAATTTGAATTTTTACCCTGCACTTCTTTTAAATATAATCATTCTTTACTTTACATAAAACAAATGAGCTCATTTTGTTTATGAGTCACATTTCCATAGTTGCTTATTTTTACAGTTATCTTGTTGAGTTAATGACCTCTTTTAGTTAATAAATTAATCCTTTGTTAATGATATTGATCATGAAATAAAAGACAAGCTCAAGACTCAAGCACGAGTAATCTCTAAGTGGATAACACTTCGATTGCTGAATGCTCAAGCTCTTCATCATTATTATTTCATTTGATTAAAGTAAAATGTAAGATTTTTTCAGCAGTTCTTAGTTTTCCACACAAACCTTCAGATCACATCAGTGGGGATCCTCTAGTTTCCAAACGACTTCCTGCAACATTGGAATGAAATGCTTAGTGGATTTGTTTATCCTGCTGATGCAGGTCTTTACAAGGAACAGGACTCACTCCTTCAATCTAACACATGATGCATGCTTTTGTGCATCATTTCTTTTCACTGTGATTTTTAGCAGTTTTTTCTTTAATCTCTTGAGTTTTTCTTTGGGATGAAGTGTGAATGTCTTTGTGTCTGCATAAGGGTGTCAATTCCATATTAAGCATGTTAACGGAAAAACACTAATATTCATGAATAGACAAAATTATGACAAATGGAACAATGCTGGGGTTAAAAAGAAGGCTCTCACCCATGCTTCATGTGTGTGTGTGTGTGTGTGTGTGTGTGTGTGTGTGTGTGTGTGTGCGTGCGTGTGTGTGTGTGTGTGTGTGTGTGTGTGTGTGTGTGTGTGTGTGTGTGTGTGTGTGTGAGATCATATTTTCATAATTTAATTATGACATTTTCTTATTTCTATATAAGAACAGCTAAAACCCAGTGGAGCATCCCAATGGGTTTTAGCTGTTCTTATATAGAAATAAAAAATGTCATAATTAAATTATGAAAATATGATCACACACACACACACACACACACACACACACACACACACACACACACACACACACACACACACACACACACACACACACTATTTAAAACAGCAACAACCTACTAAGATTTTATATACTGTATATGCTTTCTATAACTCCTGAGCATAGGCATCAGAAGCATTATGTCAGAAGGGGATGTTTTGTTGAAGCCGGAGGAGGAGACATCACTATCCCACAATAAGTTGTTTGCTGGGTTTGTCTCAAATCAGTGCAGTTGTTGGATATCCTTTCATAAAATTTCTACTACTAACATAATACCTGTTGATATCTGTATTTTGGCTAGTAATAATACCATTTGGACTGTTCTAAATTAAATTACCGCTTCGTAAAGTCGGGATATAACAAAGAGATGTGGTTGTTACCAAATGTTAAAATGGCTCAATAAATGTAAATTCAGTCCACAGCCACATGCTGATATTCTTATTACCAACAAGAATAAAATAAACACGCAATAAAAGTTTCTATTTTTTAGTATTTTAGGATTTTCTGCAACGAGTGAAGAGGTTAATGTATAAAACATCAACCTCTATGAATGGTAAAAGTTTTGTTACAAATCAGTAAATGACTTTTGTCCTCATGGGCTCCTGTGAAGGAAACATGGCATCTTATGTGGCCTCGCCCAGACACTTGGACACAATTTTTATGGTTAGATGTTACAAATTCATCAACATTTTTCAACCACTTGGCATCATTTTAAATAATTTCAACAACATTTCGATGGTAAATTCCAGAGATTAACGGTAAAAACTACACATTGCCTCTTTAAAATGTAATTATATATCTTACAGCATATTATTTGTGCATGCCATACAACTGCTAATGAAGGTTACAATGGCACACCTCCTCATTATCTTCACATCCAGTGTATTTTCTGTCATTTCTGTGTTCCTGGATGCCGGTATTCCTGTCAGTCAGAAGCAAATGCCACCCCCGCACAGTCATCTCTCTGCACCTCCGTGGTTATAAATCAAACATGGCAGTCTTTAAATAGTGGAATTAATTATTTACACTTCAGGCTAAAAAAGCCTCGAAGAGGAAGGGGAAAAAATACTGACACATAATAAGTCATATCCTGTCTGAGAGGACAGCCACTCTATTACCATAGTCTAGATTTATAATGCTCTCGTAACAGCTGACCCACCTATGGAGGTACTTCGGTCAGGCTGCTCCCTGCATTGTTTCCTTAAAAACAGAGAGGATTAGACCCGTGCATCAAACTTGCACCGTGCTGGAACTTCTTCTCTTGAACTAGAGGAAGTGATCATGTGAAACACTTTCTGTTATGACATCATCATGCTGAGATGCTCTACAACACTGCAGCTGGACAGAAACCACACGTCACCTAGCAACGACAAAAGGAGCATTGAAGTGATTGCATTACTTCTACCGGTACTGTGGATAACTGTGTTTTTACACAAGTACTGGGCTGCTTGGAAGAATAGAATCCAATGACGTGACCAAATACACACCAAAGCCTTATGATAACAGTCATTTTTTTAAGCATTTCATTTTTTATAGATATTATTTACCATTGTGGGAGCAGCTGAGGCTGTAAGACAGACTCAGATGCTTCAAAGATCATTCACTTTCTTTTGTTTGTGTTTGAGAGTATTTACTCATCAAATCCTCTAATATAACAGAAGGCTAATATTGTTAGGAGCCATCTGAAAGACATTATTCAGGGAGATCTTTGTGTTTTTTAGAAATTTGCACATTGGAACACTTAGTTTTAAAAGTACCATGTTGCTCAAGAACACACAGGGGTGTGTCCAGATGGATATTTGTATGTGTGTGTACGGGGGGCTGCAAAAAGTGAGACAGAACAACATCTAAAACATATAAACACTAAAACCATACAATTTAAATGCTTCCACTTGGGGCAGGACCTTTGATTGACCCAGAGAAGGCATTCTACCCTTTTTTGACTCAAGACCGTGGTCTCGGATTTGAAGGTGCTGATTCTCGTCCCGGCTGCTTCAGACTTGGTTGTGAACTGCTCCAATGGGAGCTGACGATCATGTTCTGATGAAGCCAACAGGACCGTAATAAGCAGAGATCACCGAAACAAATCCCATCAACACCTTGGCTGCACCTAGATATCCTGTCCATAAAAGTTCTGAACAGAATCAATGACAAAAGGCAGCCTTGGCAGTGTCTTATTGGCTGCACCTGGCGGTAAGGCGTTTCCTGTTTTCGGTGTTGCACCATGTGTAGCTTTTTGGTGTTTGGGGCTCGCTGTAACGTGAGGAAGTATGGGTTTTTCTGTGCCAAAGGTCGTATTTGCCCGGCTGGGTCAAAGCTGGGTCACCAGCAACTTTCACCCACAGATTAAGACCTGAGCCGACAGCAAGTCTGAAGAATTTCACAACATCTAGCACCTGCAGCTCCAGAAGAAGGAATTCTCACACAATCTAGTCATAATAAAAGAGTCTTATGCTTTCTTTGTGTATTAATGCTAAATAATCATTTCATCACTTTGCTCATTATAAATGTATTTTAATCAAATGAATGATTATTATGCTTTGGGTAATCATAATGAACTATAATGAATCAATACTTAATTAAATAATGTTTTGGGAGATGTTTAGCGATGACCTTCACACTCGCTCACACAGGTCAGGATTCACAGTAACTCCAAAACACATTTGCTATGACGCACACGTTTGCTTTGGGAAGAGAAGTGGTTTTTGGTAAGTTAGTTAGAACGAGATTGAGAACGAAAGAGAGAGGACGTGCGGTACAAACGCCAACGGGGAACGGAGCCCCGCCGGCTCCTTCTCCCCCCACGCTATTTCTGTCAAGCCAGACAGAATAGCAGAAATGCAAACCAGCTAACACAGACTCGTCCCAGAGTCTTTGATTTCTGAGTTAATTTAAACTTGAGAAAGCACATCTGCCGAACGCTCCAGAAACGTGTACCGAGGTCAACTCTGGACTGGACCGTCAGCACACCTTCGTCTTCTCTGCCAGCCAAGGTGTCACCTGGATGAAACATCCTCCTGTGACCCGAGCAGCCGGGACCTCAGGCCGGCTGGGTGACGGTACGCAGGAAACATAGAACCCAGCCCGTGGGCCACCACCAACCCGTCCACGTTTCTAATAGATTTTCCCCGCTCAGTGATGCACCCACTGACAAGCCGACTCTGATCATTGGCAGCTCCATAGTCAGAAACATGGCATTAGAGGCTCCAGCAACCATAGTTAAATGTTTACCTGGGACCAGAGCAGGCAACATTAAATCTTATCTGAAACTGCTGGCTAAGGATAAGCGTAAATACAGTAAGATTGTTATTCACGCTGGCGGTAATGACACCCGGTTACGCCAGTCGGAGGTCACTAAAATTAATGTTGCTTCAGTGTGCAAGTTTGCCAAAACAATGTCGGACTCCGTAATTTTCTCTGGCCCCCTGCCTGATCGGACCAGTGACGACATGTTTAGCCGCATGCTGTCCTTCAACCGCTGGTTGTCTAGGTGGTGTCCTGAAAACAACGTGGGCTACATTGATAATTGGAAAACTTTTTGGGGAAAACCTGGTCTGATGCGGAGAGACGGCATCCATCCCTCTTTGGATGGAGCAGCTCTTCTTTCTAGGAACATGGCCAGTTTTATTAGTCCTCCATGACAACCAAGGGTCCAGACCAGGAAGCAGAGTCGTAGTTTAACACACCCCTCTTCAGCTTCTGTACTGTTACCCACCCACTACCCCATAGAGACAGTGTCCTGCCCACGGCCAAAATCACACAGATTTAATATCAGGCTTAATAAAGCAAATCATGGAAATCTCATAAATATTAGAACAAATTCAACTGAGCAGAAAACTAGAAAAATTAAGTGTGGGTTGTTGAACATTAGATCCATTTTTTCTAAGACTGTTAGTTGATGACTTGATTTGTGATAATCAGATCTCTTTGCTCTCTCTCACAGAATCCTGGCTGCAGCAAGAGGACTATGTTAGCTTAAACAAGTCGACTCCTTCAAATTATTTAAATCATCATATTGCTCGAAGTACAGGGCGAGGAGGAGGAGTAGCAACCATTTTTCATTCGGACTTATTAATCAGTCCCTTACCAATTAATAGCTAGAGTTCGTTCGAACATCTTATTCTTAGTTTTCCTAATCCAGATTGCAAAACTGTAAAACCATTCTTGTTTGTAGTTTTATATCGTCCACCAGGCTCTTACTCTGAGTTTTTGGATCAGATCTCTGATTGTTTACCTGATTTGGTGCTAAATACTGATAAGGTCATTGTAGTGGGGGATTTTAATATTCATGTGGACATTGAAAATGATAGCTTCAATGTAGCCTTTAGTAATATCTTAGACTCGGTTCGTTTTACTCAAAGAATACATAGCTCTACCCACTCCTGCCATCATACATTAGACCTTGTGCTTTCTTATGGCATAGAGTGTGAGGAAATAACGATCTTTCCACATAATCCAGTCCTCTCGGACCACTTTCTGATAACCTTTGAGTTTTTTATAACTGAGTTCTCGAGACATGAAAGTAAAGTTCACTATAGTCTGTCTCTGACAACGCAGTTGCATCTTTTAAATCAACTGTTCCATCTTTACTGTCCTCAGCATCTCAGAGGCATGTAGCAGAGGGCAATATTTTCAGTTCTAGCCCCTCACAAATTGATGCCTTACTTCATCATGTTAATTCCTCTTTACGTGTGGCATTAGATTATGTTGCCCCTTTAAAAAACAAGGCAATTAGGGACATGAAGTTGGCTCCCTGGTTTAATTCTCATTTACGAGCCTTAAAACAAAACTCTAGGAAATTGGAGAGAACATGGCGCTCTACGCACCATGAGGAGGACTACCTATCCTGGACAAATAGTCTTGTGCTTTACACGCCTTAATGAACCCTGGGTGGATCTCCTTGCCACCGAACTTTTTCACAACATCCGTACCAGAGATTGGAGCTCAACCCAAAGTCCCCAGGCTCCACTTCCTCAATGGAAGAGGTGCCAGTGGGATTGAAGAGGTCTTCAAAGTACTCTGTCCACCAATCCACCATGCCCAGAGGTCAGCAGCACACCATCAACACTGTAAACAGTGTTGGTAGCTCACTCCTTTCCCCTCCTTCGGTGCCAAATGGTGGACCAGAATCTCCTTGAAGCCAATTAGATTATAATTAATGTTTTGTAATCCATTCCATCCATTTCCATTTTTATCTGCTTATCCGGAGTCGGGTCGTGGGGGCAGTAGCCTAAAGCGAGAGGCCCAGACTTCTCTCTCCCCAGCCACTTGGGCCAGCTCTTCCGGAGGAATCCCAAGGTGTTCCCTGGCCAGGTGAGAAACACAGTCCCTCCACCGTGTCCTGGGTCTACCTTTAGGTCTCCTCCCAGTTGGACGTGCCCAGAAAACCTCATCAGGGAGGCGTCCAGGAGGCATCCTGACCAGATGCCCGAGCCACCTCAACTGGCTCCTCTGGATGTGGAGGAGCAGCGGGTCTACTCCGAGCCCCTCCCGAATGACTGAGCTTCTCACCCCATCTCTAAGGGAGAGCCCAGCCACTCTTTGGAGAAAACTCCTTTCTTGTATCCGCAATCTCGTTCTTCGGTCACTACCCAAAGCTCATGACCATAGGTGAGGGTAGGAACATAGATCGACCGGTAAATTGAGAGCTTCACCTTCTGACTCAGCTCTCTCTTCACCACGACAGACCGGTACAACACCCGCATCACAGCAGATGCAGGACCAATCCACCTATCGATCTCACACTCCAGTTTTCCCTCACTCTTGAACAAGACCCCGAGATACTTAAACTCCTCCACTTGGGGCAGGACCTCCTCCCTGACCCGGAGAAGCCGTTCTACCCTTTTCTGAATCAAGATCATGGTCTCAGATTTAGAGGAGCTGATTCTCATCCCAGCTCCTTCACACTCGGCTGCGAACCGCTCCAGCGAAAGCTGAAGATCACGTTCTGTTGAAGCCAACAGGACGACAACATCTGCAAAAAGCAGATACCTGATCCTCAGGCCACCAAAACAGATGCCCTGCAAACCTTGGCTGTGCCTAGAAATCCTGTCCATAAAGGTTATGAACAGAATCTGTGACAAAGGGCAGCCTTGGCGGAGTCCAACTCTCACTGGGAACGAGTCCGACTTTGCGGACCAAGCTCTGACACCGGTCATACAGGGACCTAACAGCCCATATCAGAGGGCCTGGTACCCCATACACCCGGAGTATCCCCACAGGGCCCCCCGAGGGACGCGGTCAAACGCCTTCTCCAAATCCACAAAAATCCCACTGTTAAACACGTGTCTAAAAAATAAAAATTTTGATTTTTTTTTTCAGAAATTTCTACTTTAGTTTGTATTTATTTTCATATTTCAAAAGGTTTTCTAGCAGCTGGCCCAAGAGCAGCCAAGACCAAAGTCCATACTGCTGTCTTAAAACACCTTTAATGTCCATACCTAAAGGGCGAGTTATGTAAATATTTAATCACCTAACTAACCTTTACTAGTTTTGCGCTACATGGTCATCTCTTCAGAAATTACTGTCAGACCATAACCGTAGATGCAAAAGAAATGCCAAATTTAGCCATTTATGGTAGTATTTCTCTTCTAAATGCCATGTATTGCAACATTGACGCTGATGTTAGGATTTATAGAGCAGTGTGACTACTGAAATGGAATTCTGCAGATTTGAGCAGAGTTGGCCTCAATATAGATGCAGTCCTGCAGGAATGTGAGATTTTTGTCTGAACAGAGGTTAAAATGCAGTTATTTGTTACTTTTACACAAAACCTATGTAAGACAAAAAATCTTTTTGTCCAAATTTCTTCTAAACTTTAGCTAGACTAAATTGGAACTTAAAAAACAGTCATGTTTTTGCTCAGTGTTGAGATTTCCTCTTACTAAATCTCACACAGTAGCGACCATTTGAAATCTAGTCATAAGTCTTAGTCGTAACAGTGAGCAGCAAAGATTCTACTTTACATTTGTGCCTTTTTCTTACCTAAATAAGGTTGATTAATGGAACCAGATTTCACTTTTTTGTAACTTATCAGGTTCATATGATTATTTATTTTTCTATTTTTAATCATCATTAAATTAAAAAAATATAAGGAGTAATAGAATAAATTTAAAATTGTGTGTGTGTGTGTGTGTGCGTGCGTGCGTGCGTGCGTGCGTGTGTGCGTGTGTGTGTGTGTGTGTGTGTGTGTGTGTCAGACCATCATCACTAGTATTTCTTTCATAACACTTGTGCCAGTTTTCTCATTAACCAGCTTCATTTAATCTAAAAACGCAAAAACATTTACATGCTTTGATATGAAATGTTCCTTCATGTTTCACTGCTTTCCTGGTGTTCATATGAAAGGCATTAAGGAGCATTAGAGAGCACTAAATAATTTCAGCTCCACAACAAGACTCCTGCACCAAAGTAGAAATGAATAAACGGTGGAAATGCAAGAACCCGAGAAATCCTCCAGGCAGCTGCAAGTGTCAAACTCAACTCCAGCTGTCAATCTTTAGTGGACTCCACTGGCCTCTGCAGGTATTTTGCACTTCTTTTGTTGAGGAAAACCTCTACAAAGGGAACTAAATAATGAAAAAGCTCCTGTCACCACCATCATGCACACACACACACACACACACACACACACACACACACACACACACACACACACACACACACACACACACAATTTCAATCTTTATGTCACAATTACTTCTTTCACAACTGCATAGCAGGAGTCCTTCAAGCAGACTAGAAGTTCTAAAACATCTGACTTCAATATTCAAGAATATTCAACACAAACCATTAAATCAAGTTACTTTCTCTGAATATTTTAGCACATTCTTGTATTTCCTCTAAAAAAACTGACAACCATTAAAGAGTAATAATCGTGGTTGAAAGAAGTAAACAGCAGCATCGAGAAAAACGTTTTATTTTGAGTATTTTCATTATTTGAATTCTTACAGGAAAATATGTTTTTGTCTTATTAGCTAAATTTTTTTCTTATATTTTCTTAACTTTTAGTCAAAATTATGTTAGATTAAGGTACAATAATGCTGCTTAAAACCTTTTTATTTAAGCTAAGACTTCACCAAAATCACAGGTTTCATGCTTTGATTGATTTTGCATTTAACGCCTATAATGTTTTTAAAAGACCACCATCTATTTTGATTTAAATATGTGGTTCACTTGTTCAACCAATACATTTGCAGCGGTCTCTTGTAGGAATGATGTAAATCGTACTCTGAGGAGGAAAAGCTCAGCTGCGCCTGCTTCAGGAAGCTGGGGGAGAAGGTAGCTTCAAACATCAATATTTGGACTCTTATTTCCTGATATTCAGACATCTCACCGCAGATTGGATAAAAGCAGAGCAACTCTACCAATGACTCTGTTTGCTTTGCAATGTGGATGTTTAATATCTACAAATAACACAAGCCTGGAGGAGTTCCGCTGTGTGGTGGAGTTGCTAATGCTAACAGTTAGTTTCTACCTGCCAAGATGTTCTCTGCTGTTTGCTGGACACTAAATCAACAACAGCCTTCCTCGTCATATGTCAAGATGAGTGAGTTCATGAATGTTAAGTGACAGTGTGACGTAGATCTGTCAGGCTTTTCGGATCCTAGAGTTTCATCATCCATTTTCTTTCAGGAGCTGTTTTAGTGTGTATTCCTGTTCTTGTTTTAATAGTTTTATTGACTATGTTTTATATTAATTTTTTGTATGCTGTTCAGCACTTTGGTCAGCTCCAATGCTGTTTTAAAATGTGCTTTAGAAATAACTTTGGATTTGGAGAAGCTCATGCAGGAGATAGGTAAAGAAAATTATTTCCATGTTCAGCCTGCAGGAAAAACTCACAGTGACCATTTATAATCAGAAATCATATTTAAAAAATAGGTTTTCAGTGATCCACAACTTCTGCTCTTTAACAATAACATTTAAGGGGGAATTTTATAACTTTTTTTTCTTAAGGGATATTAGTTATTTGGTTGACACAAAACATGTTTTTTAACAACGAGACTTCAGCAGTTTTACTCTTTACAGTTTCAGTACCTTCCAGAATGAGCCTTTTGAGGGCTCTGTCACTTTAAGAAAGCAAGCTAGAGCTGGCCACGCCCACCCATCCCCTCATTGGCTGCTATAGGCTGAGAACGTTTGATGGGAGGGGTTCAGATTGGAGCTGCTGCTTCTTCAGTTGCAGTTTTCTCTTGCACCTGAGAGGTAGCTCTATTCTACTTTCCCCATTTGTGACATCATAAATGAGAACGTTTTGAAACAACTTGTTTTAGGCACAAAATTTCCAAAACCAAACACTAACAGAAAATGGATAGATGGATATTTTTTTTCATGTTTGGAGTATTTATAGAGGAAGTAAAGACCTATATGGCAACACAAAAAGATGGAAAAGGAAAGTTTTACATAATATGACCCTTGTAATGGAAAATAGTAGAGTAATGTGAGCTAAATAAGTTGCTTTAAAAGCTATTTATTTCTATTCTCATTACTTGTGACCAATAGCTGCAATACTCAATTAATTATAGAATACCACCTTGCTTGGTCTTAGGATGATTAATTAGAAGGTTCTAGGATTATTTTAATTATTAAGGGATCGTTCACACTTTGTTTATGATTCAAGAACCAGTCAGTGTTTGCAAACAAATAAGAATTTATTTTACAAACAATTAAGACTTGACAAATGGTTTAAACTATTATCCTGTGAGTGGATAAAACTAAAAGATGGGTGTCTGAAAACGTTGTGTAAAATGAGATGATGAATCAGAATCTCCGTATCTTCAGAGAGTTGCGTTCTGGATAAAAGAATTTTGTTTGCAGATAAGCTATAAGCTGTTATTTATCAAACTGCATACAGATGCTATCTGTGTGTCTACATTACTGTAGAGGCACCCTCTTGGTGGATCCGAAAGTCAGAGTGGTTGGATGACCGCTGGCACCGGAGGGCTGTAGAGTACCGAGGTGCCGTCCTTTCAGTCCCAGAGATGTGTCTTAGGTCACGACAGATGGATTGAAACCACGCATCTTAAAATAACTCTGAAGGAGTTTTGCAAAATCAGCTTTGTTCTGCAGGAAAACTATCTTGTTGTTCAGCTTCGCAGGTGCGAAAAAGGTTTAAGGTTTTGACAGCGTGTCAAAATCTTTCTGAGCTAGAGATCTGCTAAGAGATGGCCAGTCTCCAGCTTTCTCTCCCGACTGACGAGAAAGCAGAGCGGCTGGTTTATATACCCGCTGTTATCTATTACCAAACTTACCAAGAATCTCAGAAACACACACTCTGAGACGCAGAGTCTCTGAGTCTAGGGACAAAGTTAGTTATGCGTCATGCGTTTTTAATTTTAACCTTACTTCTTGTCTGGTGTGTGAGCAGATGGTGATGACCTCATCTAGTAAACATACTAAAACATCATTGAATACAGATTCCTGAACATCTCATTGCTTATATACATATACGTGGCAATACGTAATGATTTTTAATCATAAAATCGTCTTTCTTCAATGATTATTTTGAATTATAAAATGATTACTTTAATTTTGAAATCTTCTTTCTTCTGGGAATAAAGATTTATCTAAAACAGTTCTCTTGTGAAGGGCCTTGGGGAAAGGAATGCTACTGTTCATCTTTATTATCTGATGAAGCTGCGGTCCCCCTGATGAAGGCTATGATTAAAGAGACCGTGCAGACGCAAGACTCCTTTCAAGGGAAAATACAATATAACGTGACATAGCCAGGGTTAGATGACTTAATATTTGTTTACAATTTCTTCCAGGGTGGTGCTCCCCCCCTATCTGGCCACACTCCTGAACAGACATTCCCCATCACGCGCTCTGCGCTCCTCTGACCAAGGCCTGCTCGCTGTCCCTCGTTCTAGGTGTCGTACTCGCGGGGACCGGGCTTTCTCAGTCCTAGCACTGTCTCTCTGGAACCAGTTGCCACCCTCAGTTAGGCTGTCCCCATCTCTGCCAGCCTTTAAGAGTCGCCTAAAAACCCACCTTCTCCGCTTGGCTTTTCCTGAACTTGTTTGATTCGGCCCTCTTTTACGTTGAATTTCTTTCACAGTTTTCATTGGCTCACTCTATTCCTTGTTTTACCCATCTGTCCTGTACTAGAATGTTTCACCTTTTTTTGTAATTTGTATTGCTTTTATTTCTGAATTGCTTTTATTTTTGATTTATTCACTATATTTGTACTTCTGCTGTACCATGTTAAGCGCCTTGGGCTTCCTGACAGGGTTGCGGAAGGCACTTTATAAATAAAGCTTTGATTGATTGATTGATTGATTAATCTCAAAATCAGGCCACTTCATGACGTTACACCCTTTTAAAGCCAACTGTTTCCAAAATGTCTCAAAATCTTATCAACAGATTAACAACATGAATTTTACAACATCATCATGTTTTTTTAGACATTTAAACAAAAATGAACTCAATTTCATTCGATTTAATTCACATGTAAAGTTATTACTACCTTCTACCAAACTGCAACCATTTATAATTTTGTTTTACAATCACAACAACTTCTGGCTTTCCCACTATTATTTGCATTGCTGGGACCAGTCTTTAAACATCAAGAAGAAAGACGTAAAATCAAAGACGATCATCTTGTCAGCGTAGCGAGTCAGGAAAAGCTTGCAATCTGCTCCAAAATAAAAGTCAAAGCTAATCAAATAAAAAGGAATAATCACAGGATTTTCAAAGCTACATCCTTGGGGCGTCCTGGAGTCTTGGATGACTTTTGATTAATGTGCACCAAGTTGAAATAAATAAATCATCAAGTCAACCTTTTTTTGAAAGAGACCTCCAGATTTCTGCATTTGTCTTAATTTCTGTGTAAGTCAATGACATGGTGGTGTTATCTACCTTCACCGCTGCTCATTTGGGGTTTCAGACTACATTAAAGGCAGATTTGAGTTGATATGACATTTAATCTGATAATATACAAAATTTATTTAACATCTAACAGCCTTTATTCCTGTGTTTATCACACACGGATCCATAATTCTGGTGAGGACGGGGTGTGTGATGATGAATGGAGACACGGCACATAAAGAGAGAAAGAAGGCAAAAACCAGACCGAGACAGATCAAGACGATGATATTTTGTAGAATATGCAGTAATTAGATTAATGAATCAGAGGCAATCCCTTAAATGGAGATTAATTCCTATCGTGTTATGTATTTATCACTGTCCAGCAAGAATTTCATTATAATCCAAAGATCTGCTCCTGTATCAAAGGAATAATGTGTCTAATTTATAAAGCAACACAATCTGCCGAAGGGAGGGAGGGAGTTTAATAGAGAAACAGAAAGAGAGAGAAAGTTGGAAAACAGTCATCTGGCTTTGACAGGATTTAATTATGATCATCATTATCCAATGATTTATGTAAATTTGACCTCACTGGTATGATTTATGATTTACAATAATCACTGCACATTGTGTGTGTGTGTGTGTGTGTGTGTGTGTGTGTGTGTGTGTGTGTGTGTGTGTGTGTGTGTGTGTGTGTGTTGTACTTCTATATTTTCAAGTTTCTTGCACTTTAATGATCAAAGAAAGTTGGACACTTAACCCTTTGAGCCCGAGCGTTCCCTAATTGGAGGACAAACCGATGAAGCAGCTAAAGGCATAGAGCCCAAAGAGGTTATGATCATCAATGAACCTGATAAAGAACATATTATACTCTGTAAGAGGGGGATATGGCATAATCTCCATATTCTAGAATAGAATAGAATAGAATAGAAGGGAAGTTTTGGTGTCACCACAGAGTACAATTTGAGTTTGTTAGTTATAGAAAAAATGTTATAGGTTTTATTTTCTACAAAATAAAAAAATCACATGAGACTGACTACATTTGCAAACCAAAACATACATACATATCACTCCTGATCGAATCCTCTTCACTTTCACAGTGTTGCTTTTTGAAACAAAACAGAAGCAAAATGGCTCGACACCCAACATTTGTCGCCTTCTGTGGTTCTCTCTTGCTCCCTTTGCACGTCTCCCAGCATGAGCAGCAAACCCCCTACAGACGGTTCAGAACATGTCAGCACACCTGCTGCCTGATTGGATAAAAGGGACACGTGTCACTTAAGCACACAGCCTAATCATGGCTTCCAGAATCAAATTCAAGTCGGTAATGCCCACCTGTAGAGTTGCTCAGGAAACACCCGTCTAAATTCAGTCATTCAGGCTGATGCTCCACTGCAGTAACTGTGTCCATGTGGCTCTGCAGTGCTGGAGCAAAAATACGTTTTGATTCAAACTTTCTTTTTATTTATTTATTTATTTTCATGGATGGGGTAAATTTGTTGTTGAAACCGAGCTGGGGTGTCCGTTAATAATACGTTTGGAAAACCTGTAAAACAAATTAAAAGAATAAAAAACACAATGCATAATATGCATTGCATGTCATGCTTCAGGGTCTTGCTGGAGGTCTATAAAACACAAAGGTAAATATAATTTTATGGGTTTTTGAGGTGACTAACCCCCAAATTCCACTACCTCCGCTCCGCTCCGCTCCGGTCCGCCCCCGCCTTCCGCAGCCGCTCGCTTCCGAACTCAATTTTACTGGTACCCGCTCTACAACGGCTCCGCTCCGGTGCGGAGACCTGAGGGGGGCAAACAAGCATGCGCGGGATTTTCGAGATCTTGCGATACAATCCGAGCAATAAACGCGGAAGTTAGATCCAAACACCCGTTGTGCGGGAGAAGCATCGGAAATGAGCTGTTTAATCTGCCCATCATTGTGTTGAGAGATCAGCAGTGTTTGGATCAACAAAGTGTGACTACTTTGATAGTGGCAACTGTATTTATGGCTTATTTTTGTGCATTTAAACTTCAGCCGCCATTGATAGTTGTTAAAGTTGTTAAACCTGTGCATATGAAACAAAAAACGCCTTTTGTTTAGCGATTTATTGTGAAAAACGGAAGATGTGCTTGCTCCTTTTCCTGTTGGGCCGTTGTGATTTCTGTCCTTTTACTGCGGAGGTGCTCCGGCGTCCGGCAAAAATAGGATCGATTCTATTTTTGCCGGACGTCGGAACAGAGGGCGCCGCACGGCGCCGCACTGCCGGAGCACGGCCGCAGTAGTGGAATTGCTCTGATTGACTAGAACGGGACCGATTTTGCTCCGGCGTCCGTGTCGGAGCGGAGCGCAGCGGAGCGGAGGTAGTGGAATTTGGGGGTAAGGGGCTGGACTTGTCATGGTCTGCGTCCTTTCCCTCCTTTTTGTGCCTCCTGGTGTCCTCCATCCCTCTCTAGATTCCCTTTTGTGTCTCATAGCGCCCTCATGTGTCCTTGTCTTCGTCTCAGTTATGTGTCTTATGTTGTAACCTGTAAAATTATTCCTCCCAGGTCCCGTGTCATCTCATTCCTCCCCAGCCCCTCCAGGTCTTCATTCACATTCTGTGTCCTTGTAGCCCCCAGCCTCTCAGTCCCCTGCTCAGTGTGTGTGTGTGTGTGTGTGTGTGTGTGTGTGTGTGTGTGTGTGTGTTGCTGTCAGTGTGTTTGTTGTATTTCTGTCAGCGGTTGTTAGTGCTCTGTCTGAGCTTTGTCTCTTATTCTTCGTGCTCCTTGTGAGTTTTTTGATCTCCTGGTTTGTTGTGCTCTAAGTGAGCTTTGGGTAAACTGTGCTCTGGACTTCTGGACTTTAGGCTCGCTGCCTGGATTTATTTTTTGTTTCATTCATCAAATAAAAGGATTTTTACTTTACACCATCTTCTGCCTCGTGTCATCCTGGGTAATCTGCATTTTGGGTTCTAAACATCCCACATCGTGACAGGACTTGCTTTTTGATGACATTTAAAAGTGAATTTTATGCATTATTTTACTACAGTTGCAGTGATCTCTAGTAGGAATCAGTGCGTTTAAAAGTCGTTCTCTGGGGAAAAACTCTGGTGTGCCTGTTTCATACCATGTCATACCAAATGTATTTGTTAAGCGCTTCTAACACAGATTTACAGCTGATCAAAGTACTTCTGTTTCAGGAAGTAGAAGCGAGCCACATCAGAGCTGAGCTTCAGACGGCATGATTTGGGGTCTTATTTCCTGACATTATGATATTTCGCCTCTGACTGGATAACAGCAACACAACTCTACCAGCGACTCCAGTTGCTTTGCAAAGCTGATGTTTTATCTCTACAAATAACACCAACCTGGAGGAGTTCTGTTGTGGTGTTGTTAATGCTAATGCTAGCTTCTACTAGTTGAGACATTCTCCGCTGTTCCCTGGATGCTAAAACAACAATTTTTCCTTTCATGAGTCAAGATGGGTGAGTCCATGAATTTTAAGTGACAGTGTGATGTAAATCTGTCAGTTTTTTTTTAACTGAGTGTTTTTCTGTCTATTTTTTATCAGAAGCTAATGTAGGAAGATATTTCCACAGTCAGCCTTTGAAACTCACAGTGAATATTTATTTTCAAAAACAATGAGTAAAAAATGGTTAGTTAGTGAGCCTGCCCTTTAACTTTTCATCCAAGAGCACTTGACAGGTTTTTGGTTCCTCAGTTTTCAGTTCTTTTTTCAGATGCAAAATGAAAAATGTAATCCGCAATTAAGAAATGCTCTTTTCATTTAGGCATTTAGAATTAGCACAAGTGTCCAAAAACTCACGGAAACGCAACAAAATTATATTCACTACAAAAATCTACTGACTGCTGAGTTGACACATTTAAGCATTGTTTACATTTCTATTTTACTTCTAATTTCAGTTAACAAGAAAGTAACTATACAGGTGCTGGTCATAAGAATCAAATATGTCAAAATTGCTTTATTTCAGTAATTCCATTCAATAAGTGAAACTTGTATATTAGATTCATTCATTACAAATATTTTTTTTCTTTTAATGTTGATGATAATAACTGACAACTAATGTAAATCCCCAAAACAGCATCTCAGAATATTAGAATATCATTTAAGACCAATGCAAAAAAAAAGGGCAAGACACAAAAGATCATTGCTAAAGAGGCTGGCTGTTCACAGAGCTCTGTGTCGAAGCACATTAAGAGAGAGGCAAAGGGAAGGTCAAGATGTGGTAGAAAGTTAGTGCACAAGCAGTAGAGATAACCACACCCTGGAGAGGATTGTGAAACAAAACTCATTCAAAAATGCCGGGGAGATTCACAATGAGTGGACTGCATTGCTTGATGTCCAGTATAAAGTTTCCATAATCAGTGATGATTTGGGGTGCCATATCATCTGCTGGTGTTGGTCCATTTTATTTTCTGAAGTCCAAGGTCAATGCAGCCATCGGCCAGGACGTTTTAGAGCACTTCATGCTTCCTGACCAATTTTATGGATACAGATTAAATTTTTCAACAGGACTTGGCACCTGCACACAGTTCCAAAGTTATCAAACCTTATACCATCATTATTGATCCCTCTTCATTGATTTTTAATCAGCCATTTCTTCTGGCTAAGTGGTACCAAGTGACTTTGCTGGTACCAAAATGTCTTATCTTTTATAATATGTCAATATATATATATATATATATATATATATATATATATATATATATATATATATATATATATATATCACAGGGTTAGAGAAAAATCACAGTGTGAATTTTTTCCAATACAGTAGACCTAATTCCAATTGTAAATGATCTGTTTTTGATTAAGCGCCTTCTAGGGTCTACAACCCCTCAAGTACTTTACAGCACGCTACCAGTACCTGGTTTAAGGGCCATAGTATCCTTGCGTTTAATTGACCAGCAAACTCTAATGACCTTTACCTCATAGAAAATCTATGGGGTATTGAATGGAGGAAGATGCAATACGCCAGACCCAACAATTCAGAAGAGCTGAAGGCCACTATCAGAGCAACACTGACTCTCATAACACCTGAGCAGTGCCACATACTGATCGACTCCATGCCACGTTGAAATGCTGCAGTAATCCAGGCCAAGGGAGCCCCAACTAAATATTGAGTGCAGTACATGCTTGTACTTTTTATGTTCATACATTTCAGTTGGCCAGGATTTCAAAAAAAAAAAAATTTGTTTTTGTTTTTGTTTTTTTGCGTTGGTCTTAATTGATGTTCTAATATTCTGAGATACTGAATGATAGATTTTTATTCATGGTCAGTTATAATCATTAAAATGAAAAGAAATAAACATATGAAAAATATCAGTCTGTGTGTGATGAATTAATCTAATATTGAAGTTCCACTTTTTGAATTGAATTACTGAAATAAATCAACTTTGTCATGATATTCTAATTTTATGACCAGCACTTGTCGTTATGTTTGCAATCTTGACTTTATAAAACAATAGGGGGGAGAAAAAGCATCTCCTTAAGAAATGTATTCAATTTTTATGAGTCTTTTCATTTATTCCTCTGAAATTCTGTACAATTCCTCCTGACATCGAAACCTAAAACCTCAGGAATTGGACCCATGTTTATAAAGAGAATTTGCTCATATATACACAAATGTATCTTTTGTCCATCTTTGTACTAAATCTATTAGGACAAAGGGTAAAAATTCCCAGCACTCCAAGCATTCCCAGAAACATAAATTGTTTTGTTTTTCTTCACAAAAACAGAAAAATAATAAATGTCACTGATTGTCCTTGAAACCACTCAGTGTTCATCCCTTCTCCAATGTCGGATCTTCCATCACTGCTAATTACTGTAAATTAGTTTTAATTGGGGATTCTGAAGCCTGCCTGATGTTGGAGATTCAGAATCAATAGGCATGTAATAGCACGCTGTCTTTGTCTGTCATTAATCAAGGTTATTTATGAAAGCGCTGCCTGAAAGAAAGGAAGAACATGTGTCAATTTCAATTAAAAATGGCATCAGGGTGTTTAGAAAGGTCTAGAGGCAACAATAACCTTTCTGTGAATTTGCTGGTAACATGTTATTTCCATAGTGCATGCCTCGATGGCAGAAAACATGAAAAAAAAATAAAATTAAATTAAACATTGACTAATCACATCTTTTAATCTCATTTGGTGGCATTTTTACATTAAAAAGGGGAAAAAAAGAAGGTTCTGTTTTTTTTATGAACTGTGTGTTCCAGAGTTTTAACCAACATCATTCAACATCTGGGTGAACAAACAAACATCCCATTAAGTGATCACTCACCGACATGGAGCTGTGCCCAGAGCAATTGCATTAGCAAATTCATTTGAATTGGTTCTCTTTAAAGTTTTATGCTATTATTATTTTTCTCCCTCCAAAACATAAACATTTATTGAAGGTCAGCTGCATCTGCAGGTGAAAGACAAAAGGGCTTTTCAACTTGTAAAATCAGTTGATTGACTCAGCAATGAATCAACAAAGTCTCTGTACATTCACAATAACTGAAAACCAAAGCTTCAAAAAATATGTTAAGATTTGCATTTAAAATGCACGTTAACTGCTAAGCACTATGCTTTTTATTCAAATATTCTGCAGCACCTCTGACATTTTGAGTTCCTCAGGGTTCAGTCCTTGGCCCTTTTTTGTTCTCATGTTGCCATTAGGATCCTTCCTCCAAGAGAATAAAATAAAGTTCCAATGCTTTGCAGATAATACTGAGATTTACAGTATTTTCCCATTAAAAAAAGAACTAGGGATTCATTGAAACCTCTGACTGTCTAAGTCACTTCAAGACCCAGATTAACTCACATTTCCTCCTACTAAACATAAAAAAAATTATCTTATCAAGGAGAACGGACTCTGTAGGCCCCAGAAACTCTTAACCCTAAACCTAACCCCCAATCATCATGCCCTGCTCCTATTCAGTCCTATTCAACTATTCAGTTGATCTTCTGTTTTAAACCTGGAGTACTTTTGGCACTTCCCTGAAATTTGAGAGACCTGTTCAGTTGTCTAAACATGTTTCTTTCAGCTGTGACTCTTTGCAAAATGAAAGTCCTACTCCCCCAAAGGCAGAAAAAATCTACTTTGTTTTTACTGTAAAATGAGAGATTAAAGAGTAAGTCAACCCCCCATCTAGAATCTTCCTCCACCCGCACGTCCTGTTTGAAAAAATGCAAAAAGGAGGGATTGCCAAATGGACTCAGAAGGGAGCGCTGCTTCAGTGACTGACAGCACCCCACTGCACCTTTATAACTTCTATAACTTTATAACTATCAGCTAATGGCTAGTGGCTAGCATTTTGTTTGTACTCACAACTCTGACCTTTCCACTGGGTGGTTTTAATACTGGATTTCAGTTTGAAGAAGTAGTACACCTAAAAATCCACATCCTGGCGATGGTTTAACAAGCAGCTGTGAAATCATGGTTACATTCTGGCTCAGTTTTTGAGAGCTCCTGAAGATATAATCAAACCATTTCTGCTATTTAAATGCTTCTTCTGTAAGACTGAACAGGGCTCTTTTACAGACATTTTTTTTCTTTTTTTGGTTCTAGACAGAGTAGATAAGAAAGAAATCACTTCACAACTGTGGAGATTAAACTCACTGCTAGCTACTTTGAGAGACTAGGGGTTAGTGTTTACAGTCCAGGGGAGAAGAGATACAGATTTGAAACTACCTGGATGGGGAGGAGCAGGGCATGATGATGCAACCATGCCCCATCCAGCGGTTTGCAATGGCTTAGCTGAGCTAAAGCTGGGGCAGGAAAATGCATGTGTGAAGCCAAAAACCGCTTTGGGTTCCGAAAAGTTGATTTTGCATGATATAGGACCCTTACAAGATAAACGACAGATGCACACTGACACCAGCATGCTTCAGTCTGATGATGCTGTTGAGTTATATTTTAATTTATGTTTCAAGTGTAGCCTTTTAATCTACATCATCTATTACCACTAATGACTCTGACCTTCTCCACAGTTAACCATCAAGCTTGCAAAGAGTTGGGGGGCAAAAAGTTGACATGTTGAGGATGTGAAAAGAAAAAAAAGACAGCAAAAGAGAGGACAGGATGACAAAGAGAAGATGGAGACAAGATTTTTAGGAGCCTGGCATTCAATGAAGCCATAAATCTGTGGTTTATGGTGAGGTGATGGCAGGTGATGTAAGTAAAGGTCAGCGCAGCATGTCAGCCAACACTGATGATTGTGGTCACACTCTGCTTAAGCTGAATATCGTAGACTTTTTAAAGAGATTTGCCATGCATGAGCCTCTTCTTTCATTGCCTGGCCAGCCATGCCAATGCTTCCATCCTCTGTGAAGAATAGACAGAGAACAATTTTGGCAGGTCAGGCCCTCCATTTGTATCTCTCATCCTCTTTGGTGCCTTTAAATTCCTACTTTTCTATTATGGTGAGAGAGTAGATAAATTATTATTGATGTCAACAAGACAGAATGTGTCAACATGGTGTTTTACAGTCAGTATCATGTTTCCACCGTGGGAACTCTGGCATGAAATCAAATACATTTACTTTTCAATTAGCTGTTTATCCCTGTAAAGAAAAGTAATGATTTGATAACAATGCAGTGTTCATGGACCCTGACATGTTTCAATCCCATCTGCCATGCTAGATGACGAAAAGTCTTGCAGCAAACATAAAATGTATTTTCACACTTGTTATTCTGTCGTTTTAAACCCTTATTCTGGTCTGATTCACACTCTGCTCAGAAGTTCTCAAAACCTGTTATTGCTAAATGAATGGCCACTCACAACAAGATGTTTCTCTGTAAATGGTGTCCATGCTTTGTTCAGTTTACATCTTAGTGTCAGTTAGCTGTAACAGTTTATGCCGACATTTTTACAGAGATGAACACATTTCTGTCTGTGGCTTTTGTTTAATTCATAGCAAGGAGAAATTATTTATGTTTATGTTTATGTTTATTTATTTGGCAGACGCATTTATCCAAAGCGACTTACAGTTTATAACCTATAGGGCATGTTGTGATCTGTGGGGGAAACCTGAGTACCCGGAGGAAACCCACGCATGCATGGGGAGAACACGCAACTCCACGCAGCCGAGTTTCGAACCTGCGACCTTCGTGCTGCGAGGCAACAGTTCTGACAACTGCGCCACCATGCAAATATGACAATACTAATATGCATTCAGTCTGAATTTATCACACACAAACACACACACACACATTTTGCATCTTCTGTACATGGAATTCCAGGGATTTTCTTTGACATTCAGATGTGCTGCTCTAAAGTTGCTGCTGGAAAACTAGGGAACTTCCTGGACATCCTTTTGGTCTCTAAGGGCCGTGATATACTTGCTGTTTGTTGACACGAACGCATGTTTAAAATGGCTGCCTTGCATTACTTGCGTTGAAGTGTCGTTTGTGCACGCCCCCCATAATTAACGCGACACTTCCGAGCACTGCAATATGGGAGTAACCAGTAGGTGGGGTCGACAACTACCAGTAACTCATAAAGTTCTTTTACTTGCTTTAAATCATTAAATGGCCAAGGACCGCTGTATATAACAGAGATGTTTGAAAAGTATTGCCCTTCAAAATCACTCAGGTCAGCAGAAAAATACCAATTGGTACAACTCAGAGCCCGCGCCAAGCACGGAGAGTCTGCCTTTGGCTGCTATGGTCCGTCTCTGGAACTGTCTTCCAGCAGACATTAAGACCTCTCCCACCATTTCCATTTTTAAATCCAGATTAAAAACCAAACTTTTTTATGCTGCCTTCCATTAACCTATCTGTGGTCTACTAGGTTTTTATCTATATTGTTAAATTTATTCTATATGTTTTTGGTATGTATGCCTAGTGTGTGCTGCTTAATTGTTGTATTATAATTTTTAGTAAAATTTTTACTGAATTCTCCTTTATTTTTGTGTACTATGTTCTGAATCAATGCTCCTTGATTTTATTTGACCTAACATGATGTTACATTTAATTCTGTGATTGTTTTAACTATGTGAAGCACATTGGGCTACCGTGTTGTGTATGAAATGGGCTAATAAACCTGACTTGGCAAAACTAGCGAGATACACTCACCATGGTGACTCCATCTCTGGTTTAGGGGTCTTTTTGCTTCTGCATCCTTGATCCACACTTCACCCAAGTTCGTATCGATGTGGGCTTAGATGAAGTGTACTACCCATAATCCATTGCTGCTTGGGAATTTTGAGAAGAATGCGGAACAACGGCCCATGGGCCTTCTCTGAAAATGTACATTTTCAAATGAAAGTTCGTTTTAAGATGATTACCAATATTTATTCAGGCTCTTATTTGGTTTAGACTAAGGGTTAATGTGAACACAATTAATTTAAATTCCATGTCCAGAAAGTTGTTAATAGAAAATTTGTCAAAAGCAGCACAAACAGCGACCGGGATGTGTTGTAGTTGATGACGCAGTGCTCACTGTCCCAATTTGGCAATTATAAGCACTTGTGTACTATGGGGCCTTACTGCGCACTTCCTGCAAGTGCACTTCGCTGAAGACCGTAGGGTGCAGGTCGAGAATAGAGGTTAGGCCAGAGCTGAGCTACAGACAACTTGATATTTGGAAATCTTGCCTCTGATTGGCTAACAGCAATGCAACTCCACCACTGACTCTGTTTCAAACATTGATGTTTTATCTCCACAAATAACACAAGAAGGAGTTCTGCTGTGTGGCGCAGTAGCTATGCTAATGGCTAGCTCCTACTAATGGAGACGGTCTCTGCTGATTCCTGAATGCTAAAACAACAACAGCCTTCACTGCCGCGGAGCCAAAATGAGTGAGTCCATGAAGGTTAACTGACAATGTGACGTAGATCTATCAGGCTTTTCTAATTCTAGATTTTCACAGTTTATTTTCTCTCAAAAGCTAATGCAGGGAATAGGTGTAGGAGACTTTTTCATGTTAAGCCTGCATGAAAAAGAGTGACCGATTATAATCAGAAATAATTATTTTTAAAAAAGGGCTTTCATTGATCCACACCTTTAAAACTGGAGAAATTAATAAGAACAACAAAGAAGTATCATCAACAGGATGGTCTCAAGCGGTTACATTAAGAGCTACACAAGAAAATAGCAATAATCACTTAGTCTCAGCAGATGACAAAATCAATAGACTGTCTCTGTTTTGAGTCTAATCAATGATTCTGGTTATTGTTATTAAAGGAAATGATCAGCAATTTGTTTTACAGAAGTTTTAAATGTCAGCACAAGCATAAAGGAGGAGAAATCTAGAAACATTATTGTAGTTTAATTGGCTTTTATTTCTGTTTGTTTACTTCAGCAGGAAAAGTTAAACATCATTAGGTGCTCTAAGACAAATGCAGCATAATTGCTGCTCTTTTTTAATTACTGTACAAAAGAAATATTGACCACATGAATAAAAATCAAACATTTTTATCAGTGTTGTTCCTTTGTCTCAGGAAAGATGGCGTCTGTCTGTTTTAATGTCAGATTTTTTTATTCATATAATCAGCTGGAGATGATAGTTCTGCTCAAGCAGCGCACCAAGACCGCAAAACAATATTCTCCTAAAAGTCTTCCTCTTTTAGGAGGTGAGGTTTATTCAACAAGCAGCTTGTCTGGTTCTACATGATAAGACAGGCCTGTGAATGGGGAATGAGAGTGGTTTTCCTCCTTTGCAGTTTACTCAGATAAAACTGCACTGAGCAAGTTGGGGCTGAAATTCTCTTTTCACTGTGATAATCCCATTTTTATGTTTAAACATAAAGGTGAATGTTCAGCTGATTCAGGGGGTCGATACTCATTTCAGGACTGCTGCCAATAAATAAGGCTTAAAAAATAAAGGTTTGTAACAAATAAATCAATGAATCCTCCTGGAGGAAGTGAAAGGGAACATCTTTACATATAATCTATCTACATCAGCAAGACCATTACATTAACTCTGTATAGAACTAGGAAATGTTCTTATTCTTGCTGTTGATGTGTTTCAACCTTTTGTTTTGTCTACAAAAGACAGGAGTGTCCAATGCTGATCGTGGAGGGCCACCATCCAGCATGTTTTAGTCGTTTTCCTGCTCCAACACACCAGACTCAATGGCTGTCTGCAGAATCCTGTTTATCCCACACTGATTAAAATCAGGTGTTAGAGTAACATGGGGGCCCTTGAGCATCTGGATTGGTCACTACTGCTCCAGGTCCAAGTATACAATGTCTCTTTTAAAAAAAATAAACATGCTTAGATGCAAACTTAAAAGGTAACAACTCCTCCACCCAAAAAAGTGTTTACAGATACAAGTTGCACACAAACTTTGTGCAGACATCTTAGGGCAGTGATATACTTGCTGTTTGACCTCATGTTGGCACAGGCAGCAGGTTGCTGCATAGCACTGCTCTGCACGTAGTACTGGGGTGTTCCACTAGGGGGCGGACTTGACTAATCAGACCGGATGGAGAGCCTGGTCTGTGAGTACAACCAAGACAATCATGGCAATAGAAGAGATCAGGAACTGGTTAACTCATTAACTGCCGGCCGTTTCCTGATCAGAAAATCCTCTCGCTGCCGGCGTTTTTTTGAGTGATTTTAAAACAGAACATTGTGCTCTATGATGATGTCAATGCCAAAACTACCAAAACAAAGAGCAGACTCACTTCTTACATCAGGAAGAATCTGCGCGCTTCTAGCATTATCCGTTCTTTCATAATCCGTTTTCGATTTGCGATCGGCAGAAGCTTTTCTGGTTCGCGTCTTGCTTTTTGTCACAGCAGCGCCCCAAAACGACCTCCCAACACATGAATATTCTGCTTCCTGATCACGTGACGTGTGACGTATGCGGATGAAGATCGGCTTTGGAGATGGGATGTTTGTTTGGATGGGGGCTGTGATGTGGCTCACTTCTACTTCCTGAAACAGATGCATTGGTGCTTTCTTTTTACTTGCAAGGCATTAATTATTACTAGACACCAGGCAAATGTGCTGAATAAATGAGTGAACCACATTTTTAAGTAATTCTTGGTTGCTGTTTCCTTTTTAGGTATTCATTTTGATCTTGTTGCCTATGCTGTGTGTAAATCCTTTGCACATATACTTGAGTGTCTTTTTTTTTCTATTTTAAATCCAAAGTACAACATGGACATCTGTGCCAACACTCATGACTCTGTAAGGACTTGCACATACCTGCTGGGTGTGATTCTGGCCCCCGTGTCATTCAGGCGCAGGCGTATCCTTCATGCTCGCCTGTGTGCACGAACGTGTGTGTAGTCAGTACCGTGCATGAGTGTTTGTGTTGGAATCTCCCAGAGAGCATCTTCCCTCAGGTGTCACACTATCATGATAAATGGGCTTAGCACCAGTGAGACAACCACAATAGCCCACAGCAATATATTTCCATAACTCTTCACTGCTTTGGAGGAATATATGCCATTCTTGGATAATACCAGGGCACCATTATAACACATTATGGGATAAACCTCTAGCATAAAAAGCTTACGGAGACGGCTGCCTGAGTTTAGAATAGACTTCTGACATATGAAAAGGCTGCTGATTTATGAAGAGGTACCAAAGAATGAGTCATGAAACAATCACTGTAAAACAACAGCAATCAGAAGATGGAGAATCTCGTTTGAAAAAATGGCTCCATTAGCGTTGCACGTCTCTGTTGGTGCACGAGTAACATATTAGTTGTGAACCTACACAGGGCTGTCTGTTTGGGGCCAAGTTTTTTTTTTTTTTTTTTTTTTTACAGAAGTAGGATGCAGCTCCTGATTAAGAAAATTGCACTCATACACATGATGGTCAAGTTCACCCTCTGCTGTAACTGTATATAGAGTCCTTGGAAACAAGCGAGCCGGCTGTGAGTGTTAATTACCCCACATTTATTTATCTTGGCTGTGTTTGTGAAGCAGCAGCAGATCCAATCAATTGGCAGGTTGATGAAAATGTATAATGAGGACAGAGAGAAAGTTGCTTAGCTGATACAAACTCATTAGCTCACGGCTTATGCTGATCTGCCAAGGTAGGCCTGCCAAGTTTACAGATTTTATTCTAGGAAAGGTTTACTGGAGCTTTTCACACTTAAAACACTCAATACTTGAGAATCTGCACATCAAATCAAATCACTAAATTGCACACGGTTCCCAAAAGCGATAGTGTAGTCTATTTTATAACTCTTGGATGTTTTCTGGCCAACAGCCCCTCTCACTATTCATATTTACATGAGAGTAATCTTTCAACAGGTAATCAATACTGGTGGAAGTTGATTCTTTCCTTTTGTTTCTACCTTTCAGTGGAAATAGATGGTATACTACGTTTTTCTCCGATTCATCTAAAGCTGCCATGAACAGAATTTATTCAAGAGCAATAAAACTCCGCCTTGTATTGAGTGATGACTAATCGTTGTCAAATTCCCCTCAAAATGCTGTTATAGACAAACGAGTGCAACGGTGTGTGTGTGTGTGTGTGTGTGTGTGTGTCTGTGTGTGTGTGTGTGTGTGTGTGTGTGTGTGTGTGTGTGTGTGTGTGTGTGTGTGTGTGTGTGTGTGTGTGTGCGCACGTGTGTGTGTGTGTGTGTGTGTGTGTGTGCGCGTGTGTGTGTGTGTGTGAGTGTGTGTGTGTGTGTGTGTGTGTGTGTGTCTGTACTGCAGAACCACTTCCACGTTCTGTCAAATCAAAATCCTCTAAGGGCAAAGGTCAAAAACGGCGAGGCATCCTTCAAGTTCTACGGCCCTCGCCTTTGGAACGGGCTGCCGGAGGACCTCAGGGCCGAAGGGAATGTCCAGGCTTTTAAGAATAGGCTCAAGACCCACCTTTTTAGCTTAGCTTTTAACTGATTACTATTTATCTATTCTGTTTAACTGAATCGTCTGTCATTGTACTGTTTTTATTTATATATATATATATATATATATATATATATATATATATCTTTTAATTAATTTTATCATTTTATTTACATCTTAGTGTTTTTACATGATTATGTTTTCTTTTACTATCTTTATAATCACTTTTTATCAGTTACTTTTTATCCATATTAGCTTTTGTTATTTTACAGTTATATATTTTAATCCTCCAGTGTTTCCTCTGCGGAGCCCTCTGCCTTGGGGCCGGTGGTCAGCGGGTAGTGCCCGTGCAGTGGTGGGGGTTTCCGCCCTCTCCCCCCCTGGGCGTCATGGGCCGGTGTCTTGGCTGCTGCCGTGGATTTGTTGCTGTCAGGGCACATGGCTCCGCTGATGATGTGTCGTTCATTACCTGACCCATCTGAACTCAGCCTATTGTTTCCTCTGTTGTTCATGCGCGCGCGCGCGTGCGTGTGTGTGTGTGTGTGTTTGTGTGTGTGTGTTTGTGTGTGTGCGCGCGTGCGTGCGTGCGTGCGTGCGTGTGTGTGTGTGTGTGTGTCTGTGTGTGTGTGTGTGTGTGTGTGTGTGTGTGTGTGTGTGTGTGTGTGTGTGTGTGTGTGTGTGTGTGTGTGCGTGCGTGCGTGTGTGTGTGTGTGTGTGTGTGTGTGTGTGTGTTTGCGTGTGCGAGTGTGTGGGTGATTGTATGTCCACCTTGGAAGTTGGGTGCGGGAGGGGAACCATAATAGTCAATTGTTTTATGCTTGGGGAGGGCGGCTGGGATGGGAATATGGGATCTATGGGGCCATTTTAACCTGTGAAGCACTTTGAGTTGCATTTTTTGTATGAAAAGTGCTATAAAAATAAAGTTGATTTGATTTGATTTGAAAAACAGAAAAAAAAAGAAGAAGAGCTCAAATAACAAATCAGGTACTGCATTTATGGCTTAAAAACATATTTTTCCACACAGACCTTTTTTTTCTTTTTGCTTTCCCAGACAGATGTTTATTTAAAGTTTTAGTAAACATCCAAATAATTGTTTAAAACGCCTACAAATAGTCGGTTGGAAAAATACAAAGGACCATAACGTGCCTTTGTGACCACTATTCAGACTTATGAAACTACTTAGAAAGACAGATTTATTCTAAGCAGAAAAAAACAAACATTCTGAAAAAGGTTTCTTTATTTAATCACAACCAAAAGTAAATAAAAAAATTAATTATAGAACCCAAACATCTTGATAAGTATCAGGACAAAACCAGCAAACTATTCAATAAATGCATAAATCCCTACATTATGAGAACATCTGTAACATGGGTATATTGGGAGTATTGTGGCAAATTTGATCTTTTTATATTTATGCATAGTCATCATACTTATGTAGAAAAAGTTTTGGTAAAGTATGTATTACCTCAGTAGGTCTACCATTGGACCAGTTTTGTGTCTTGCCCATCACAGCAATCTACATTTGCTGAACAGGATTAGCACTAGAGCTCGGATGAAGAAAAACTACAAAGATGGTGTCTGCTCAGGGACAACGCTAATTTGAAACAGTTTTGGACTTTGAACGATTTAGATGGGCTTTTATTTGAGACATGAGCAGATAGAGGTACCTATGTCCTTAAATTAAAACAACATTTTTCATTAACAGATTTGTAGTGATGAAAACGTCACGCTGTTTGTTGCTTTGATTGGTTCCAGCGCTGTTCAGTTGCATGTGGAAACAGTTTGACGGACAACCACAGAAACTGCCACCTAATTAGGCTGTTTCAATGGGTTGTGGCCAGACATCTGTGGCTGACCAGACTATGGGAACTCTAAAGTGTTTAGTTAGGGTTTAAGTTTAGTTTAACCATTGATTCAGCTTAAGCTCATACCTTGTGAGAAGATAAAAGGAGCAGAAAATTATTGAAAAGCCATTTTTTTTATGAAAGGGAATCTATAAATCCATCAATAACAATAAAGATATCAGAATATATAGTGGACATAATCTTCAGTATAGAAATGGGTCTTGGTTAGGGAAACCATGTTCTCTGTGCTATTTGTAAACTAGATAGAGCTCAGATGAGGCTGCTAATTCAGTCCATGCACACTTGTAACCTTTGACAGATTAAAATACATCCAAAGTGTATGAAAGCGTGCCGCTCCATGTTCTGGTCCATCAAAAGTCAATTTTTTTTTACCTACAAACGGTTAATATATTTTCCTTGCAGAACTGCAGAACAGGAACGAGTACATCCCCTTCTGATTTCCTCCCACTTGAAGAGCAGCTGCTCTAATGACATATCAGACTTAGAACCATGAATACATGGACTGTAAAATTGAAGAGAGTGCCGTCACATTTATTTCCCCCGGTTTCTTATTCAGGCTTCAAGCGACTGTGTCTCACTGTAGTTAATTGCAGTTCTAAGCCGACGTGATGCCCTCCCTGTCTATTTCCTCGTGCCTGGCTATGTCTGAATTGTCTGCGCTGATGTGAGTCACTCTTGGGGAGAAATTCAATTACCTCCCCACTCTCGCTAGTCATGGCCCTGCCCAGCAGAGCTGAAGTATGACTGATTTCAGAAGGAGGAAAGAGGAGAAGAAGAGAGACACAGGAAGAGGTAAACTGACACTAACAGTGAAAGAAAAAGGCAAAACAGAGAGAGATGACTAAGCATATTGAGAGTGAAGGAGATGTAAAAAAGAAAAAAGTGTGAAACAGGAGAATGTAAATGGGAAGCAACTCCAGATAGAGGATGCACACTCAAAGATTCACCCAACGAGCAAGTTGTCCTTGATGGAGGTCTGAGAGATACGACCATCACATCCCAGAAACAGGATTATTGAAAGCTGTTTGGTTTTATTAGACATCAAATAAAATTTCGAACAAACGAGTCTCCTTGTGCTTCTCAGGGGCTCAGGCCTCCTAAAGGATTCATCTCTTAGCAAATAAATGTTTGCATCTATTGAATTTTAACATTTTAAGAGTTTATCGATATTGGTCATGGTCAGACAGTTTATGGCATGTGGCTGTTTATAGGAACGATGCTTTCAAATACACGTATCTGCTGTGAGAAAAACAAAATCTAACTCAGGATATGTATATAAACAATATTTAGCATTTAAAGGGAGACTAGGCTTTTTGGGCTTGCTTTTAGCACCCCGTAGTGTCTGTAGAACCGAAAGCAAAACCTAACTCCTCGCTGTGCGTTTGTCTTTTTAACACCTTTATCTAACAGCTAAAATTTCTCCCCAGCTTGCCTTTGTGTCTACATGAGTGATTCATCACTAAATAAACAAATCAGCTGTGTTGATTTAGCGTCCAGGGGACAGCAGAGCGTGTCTCGGCTAATATAAGCTAACCATTAGCAACTCCACAACATGGCAGAACAGGTTCGGGCTTGTGTTACGATAAAACATCTGCCTTGCATTTCTTTTATCCGAGAAAGCTGAGCGACCAAAGGCAGATGAAGAGTTGTGTAGCAATTCGTGAAGATTAAAGAGTAAGACTCTAACTTCTACTACCTGAAACGACTCATAAATGAGTTCCTTCATACTGGAGACCACCGCAGATTTATTAAAACATTGAGTGACTAAGAGCTTTAATGTGAATTTACAGCCGTTCCAAGTTACATATTTCTTAGATCAATCAACTTTATTTTTCTTTAAATAAATAATGAAATTCAGTAGAAATGCCAAGAAGCAACAGTGGCAGTTTACTGACATATTCAAATTTCATATTTATTTTAGTGGTAAAAAAAATCCAACAAAATGAGATAAAAGGCAGAGCAAATCTTCAAAACAGCACAGCAAGAAAACTGGGGTCAACGTGTGCACAGCTGTGAACAGATACTACAAAATAACTAACTGTGTTCAAATGTTGCTTTTCAAACAAACGTCTAAAATGCATTTTTAAAATGTCTCAAAACGTTAAATCAATGGATGACATTCAATAAACTTTAATTAGGCTGATTCAAGGAAAAGAGGTTAACAAATGCAATAAAATAGTTGACTTATAAAATATTTTTGTTAAACTGAAATTTGGCAATGAATTTCACATTACAAATACATATAAAACTGTGGTTGGGGTTGACTTTTTGTTAGCCCCAAGACTCTCTGCCTGTGTGTTGGGGTTTTGTCCCAGGGGACGAGAGGGTAGCTTCCCTGCAGCTTCGGGTCAGGGAATGGGTCCTGACTGTTGTTTGTGCTTATGGGCCAAATATCAGTTCAGAGTACCCACCCTTTTTGGAGTCCCTGGGATGAATGCTAGATAGTGCTCCATCAGGGGACTCCACTGTCCTGCTGGGGGACTTCAATGCTCACGTGGGCAATGACAGCATGACCAGGAGGGGTGTGATTGGGAGGAACATTGGACTTCTGTGCAAGCCGCAGGTCGATGCTGGACTTTGTAGTCGTATCATCTGACCTGCGGCCGTATGTTTTGGATACCCGAGTGAAGAGAGGAGCGGAGCTGTCAACTGATCACCACCTGATCACCACCTGGTGGTGAGTTGGATCAGATGGCAGGAGAAGATGCCGCGTAGACCTGGCAGACCCAAATGCATAGTGAGGGTCACCTGGGAACGCCTGGCAGAAGAACCTGTTAAGACGGTCTTCAACTCCCACCTCCGCCAGAGCTTTGACAGCGTGCCGAGAGCAGTGGGGGACATTGACTCTGAGTGGGCCTTGTTCCACTCTGCGATTGTTGAGGCAGCTGTTGCTAGCTGTGGTCGCAAGGTGGCCGGTGCCAGTCGTGGTGGCAACCCCCGTACCCGCTGGTGGACACCAGAGGTTCGGGGAGCCGTCACGCTGAAGATGGAGGCCTAAAGGGCGTGGCTGGTCTGTGGGTCTCCGGAGGCAGCAGACAGGTACCGGATAGCCAAGCGGGGTGCAGCAGTGGCAGTTGCCAAGGCAAAATCTCGGGCGTGGGAGGAGTTTGGTGAGGCCATGAAGAAAGACTATCGATCTGCTCCAAAGAGGTTCTGGCAAACTGTCCGGCGCCTCAGAAGAGGAAGGCAGCAACTCACTCACACTGTTTACAGTGGGGATGGGGAGCTGCTGACGTCAACTGGGGCTATAGTCGGGTGGTGGAAGGAATACTTTGAGGAGCTCCTCAATCCCACCTATGCACATTCCGAGGAGGAACCAGAGCCGGTGAACCTGGGGATGGACTGTCCAATTTCGGTGGCAGAAGTTGCTGAGGTAGTCAAACAACTACATGGCGGCGGAGCCCCCCGGGGCAGATGAGGTTCGTCCTGGGTATCTCAAGGCTATGGATGTTGTAGGGCTGTCATGGTTGACACGTCTCTACAACATTGCGTGGTCATCAGGGGCAGTTCCTGTGGAGTGGCAGACCGGGGTGGTGGTCCCCATCTTTAAGAAGGGTGACCTGAGGGTGTGTTCCAACTATAGGGGGATCACACTCCTCAGCCTCCCTGGAAAGGTCTACTCCAAGGTACTGGAGAGGAGGGTCCGATCGATAGTTGAATCTCAGATAGAGGAGGAGCAATGTGGTTTTCGTCCTGGCCGTGGAACTGTGGACCAGCTCTATACCCTTGCAAGGGTGATGGAGGGGGCATGGGAGTTTGCCCAACCAATCCACATGTGTTTTGTGGATTTGGAGAAGGCTTATGACTGTGTCCCCAGGGGCACCCTGCGGGGGACGCTCCAGGAGTACGGGGTGGGTGGCTTTCTGTTAAGGGCCATTCAGTCCCTTTACCAGAGGAGCGTGAGTTTGGTCCGCATAGCTGTTAGTAAGTCGGACCTGTTCCCGGTGAGGGCTGGACTCCGTCAGGGCTGCCCTTTGTCACCGGTTCTGTTCATTACCTTTATGGACAGAATTTCTAGGCGCAGCCGTGGTGTGGAGTGTGTCGAGTTTGGTGGCAGGAGAATCTCGGCTCTGCTTTTTGCGGATAATGTGGTCCTCCTAGCTTCATCCAGCTCTGACCTTCAACTCTTGCTGGGTAGGTTCGCGGCCGAGTGTGAAGCGGCTGGGATGAGGATCAGCACCTCCAAATCTGAGACCATGGTTCTTGACCGGAAAAGGGTGGCTTGACAAATCCGAGTTGGGATAGAGGGCCTACCTCAAGTGGAGGAGTTTAAGTATTTTGGGGTCTTGTTCACGAGTGAGAGTAGGAGAGATCGGGAGATGGACAGGCGGATTGGTTCAGCATCTGCAGTGATGTGGACGCTGAGCCGATCTGTTGTGGTGAAGAGGGAGCTGAGCCAAAAATCCAGGCTCTCAATTTACCAGTCGATCTACGTCCCAATCCTCACCTATGGTCATGAGCTTTGGGTAATGACTGAAAGAATGAGACCGCGGATACAAGCGGCCGAAATGAGTTTCCTCCGTAGGGTGGCTGGGTTCAGCCTTAGAGATAGGGTGAGGAGCTTGGACAGCTGGGAGGGACTCAGAGTAGAACCGCTGCTCCTCCGGATCGAAAGGAGTCAGTTGAGGTGGTTTGGGCATCTGGTCAGGATGCCTCCTGGACGCCTCCCTGGGGAGGTGTTTCGGGCATGCTCTGCCGGCAGGAGGCCCCCGGGTCGATCCAGGACACGTTGGAGAGGTTACATCTCCAATCTGGTCCGGGAACGCCTTGGGGTCCTGCCGGAGGAACTGGTGGAGGTGGCCGGGGAGAGGACGGTCTGCAGCTCCCTAGTTGGGATGCTGCCCCCGCGACCCGGACCCGGATAAGCGGAGGAAGACGACGATGGCTTTTTTATTAAGTTCCAGATTCAGTCTTTAAGTAAAACATTGTGAAAATGTAAAATATTTATGTAAAAGTAGATGGAGTCATTGGTTTAGAAATCCCATTGACAAAGTGTCGTTTCTACTCTAGTAGGACTCAAAAAGTTGAGGTTCAAGTGGAGAAAGAGAACATCTGAGCAGAGCAAAAGAAGATACTTGATGATAAAGAGGCGGAAAAGTACAACCCACAGCAATTTGTCATCTTCAGATAATATTGACACCCCTTAAAGACTTGACGGTGCAGAAACAAAAAAAAAAGAACAAGAAAAACACAGATCCGGTTCACTGTGAGGATGTAAGGAATGAGCCAGTAAAAGCTAAGATCAAGATGACCCCAGGATCAACAAGAATGGTTTCCCATTGGTCAAGATACTGCCACAATTTTTCTTCTTCTTTTCAACACTACATCAGGAGCAAATCCACTCAAGTCATGGCAGCAGAAGGCTGATGTATTACAGTACAGCCTTCCCATCATGAAGCACAACAAACCAGGCAATCCGTCCAAGCATCCTGTTTAAAGCCAAACCAATGATCCCTCGTCTTTTGCTGTGTAGCCTGCAGACGAGACTAGTGCAGCATTCTTTGATCTTCTGGCCTCCTGCTAAGAGCAGCTAGCTTTCTAAAATAACTCAATTCAGCTCATTTTTCCCTGTGGAAGAATCCTCTGACATGCTATAGACAAAACCTTTCGCTAACAAGCTACATGTTAGCCTTAAAGAACAACAGTCGTGCTTGCAAGATAGTAAAAGCCTTTTTTTTCCTCCATCCTCTCCCAATGCTTCAGCATGCACTGTTGTGAGGAAAAGACCTGCAGACATCCACCCACTCACAATAGCAGAGAAAGAAAATTGACCCAGACGAAGCAAAAATGTGGCTGTAAACAAAAATTGTTTTCTGAAGAGCTGCTGAGTCAGTAGGACACAAGGATGTTTGATACAGTGTTGAACAAAGGACCAAAAGTGTTCTTGAATCAGCTTTCAGCCTCAAAGTTGTTTATTAAATCACTAATAAATTTAAAAAAGATCACAAGAAAGTTGGAGGGATAAAACTGAGCTGCTGCACTCAATAAAATGACCTTTTTAATCTGTAAATTATTTTACTGAGTTTTTCTCGTTTTACCACGGAACACCAACCAAAGAAACAGGAAACATTAGCGAAGATTCCAAACAACAAAAGCAACCAGTTTTTTTATATTCTTCACAAAATGAAGGAAAGTTTTGCAGTAGTGCTGTTAAAGAGTGAGCAGTCTGAAGCCAGCATGACACACTGCTAGCGGCTGCAGAGCATCGTGTTGCATTCTCTTGTGATGTCGATACTAGGGATGGGAATCCCCACCACTGAGGCCGATTCCATTCGTGTCTCGATACACTCCCAGCGATACGCTACAGAAAAGACAGGCTGGCATTACGATTCAATACGATTCATCCCTGCTGAGGTTTTTTTGTTGATTTCACAACAATTTTCAATTCCATGCAATTCATGATGCGTTTTGAAACACATCAATGAATTTACAAGCCCACATCTGGTTTTTAAACATCATCACACCTATTGTTCCCTTTCTTTCACTGTGAAGGATGTTTTTGATCTTCTATTGTCATATTATATTGTTACAATACTAAAATAATTTAGAAAATTCTCTGTAAATCAAAACGTTTTCATTGACGTGGTTCCGATAGTCACTCCTCTCAGAAATGTTACAATAGCAAGGAAGTATTTTAAATTACCTCGCTTAAAGCTTCCGGTGTGCTAATCATTTAAACGGCTCAGACGAATGCGCTGCTGCTGCTGCAGAGATCAGAGACCGTGTCACAAACTCCGTGTGTGGAAAATGTCAACCGTCTGCAGTTTGTGGTTTTTATTTTGTTTATTTTATTTTGGTAAGTTAAGAGAAGAGCCTCATCTTCCAATAGCCAGCTGTACTCCGTCCAGATACGGTAGGAAGTGTTCACATCCACATAGCCTGGGTCTTATCTGCAAGCAACCGGTCATTTTTTCAGCCCTCTTCCCAAGGCGGTCTGCTTCGGGCTGAACAGGTCCAACACACCCACTGCCGACAGATTGGCCAACTCAAATTTACGGCTACCGTTAGGGGGAGCCACCGACCGGCCGATAGAATAAGCCAGCGATGGCTCCCTGCATGTGTGATTCATCTTTATTCTCAATACTTAGGAGGAAACATCTCCTCTGACAGAAGTCGTCTGTCTGAAGAGCATGCGCACGCATGCACACACACACACACACACACACACACACACACACACACACACACACACACACACACACACACACACACACACACACACACACACACAGAGCTGTCAGGCTTCAGTCTCCAAAATCAACATTGCTCATGACCACCTTTGTTTAATATAAAGGAGACACCGCAGATGATTAGAAAGATTAGAAAAGACACTTTTATTCAGTTTTACTGTAACACATGTTACTGTTTTGTTTGTAGCAGAAACTCATTTAGTTTTTCATCCTTTGATGTTTACAGTTTGTGAGATAAATGTCTGATCTAAGTTTCCAAAGCATAAAAAGAGAAACCAAAAGTCACAGACACATAACACACACTTAGATGATGCCCATGGTAAAGGTCATATTGACAAGACAGAGAAAGTCTTTACTGGACAAAAACACAAGGCTACATCTCCTTTGGCTGCCAAAGGTTGTCACTTGATACTTTTTCCTATACTTCATAGGTCTTTAGCAGTGAATTTAGTTGATCAAAATGGAGGACTGCCAGCTTGTCAAAAGCTCATCTTGGACTGGCTTCGCTCTTTCCTTGGCATTTTTATTCATAAGCATTCCCACTAAGTGCTCTTTGTTGTATGACAAGCCAAAGTCGGGGCCTGTTTTCACTCAGCTGAGAGCAGTTACTGGAATCAAAGCTACATCACGGTTGTCACAATGCCATTTGAGTGTGTGTTACATCACCAGCTCCAGCAATCATTGCTCTGTCAATGAAAATGGGACAATGGAGGGCTTTTGCAATGAAGACAAAAGAATGACCCGTTCATTCAAAGAGGAAAATCAACAACGAAAACTGCCCGAGTACGCTTTTGTTCCTCGAGTTTTCAGGAATTAATTTGCTACCTAAAACTGAATTAGGAGTAGTTTTACTGAGGCTGGACACAGTAATTACTTACTTTGTTAATCCCATGAGGTGTTCCAAACCTTTTATTTGCAAGTCATTCTTACTTAATACTCACCGGGAATGAATTGAAATCAGCGAGCACGCAGTGCTGAGTCTAGAATACAAGGATGAAAAGGAATCAAGTCATTTGAGATAAGCTCAAAGTTTTCTGTGAGAGATCAGACATTACACAACCTCACATTCTTATCACGCTTACCTGGAAATGTTGGAAACGATTAGCAATACCTGAGACTAAATGACCTGCTACACATGTATTCAACCCCATCCTCATATTGTCGCCATTAGGAAAATAATATTGAGTGCACGTCGCGTGTGCAGCGAGGTGAGCTGCACGCAGCAGTAAGCCTCAGAGGATATGCCTGTGTGGATTATTAAAGTCCGGTTCTGTCGATATTGATTGGTCCCGATGCCCTTGAGGTAAGCGGGCTGTTTAGTGGTGTGACGGGCATAGTGAGTCATAAAAACAGCGACAGGATATCAATGAGCCGTAAACACTTCTATAAAAACAGTATCTCCCTGGTGCTGCTGACATTTGTTTCACATCACACGAACATAGAGGTGAATGGACAAGGCGTCACAGTGCTCGTGTTTCACCGTCAGTTAATGAACAATTGGAAAAGCAGCATTAATTAAAGGTTCTAAGAAGAGGAATTTATAGAAGAAACGCTGTTTTTCCACCTTGCGACATGAATGAAGTTCATGCTACAAGGATTTTGGATCTCAGAGAAAAGACCCAGATTTGAAGCGAATCACCAGTCGTAATGTGAGAACACCTCAAAGACGCTCATTCCAGAGTCAAAGCACAATCTAGCATGCCTGGTATTTTAAAAGCACCAGTGCTGGAGGAAGTTACTGGGATGTCAATGACGAGCTACATCATATCAGAAGGTATAGGGTTTGGTGTTGCAGAAGGGGAAAAAAGACAAACATGACAGAGAACATGGATTTGGAATATGGGACATGGATTCCAAAATGCTCCACTGTTGAGTTGGAGAGTTGGTCTTAGCAATAGTCTCACACGACCCATAATTCAGGCAATCTAATTTCAAACAGGGGTTGTGAAAGGTGCTACTCAGACTGACGTTCCCTGCAGATGTACTCTTGACTTTTAAAAAGTTTATTCCCTTTGTTACATCGTTTCCCCCACCAGCTATGGTGGTCCAAATAAGAGCTGACATCAGTGATTGATACAGTCATCTGAGCTGCGCTCAAGTGCCAGGAGCTCAAAGAGATGAGCTCAAGTCGCAACAGGAAGAAAGTACTTAATTTACTGTGGAGAATGAACTTCGGTTGTTTACAATATGAAAGTAAAACCTGAACATTTGTCCAAAGCGTAATTCCCATCCAGCTTCAGGACCATGGATGTGCAGCTACTAAATGATTTGAAATCATCAATATTTCTAAAGGATGTTTTTTATCAGTGACTACTCTTTGTTACTCTACTATAAAATGTGAATGAAGGAAAATACAGCCAGATTAATTCGTTTGATTTAGTTTTATTTAAAATGAACAGAAAACGTATACGCAGAACTAATGAAATATATTGAACTGTGTTTAAGACTAAAGCAGTTAGAACACTGTAAAAAAAAAAAGAAACTCATACAAACACATTCTGTTCATAGAGGGCATTAAAACTGTAACCAGGTGCGGATCTTTGGAAGTCATAAATGCTCAAATATTCCTGTATATATGGGGTTTGATTTATTAGCAATCCAAAAATAAAATTTCATCAAGTTTTCTGTTTTTCAAACCCGGAGTTGACTCCCAATCCCCTAATATCAGGCACTGGTTATAAGTTCTTAGAAAAGGGATAGGAGTGTTCCGATTTCTTTGGGAGTATTTAGTTTGTCCCTAAGTGTTCCTTAAAGAGCAAGTTACCCCCTACCAGAGTCTTACTCTACTCCCACTTCCTGTTTGAAAAATGCTACAAATGTTGTTGCCTGGCAAACCAAGAGGTTGGACATGCAAACAAATACACACACACACACACACAGGCTCACAATGACATTGTGACTTCATAATGTACCAGCTAACATCATAGTGTATCTCTTAGCGAATAGCGATGGCAGATTTAAATTCAAATGCAGTGCAGAGTTTTTACCTGATGATGGCACAACCCAGTTTTAAGCAGAACATTTAAATTCTCACTATGATGCACCTAAGTGCCAAATTGTTGACTACACATGTCTACAGCATGATTAGACACTCCTTTATATATTTTATTAGCAAAAAAAATGTAGATTTGGGATGACTCGCTCTTTAAATGTCTCCCCTCTAATTATTGCAGCAATACTTCTTCAGATAGTGAAAAAAATAATGATTTTTATTCTTCTGGGGATTTTGTTCTTTTAAATTGAATTTTTGGTAAAGTGTTTGGACTTTTAAACGTGCCCAATTTTTCTAAAGTGTTTTTCAGGGTTTTAGGGTTAAAGAATTTAATTCATTGAAGAAATTTTCATTGGGGTTTTTCACCCTGGAAAAAAATCTAACTAGCTTAAACTTAAAAAAGGGGCCAGTACAGATAAAATGGTGTTTGTTACATAGGACCCACACTCATATCAAAACATTTGCTGTGGTAGTATGAATGACTGAGCTGTTCTCTGTGGAACAAAAGCTCTGGCATTTCTTTTTGTGGAAGAAGTAGTTTGCTGGTAATTCATGATTCAAAAATCTTGCCTCTGATTGGTCAATAGCAACACGACTCCACCAGTGATTTTGTTTGATTTTCAAGGTTGACATTTTATCTCCTCAAATAACACAAGCCTAAGGAGGTTCTGCCCAGGACCCCACAATGCAGCTCTGAAATTGAGTCAAACCCGGAAGTGAAATAAATTGCAGTTCCACCCTCATCCGCTGGGGGCTGGTGTCAGAAACGAGCAAATCCTCATTGACTCCCATGTTAAAAATACCAATTTCACAGCCGAAATAAACATGTTTACAGCCTGGTACCAAAACATGTTTTTTGTTTAAATTATCTAGTTTACACGCATGACAACTTTGAGGGGGGTGAATTTTTTTCACACTCTTCTGTTTAAGTGTATTAAAAGCCTAAAATTCTGTATAATTAATGAGCATCAGACCCACGTGACCACAGAGCTAGCTCCGTGGAAAGGCCTCAGTAGAGCCTCGGTCTGGCTTGGAAACTGCTCCGGGATTTTGAGTCTCTGTGTTTGTGTATTCTTTTTTGGATATTTTTTGTGCAATTGTTGGACAAAATGACTTGATGTGGCATTAATTGCACTAATAGAGCGTCCAAGTAGTCTCAATTTTTTTCAGTAAGTAAAATTATATTTATGTATTTTAGGTCACTGCCGAGCTGAGCTTAGATTTGAACATGTACTGTTTAACCATGAAATTTAAATGTAATAGGGTAAACCCCAGTGCATTTAACATAATGCTGCACTTTAGAAAATGGGTTGAAATATAACATGTTGGTGGAGCTGGGTTCCGACTATCGGCTTGTGGAGCTCTCGGGAGACCGATGTTTTCCACCCTTATCCCCTCCCCGCAGCTCGGTCCATCTCTGTCTGATTGTGGCTTCTGTTTGCTGCGCGGGCTGACGGCTGGTTCTCCCAGCAGCTCGGCACATCTGTCTGATCGCGGCTTCTATTAGCTACGCGGGCTGACGGCTGGTTCTTATGGCAAGCCAGAACCGCCAAAATATGCCACATCTCCCCGCAGCTCGGCGCATCTCTGTCTGATTGTGGCTTCTGTAAGCTGCGCGGGCTGACGGCTTGTGGGGCTCTGGGATGGAAACCTTTCCACCCGGTTCTCCCCAGCGGCAGCTCTGCACATCTCAGATCGCAGCGGCGCTTGTCTGCTGTGCGGCTGCCGGCTTGTGGAGGTCTCGGAGACCTCTGTGTTCCACCCGGTTTTACCCAGCGGTCAGCCCGGCGTATCTCTGACTCAGAAGCTCTGGTGTTGTGCACAGTTAACTCCGGTTGTAGCTAGGTTGCTACCTCCGTTAGCTTAGCTCCCACCTCGGCATTAGCTTTGGGTTAGCTTCAGGTTAGCTTGTAGCTAGTTCGACCGGCTGTCGTCAGTCGATCCCAGCCTTACAGCCCCACCCTCAGCTCCACGTCTCTTCACTTTTATGGAATTGTCTGGGCTTGACGGAACCTGTGACACGGTCAAAATGGCGGTGGTGGCCACCTCCCATTTTAGCAGAAAAACTTGTTATTGGAGCCTATGGAAACCCATTGTCCATATATTTATGTTGATGGTTCTGCCGTATTGTGGACTTGCTTATGCTAATGGTTAGCTTCTACCATCCAAGACACACTCTGCCCTCTCCTGGATGAAAAACCAACAATAGCATTACCTGTCCGAGCCAAGATTGGTGAGTCCATGACTGCTAATTTTCAGTATAATGAAGATCTGTGTGGCTTCTCTAATCCCAGCGTTTCCTCATCTATTTTCTTTTTGCAGCTAATGCAGGAAATATGGGTAGTAGAACATTTTATTGTTCACCATCCAGGTGAAGCTCAGTGTGACTGATCATATTTAAAAAATAAGTAAATCTCACCTTTTAACATTACAATTAAACCATAAACTGGTAATAAGTACGTTTCTTCCAATTCATGTAGGTAAACATAGTTTCAGAAATACAGTGTGGTTCAGTCTAACACTGTTCCAGGAACGATTTGAAAAATGAAGCCAAATGAATACATACAAGAAATTGCCTGCCACACATTTTTCGTTATGTGACAAATTATGTAACCGGAGATGTACGTCTCTAAAAGACTTCAACAAAATATATGTGTGCCTTTTACAGTTCTCCAAGCCCAGAAGCTTAACATTTTGACTGATATGCAATCGAGCAGCAGTATGTAGTGAACTGTAGCACTGAGACATACGGTATATCAGTTCCATTGGTGTATCATGATCAGCAGTGGCACATCAAATGAATCGCTTCATCTTTTACGACAGGGGAATGAGCAAAGTGCAACAAATTAATTCGGGAGCAGTAACTTCAAACATTTCCACGACGACATATCACTCAGAAAAGACATCAGCCAAGTTTTAATCTCAGTGTCACGTTTTATAGAACTCATTCTGCAGCCTGAAACACAAGTCATACACGTCTGGACACGTCCTAAAAGTATTTCAAGTCATTATACTGACTTGTTAAAAGAAAGCTTGTATCTATGATTAGAAGAACAAAGTTTTACTCTTCATCTTCAGTCATGCTTGAGGAATTTAGGTTACACATTTGCTAAACCCACTTAAATGAGGATAACCCCAAAATTCCACTGTCTCCGCTCCGCTCCGCCCCCGCTTTCCGCTGCCGCTCGCTTCCGAACTCAAATTATACTATACCCGCTCTACAATGGCTCCGCTCCGGTGTGGAGACCTGAGGTGCGCAAACAGGCATGCGCGGGATTTTCGAGATACAGTCCGAGCAATAAACGCGGAAGTTAGATCCAAACACCCGTTGTGTGGGAGAAGCATCTAAATGAACTGTTTAATCTGCCCATCATTTGTGTTGAGAGATCAGCAGTGTTTGGATCAGCAAAGGGTGACTACTTTGATTGTAGAAACTGTATTTATGACTCATTTTTGTGCATTTAAAGTTCAACCACCATTGATAGTTGTCAAAAGTTGTTAAACCTGTGCATACGAAACAATAAATGCTTTTTGTTTATCAATTTATTGTGAAATAACAGAAGCTGTGCTTGCTCCATTTCCTGTTGGGCGGTTGTGATTTCTGTCCATTGACTGCGGAGGTGCTCCGGCGTCCGGCAAAAATAGAATCGATCTGCAATTAAATAATTATATGATGAACTCTACGTGTGTGTTTTTTTTTTTTTTTGCTGCAATACTCTGTTGAAATAAGGGGGATGAAATGAGGTTTAAACAGTCACTCTGCTCATAAAACAAACCAACACAATCAGAAAATTATTAAACATTACTGATGAAGTGCAATTGTTTTCATGCTGAGTTTTTTGATTAATCAAAAAAAATTATAAAAAAATGAGGCTTAAAGGCGTCCTTCACAGAGAGGGCAAACATTGTGATGATGTTTAAAAACCAGATGTGGGCTTGTAAATTCTCAATGTGTGGAATCATTTCAAGTTGCATCATGAATTGTATCAAATCAAAAATCTTTTTCAAATCATTAATGAATCATGAGCAGGGATGAGGGTTTCACCGTATCGGTAATGTATCGTATCGCTGGTCATGTGTCGAGATACGAATTGAACTGCCTCAGTGGAGGAGATTCACATCCCTACCGAGGTCCTGAGCACTCTGGAGAAGATTCTTGTCCGGGACTTGACTGTACTTGGCTGCATTTATCGCCCCCTCGATTGCAACCAGTCATCCTGCAGCTAAAAAACAACCCCACAACATAATGCTGCCACCACCATGCTTCACTGTAGGGGCTGTATTGGACAGGTGATGAGCAGTACCTGGTTTTCTCCACACATACTTTTAGAATTAAGGCCCAAACGTTTTATCTTGGTCTCATCAGACCAAAGAATCTTATTTCTCACCATCTCTGCATCCTTCAGGTGTCTTTTAGGAAACTCCATGCAGGCTTTCATGTGTCCATCACTGAGGAGAGGCTTCCAACGGGCCAATCTACCATAAAGCCCTGACTCGTGGAGGGCTGCAGTGATGGTTGACTTTCTACAACTTTCTCTCATCTCCTGACTGCATCTCTTGAGCTCAGTGATGTCTGGGTTCTTCTTTACCTCTCTCACCAAGGCAATTATCCCCTGGTGGCTCAGTTTGGCCACATGGCCTGCTCTACGAAGGGTTGTGGTAACCCCAAACGTCTTCCATTTAAGGATTATAGAGGCCACCATGCACTTAGGAACCTTAAGTGCTGCAGATATTTTTTGTAACCATGGCCAGATCTGTGCCTTGCCACAATTTTGCCTGAGGTCTCAATGCTTTCCATACACACTGTAGTTGCAATTTTGCACAGACAAGGTTTACAGCTTAAGCATGCATGATGGGAGAGATGCAATGTTAGCAACCTACATTATTTATTTATTTATCTTTTTTGTTAGGAGGGACCCTGCATATCTTGGTATTGGTTCATATCAGTATCGAAAATTAAGATTTAGACGATATCGGTAAAAACGCCAATATCGAGCCTCCCTACTTAAATCTCATTCACCCATTGGCACACAGCTTCTGTACAGAAAGCCTCTGGTCAAACATAATCTATAAAACATTTAAGGCATAATATGCTAATTTTTCACATTTTTAAACCATTTTCTTGAGCCAGTATGTGCTCAAATGACCCTTTACAGGGTAATGAAATGTCACTTAGACTCCATCTCCCCCTGTGGCCATAATACCGCATTTGCAACTTCAGAGTTGCCAGTTCAGTCCCTGTTGGACTTAGTAAGTGGAGCTGTCAGGCCTGGAGCTGCAGTCTTCTTTTAGTGTGCTTCCAGCGTGTTTTAGATCATGAACACTGCTGATTTGTTTCATTTAGTGAAGAATCACTCCTGTAGAAACTAATTAAGAGTGAGGATACATGTCAGCAGTTACATTAAAGTGTTAAAAAGACAAACGAACAACGAGGCGATAGGTTTTCTTTTGCTTTTGCTAAACGAACAGTAGGGGGTGCTAAAATTCTAATGTATCTGCACTGGTTACCCATTAACTTTAGAATCCTGACTATAACTTTCAGGGCTTAATATGGTGAAGCTCCTCCTTATATTACTGAACTGTTAAAGCCTTATGCTGCAACCCGAGCCCTCAGGTCCACACACCAGAACCTTCTAGAAGTTCCAAAGACCAGACATAAAAGTCGAGGTGATCGCTCCTTCTAGACTGTTGCTGCCAGACTTTGGAGTGATCTTCCTTTGTCCTTACATAGTATTGACAGTCTGGGCACTTTTAAAAACAGCTGAAGACCCTTTAATTTAAATCTGCTTTTACCTAAATCTTTTGTTTTCTTATTTTTTATTCAAATTTGTAATCATCTTTCATTTGTTTTATGATATTTTACTTTGTTTTTCAGATTTGAATTAATTTAAGATCATTATGATTTTATGGCATTATGATTTTTTGGGGATCTGTGTGAAGCACTTTGTGATTCTCTGTCTGCGATGAGTGCTACATAAATAAAATGTACTCATTTTCTTAACCCTAACCCTTTCTCAAAAGTAAGCCAAAACTGCTTTGTATCCCACTGAAGTCTAAACATCTGGAGATGACTCTGAAGAATGATGGTTATAATACCACGTTCTTCTTTTGTCTCCACCTTTCTGTGGAGGGCTGCTGGCCTTCATCTGGACCACTTCTACTTGCAAAAGGTGCTGGAGGGTCATCAGCTCACTTTAGTGTCTTTCTTTGCCTTGGCCCTCCGTCACTCAGCTCCTTTAATACATGCACATCTCCTGAGGCATGATGAAGAGACCTCATGTCAGCCTGTCTGCACCTACAGACCTTCCCTGGTGGAGACAGCAACTGGCAGGGAAAGGAAGTTGCCCTTTTGATCCAAATGCTCCAATTTCAGTCTAGCTCCCAGGAGAATGGCCCTTTGTGTATCTCCACAACTTCAACCTCAATTTCCCAAAGATATGTTTGTTTTTCAGTGCATTTAGAGTTCAAGGAAAAAAAAGAACGAGTGGAGTGTTGTTGTTTTGTTTGAACATATTGCACAGGAAAATATTTTGATTACTAGAGTTATTTGGCTGTGTTCTACAAATAGATCGTATTATATTTAAGCAGCCCAAACCTCCATTTAACCAAATAAAGATGTTGAATAAAGTGATTTATGAAATAATTGCATTTGTTTTAGTTGTTTTCTTCTTTTGTCACACCTAAAACATAAAAGTAAATTCAAGTAATGACAAAATTAAGTTTTAAAGTGTTTATTTCCTATAGTAAGGGATAATAATGGCACCAATGAGTCAAGACAAAAGTGGAACTTGTTTAAGATGTGTGTCCTGCTAAATTCTGACTATAACTAAGAAAACACGCATCACACCAGCTGCCAAACATGGTGGTGTGATGGTTTGGGGCTGTTTTGCTGCTTCAAGGCCTGTGAATTCTGTATACTGAAAAAGAGAATGTTTGACCTTTGACCTTAAACAGGCCTTTCCCCCTGGAAAACCCTCCAGCGTAGGTGAGTTAAAACACTTCCAGTTTTCACAAAAATTTCGTTGCAATTTTTGCCATAAAGGATGTTACAGGAAGATTATTAAGTTTAGGAAATGGTCACTTCAGCATACAGGGCTGCATGGTGGCGTAGTTGTTAGCACTGTTGCCTCGCAGCAAGAAGGTTGCAGGTTCGAAACCCGGCTGCAGCCTTTCGGCGTGGAGTTGCATGTTCTCCCTGTGCATGCATGGGTTTCCTCTGGGTACCCACAGATCACAATGTGACCTATAGGTTAACAATTGAACGTCGCTTTGGGTAAAAGCGTCTTCCAAATAAATAAACATACATACTGAACAGAATGTTTTCGATCAGCAGTCACCAACCTCTTTGAAGATGACAGCTACTTCTCTGGTATTGTTTGACATGTTGCGATGTGGGTACCATCAGTGCTTGAAGTGGGAAAAAAGCAGTGCCGGTACTGATGGTGCTGCATGCGTGGTGTGCCTCACAAACTGCTGTTAATTAGTTAAATCTTAATTTTGCCCGCTGCTCAGTGTTAAAATCATACATCAATCTAAAGTTAAACAAATCAGTGAATTGACAAAGTATTAAATATTCAAAACTGGTTAATTTAAAGAAATTTTAATTGGAAATCATTTTATTTAAGAACGTAAAAATACACTTAACCCTTTGATGCATGAATTATGAAATCTTCAATCATGATTTTTTTTAACAATTTTTTAAATTCGTCTTTAGGTGTGAATGAAACAAATTTCAATAAATATTTTTTGTAAAATTTTATGATTTACAAATAATTTATTACATGTCAATCTCAGTGGGCAGCGTGCATTCTGAGCATGAAATATATTAGCTTGGCTTACTGAAGTCCAAATGGAGGGGCTCACATGCAGTAAAGTCTTCAACAGCCGCTTAATAGCAAAAACAAATAAATAACAATTTTGAGTACCTGTCCACTGTAGTGACCATTATGCATCAAAGGGTTAAGTTAAACTTTGCAGCAGCACCAGGCTGCCTGGAGATGTGCCTGACTTTAAATTGGCTTTACTAAGGAGCTACGTCTGCAAAATGCGGCCCCTCATGGAGCGCGTGTCCAGCGTATCGGGAGGGGCAGTGCTGGGGGGTACTGTGTTTGTGGACAAACAGATATTTTTCCAGAAATCTCTGAGATTTTGATTAATAAATGATTGGAAAACCTACCGGTACGCAGCGTACTCTATGCTGAGAGGTCAAAATTAGAAGTGGCATTACTTACCGTCGTATACTGGCTCACTTAAAGCACTAGGTACAATATAGACCTTTGAACTACAATAGATCAGTTTTATCTATTGTCAGATTTATATGAATGCACATGTGACGGAAAAGGAATGGCAACAGAAAAAAACTAATTTCAGACATTGGTCAGTGGTGGGATATTTTTAGAACAGCTCTGGGGCCACCTGGAATGGCTCCTTGGGGCATCTTTGTGCCCGTGGGCACCAGGTCGGTGAACTCTAGTATAGATAGATGTTACTCCTTCCTAAATGAAATTATTTCATGAAATTGATTAATTCAGGTCTTCTTCGTCAGACATGGAAATTGTGTTTTTTGATTTAAAACTTTTATGTGTGCCAAAAAAGCAAAAAGAAACCGATGGAAAGGAAACTGTGGTCCTGTGTCCTGCACCCTCTGTCCTCACCATAACCAACTTCATGTCTAGTTTCACCGCATGATAAAAAGGCATGTGGGCTAGCTCTCATAAAAACAAGCACTCAGTATGTTTTCTCATTAAGACAAAAATAACAAAATATTCATGAATAGATGAAAAGCAGACATGGGTCAGAAAGTGGGGATATTATTGTCTTTTATTGCAGCATAAAGTGATGCAATATTTCTATCTTAACACTCGAAACTGCACCTCAGAAACAGAATAAATAAATCTTTATGATGTTTACAGTCTCACAGATGAAACCTCTTCATGTTTTTATCACTTTCACAATATTTCACAGTTTTTCTATTTCTTTTCTTAGAGAATTACATAAAATTAAATAAACAATGCAGTTTTTTGATTACTAGGGTTATTTGGTTGTGTTCTACAAATAGATCATATTATATTTAAGCAGCCCAAACCTTTAACCACATAAAGAAGCTGAATAAAGTGATTTATGAAATTATTTTATTTGTTTGAGTTATTTCCTTCTTTTGTCACACCTAAAACATAAAACTAAATCCAAGTAAATTATGTTTTAAGTTTATTGATGATATCCTGTATAATTAAATGTTTACATCAGTGTGCTTCATCTCAAAGTGAGTCTTTAGGACATTCTGCCATGCATAACACACAAAAGTTAATTAGAAATGTGGGCAGGAACAACACTTATGAAAGAGACACAAACACACATGATGAAGCAGAACAAAGCAGTGCGTCTTCATTTGTAATCGGTCTGGAGTCTAAAGTGGTGCCAAGCCTCGTGTTAGGAGAGCTCCCCTAAGGAGAAGGTCTTGGCAGACAACATGCTGGCAGAAGGTGTTCCAAACCTCTGTCTTCTGACCCCCCCCCCCCACCCCCCCCCCCACCCCACCCCCCCAAACGCACAACCTCATTTTTTTATTCTCAGATAAAAATGGATGGCCAACAAACACAAAGACATGGGCAGTTTTAATAAAGCGGATATATTTTAGTATAGATTCATGACTCTGCTCAAGCATAATCTCATTTGGCTGATTGCACAAAAACAACAAGAACAAAAGTAGCATCTGATTGGTGGAGCCACAAACCAATAGAAAGCAGAACAAAGCTACTTGCATCAGCAATCAGAACAATTTAGTAAAGTTAAAGTGACATTTGTGCATTTTTTACCAATAATCTCTGGAAGTATCCATCAAAGTGTTGAAAATGAACTAAATGATGCCTAGTAGTTGAAAAATATTGGCGGCTTTGATACATATAACCATAAAAATCGGGTCTAAGTTACATAGTGGGTCTAAAGCCTGATTTATGCTTCTCCGTCTGCGTCAGTGCGGAGACACGCAACGCCATTATCCGTCCTTGCGTGCCTGCCAGAGAGCTCCGCAAGGACGGACGGAGTCGAGCTCTCTTTTCTAAACATCCGTCAGTCGAGACGGACAACGCAAGCTTGTGATTGGTCAGGAGGCCGCTGTTGTTTACAGCGCTGCAAGTGCGCCCTCAAAAACATGAAGAGAGCCGAGGATAACAAGCGGCAGACACGGAGAAGCTTGAAGAATACCTCGCGAAAAAACTCTAAAAACATGAACGTTTAATTCCCAGTGACTGGAGGAGTGAAAAGATACGCAGCAAGTGTTTTATTTGTGGACGGAAATGACAGGAAACGTGGGCTTAAAGGTGGGGAGCGCATGAAGAGGTGGAGAAGAATGAGAGACAAATTTGTCTGTGTTAAAAAGTCTCTTATATACACAGAAAACACAATATAAACACTATCTTGGACCGATACATGACAGGATACCACAGAACAGCGCTACGCCCTCTGCTGTCCTGCTGGGGAATTAATTTGCAACACTCCCCAGGAGACGGAGAAGTATGAGAGCAAAACGCTTCCATCAATCTGTGCGTGTCTGTCCCTTGCGGAGCTGATGGAGAAGCATAAACCAGGCTTAAGGGCCGTGATATACTTGATGTTTGACCTCGTTTTGGCGCAGACTGCAGGCTGCGTCTCTGTTCACATACTTGCTGCTGCACAACACTTCACTGCACGTAATACTGGGGTGCTCCATTAGGGGGTGAACTAGACGACTCAGACCAGACAGTGAGCTGGGTTTGTGAGTACAACCAAACCAAACACGGCGTCAGTAGAAGAGATCAGTAACTGGTTAATTTTGAGTTCACAACAGAAAAAAAAAGACAGCAGCCGTACTGTGGTGTAAAAGACCGCTAAACCAGAGATGGAGTCACCATGGTGAGTGTGTCTTGTTCGTTTTGTCAACTCCACCTACTGGCTCCTCGTATATTGCGGCGATTGTCACGTTGCGTTATTTTTGGCAGACGCGCACAAATTATGCTTCAATTCAACGCAAGTAACGCGTTGTGGGCATTTTAAACACGTCTTTGCGTCATCAAACAACAAGTATATCACAGCCCTAAATCTCTGGGTGATGCCATATTAAAGTCATCACACTCGTGAAATTACATCTGCGCACTTGACCCATCTTGATGGTGAGCAGGGGCGGATTAAGGACTGAAGAACATCCGGGGCTTAACACGCGCGCGCACACACACGTGACACGCACTAGTCAACATCATATATGTCTTGTACTACATAATTTTTAATCTGAAGCTACATATTAAGCATTTTCAGGGCAGAGTATTGTTCCTGTTAGTGTTTAGTGTGAGATGATAGTAAATATTCCCTTTTTTTCTCCATCAACTTTACCTGATAGTAAGCTAACTTTAGGCAAACCAGCAGCACAACAAACATTTTCAAATAAGACTCACAAACCTGAGTCAGCACCAGTCTCATCAAAGCTGGGGTTCTGTTGTTGTACTTTTGGTCTAAAAAACGTCCTTATGTCCATCTTCACTCATGCGTTTCAGGCAGAGACTGCAGAAGAAGCCGGCTGCTGAAGGGCTTCTTCTTCAGTGGTGGAGGCTCAGGCAGGCTGTATACAAACTACTGCCAGCTGCTCCCTCTCTGTTGGACTTTGGTACTGCATGTTACTTCCGCGATTTAGATCCGGGGCTTTTCATGAAACGTCCGTGGCTTCAGCCCAAGTAGCCGGGCCTAACGCCGCCCCTGATGGTGAGCAGTGAGCTGCAGTAGTGGCTGTGCTCGGGAACCATTCGGTAGTTACACATTAGCGCATCAACTTATTTTTAACAAGCGGTTAGACAACGTTCACCATTCATAAACATTGTTTTACACATTTATCTCTTCATCCGTTGCCAGTGATGTAAGGGAGTATCATGTGCTTGTCATTTCACTGGAGGTTGAACTTTCTGACGAAGTACTTGTTTGAAAATTGCGCTTCCGGGGATTTTTGACCCTAACGGGCATCCATTGGTAAGGTCTCACTCAAACACAAAAATACCGCTTGCTTGCAATGATTTAGGTATGCACTTCTCCCTGTTGCTAGGGACAACACACACCATCATTCTAAAACCATTTTAATTATGAGAAACAAAAACAAATACCTCTTCTTATTGGAACTATAATAAAAATGGGTCAGCCTAATCAAAAAGCCAACTCATGTCCCACAGCGGCGGCTAAATGAGCAGTACATGGGTGGTATTAGAGTGGACAGTGACAAAGAACAGAACAAGGCAATGAAAGACATAATGAGGCAAAAAGGTGGGACTCCAGCCAGTGCACCTGTGTCTGCTGATTGTTTGTGGAAGCACTGCATGGATATTTAGACCATTTATTTAAAAAAAAGTAAAATCCCAACAGTCAATGCTTTCAGTTTCAAAACATTCTACATCCACGAGGCATTTTTGTTAACTCCCAAAAGAAAAATAATCATTTGTCCTACCAAGAAGGTTAAATATGTTTCTACTTCCAGGCAAAAATAGCCCCAAGCACAAAAATAACTCTTCTTTTTGTTTTGCAGTTGTAACTAATTTCTTTTTCTCTTAAAGGTGACTTCTATAAAATACACTTAAAGCCCATTTTTGGTCTCTGTGTTATTGTTTCCATCTACAAAAAGAGGATTTATGATGAGAATAAAGAGGAAAAACCAAATCCACCTGGAAGATAAACAAGCATGTGGCTTCCAATAAGCCTTGCACCACTAAAGCATTCTAGTAATTGCAGGCAAAGTTGCATCAGACGTTCCATACAATATATGGAACTAAGATTTAATGAAATGCACTTAACAGCCAAGATGTCACAGAAACCTTTCTGAGCTGCAATCACACATAAATCACACCGGTAATTTATTTGTAAAGGAATAATGTGAGTAATGTAGAAATGACCGAGCTGCCTGCTGAGTGCACTCAGGGGTGGAAACAGACGCTGGACACGTAGATGATGAATAACAAAAGAAATTATGCATTCTCTTGTTCTTCAGCATGTGTGTGTTAGCAGATCTCCTACCTATTATGAGGCTGATGTAAGCACATGTGTGCCTTGCAAATTCAAATTTACGTGACGGGAGGAATTTGTTTTCCTTCACATGAATGTTGCAATTACAGTGAGTGGAGAGAGAAAAGTCCTTAATGGTTCTCTGTAATGTTGCAGTCACGTGTCATTGGAGACTCTGATAGATAACATATATTTAGAAGAAATCTTGAGTAATTAAAGGAACTGTATTGTGAGAATGGAGGGTGAGTTTAAAGGGAAGTTCCATTAGGGTGTCATTGTGAAGCCTAATGACTGGCCACAATACTGTCATTATGAACTCTGCTTGTATGTTGGATAATCACATAATTAAATGGACTATGATTTATCACACGCAAGTAATGAGAAGACAAACCATTTTTTCCTTTGTTTTCTTTCCCCTTTCGTCTGTCAAACCTTCCTCCAATGAAATTCTTTCATCTTTCCATTTCTGCCTACATCCATTCAGTCGGTCTTTTTTCACCACGGTTGTCAGCGTTTTCTTCTTTCCGGTGGCCCTTTTTCAGTCCTCCCATGCTTGTTATTATCCTACAGTATTTGCCAAGCGTGGAGTTTTCTGTGAGCATATGGTGAACTGTCTTTACTGTACAGAAGTCATCAGTATTTGCATCGGCCCGTCAATCCTGGAAGATCTAAGCAGATGGTTTCATATCAAGAGCTGCTGATGAAGATGTTCTTGCCCATAGCCATAAATGTGTGTAATGGTTTTAACCCTTAACTCACTGCGTAGATTTCTGTTCACAATAATTTCTGCTACAAAGACAAGTATTATTTTTCCACAAGATGATGTCTCTTCTCCCTGGGCTGTCACCTTACCGTGGTGGAGGGGTTTGAGTGTCTCAATGATCCTAGGAGCTGAGTTGCCTGAGGCTTTATGCCTCTGGTAGGGTCACCCATGGCAAACAGGTCCTAGGTGAGGGATCAGACAAATAGCAGCCTGAAGACCTCTTATGATGAATTATATAAATGGAAACCGTGTTCCCTCGACCGGACGTGGGTCACCGGGGCCCCCATGTGGGGGGTACTCCGGGAGTATGGGGTACCAGGCCCTCTGATGCGAGCTGTCAGGTCCCTGTATGATCGGTGTCAGAGCTTGGTCCGCATTGCCGGCAGTAAGCCCGGCTCGTTCCCAGTGAGAGTTGGACTCCGCCAAGGCTGCCCTTTGTCACCGATTCTGTTCATAACCTTTATGAACATAATTTCTATGCGCAGCCAAGGTGTGGAGGGCATCTGTTTTGGTGGCCTGAGGATCAGGTCTCTGCTTTTTGCAGATGATGTGGTCCTGTTGATTCATCAGAACGTGATCTTCAGCTTTCGCTGGAGCGGTTCCCAGCTGAGTGTGAAGCAGCTGGGATGAGAATCAGCTCCTCTAAATCTGAGACATGGTCTTGATTCGGAAAAGGGTAGAATGCCTTCTCTGGGTCAGGGATGAGGTCCTGCCCCAAGTGGAGGAGTTTAAGTATCTCGGGGTCTTGTTCACGAGTGAGGGAAAACTGGAGCGTGAGATCAATAGACGGATTGATGCTGCATCTGCAGTGGTGCGGGCATTGTACCGGTCTGTCGTGGTGAAGAGAGAGCTGAGTCAGGAGACGAAGCTCTCAATTTACCGGTCGATCTATGTTCCTACCTTCACCTGTGGTCATGAGCTTTGGGTAGTGACCGAAAGAACGAGATCGCGGATACAAGCGGCCGAAATGAGTTTTCTCCAAAGAGTGGCTGGGCTCTCCCTCAGAGATTGGGTGAGAAGCTCAGTCATCCAGGAGGGTCTCAGAGTTGACCAGCTGCTCCTCCACATCGAGAGGAGCCAGTTGAGGTGGCTCGGGCATCTGGTCAGGATGCCTCCTGGACGACTCCCTGGTGAGGTTTTCCTGGCACGTCCAACCGGGAGGAGACCTAAAAGTAGACCCAGGACACGGTGGAGGGACTACGTCTCTCACCTGGCCAGGGAACGCCTTGGGATTCCCTCGGAGGAGCTGGCCCAAGTGGTTGGGGAGAGGGAAGTCTGGGCCTCTCACCTTAGGCTACTGCCCCCGCGACCCGACTCCGGATAAGCGGATGAAAATGGATGGATGGATGAAAGATGATGTCTGTTGCTATATTTTAAAGTGTGTATTCTCATTATTTCAATGATGCTGTGATGTCTGAGTCGTTTTCTGTGGAAAAAGCTCTGGTGCTCCTGTTTCAGAGGAGTGGTAGGTCGAAGCGACAGGAGTTGGAGTCTTGATCATTAATATTTATGGCATGTGCAGATCTCATCTCTGATTGGCTAACAGCAATGTAAATCTTTGCCTTTGTTCGCTCTTTTTTTTTGCTTTAAAAAAATGCAACGTTGACGTTTTATCCCCATAAATAAAAGCTGCCCCAACAAGTTTCACCATGTGAATTTGCTAGTGGTTAGCTTATACCATCTCTGACGTGCTCTGCTTTCTCCTGGCTCCAAAATCAACACATCCTTCCGCAGTCACGAGCCAAGGGGTAGTGTGACATGAAGCTTTCTTGCTTCTTCTTCTACATTTATTGTGCCAGTGTCCCCTTTCTTATTAGAATATTCTGGTTCCTCAAAATCTGACACACCATACGACACAACACTCATAATTTTAGCCATTGTGTTGCAATATCAATCTTATCCATCCACACAAGTTTCGTCTCAAGGTTATCCATGTAAAGAGAGGTTATAAATCATCTGTAAAGGGTTAATGAGCATACTGTAACTCAGCCCTCTCCGCTCCTTGTGGACAGAATACCACGTTTGCAACTTGAGACCCTCCAAACCATTGGCCTCACAAAGTCACGCTTTATGGCAATCCATGTTTTCACTTCAGAACAGAAGTGGTTAGCATTTATTGTAATGTGTTCATCGCAACAGAGTCTCAGAAGAGACAAAGAAAACATTTATCTTATGGAGCTAAAAAGAGTAAAAAGGAACGCCCAACCACATTAAGAGTCAAACAAGAGTCAACATTGGAACTTTTCTGAATTACAAGAGCTCAGAGACTAATAAGGATTCAAATTGGATGCATACATAACCATCATGCTATTGTGCTTGTAAGTACAACTTCCATATGTTTGTGCATAGTTTAGCTTTCCCCAGGATTGTAATAATTTCTAAATATTTTTTTCAGGCAGTAGTGATCACTTCAACATGCTACAGCATTTCTCTGTGGTCACATGATTCCTCCTCTTCAGATATTTTCTTTAGTTTTGGTCATTTTATTTACCAGAAACTCTGTAAGTCAATAGTAAAGTGGCTAGCCAACATGCTAGTGTTGGAGTGTGCTTCTAACACATGATTCCTGCATGTTTCAGATTGTGAACACAGCTGATTTGTTTGATTTAGTGATGAACAACTCCTGTAGAGACAAATGAAGGCTGAGGAGACATGTCAGCTGTAAGATTAAGGTGTTAAAAAGACGAACACACAGTGAGGAGGAGAGTGCAGCAGTTTGTTTTATGACAATTTCTTAAAACCAACACTAGAGTATGTCAAAACTTACTTCAAACAGAATTCAAAACAACATTTACCATGTTGGTTATTGTAAGACGCTTGGGGTGTCAAATGTAGCATACCAAAAGTTTTGCGTCATCTTCGTCCTGCTTTTGTAACGACCACTGAGAAATGGATCAGTCTAAACGAAGCTGCGATAACGTCACTGGAGCTTTAGCTCACTTAGACTCACTCTCTTAAATTTAATGTCCCAACACTTTTAAGAAAGCATGATATAAATGTTGCTGTCAGTAATGCACCACATCATTGTGTTGAAATTGCAGAACAATGCTAGCCCAAGCAACTGATATTGTTTCGGTTCAAACCAGATAGATTCATTGCTTGCCTACTGGGTTATCTGGATTTGGTACATGGCTGTAGTTTCTAGCTTCATGGTTTCTAATGTCAGACAGAATCATAGAGTCATCAGGGTTAACCAGCCAATCAGCATGAAGCTCATTTGATATTCATGTTCTGGGTGAGTGGGTGGGTGGGGTGAACCAGTTATTCAATTATAGTGCTTTATTACGGGAATATTTTTGGCCATTTATCAGGGCCCCTGGACCATTTTGAGCCCCAACAAATATTTATGTGCTACATAGAGGTTCAAAGTTGTAAAATGAACATCGGTGAATTGTTAGAATAATCTGAACATATTTGTACTTTTTACCACATTAACAAACAGCAGCCATTTCATTCCCGAAGAATCAATTTCTCCATTTAGTACAGCAATAAAATGTTTCCATCCAGATTTTCATTTACTGGCTTCTGTTCACAGAAACAGTTTTCCACTAAATATATGCTAAGAACCATTAAGACCAAGACATTTTTGATTGAAGAGGATTCTGTCAGTGTACTCCCCGCAGAGAGGGCTCCATGTCATCTCACCACCATCTTGTAAGATCTATTGGAGCAGATGGCCTCTCTTCATGAAACTCTGATGATAGCACAGTGATCTGACTCAACAGAGAAAAGGCTGTTATATTAACAATTACCTCCATTCATGTGGAATAAAAACACAGGTGTTCGGTGCTGAGCTGGACTTTTCTGTTGATGCCAGTTATCGACTAAAACAAATAATGTCTGAACTAGACCACTAAGAAGTTTTTTTTTTATTGGGGAAAAAAAAGTAGAAATCAGAAGCAGCGTTAGTGACCAAGAACAATTAAGTCAGCATATGTGAACAGCCTCGATGGGTTCTAATGATTGGATGGTTGGCCAGCTGACAAATTGGTTGCCATGGCTGTTATGAGAACCCTGGGCAGAGGTGAAGGGGTCGGAGTATCCGTAGCAACTGTAGTTGAGAGTTACACCGAGGGGCCAGATGGGGCAGCAGCGGGGGCTAGTGGCTGCCCCTATAATAAAAAGCACCAATTTATGGTAACACAAATAGCTGAGAGACATTTCAATATAGTTCACATCTGAATTTTAGCCGTCGCCCTATCGTATGCATTATTAATTTGATCAATTCAAAAAGTGACTGAGGTACAACAAAGAAAAAACTAATGAGCTAAAATTGGTTTTGTAAATTGGAAGCATTATTTAAAGTAGTAGTGTGTAGTTTTCTGGTGATAGGGGGCAGTACACACATTTCAGGGTAGTTTTACACCATATCACCATGACTGTCGCTAGTTTAAAAAATCATTACGGTAAATGTTGTTACATGCAGAGCAGAAAGCATGCAACCTCGGCGTGACTCCTCAGACTGATGGTTCTTCAGTTAATTTCATCAAGAGAATGCAATGCTGATTGTAGTTTTCTCGTGCTGTTTTTTCTGGATCTGCTTGGGGCCCTGTGCTTGCTGATGATGTCATCATTGCATGGCAATCCCATTCGGCCAAAATATTTTGCATCTCTTTTTTGTTTCTGTTCTTTCACATCAGTTTTGGAAAGAGTTTAGCAGTTTTGTTATTAAATTTGTGTTTCTTACTGCCTAAATGTTTTTAAATGTGGTAACATAATTTTTGTAAGTCGTACACCCATCCAATCAACTAGTGTGACATCATCAACAGGTGCGGGACCCCGAGACGACCACAAAGAAACACGGGGTGTTTCTCAATGTCGAGGGTCTGGCCTTGCGAGGCCAGGTGCCTTACTTACGAGGACACTGTCCTTCCTTGGTCAAAGAAAACGGTTAAATGCAACAGACTTGCATCATGTGCCCACGGCTTCCACAGCAGTCACGTACCGTCATGTGACATGGGAGATAACTTTATATTTTAAACGTATTCATTTCAATATAAATATACAACGAGAATTTTACTTTTTAAATTGTGTATATATTTGTTAAATTAAATATTCAAGTGAGTTACCACCTGCTAGCCACCAAAGCTGCAACTAATAAGCAACTAACCAACCATAGATCACTTCTTTGGATCTAAAAAAAAAAACATTTTAAATAGTTGACCTACTTTTAAACTTGAAAATTGCCTCCGAAGTAGCTGCCGGCTTTTGATCCGCCATCCTTTTGAAAATACAGCGGTGTATTCTGGGTAATTTTCGACCAAGGCTAGGCTACAAGACACTTCCCGTGTATCCTTGCTCAGCTAGCTAAACGGCTAACAAACGGAGAACAGACGCCTCGGTTGAACATGAACATTGGAACACGTCTTGGCGGCTCCTGATGACTTATCTCCTAGTCAACCGGAGTGGGGCCAAGACATCAAGGCGAGGTTCCTTAGCACTTAGAAACACCCATGGCATCTATTATGGTGTCCCATCAAAGACGCTACACTCGCACCCTATGGACGTAAGATCTTTTAAGGTTGTATGTATCAAAGCCGCCAATATTTTTCAACAACTGGACATCATTTTATTCATTTTGAACAACATTTCGATGGATATTTTCAGAGATTAACGGTACTCTTTAATTATTTTTAGTCAAATGTTAAGAACTGTTTCTAGTTAAAGGATCTCTCTCTTTTAATACATAGCTGTTCAAAACAATGCCTTTCAGCAGTTCATCATCAGCTGCTGCGAACAAGCTCTCTGGTCAAGAACATACTTCAACTTATTGACACACCAGCCATTATTCTTTTCTTCTCACTTCTGATTTTTCTTTTCAATTTTGAATTTATTTTGCACTGCACACAGCTAGGTGCCACTTCCATGACAAATCGAGGGCGTTTTATAATGAGAATGTGTCTGTGACTTTCCTTTAATATTGTTACCTTTAACAAGCTGGGATGTGTGTGGGAGTGGACGTATGTCTGACTTCTATAAAACCCTTTTCACCATGTTTCTTGAAGATTCTACACAAATCTGGGAGGATGAAGCATTTTGTTTATTCTTATTTATTGTTACAACCTCTATGAATAGTCAACTTGATCTTGTTTACCTCGATATAAACGATGATGCCAGAAGAGATATTTGAATTGATTTCAAGGTGTTTTAAAGATGTGATTCTGATTACTGAATCCTCCTTACAATCTTATCGCCACAACATCTACAGTATGTCCTTGAGGCTGAAAATACAAAAATCAGGTTTCAATCAGTCTTTATCAACAACAAAGGTATAGGTCTAATATCTTGGAAAGTATTTGAAATCAGTGCTTGACAATCAAATTGCATATAGATTAAGCCACAATATCCCATTTTCAGATGCTGAAACGTTGTGACTTTGGAACCAATTTATGTTTATTTATTTGGCAGGCGCTTCTATCCAAGGCAACGTACAATTGTTAAACTATAGGGCATGTTTCTTAATTATGACAGACAAATAGATTTTAACTAGTTTTTTTTCATCATGGAACAGTAAAATCTATGTGAATCAACAGCAGTCAACACTTATTGTTCAGTTTACACATGAATGTAAAGGCAGCCAACCACGAGGGGTGTTTTCTTGTTTTTGACCTCAACTTCTTCTTTAACTCTTCATAAACATTTTTGTGCTAATTTGCATCTAAACATTTCTGGCCCTAAAGTAACCAGATGGAGTTTTAGGATCAGTGCCTTTGTTAAAAAAAGAAAAGAAAAGGCCCTATCCATGTGTTGGACACTCTGGTGGAAGAGCTTCATTCATTTGTTTGAAACTTTTATATATTAATTTTTTATTTCTATTTCAGGCTATTTTGTAACCCTGTTCATTTAAAAGAGTGTTGAGTTCTTTTCTCCAGTTGTCCATATACATTGTCGTCTTCCTCCGCTTAACCGGGTCCGGGTCGCGGGGGCAACAACCCATCTAGGGAGCTCCAGACCTTCCTCTCCCCGGCCGTCTCCACCAGTTCCTCCGGCAGGACCCCAAGGCGTTCCCGGACCAGATTGGAGATGTAACCTCTCCCAACTTGTCCTGGGTCGACCCGGGGGCCTCTGCCGGCAGGACATGCCCGACAAACCTCCCCAGGGAAGCGTCCAGGAGGCATCCTGACCAGATGTCCAAACCACATCAACTGACTCCTTTCGATCCGGAGGAGCAGTGGTTCTACTCCGAGTCCCTCCCGAATGTCCGAGCTCCTCACCCTATCTCTAAGGCTGAGCCCGGCCACCCTACGGAGGAAATTCATTTCGGCCGCTTGTATCTGCGGTCTCGTTCTTTCGGTCATTACCCAAAGCTCATGACCATAGGTGAGGATTGGGACGTAGATCGACCGGTAAATCGAGAGCCTGGCTATCTGGCTCAGCTCCCTTTTTGCCACGATAGATCGGCTCAGCATCCGCATCACTGCAGATGCTGAAGCTATCTGCCTGTCGATCTCTCGATCCCTCCTACCGTCACTCGTGAACAAGACCCAGAGATACTTAAAATCCTCCCCTTGAGGTAGGACCTCTCTCCCGACCCGGAGTTGGCAAGCCACCCTTTTCCGGTCGAGAACCATGGTCTCAGATTTGGAGGTGCTGATCCTCATCCCAGCCGCTTCACACTCGGCCGCGAACCTACCCAGCAAGAGCTGAAGGTCAGAGCTGGATGAAGCTAGGAGGACCACATCATCCGCAAAAAGCAGAGACGAGATTCTCCTGCCACCAAACTCGACACACTCCACACCACGGTTGCGCCTAGAAATTCTGTCCATAAAGGTAATGAACAGAACCGGTGACAAAGGACAGCCCTGGCGGAGTCCAACCCTCACCGGGAACAGGTCCGACTTACTGCCGGCTATGCGGACCAAACTCATGCTCCTCTGGTAAAGGGATTGAATGGCCCTTAACAGAAAGCCACCCACCCCATACTCCTGGAGCGTCCCCCACAGGGTGCCCCTGGGGACACGGTCATAAGCCTTCTCCAAATCCACAAAACACATGTGGATTGGTTGGGCAAACTCCCATGCCCCCTCAATCACCCTTGCAAGGGTATAGAGCTGGTCCACAGTTCCATGGCCAGGATGAAAACCACATTTCTCCTCCTCAATCTGAGATTCAACTATCGATCGGACCCTCCTCTCCAGTACCTTGGAGTCTACCTTTCCTGGGAGGCTGAGGAGTGTGATCCCCCTATAGTTGGAACACACCCTCAGGTCACCCTTCTTAAAGATGGGGACCACACCCCAGTCTGCCACTCCACAGGAACTGCCCCCGATGACCACGCAATGTTGCAGAGACGTGTCAACCACGACAGCCCTACCACATCCATGTCTATATACAGCCTATGGTAAAGACACATGCATAGTACCTCTAGACTAGACTTTATTTTACTGTAGATTAGTTAAAGTTTCCTGTTAGAATTTCATTTGTTATCTTTGGTCATAGTCCTGTGATTTTTGTTTCATTAACATTAATTTAGTATCATTATAGGGGCTTAATGCACCTGCAAGGAATGACATTTAGACTCTGCTACTAGTTTAAAAATATCTGAGTTGGATCCTGTTTAGTGTTATTTGTTTATTGCTCTCACATGAAACATATGTATTTCACCAGTGTTTAATATACTTAATCTCACCTGGAGTTTTGATCATTTAGCATGTCTTATTATTACGTAAATTAGAAATTTTTATTTTGCCAGTTTCTTTGCATCGAAACCTTTATGCACCCCCCTTATATGGGTTTAGTTTCAGGAGTGTGTTGTGTCAGCACCCTCAGTGTCCTCAGTAGGTTCATCAGTCTATGTCACCTTTACCTGAATGATGCCACAAGGACTCCATTTGTCACTAAAGGCAATAAACTAAACAAATAAAATAAACATTTTTTTTCTGTTTTTTTATTTATTTCATACATCACTGTGCACATCTCAGTGATTAAAAGGAAGGAAATGAATAAATAAAGGTAGATTAGGTCTAAAAGGACAAAAAAAGCAGTAATGCGAAATGAAAGAGTAAGTTATGGACAAAAAATGCAAGCAGCAAAGATAAAAAAAACATTACTGAATAAAAGGATTAAAATGTGACAGAAAAAAGAGCTAATATGTTATAGTAGAAGATAAAAGCAACAAGAAAAGTAAACACAAAACCATTTTCACAAAGGGATAAAAATACAGGGAGAAATGCGGCGTTGTTTTCCACTTAATGTTTGTTTATTTACTAATGTCTTAAAATGATATTTAATTCAAATTAGTTTTGGAAGACATATTTTTGAAAGATTTGGATTCTGATTTTAAATCCTCTCTGACCCAAAATGTCACACCCTGTCCTGTTTCCCTGTGTCTCTGTTAATTGCTCCCACCTGCCTCTCGTTTTCCAATCACCCAAGCTCCCAGCCCTCTTGTATTTAAACCCCTTCAGTTCTGTGTCTCGTGTTGGATCATTGTTTCAGTGTCAGCGTGTTTATTATTAAAGCCTTTAACCGTTCATGTCTGATTGCCTACCTTCTTCACCCGCGTGTGGATCCTCACCTCCACTTCACAAGCAGCACGCCTGACACAAAACTCCTGAATACAGATGAATTAAAAAGTTGCCTGTTTTTCTTTCTCTGATAATGTTGCATTGTGGGTAAATTCAGTATATATTGTAATTAGAAAAGACCAAACAAGGAATCAGATACATACATGAAGTGTTGAAAAGGTTTCATGTCACAGATGTTATCGTCTCTTGTTCTTATGAAACTCAGTTGGGATAAATAATACTGGTGGCACATTTTTTAAAATGAAAATTGCAATTTAGAAAAATTTTATATTTTTCTATTTAGAATTATACAATTTTATATTTGACAAAAGAAGGAATTACATTTAAGATTTTACAAATTTTCTAATTTTCAAAGAAATGTTTCAAACTTGCAATAGAAGACAGAAAAATATGCTGAATATATAATATTTTATGTTCATCAGCAATCATTTAGCAACTTAACAAGCATTAAGATTGTTCGTACTTGAGATACACAAACAATGATAAATGTATTTATTGGTGGAAAAAGTTGTAATTCTTTGAAGGCTATATATCATCATCAATATCAGTGTCATCTGACATTAGTCATTTTTAACGTATTGATATCGGTCCGAAATGTGAAACTGGGCTCATATTAACAAACAATATTTTTTTTCTATCTGCTAGCCATTCGTGTATCAGTTTCAGAAGGGGAGGGGGTGATAAAGTGTAATTGTTTGGTCATATGACTGTGATAGCAATCATCTCAGAAGAGAAAAAATTGAGCAAATAAGACAAAAACATATTTTCCTGTAAGAATTAAAATAATGAAAATACTCAAAATAAAACGTTTTTCTCAATGCTGCTGTTTTCTTCTTTCAACCACGATTATTTCTCTTTAATGATTGTCAGTTTTTTAGAGGAAATACAAGAATGTGCTAAAATATTCAGAGAAAGTAACTTGATTTAATGGTTTGTGTTGAATATTCTTGAATATTGAAGTCAGATGTTTTAGAACTTCTAGTCTGCTTGAAGGACTCCTGCTATGCAGTTGTGAAAGAAGTAATTGTGACAGAAAGATTGAAATGTGTGTGTGTGTGTGTGTGTGTGTGTGTGTGTGTGTGTGTGTGTGTGCGCGTGCGTGCGTGCGTGTGTATTTGTGTGTGTGTGTGTGTGTGTGCGCGCGTGCGTGTGTATTTGTGTGTGTGTGTGTGTGTGTGTGAGAGTTTATAATGATAATATATTATATTTATATATAAATCTTATATGTGGGGTGCTTATTAGCAAAAACCTGGTAGGTTGACATTTGTCACAATACATGGGGACAATACATTATCTTGCAATAGTAAAAGCCAGACGATAATTTTTTTTTTCATTGAACCAAATTTAAAAACTTGGGCCAGATGCCTCTAAATGTGTCAAGTTTTATTTTGTTTCTCTGTCAGAGGGAAGGTGGCAAAAACTGCTGCCCCCTAGCAGTCAGGGTTTGAATTGCTCCAAACAAAAGAAATATGTAGTAAACATTTTTGTGTAAATTTTTACATAAAAACTGGATACACTGCTTTTAAATATCGGTTTAGTATCATTACACAAACTATCACAATATTTCAGTGTTTCGATATTTTCTTACATTTCTCTTCATATTAATGTAATATTGTTAAAAATCAATTGTTGGGTATAACAGCGATATTAATATCTGATATCGACATCAGCCCACACTTTAACATCAGTTATTAGACTTCGTTTATTTAATAAAACTGCATAAATAAATTTCACTACAGGATTTTTGCAGGAGCATGGCATGGTGCCACCAGCTTGTTTGTTTCTAAACAGCAGCTAGATCAAATTGTGTATGTTGCATAATTAATATGAAAAATGTTGACTTTTGCTAGCATGGCAATTGTAAAATATTTCTCAAGAATTTTTTTTATTACAGCAAACCATTTAAAATGAGATGACTTCTATTTTCCAGGGCTACCAAACATCGCTTAATGCTACCACTGCAAAAGGTCACATGATAATGTGACCTCACTAGACATCCAGAGTGAGTCCTTAAGTTCTTATGAGCTTTGCAGACACCAGCCCAGATTTTCTGCACTACCTAAATCCCACCTGGGCTTTCCATATTAGGCAGAATCTCAAGGATCTGGCTGCAAAGCTCAAAAGCTGAGCTTACTGATGTGAATCAGCACCATCTGGATAATGTGGGTCAAAATTTCAGGAGGCAGTGCTTCTGTGATTAACAGCTACAGTCAAGCAGAACATCTCACTGTAAATTACAAATAAAAACTTGACTTGTGCTACTCAAATGCCATAAACTCTCTTCAGTGTTGTCAACAACTTGTTTATATGAAAGCCCTTCAAACATTATTTGATTTCTAGGCGTTGTTTATTACATCTAGAGACAGAATAAGAGTCTAAATAAGCTTTAAATTAATCTGCAAAAGTGACAAACATTTTTCTTTCAGGGTTAATGAATAACAAATAAAACTAAAATGGGTGAAATTGATTAAAATTTCACAATTATTTGCAATGCTATTATAAATGTGTCTTTTGAGTTGTGTTGTGTTAAAAAATGTTAAAAATATTATTTTAATTTTGTATTGATTCAACAAAAATGCACATTCATACGTGCAACTAAATATTAGACAAATAAACATGTACATACCCTGCCTGTCCCAAAAAATAGATCGCCACCTGGATTTAATTAGGCTGATAGGTACGATCTTACTGCATGGGCGATTATTTTTCGCCTGGCAACAAGTTTTTTAACCCCAACTGGTGCAATGATTTGCTTCTCATTTCTTCAACAATCATGTGAAAAGACGCGTCTCACGGTGGTGGAAAATAGTCCGTTTTAGAAGGATCAGATCATTGGCATACATCAAGCAGAGAAAACATCTAAGGAGATTGCAGGACAAATTTCAATTGGGTTATGGGCTGTCCTATGCAATATTAAAAACTGGAAGGATAGTGGGGACACATCGTCTTCAAGGAAGAAATGCGACCAGAAAGAAACCCTCATGATTGGCGATCACTTAAGCGTTTGGTGAAATCAAAAAAACAGCAGAACTCAAGGTTATTATTAGTGAAATTAAAAGCATTTCCACCAGGAGCTAAAGGGGTTGGGACTGAACAGTTGTAGTTGTTAGAAAGCCACTAATCAGGTAGGCAAAGTGGAAATAAAGGCTTCGAGCTGGGGAGCATAAAGATTGGACTCTGGAGCAATGAAAGAAGGTCATGTGGTCCGAAGAGTCTAGACGGGCCCTGTTCCAGAGGGATGGGTGCATCAAGGTAAGAAGAGAGGCAGATGAAGTGATGCACCCATTATGCCTTCTGCACAAGCCTATGGGGGCAGTGCTATGATCTGGGCTTGCTGCAGTTGGTCAGGTCTAGGTTAGACTACCTGGATATACTCATTGACCAGTTTATTCCATCAGGGTTTTTTTTTCTTCCATGATGGCACGAGCATATTCCAAGATGAGTTTAGACCTTAACCCAAATGAGAATCTTTGGGATGTGCTGGAAAAGGCTTTGAGCAGCAGTCAGACACTTATCGAAACAATGCCACAGCGAATGTGTGCCGTAATCAAAGCTAATGGTAAAGTCCCATTAGTCATCACACGCTGGTGAAATTCATCTCCTCATTTGACCCAACCTCGTGGGGAGCGGTCAAACGCAGTCCAACGAAATATTAAAATGTGTCTTTTTGGGGTGACTTTTCATGGCCAGGCAGTGTTTGTCACCAGATGCAGGTCTTAGCAACAAATCAGAAAGTCAGATGAAAGATTTACAAAAATCTGAACCTGCCTCTAGAAGTGCACTTGGTGCAACTATCAAAACTGTTTTACAAATATTTAGTTTACACTATTTTTATCCACATGCACACATCTTGTTATCTTTTCATCATTTGGTTGATGCCTGTGTATTTGGTCTTCATCCTATTCTTATGGTTCTATTTACACTATTTTCATTCGTTTTCACTCCAGCTAGTAAACTTTTGCCAAAAGTTCACTCAAGCTGCGCATCTTTTGTTTGATATTTGATGTGATGGAGGCGTACTCGTTCATCTTGTGGGGGCTGTGCTGGTTGCTTGGCAACACCTGAGGTTGATCTGTCAATACTGCAGTGTTTCAAATGATACTATATTGCAATATTCCTAATAATGTACAATGGGGTGAAAATAAAACATGCAATCTGCTCCAGTCGTACTTTAGTATTGCACATCCTGAAGTAAGATGTGGTAGATTTGAAGAAAAAGAAAAAAAGTTTACACTGAACAATCACTAGGCACACAATAGGAATATTGCAGGTTTATGAAAATGGCAGCAATTTTTAGATACAAGGGATAATTAGCAGAACACTGGTGTCAATCACTCTCTTAAGGTTCTCTGGCGACATTTTCAAGCTGTAAATTGTACCATTTTCTTGATAACACCACTTAAGACCAAAAGGAAAAGAAAGGTCAACATCCTTTTCTGCTTCTCCGTCAGCTGCCTCTCTTTCCTGTCCCTGCCCTCATAAGCATTTAAGCTCTGTCTGGGAGCTGCCTGTCTGGTTAAAATCACCCCAGTAGGTGTTTACTACATGATCCAACATTCACTTCTGCTTCATCGTGAAATAATTGTTTGAATGGATGATGACTTGATTCTCATCTGTTAACATTGTGAGCTCACGTGAGCCAAAAAACGTTTAATATCAAAATTAACAACTACTTGTGATATAAATCCATTTTTGTGGTTGCAGCTCAATATTCTGAACATTTTATACATGTTTATTTGTTGTTTTCTTTTTTTATCTAAAGTTCTACACATGTAGACGTAGATGCATGTACGTTTGATTTGTATTGGCAAATCCTTTAGAAGAGTGGTGGCCGATCTTTGACGTGAAAGACCACATTCCTCTCTGTTTCTGAGGTTATTTTATGCTCCAACACGCCAGATTTGAATCACTTAATAATTAACTAGCTTCTGCAGAAATCCTGAAGACGTGCCGAACAGGTAATTCAGCCATGAACCAGGTGTTGGAGCAGAAAAATATTCAAAACATCCCCTAAAGTGGTCCTTGACAGCCAGAATGGAACAGCACTGCCTCACAAAGTAAAATGCTAAATGTTTTCTGGGGAAATTTCATGAATGACATTTGGACAATGTTTTTGCATTTCTTTCCTATGCAATCATGCACATTTAAATACCGATATATTACCCTCTTAATAATAATTATGTCTTTCAGCCTTTGCAGAATGTATGTTTGGCGAGCCCACCAACTGCACTGGGTCTTTTACCGTGCCGTACCTCTGATCAGGTACTCAGAAGGTTCCCGAAAACGTCAGTTTGGCTGGCCTGGTCGAGTGTAGACACGCGCATGTCTGGAGGTTCCAGCAGGGGCATAGCAAGCTTTTATAAAGTTTCAGATGTTGCGATTCCTTCGTGCAAATCCTCTTTTTATGGGGTTTTAGAGACTGAAAACATGCATGAGCACCAGCTGTCACAGCTCAAACGGGACGCCGTAACACTCCTTCAGCCTACTGAAGCAGAGAGGTGGGGGGCGGTCTTAAAGTCTGGCCAAAGCTAACGTACAGTAGCATTTTTGCTACTTTATGAACTCAGTCGCATCCAACAAGGAGGCCATAAACAATCTTAAAAGCTCCAAGGCTGATCAGTACCAACATAGTAATAAGGTTGGCTGTGTTTTGTTGGAAGAGGTGGGACACAATTTTATTTACTTAAAAGCAGACGTAGAGCCGAGTCAGAGCCTTAAATCCATCATTACCAAGTTTTGGGTTTTGTTTCTACATCAGGTGAAATACAAACAGCAGAATGGTACTTTTAGGTTTATAACAGCAGTCTAAACACCAGGGATGAGCGAGTACACCACTATCTGTACCTGTACTCGGAGTGGGCATGACATAACTCAGACGTGGGCGTGGTTTAACTAGAAGTGGGTGTGGTTTACATCAAAACATTATTTTAAAGCTGAAATTGATATGGGTTGATCAGAAGTTGTTTATTTATAAACTATTGTTTATTTGACAATATTTACAGAGCAGCCTCAGAATTGAGATTAAATATTTTTGATCACATTAGTAAAGGAACTATTGCAGAACAAGTTTTTCAAGAAAATCAGAACATTATTATTTAAGTGCATGAATTAATACATCTGAACCCATGCAGTAGGAACTAGGAAATATGAAATGCTAGAACCAGACACAACCTTATATATTTTTTTTATTTTAATTTGATTAAACTGATTTTTTCTAACGTTCATGGCATTTTTCCCCACACAAAGTTAAACAAAACAATGCTGATTAAGGTGTGTGTGTGACAGATAGTGAGGGAGAGAGATAGAGGGAGAGGGAGAGTTAAAAAAAAAACACCTGAGCGGAGGCAGTGACTGACACAGCACATCAGCTCTGTCTTGTCAAATGCACCACGTAAGTTACGAAAAATATCACTTTAAATATTCAACCGAAAAACAGGCGAGCTGAGGAAAACCTAGGGAGTACTGAAGAAACGTGAGCAACAGTGAAGCAAGCACAGAGAGATGCGTTACTGTCTGTGTGTGCGTGGATGGACCGGACGGACTGAGCTCGCGGCTGCAGAGTTTTGTGTGTAGGGAGGGGCGGGCGCTCTATGTGACTGGCCAATCACAGAGCGTGAAGACAGTCAGTTATCCAATGAGATTTTCCTTCAGCACGATTACAGATATTTACGAGTTTTACTCGTTTCATGCTCGTATTCGTCAAAAATGCTTTATCCATACCGGATACTCGTCTGTTTAGTAAACACACTTTAAATTTTAACTGATCAGAAATCTGCACACATGAAATCATACTTGTTGATCTTGTGAGCTAGTGATGGGAATTCCGGCTCTTTTTAGAGAGCCGGTTCTTTTGGCTCAGCTCACCAAAAAGAGCCGGCTCTTTCGGCTCCCAAGTGGCTCCTCAGATTTTCTGTTGCGTGGAGTACATTTATAACCAAAATAATGCTAAACTATATGTAAAATGATTTACTAATGTAAAAAAAATGCAATATATGAAATATTTATCATTTCTATGGATTTAATAACTGAACACTTTAAGAAATCTCCCCTTTCCGACTGCTGGCGCTCATTTTCTCACCGTCTTCCTCGCACTCTCCTCTCTCTCGCTCGTGTTTTTCCTCCTCCTCATTCCCTCTTATCTCCCTCCACCCGCATGTGCTCTGCTGTGTGTCTGAGTCTGATCCTCCCTCTTCCCCGCCCCTACTGCTCTGTGTGTGGACAGTCTGGACACGCAGTTACACATGTTGACCAATCGCCTGTAGCTTTCACCAAAGCAAGAGGGGAGGGGGGAGAGGACGGGGACGGCTCCCAATGACGAGAAGGCTCCCGTCGCTCATTTCAAAGAGCCGGCTCTTAGAGCCGGTTCGTTCGCAACCGCCACATCACTATTGTGAGACTGCTGTCAGATCTCTTTACCACTCTGCGCCACTTCTCCGGAGGTTTGTCATATCCAGCAGCAAAGTGGGATGTGGGTGTTCCTCTCTGGGTTTTCACTATAAAATTAAGGGAATGCACCGTGCCGACGCTCGCAGCCGCCCACTCTCTCACTCTGAAGGTGCACGTCATAAATATCATTATTATTATTTTCTCTGGTTGAGCAAGCTCAAAAATCGTAACATCTTCATGAGCCGCCTCAGTACATTTTCTGGAGGTAAAAGTTTTTTTAAACTTTTCAAATGTTCAAGAAAACAGCTACTAGCAACCAATCCTCACAATGCTAACCAATGGGTTTGTGCCACCTCCGGTATCTCACCCGATGTTGCTTGCATCATTGTTTCTCCATGAGGCTACGCAAAGATAAGGTGTTTAAAGCAGCAACAGGATCAGTGCAGGTTCTGATATCAACAAGCAGGGCTAACTGGTTACACACACACACACACACACACACACACACACACACACACAGAGCAAGGGCACGGGGTGGGGTGAGGGGATTTGGAAAACAGTAGGCGTGAGCAAAAGCGCTCGTTGAAAATTCTCGCCTGATGTGAACAGAGGAGCGGCGGGCAGCGCCCGAACTTAATGAGCAATCCGCTTTGCAACTGTCGTGTTTCAGGCGTTAAACAGTAAATGCAGCCAAATTTTTACTTTGTTTTACAAACTAAACCACAAACCTTTGTTACAAATAAAATCAAATTTCTGATTCTGTCATTTGAAATTTGTATGGCAGTTTTCTACTTTCAGAACTTTCCCCACCCAGATAAGCAGATAAATCATCAATGTCTGAATTATTCTCTGTTTCTTCAAACTGAGGTTGTTAACATCTGAAACAGGTAAGATAATATTTGTTCATCCCCTTTTCTCAGAATCCCAATTCAAAAGATTTCAATCTAAGAAACAGAATCGCATTGTGCTGTAAAAAACTTAACTCCTTATAATTTACATAGACATACATTTAGGAGTTGAGTACTTAAAGTCACTAAAGGTTTTCGGGAAGTGAAGACATAGCGATTTCAAAAGATACTTTTATTTATTCCCTTCTCAACTAAGCAAAGACTTTATTGCCAAGAAACATTAAGTCCTATGAAATCCCAGACAAAGCCACATAGCGCAACCAATTTGCACACCAAAAGCTTGAATGAATAATTAAGAAAATACCCACCGGAGATTAATTAATCCTGACAGTTGTTCTAAAAACATGAAAAACAGTTTGACCTAAATCAGAATGATATACATCTCTTTCTTCACCACAGCAGAACGTTGTGTTTTAAGTACAAAAGCACTTCCATCCCACTCTCTCTGCTACTGTATAGATCACAATAATGTTAGTGGTGACACTCCCTTCCATGGTCATTCATCTGAAACAGAATTACATAAGCCATTTACCACCCGGTCCCCATGATGGATGGCAGGGCCCCCAGCCAAAGCACCCAGGCCTGATCGCGCCGCTTTTCTCTGTGACAAATGTCACCAGAAAGACATATGACATGTCTCCATTTCCTGCAGTTTTAAATGAGAGAATGTTTGTGATGGAGAAAGAGAGACAAAGAAAAACGAAACATGAAGGCACCGTGTGAGCTTCTTTTAATTCAGTTCATGTTGAAATACTTTGCCACTTTTGAGGAGATCTTGGCAGTTTTTATTTTTTGACTGATTTATTTTTTGCAGGCTTTAAAGATCTGAGTGAGTGAGGGAGTGAGTGAGTGACTAGCTGCGTTATGAACTCACATGGAAAACACTGTTGACAGCCAGTTGCATCAGTCACATCTGAAATGATACTTTAGCCGTTTTGGGTTTTGAATACTTGTGTTACACACTGAACGGGTTCCTCACTCTCCAAACCCAACTGGAGCCAACGCAGGGTGAGCAACTAGGCCCGTTTTCTGTGCAGCCTGTGGTTGCAACAACTGGTGCGCTATTGAAAACCGATCACGCGGGATTACTATTGACTTTTCTAGCCTACCTGATGGGATTATATATTTTCATTTTATTGTATCTATATATTTTAACGATGATGTCATACCACATGTCTGATTTTGTAAAAAAAAAAAAAAAAAAAAAAAAAAGCACAGTAAATGTGTTTTTTTGTTGCGTAAGCATCTTCCTCAGTAGAAGTAAATGCACTGGAGGCAAAAGGAGACCCATCAAAGATGGTGGCCACTATACGGCAGATCCAATAGGCAGTTCCAGTCCATGTTGCATCTATGTAAATGATGTCTGTGGTATAGACTACAAAATGAGCCAACATGGCAGAAGATAATAATGATTAAGTTTTAAATCCTTCACTGGTGATTTGGAACAACGCAATCTCGAAAACGTTAGAAAACAGTCGTCACATTTTCAGACCCGCTTTTGGCAAACTTTATCACAATTAAAAATGTGGTGCTTTGGGTGTTTAACAGATGATTGGTCAGACAAGGCCCAGAGGGGACTTTTGTCAGGAAAAACAGAAGTTTTAATTTGAATTTGACATTTTATGAAACTTGGTGAGATGTTTGTCAAGTATTTCCTGAGGAAAATCTCCAAATCTCTGTCAGCTCTGACAATTCTTCCTCACAATTAAATAGGAAAGATGTCTAAACGTTAGCCTGGTAAACTGAAGAGCAAACATGCATTAACAACGAGGTGGTTATGCAAGAACTTGATGTCTGCCATTATTTTAATATAAACACCCAGTTGATCAAGTAAATGTGAGAGGTTTGGTCCCGGCAAATGTTTGGACTAAAAGCCAAACAAGTCAGGCGCTAGGACTGTTTTTCTGTAGTTGAAGGTCTACTTTTAAAAGACGTATTAAACAAATGCAAATAGCTTTGCAAACCCCTGAAGGTACAAAGGTGGAAACATAAATTAAATCAGTAAAAATAAAGGTTTTGTGTTTAAGAGCTAAATACTCCACAATATGAGCATGTAAATACCTGACATTTGAGGTTAAATGTGTTTATGAAGGAGAATTTGTCAGTGTGGTCCAATATCACTGACAGAATGAGCGTGTGTGGCTTTGGGGACAGTCATAAGTGCTCGCACGGATGGCAGATAGAATTTACACCAGTCTGACAAATGATTTATAGGAGCAATTTCACCAAACTGTCACTGTGTGTTATTCAGCTTGACATAATGTTTGTGGGGTGTACATGTGTGTGTATGTTATAATGGACATGTGTCTATTTGCAAATAAATAAAAACACCATGTGTTTGAAAGAATAGGGTGACATAAGCAAAACAAGTCCCACAGTCATCATCACACACTGGTGAAATTCATCTCCGCATTTGACCCATCCCCATGGAGGGGAGCAGTGAGCTGCAGCGGTGGCTGCGCTTGGGAACTGTTTGGAGGTTTAAACCCCCCCAATCCAACCTCTTAAAGCTGAGTGTCAAGCAGGGAGGCATTGGGTTCCATTTTTAACCCGACCGGGAATCGAACCCCGATCTCCCAGTCCCATGGCGGATACTCTACCACTAGGCCACTGAGCTACTAAACAGCTCAAGTCTTATTTTAAAGCTGATCTAAAATAAAGTTTTATAACAAGTGGACCCGGGTCTCCATGGATTGCTCTTCCTGCTGTGAAGCAAAAGAGCCAGAAAGCAGAAGTGCGGTGGTCAAGCAGGCATACGTGCTAGGTGCCGCTGCTAAGACTCTCCCAGTGTGAAAAGGACCGCTTTGAAGTTCGTAAGTAAACCGGTCCGCTGCTTTTTAGTGCCGCTGATGCTTCCAGTGTGAAACCGGGGTCAAAATACAATGCTCGATTCAAAACATTGTGTTCGTGAAATACTTTGCAAAAATAATTGTAGTACTTTCCAGGATGAGCCGTTTCAGGGCTCTGCCACTTTGAGAAAACAAGTTGGAGCTAGCCATGGGCACCCCTCCCCGCTCAGGCTGCTATTGACCCTTTGCACTGACGTCACCTAATCACGTGGGTCCACCATGCTGGACGGCAAAAGCATGTAAACAGTGAGTGACAAGAGTACAAAACAAAGGGAAAAGTAGAGCCTGAAATTGTTTTTGCGATCAAAACAAACTCCTCCAGCATTCCTTCAACTAGTTCATGCCCAGTTCAGTTATCAGAAGAAGTAGCGCATCTAGCCGGGGCTCATAGAGAGAGAGGTATGTTAACTAGCTTACCAGTGTTAGCTTACGTTCTCTCTGCAACTGTTCACCGATGTAAACATGTTGCTGACTTTGCCTAAATTCACCCCGCTGGATTTATAACATTATGTTATAAACAGCGTTTCACTTTACACCAAAGCTGATTTTTTAAAAGTCCCGTGTCGGTACAGGATCTGCTCGGCTGCAAGATCGGCTCGGGGTCCTTCGACTGCCGATGACGTCAAAGTACGGCAAACCCACTCGGACAAAATACACTACACATCTATACTGTTGGAAAAAATGTAGCAGTTTCGTTATTAAAACAATGTTTCTTACGATGTAAGTTTGTTTTTATAATGGTATTTGTAAAATAAAACACTATATTGTATTCATAATGTTGAACTCCTCTTTGAGCACATCCCTTGAAGGATCATATGGTATTAGCAACACCTGTGAAATTGTATTTGCAGGAAAGAAGTGTGTCCCGTTTATTGAAGTATTCTGTGTTTAGTTTTTGACGTCTTGTTCATGCGTAGTTCAGTTACGCTCATAGCTGCTAGCCAAAACTCTGGAGTTAAAAGTTTTCTGGCTTTACTAAAATACCTGTCTGTACTTATTTGATTGATGGTAGTTTTACTTTCCATTAGACTCCAAATGTAATCATTTGGCACGTTTCTAATTCATAATTTGTAATAATGTAATCTGTGATATTAGCATAAGCATTCCTACTGGTTTTACCACGTATATTAGCACTGCGCTAACCACTCGCTGCCAAATTGCAGCCTTTGCGATTAGAAAATCTCCTTTTGTCACATCGCAATTTAATTGCACATGCAGTTAATCGTTCAGCCCTAATATACATGCAGCTCTATGCTAAAAGTGTATTTTCAAAGAGGTAATGATGGATTTCTTTGTAAAAGTTGTCCATCTTTCCAAAAGAAAGATTTGCCTGGACCAACATAACCTGATAACAACGTAACCTGATAACAACGTAACCTGATAACAACGTAACGTGATTACGTAATTCCATAAGGTTCATGTTCAGCCAATCAACTACTTTGACGTCATCGGCAGTCGACGGACCCCGAGCTGATCTTGCACCCGAGCAGATCTTGTACCGACACCGGATCCCTACCAGCTTCTGTTGCTGGTGGTGTTACCGGGTTCAGCTGCTGCTCTCACACCGGAATGAGAAGATCTCTGAACGGCGACGCTCATATAAATAATAAACTGAATTTTTACACACGTAATCATACATCGGAGCTTTAATATTGTTAATAATTATCTCGCTTTACAGTACAGTGGACAGCGCGCATCCTCCGTGGTGAAATACCATCCATCAGGATTATCAATAACAAGTATAAACACATCACATTTATCCTTGTCCCTGTCTTCCTCGTGAAATAAATGAACGTTAATCTTACCCGGTAAAAACATGTTCACTGCTAATCTGAGGACTGCTAGTCAGCTTGATTGATCACTGTAGTTCACCTCCGCCCTCAGTCTCCATCAAAGTTATTAAAAAAACAAAACGAGTTGAGTTTACATCCTTGTCTGTTGGTGCAGCCAACAACGCAGCAAGCTAAAACAATTTTACTGTCAAATCAACTAAATAAAAGCGATAAATGGCTACAAACTGGCTTATTTTGACTAGCTTCACTGGAGTTCCAACGGATGTAAACTGCCTTTTTGCCATCCATCATGGCGAAGGGGGCGGTCACATGAGTGGCGTGACGTCACGTGCAAAGGGTCAATAAGCTGAGAATCTCAGATATCTGGGAGAGGCTCGTAGTAGAGCTGCTGCTCCTCCAGCATCGACAGGCGAAAGGGGGCTTTATGCCAGTTTCCCCACTTGTGACATCACTAAAACAAATGTTTTGAAACAGCCTGTTTTAGGCATATAATTCCAAAACCAAACACTCAGAAAATGGTTTAGCGTGTTTATAGAGGCAGGAGAGACCCACATGGCAGCACAAACGGTGAGTTTTGCATAATATGCCCCCCCAAAGCAATTCAGAGCTAAGTTCAGACAAGTTTTTGTTTGTACAACACAAGTGCAGCTCAAGCCTCAGACTCAAACTCTGGATGATAGTCAAGGTTTTGGCTAGATTGACTGATGGATTGATTGCCTGACTCATTTATTGGGAGCAGTATTACCCATATTGTGATTTCAATAAAAGTCAATAGATTGCGTTGCGTTGTTAGAAGATTATTTTGTAAATACATTCTACATTGTGATTTACAGTTACAAACTAATATTTTCTATGCAAATAGTCAACGTAAATTGAAATTTTTAAGAGTAACAGTAGGCTCTATGTACCCATTTGCTGCTCATAATAAAGTGCTCAGTAATTGCAAATGGAGTTCCCATCCCACTAACACACACATTCACTTCTCACTCAGATTAGGCTCTGCAAGATGGAACTGCATCCCTCACACTGTTTAAACAGTTTAAATATTGATTTCACTCTCCTGTACCACCGCTGCAGTTCTCCTGGCTTTTAGTCACAGGTTGGAGCATTAATCAACAGACCGGCTAATAGCCTGAGTTGTAGTAATGGAGCCCAGAAAAAAAAATCAAGTGCTCTTTATGAAGTCGTGTTCCAACTGAATGAAGGCCGTATGCCTGAATGCTTCTCTCTCTGCTCTCCATTCATCTCTCGAGCTCCACTGGAGTTTTCTCTACTGCGCTCTTATCAATATTCTCACACTCCCTAATGTTGCTCTCACTCTTTGGGTGTCCAAGGTGACTGAGCTGATCCATTTTGTTGTCTGCATATGAAAATACTTCAGTCAGTTTCTCTTTTTTTTTACCATCATTTGTTATTGCTGTTATTGTTTGCTACTAGTTGCATTTTTTATGTTAAATTATTTATCTTGACAGATCATAAGTAATATTCACAATTTTGGATAGGTGGTTTAAGTGTGAAATTAATCGTTGCAGATAAATAAGGATGCTTTCTATTAGTGCATAGCAAAGACATGTTCTGGAACAAGGCAGAATAATAGTTTAGATTGTTGCTTTATGCCTCCTGCACTGGACGGTCAGTATTTATATAAAAGTATTTGTGAAGCTTTGACTGAGCTTTGGCTGCGGACTTTCAGGGCAACATTTCTCACAAGGGGTTTGTGGAAAAAAAGAAAAAGGATTTTGTTTACTTGACTCTCTCAACCTCTGTCTTCATCCACAAAGACGCACACTCACAAGAAAACACAAACGATACAAGATGCAGCTGTAAAGAAGGACCAGCACAAAGCCAGAAGGTCCCTATGGATGTTTATGTTTATGTTTATCTTTATGTATTTAGCAGACACTTTTGTCCAAAGCTAGCTGGATAACTCTAGTTTGTACTTTTACGTTGCTCTTTTGCATTAAACAGCTACAGGATTGTCAGGAAGCAGATAAAACACAAGTGATGCATAAAATCTGATCCCTTTGGTTTTTAGGAGCAGTTTGCACCGTGATCTAGAGTCTGAGCTCTCAAGGCCAACTGATCAGCCAGGAACGGATGAGACTTTGTTCAGTTAAACTTGAAACTCAGGGAAATCACCAGATGTGGCAGCTGTCAGACATTTACAGGATCTATCTCATAAAGAACACCTGACTTTAGGAGGTATAAAGAGCTCATCACAAAATGTATCAATGAGACGGTCAAACCAACACTCTAAAAACTTTGCAAAACCCCGTTTTCTGAGTAAATGGGTAGCTGTGAAAGGTGATTCGTGGGTCTTCTGTGACATCTACTCTGCCTGTTAAAAAAAAGGTTCCTTCATCGATTGTTTAGCCTTGATTACAACGATCACACTGAAGCCATGCAGTGTCTTGTTGTTTGGTGTTACGGTTGCCAGTCTGGCCAGTGAAGAGCAGGAGCCAGGATCACCCAGCCCTAGTGAATGAGGCCCTGTCCACACGTAGCCGGGGATCTGCCAAAACGTAGATATTTTTCTACGTTTTGACCTGTCATCCACACGAAACCGGAGTTTTTTCACACGAAAACGTATCTTTTTAAAAACTCCGGCCAAAGTGAAGATCTGCGTTTTCTCCGTTTTGGGTGTCTGCGTGTGGACGGACAAAACCGGAGTTTTAAGGTCCGCAACGTCACTTTCCGTGACATAAAAATGCTGACATCACGTGTGCGACCTGTGTTTACACTAGCCGACATCATGGATGCCCTCAGCGCTGCGCTCGCTTTATCAATTGTCCAAGCGCTTTTTGCTTGTTTGTTTTTGCAAGCGGAATTACTGCTCCTTGCGGAAGACCACAGACGAAGGACGAGGTTAAGAACGGGGGAAGTACTGCCGCCTACAGGTCTGGCATGTCCTTAACAACGTATTTATCCGGGTACGTGTGGACAGAGTTTCTTTTTTAAACGAGGTGGTGTGGATGCAAGTTTTTGGAGGGGCGGATATTCGTTTTTTTCAAAACCCGGCTACGTGTGGACTAGGCCTAAGCCTGACACTGCCCCTCCTCCTTCTCTCTCCCGGGCTGCTGAGGAGCACAGCTGAGCTGAATCTTCCTGATGAGCCAACACCTGTATAAAAAGGCTGTGCCTTCAGCAGTCTGGGAGGCAAAATGGCAAAAACAATGGGAGGAGGAAAGGAGGGGAAGATGGTTGTATAAAATTCAAAGAAGTGTAGGAGATATGAGAAACACTGGAAGGAGTAGGAGAGAGGAGGTGACCATTGGTAGACTAAGGTTTGGACATACTTGGTTAAACAATACATTATTCATGATAGGGAAACATAATACAGGGAAATGTGATTATTGTGGAGAAGACGAAACTATAGATCATGTTATATTACAATGTCAGAAATATCAGGTGGAAAGAAGGACAATGGTTCACAATCTTAGTCGGATGAAAGTGAAACTGGATCGTGTTGATTTATTGAGACAGAATTCAAAAAGTGACTGTTTTCAGATTTTATTTCGGTTTTTGAAAGAGATAAGGGTGTTTGGGAGACTTTGAGTTTTTTTTTTTTTTCCCCTGTTTGGTTTTGTTTTGTGAGCGCTGTTCCAGACCACACTCCACACTAGTTGGTGGCGGTAATGCACCATTCGCTGTTTGCCAACCGCCAATAAAACACCAAAAGAAGAAGAAGAAGTCTGGGAGGCAGCAGTGCAGGGGTTCTGCTGTCCTTCCGGTTTTTGTTTGGTTTCAACCCCTTTCGTTCGGATGAGTTTTAACTGTAGCAGTTTTTACTCTGAGTGATCCAGTGGGATCTTTTGTGTGTTCGTTTTCTAAAGGTTAACTTGGTTTGGTGCTATCTTACTGACTTTGGTTTTAAACACCTTTGTTGTGGTAAAGCTTTTTAAAATAAGTTTTTACCAGGTGTTTTAGTCAGTATACTGTTTTAGACTTATCAACTTCGGCTTTTTAAGGACACCTACGGTTCGGTAAAACTTATAGGGTTTTACCAGGTGTTTTTATAGTTGATAATTTTTAATGTTAACCTTTTAGAGAGTTCTGTTTGTTTTTGGCATTATCTTTATAATGCGCCATCTGTTTGCTCGTTTTTAGAACCTTTCATTACAAATGACCTGGCACCTTCCTACCTCTCTGCCCTTCTCACTCCATATGTGCCCACCCGCTCGTTGAGGTCGGCTGACCTTTTGCTGCTGCACACGCCGCGGATGAGACTCAAATCGCGGGGTGATCGAGCATTTGTCCATGCTGCCCCAAAGCTATGGAACTCATTGCCCATTGGAGTTCGGCAGGCTCCATCTCTGGCGGTTTTTAAATCTCGTTTAAAGACCCACTTTTACACTTTGGCTTTTAGACAGTGACTCGTTTTAGTGTTTTATTGTGTCATTGTTTTAATGTGCTCTTAGTATTCATGTTTTCTCTGCTTTTAATTGAGATTTTTATCCTTTGTTTTAGCTCCTTGTAATGGGTGTGTTTTGTTTTAGCCTGTGCAGCACTTTGGGCAGCTCCCGTGTTGCATTTTAAATGTGCTATATAAATAAACTATGCTATGCTATGCTAAATAAAACCATTTGAAACTCCACCGTCATCTTTCTTATGTTACCCCCTCCTTCGCTTTTTACCAACACCTGTCGGGGACGTAACATTTGGGATTATTGGAGACTAGTTGGAGACAAAATTGAAAAACAATTTGCGCATTTTCACTTGGAATCATCCTGATTTGGTTTGGATGAGACTTTTCAGACACGTTTAATTTACGGTGAGGCCACATAGAGCATAATGTAATCACAAACTCAGTGGGACAGCCTTGGGACTGAAAATAATGTTTGTCCCATAATGGAAATGATAGAATAGAGGCAGTTAAACAGCAGTCGCTGCTCATTAACAATCAGACATTTGAAAGGTTCAGGTGTGGTACAGTCTAAAATTAAACTATGAAGATATTAAATGAATTTCATAGTGTGCATATTTGCATTGTTTAAGGTCCTGATGGTGCTGACGCAGAAATGCTCTTAAGCCTGTTTGTTCTTGTTGTAATCTCTCCAAGCCTTCTGCTTGAGGGCGTAGGCTGAAACAAAGGGCGTCTGGAGAGGGTCGAGTCCCTTTTGTGTTTTTTTCACTTTGCCGGAATTGTAATGCTCATCCAGGGAGAACGGAGGGCAACCAATAATCTTCTGGGTTGTAGTGAAAAATAAAAAATAAAAAACATCTGGAGGACTTTTTTGCCTCCATTCTTAACAAAGCTTTCTGTCTTTTTGATGATGGTTGGGAAATTGATTCTCAAAGACAGGTCATTCTGACGGTGGGCCCCAGAAATCAGAAAATCCTCTTAGTTCTTATTAAAGTCTCCCATCAGCTCCTAATTCTTTCATTTAGAACGAAAACCTCAAAAGTTTCATGTGGCAGTTGTCATGGGCAAACTAAATGAAACGTGTTTCAGTTTAAAGCACTAACGTGAAACAAGTCCAAGTGTGCAACCCGGTTCTTTACCCTTTTCCCATCCTTGGCAAGTACAGGTCCTTCTCAAAAAATTAGCATATTGTGATAAAGTTCATTATTTTCTGTAATGTACTGATAAACATTAGACTTTCATATATATTAGATTCATTACACACAACTGAAGTAGTTCAAGCCTTTTATTGTTTCTAATATTGATGATTTTGGCAAACAGCTCATGAAAACCCAAAATTCCTGTCTGATTCTGTATTCACTAACCATCAGCAGCCCAGCAAAACCCTTTCAACAACACTTTTTGTCCAAACCTGCAATCAACACATTTGAATTTCACTTTAACTTATTATTAATTACCAATAAATCATTAGCTGAACTCCTTGGGCTCACTTTGGGTGTTCCGTGTTAGCAGCAACACAAAAACACAAGTTGTTTTTCTTACAGCTGCTTTCTTCTTAAGACACTAGCATATTGTGGAGATGTGTGTTAGCTCTGCTACTCAGTCCTATTTATTTTTTGTTTGTTTATTACGGCAACATATGCAGGTGAATGCAGCCTACAGACATATGAATCTAAATGGCCCAGTTCTGAGACACTCCATTAGTTATAATAAAGTTTCCAGGAAACAGCTGGTGCGGTACTTCTGTATGTTTCATCTGTTTGTTTTTGAATTACTTTTTCAGCACCGCCTCTCTTCCATGGATTCGATTTTGATTTAATTGTTGTTTAAATTATAGACTTGACTGAATCTCAACAGTGTGTCAGAATAAACTTAATATGCATGGGAGTATTAAATGTAAATGCTGTTAAAATGTTCTGTGTAGATTTAATGATGTAGGTGACTGATTGTAATAAGCTACATAATTTCATGAATATATAGTTGTGTTGAAATGTATTTATTTTAAATGTACATGTGTAAGGTGTAAGAGCTAGTGTCTCGCGAGAATACCCTTAACTAGAGTACACGAGACCTTTTCATGGACTGTGAGGGAGCAGATGTCTCTCATGAAGCGATTTAAGCTAAAGGTTTACTGAAGGAAAGTGCAACACAAGGACTTAAGGACCTCTTTTCAGGACAAGCAGCCAACGAGGTATTTGTCATTTGAGAAATGTTTTATTCATGTTTGGACTTAATATGTGTACTATAAAGTTGCTAATTGGTCTGTATTGTTCACTCGTGATCAGTTCTCATGGCGTATTGATGTAACGGTGAAGCCAAGGAGCCCAAGTAATAAACGCCCGTTTCAAAGAACCGACCTGCGTCTGTGTTGTCGTGAAGAGAGCTACATTAAATGTCTCCATTAGACTGAACTCAGCTCTGCGTTCTTACACCTGTAAAATCTGATTAGTTAACCGTACTTGACAAAAGCAGGTAAATAGACTGCACTTAAAATAATACGTACACAGATAGGTAATTATGTGTTGGAGCCACCAATGCTCACAACGTAGCGTGCACTTAAAGTTACAACAGCAAATCAGCAAAACAAGCTAGCTTGTTACACAAACACGGTCACAGTAATCTCACGCCTCTCTTCGGCTATTGTCCCTAGCGGCCACGTCCCAATTATACGAGAATGCACCTTGCCACCGTAAGACGAGAAAGCGCTAAACACCAGTCGCTCTGACCAAACATCCTTTGTTTTCCACAACTCCAAATGGTGTTTTTCTCTTGGGGACTCTGGTAGTTTGTCCAAAAGTTGAAGTGGTAGCAGCCGGCTCTTTCTTCTCTAATGTTATTGAGCAGAGAAACTCACACCAATGGTGTTTTCTTGCAACAAGTGGGAGCACGTAATAAGTGTAGAACCCAGGTAAATGTTGAAGTATGGTGGACCACTGAGACAGATGACTAGATTGTCCAATCATTGGTGTCAGACCAAGCCTTGTTATTGGCTAAGGTATTCAGACAAATGCAACAGAATCACTTCATTCATTTTTTATGTTTTTTTTTTCAAACAAAGTATTCACACTGTTAGAACGTTGTTAAAGAGCAAGTCACCCCCAAATAAACTTTTTTTTGCTGATAAACTAAATAAACGAGTGTCTAATTGTGCTGCAGACATGTGTCGTCAATAATTTGAAACTTCAGTGCATCTTAGTTAAAATTTAAATATTCTGCCTAAAACTGGCAGTGTTGTGCCGTTGTCAGGTAAAAACTCTGCACTGTATTTTAATTTAAATCTGCCACCGCTATTGGCTAAGAAGTATGCTATGATGTAAACTGGTACATTATGATGTCACAATGCTGTCGTGAGCCTGAGTGTGTGTGTGTATTTGTTAGCGGCTCCGCCCTCTCGGTCTGCCAGGCAACAGCATGTGTTGCATTATTCAAACATCAAGTGGGAGTAGAGTTAGACTCTGGTAGGGATTGACTTGCTCTTTAAGAGACATGAAACACACTCTAATCTAGCTTGTTTTGCAGATTTGCCATTGCAGCATTGAAGGCAAGTTACTATAAATAAGACAACCCAGTCTGAACTTTTATTTATGAGTTGTATATAATTATGCTGTAGTAAACTGTAAGTACGTTTTCAGTACTTTCTACTGGTTTGTCTTGGCAAAAGCAGTTTGACTTTAAAGAGCAAGTCACCCCATCAGAGTATCACTTCTCTCCCACTTCCTGTTTGAAAAATGCAACAAATGCTGTTGCCTAGCAGACTGAGAGGGCAGAGCCGCTAACAAATTCACACACACACACACACACACACACACACACACACACACACACACACACACACACACACACACACACACACACACACACACACACACACACACACACACACACACACACACACACAGGCTCACAACGACACTATGACATCATATCGTACCAGCTAACATTCTAGGGTACCTCTTAGACAATAGCAATGGCAGATTTAAATTCAACTGCAGTGCAGAGTTTTTACCTGACAACAACACAACACTGGCATTTTTAGGCAGAAAATTGAAAATTTAACAAAAATCCACCAAAGTGCAAAAACTAATGACTACACGTGTCTGCAGCATGATTGGACACACATTTATACAGTTTATCAGGGGGGAAAAAAAGCTGATTTGGGGTGACTTACTCTTTAGGTTTCATATATTATACTTCTTTATTTTTGTATTATTTTTGCTCCTGTTGTGAACATTACAAATTATGTCAATCTGCTATTCTATTCCATTCTATTCTATTCTATTCTATTCGTTTCTTGTGCATTTTACTTTGCATGCATTAGTGGCTCCTACACACAATTATTTATCACGTGTAGACTAATTATTTTAAGTGTAGAAGCCAACTCTAAAATAATTCCCCACCATCGCTCACCTTCACAGAGTCAATCTTTACATATTGGGTCTTGCAGGCAAAATTAGGCAGCCAAGCTTCTGTGTCGCTGCTTCTTTAGCATCACACTGTGTGCGTGCGTGCGTGCGTGCGTGCGTGCGTGTGTGTGTGTGTGTGTGTGTGTGCATATAATGAACATTTCATGTCAGTGTGTCGGTGCGTGTCTGGGAATAGATCTGGCCTTTGTGTTCAGCTCTGCTGGTTGAGTGGACACTGTCCAGGATGATTAATTGAAAGTTCAGAAAAATCTCTGTTAGAATTTCAGAGCCATCAAAGGAGAAAATTGGCAACATTGTCTAAGGCAGGCTCCTTTACAGCCAACATTCATCATCTAGAGATAAAAGGTTAGATGGGTGGTGGGAGATGGTGTGTGTATGTGTGTTTCGGTGTGAACAAGTCTGAGCATGAATGGACGTTTACTTTCTAAATATCATTAGCATCAATTCATATAAATCTGAAATGTGTGTGAATTGTGTCGGTTCAGACTTTTTCTGTTTTTCTTTGTAGTTTTTGAAGAATTTTGTGCTCGGCCAGCTTTACATTTATGTCAGCAGGGGTTTGCTCTAGTGTCAGGGTCTTAAAATCCTTTCTGAGTTTGAGTTTAATTAATAAGGGACAGGATTTGTGTGCACAAACGAGAAAGAGGGGCTGTTTGTTAGCGTACAATATGAGTACACAGCATTTCTGGCCCAGTGCACACAGCAGCATAGTCTCCCAGCAGGTGGTTCATTACACGGCCTGTAATTAGGTTGACTCGACGTTCTTCTGCTTCTGATTACAGATACATATTGGTTTCACTGGAGCATGCAAACTCGTTTTATTATTATTATTTTAGTTTCAGTAAATTATTTGTTGCTTTAATCTTCTGGGTGCTGTTTTGGGACTTGCGTTTTGCAGTTTTCCTATCGCTTGAGATCTGTGTTAATCTGCTCGTCTGTTTGTGTCAAAACTGCATTTCAAAGTTGTTTTTTATGCAGAATGTCTTTTTGATCCTTCCATGTTAAAGGCTGGAAAACGTGATTCTACATGGCTTCTTGTTTTTATCAAGTTGATGAGCAGATGATTGAAAAAGTGCTTTGAAAGCAAAACACTGCTGCGTCCTTTAAATTGAACTCCCAAAAACATTTGCTTCAAATTGACAAAACTTTGTGTTTCTGTGATTTTTGGCTCTGAATAAACACTGCAGCATGAAACAAACTTGAAAATTCATCAACAAGCCTCCTGGAAAACTGAATTTGATTTTTGATTTGCTTTTCCCAAAAGAAGTTCATATTTGGCTTTTCTCAAGCAGAACTTGGTCCCGTCAGCTCTGATATTTCCATGTGATGGGTCGAGTGGAATGAGAATGTGATCAGTTAACCTTTCTCCTCTGGCCATAGCTGACATGAGGTGACTTGTTAAGTGCGGCCTGACCTACATAAAGTTACAGGTAGGAAGAGCAGGTAAAAGACCGTTATTATTTTATTTGTATTTATTTATTTGGGGCACCAGATAAAAGAAACAATAGTCAAACATCCACTCTGTTAAAATACTGTAGATAAAACCTGATTGAACTAACAATTTGCCACTGAAAATATTTTTCATGTTTAATAAGTTTCAATTAAATGTTTATTGGATTTCTGCAGCTTCAGTGACATCACCACCTGCTTCTGGCTCAGATTAACAGCGGGCGCTGCCATGTTGACAATTTGCACTCTTCATAGACACCTAAAGCCCCCAGGACAGCTAGACTACTCTCCTTCATCACTCTGTGAAGCTTCACCTGAGCTGGATCACTCTAGCTGCCCCCTCAACAACACATTACAATCCTCAAACATACTGCTGTGGCTCTGTGCTGTTTGGACTCCTATATATTGAAAGATTTTTTTTTTTTTGCCTGTGTCAACACCATGGCCCTGACATTGTGGTCCTTTTTTCCTCAATCTTGCTATCACTTTATAACCAGAATTCTCCAATACTTTAAGAGATGGTTTTAATAATATTAAGATATTTTTGAGCATAATTTCATTTATATACATTTGAATCTAGTTTGTTGCAGTTGCATGACTTAAGTTTATCATTTGCAAATTGACTGGGGTCTGAGCTCTGCTGTGTGTTTGAAAGACAGGGGTGTTCCCGAGGGGTGGCCATGGGGGTCTATGGCCATCCCTGGAAAAGTTTTGGCCACCCCACTGGACCCACCAAGAAAGACCAACCCCCCACCCTTCTTAATAAATCATTATTCATCTTCTTTAATTAAGACATATTTTAAAGCCATTAAGAATTATTTATTTCATAAATCGTTATTTCAATATATCGCTGAGGCTCTCAATTTTCCAAAATTCTAAAAATATTTGTGGATATTTTTGTTGAAACAGCAAAAGGCAAATTTAACAGTTTTAAAAATCTAAAACAATTAAATTTGAAACAACAATTGAAATAAATTTAAAGTGGCAATGTATAGTTTTTACTTTTAATCTCTGAAAATATCCAATCAATCAATCAATCAAAGCTTTATTTATAAAGCGCCTTCCGCAACCCTGTCAGGAAGCCCAAGGCGCTGAACATGGTACAGTACAAAGTTAAATAAAGTGAATAAATCAGAAAATAAAAGCAATTCAAATTACAGATTACAAATTACAAAAAAAGGTGAAACATTCTAGTAGAAGACAAATGTGTAAAACAAGGGAAAAAGTGAACCAATGAAAACTGTGAGATTAAATCAACATAAAAGAGGGCTTAATTCAAACATGTTCAGGAAACGCCAAGCGGAGGCGGTGGGTTTTTAGGCGACTCTTGAAGACTGGCAGAGATGGGGACAGCCTAACTGAGGGTGGCAACTGGTTCCATAGTGAAGGTGCTAGGACTGAGAAAGCCCGGTCCCCGCGAGTACGACACCTAGAACGAGGGACAACGAGCAGGCCTTGGTCATAGGAGCGCAGAGCGCGTGATGGGGAATGTCTGTTCAGGAGCGTGGCCAGATAGGGGGGAGCACCACCCTGGAAGATTCCATCTAAATTCCATCTAAATGTTGTTGAAAATTAATTAATTGATGCCCAAATGTTAAAATATATTGGCCACTTTGTAACATAACCATATAAATCGGGTCTAAAATACATGGGAGCGGGTCTAAGTCTCTGAGCGATGCAATGTTTCCTTCTACAGTTGCCTGTGAGGACAAAACACATTTACTGATTTGTAACAAACGGTTACAACATTTTTGCTGTACATAAACATTGTTTTACACATTTACCTCTTCACTCATTGCCAGTGATGAAAGAGAGTCTGATGTGCTTGTCATGTTGCTGAAAGTTGCTCTCCCAGGGATTTTTGACCCTAATGGCCATCCATTGGTAAGGTCTTACTCAAACACAAAATACAGCTTGCTTACAATGATGTGGGTATGTACTGCCCCCTATTCCCAGGGAAAGTACAAATCGTCACTTTAGGAAATTTTGTCTTGAAACGTTTGAACTGAAATGTTTGTACCAAGTACCCAGTATGTGTAAATTTACTAGATAGGACAATTGTTATTTAATAAAGAATGAAGGAGCATAGCAACGTACATCTATAAGCTAAACTCTCCCGTAGGAACAGGGAACCAATCTGGTGTTCCACCGCAAATTTCTAATTTGCCTCATGTCGACCAGCCTCAAATATGATTAAATAATAATGGTTTTACATGTGAATTGAAAATATCTGAATGTTATTACCATGCAGGCATAACAACACATTTTCAGCCATGCAAGCAATTCTGTTTCCTAGTAGTTAGATGGTTGTGTTAATGATGGCAGGGTTCCATTTAAAGGAGCTTTTGCTTTCCCACTAATTTGCATGTGTGCAGAAGTACAGCTCTTAATAATATATTTATACTCCCAATTTGCTTTCACCCCACTGAGAACGGCAGATTTCTGCTGTAAAATGGTTATTTTGCTTTATGAACTAAAACTAGACTCTTGTCTCGTAAGTTCAACTTGATTTGTCAAAGTTGTTTTATTAAAAACTCTAAATGTTTACATTGGGATAATGTGTGGTGTCACTATACTTATCTAAAGACTGACAGCTCTGGGACACATGAGACTGTAGAAAATACAATTAATTCTTATCCAGAAGTTAGTCAGTTTTACACTTTTACACACCTTAACTGTGACTTGAACATTACACAGACCAACAATCTGAGCTATTTTTAGTCCAATTCATTCATTTCATGACGGACATTTTGAGTTATGCATTAACAAGGGCTGCATTCCTCTCCTACAGTTGTGCATGCTAGTTAATAACTGACCTCCTCTAAATGGAATGCAGCCCTTGTTAGCACACCTGCACCTTAGTCCTGCAAGTAAAAATGTCTGCAGTGGAACAGACATTGGGTAAAATGAGTCCATTTATTATGTAGCTCCAGGACACACACTTGGTACAAAATATTTTATAATAGAAAGAAAACATTAAAAAAGTTTTAATGACGCCTTTTTAAAAATCCAGGATAGTTTCAGATGTTAGTATTTGAATGAACAATGGGGATAAAATAAAATACTTAATGGCATTAGTTCCTCAATACACTATAAACCCTGCTGCAATAAGTTTGATTTTTTTCATATTCTTTTCTCCATGTTTTTGGATTTTTGCCTTCAGTACAAAAGGCCCTTACTGAATATGTACTTGCTGTATTTTCCTTAAACCATAACCTTTATGATTTAGTTTCTCTTTATGAGTCAATGACGCCAACATAATGAGGTTTTGTGTTCTACAGTCACAGAGGAGGAGAACATGAGACAGTGAGTGAAACTCAGGGAATGAGACAGAAACTATGAAGCATAACCAAAATAAATAAATAAATAAGACTTACAGAGAAAAGTGTGAGTCAGAAGAAGTGAGTCCAGGAATTTAATGGCACCAGATAATTTGAGAGGTGAGATATTCTGGGAACTTCTGCACAAATACCCACTGTTAGCAGAGTCATCAATCGTGCGGACAGAGGAACTAATACAGCCACATCACTGCTTAGCTTCTCAACCAGGGAAGACCTGGTTTATTCTGTCACGTCATCTTTTATGCGTCACTGACAGCAATCTCATTGGTTGAATTAAACCACATGACATTAGTTAACAAAAGATAATCCATAAGTATTTACAATATAAACATACAGAGATAAAGATTTACATACAGCGATAAAACAAATGAGAACACAAACATAATAATGTAATATAAATCAATATTAAATCATGATCTTTTGTAGATCTCAGTTCTTAACACCCACAAGCAACTTCAACATGTTAAAAGGGTCCAGAAAGGACCTGTGCTTAAGCCAAAATCAGCTCCAGCAGTCTGGGTAGCCTAGACTCAACCAGTCATACACGAAGGGCGATTAGTCACCCGGACTACTGATCCTTCTGTCATTTACACTGAACCAAATATATATTTATACCAACTCTGTTGCTGAAATGCTAAATAATTTAAGGCTATGAAAAGTTTATTTTTACCCTTCATGTCTGGAAATATCCAAAAAAATGTTGAAAATGAATAAATGTAGTTGTTGAAGTCAAATATTGGCAGCTTCGTAACACATAACCATAAAAATTGGGTCTAAAGTACATTGGTCTAGCATTTAGGGGACGCCATATTAGACGCCATGTTGGCTCGGGGTCCTGCGCCTGTTGATGGTCTAACTCTAGATCAGGATTACTCAAAGGTCTCAACAATATGACCTGGTGTAGAGAGGTTTGCTGGCGGTTCTACACACAAGCATGTATAATAAAAGAGCACTGCTTACCTGCGCTGTCCCTACCCCTCCAGCTCGTCTGACAAATGGGGGGGGGGGGGGGGTCGGGGGCCACAAATACACCTACCGAGTACCGCTGTTCTAGATGATTTGCTGGACGTCTGACTTACGGAAGTTACAGTACCACATTCAAAAACATTTAGGTAGCAAGAAACGTCAATTTAATAACAAAAACTGCTAAACTCTTTCTAAAACATATGTGAAAGAACAGAATCAAAAATGAGATGCAGTATATTTTGGCCAAGCGGTATTGCCGTAGTATGATGATGTCATCGGCAGGTGCAGGACCCTGAGCAGATCCAGAAACTACAGTGCCAGAAAACTACTATCAGCATTTCATTCTCTCGATGGAATTAACTGTCTGAGGAGTCACGTCAAGGTTGCATGCTTTCTGCTCCACAGGTAACAACATTTACTGTCTTTAAATTAGCAACAGTCAAAGTGATGTGGTGTAAAACTACCCAGAAATGTATGTACTGCCCCCAAGTGTCAGGAAACTACACACTACCACTTTAAACATTCACCCAGACTTAGTGCAAAGCTAATCTGAACCACCTTGAAAAGCTCGTCTTACAACTTTAATTTATTATAAATTCTTTTGAGATCTGTTTTAAATATAATTCATTTTAAAATAATAATCCCCTATAAGCACAAAATGTTCCCATTTTGAATATTATTCAGCGTTTTGGGACAAAAAAATCTAGAATCTGTAGAGCATTTCACCTGAAAATAGAATATGTTTGAACATACTGGGTCTATCGGATAACTGTGATGGAAGAAAGCAAAGGAAGAACTGCTGAGTCATTGGGTGCTGTGATGACTCTTGTCTTTTTAAACAGGAACTGTGCTGGGCTGCCAGAGCAGAACCAGAGCCACGGTTCAATCAGTGAGACTGGAACAAAGGTAGCAGCTCCTCTCAGTGATGGCTGCCTTATAATAATATGCACTGAAGTTTCTTTTTATAAACAAAACAAAGATGGATGTTCCTCAATATTCTGAATTTTCCCAAAAAAATGAGATATTATTCCTGCTTGAGGTACGTTTCATAATGAAAAGAAAGAATCATAAATTTACTCAGTCAAGTTGAGTTTATCTTTTATTATTTGCATATTAACTTATCAGTTAAGAACCCTGAACAAAAGCCCGTCACAGTGAGTGTTAATTTAACATCAGCAGCACACACCAGACTTCAGCTGATTAGTAGATCTGTGTTATGATACTGATTACCAGATTTCACTCCTTTTTCCACCATCGTTTCCTTTTGTTTTTAGATATCATCAGGTTCCTCTCTTGAGGAATTTTTCAATTCACACTGATGCATCGCAGCATGAAGGCTGCAGGTTCGAAAACTCGGCTGCAGCCTTTCTGCGTGGAGTTGCGCGTTCTCCCCATGCATGCGTGGGTTTCCTTCGGGTACTCCGGTTTCCCCCACAGATCACAACATGCCCTATAGGTTATAAACTGTAAGTCGCTTTGGATAAAAGCGTCTGCTAAATGAATAAATATAAACATAACATCAGACACCTGATTTGCATATAAACATAACATGGGAGTGGAGGATGCGCTCATCTACCTACATCGCCAGGGCACTGACTCAACTCGAGAGCACTGTAAGAATCATGTTTTTAACTTCTCAAGTGTCTTCAACACTATCCAGCCATGTCTACTGCAGCAGAAGATGAGGGGTGCAGGAGTGGACGAACATCTAACTGCATGCAACTACCTCACCTACAGGCCAAAGTACGTGAGGCTGCACAACTCTATGTCTGAAGTGGTTGTGTGCAGTACTGGAGCTCCACAGGGTACAGTGCTCTCTCCCTTTCGCTTCACCTTCTACACCTCGGGCTTCACCTACAACACCAACAGCGGCCACCTCCAGAAGTTCTCTGATGACTCGGTCATTGTCTGCTGTGTGCCTGAGGGGAATGTCCAGAAGTGCAGGTCAAACATCATGGACTTTGTGGACTGGTGTGAGCGTAACCAGCTTTGCTTGAACGCCAAGAAGACAAAGGAAATGGTGACTGACTTCCAGAGAAACACCGCCCCTCACTCACCAGTAAACATCCAGGGAGCAGACACTGAGGTGGTGGATACCTTTAAGTTCCTGGGTGTTCATTTCAACAGCAAACTGAACTGGTCCAACAACACCGATGCTCTGTATAAGCCGCCTCCACCGCCTGAGGAAGCCGAGATCCTTCAGAGGTAATTCCAAGCTGCTAAAATCCTTTTATCACTCTGTTGTTGGCTCTGTTATCCACTCTGCTGTGGTCTGTTGGGGTGCAGGCAGCTCTGACCAAAACAGGAATAGACTGAACAAGCTAGTTCACAAAGCTAGCTCGGTTCTGGGTTGACCACTGGATTCAGTTGAGGAGACGTGTGAAAGGAGGATGCTGGCAAAGATGACCACCATCTTAAAAAACCCTCCCACCCACTGCATTCCACTGTGGAGACCATGGACAGCTCCTTCAGAGGCAGACTGAGACATTCCAGATGTAAAACAGATCGCTACCGTAGACCTTTCATACCCTCTGCAGTAAGAGTGTATAACTCAGTTACACAATAACACCAATCCAATACTCAGTATGTGTTCAATACTCGTTCAATGCCAGATTTACCTATAATGGCTGTGTCCCTTACAGTATGCTGCATAGGGCTGGAATCCAAGTTATTCCGTTTTTATTTGTGTTTTATAATTTTTTTGTGGTCAAAGGTTACAATACTAGCTTACTGCCTATGTGTACAAGCATGTACCTTTGTTGTTGTTGTTCTTCAAATTATCCTCTTAAGTGTTGGTGCTTCAGTAACAAGGGGATTTCCCCACTGTGGGAACAATAAAGTCTGCTCTATGACCAAATCTAGACTCAAATTTAAAAGAATTTCAGTCGAAATATAAACCAAAACTACATTTCTTGTTAAACCTAACACTGCTGCCGTTTTAACACACACTTTTAAACAAAGAAGAAAACGCCTTTACGCATGGGTAACACGTAAATTTAGATCCACATTTTAAAAAGAAGTGCTTATTCATGTGCACACAAAAACACCAGTGTGGGAAAGCACCTTTAAGTGTGTAATCCAGCATAAAATACCTCTCAACTCAATGAGCCATGTCCAAATGAGGTTTGACAAAGTTCCTCTTCGCCGACGACAAAATGAACATAAAAATGCACGAAGGAATAATATCGCTTTAGACTTGTTGCAGAATATGAAGTCCACACATGAGCACACCTCATAAATCCCTCAGAGTTGTGAGTTATAGCCCTTCTGCAGACATGGCAGAGGCAGTAAAGCTGTCCACATGTGTGAGCAGTAAGTCATAAACTGTATTAGCCACTTAAGCTGGTAACATATGTCAGCGTGTTGCACAACGCGTCAAGAGTTGGCAACAGCCTTACAGTTTAAAAATGGGTTACTGTTGATGACTTATTGTGCAGTCATTTTCTGCTTTGTTTGTATTTAAACTGGACATCCAATCAGATTATTGCTCTGTTGGTTCAGTCTGTGTTGTTGCTTTTGCTCAAAAATACCCCTGAGAGTGGAAACAGTTCAGAAAAATAACTTATGGTTAATGCTAAGCATTTCTCACACTAGCACATAAACATTGATTCCAAGTAAAAACAAAAGTCTCTTGTTTGAAAAATAAACTTTTTAATTCAAAGTTCTTGAAGATGAAATGACTGATTGCTGCAGTTTGGCCAGTTTTTTATTATCGCTCATTTCTGCTGTAATCACGTAAAAAGCCTTCTGCCTGCGAAGAGCATCATCATCATCACAGCTTTAAAAGAACGTGACAAATAACAGCACTTCTCTCCATTTGAAAAAGCTTGACGGCTGATCATTTTAAATCCTCTTGCAAAAATATCAAAGACTGGAGGTTTTCTTTGACTATCACCCCTCTTAACAACCTCTCTTTCAACTACCCTACAGCCAGTGCTTCCCTTTCTTTTCTTTTCTTTTTGCCTTCAGTGGAAGTTTTTTCTGTTCTTTTGGTTTCATTTCTCTCTTTGGTCCATTCGTCTCCCCTCCCCATTAGGCTTCTTCTCTGCCTCCAGTTCATTGGCTCCTGCTTTGGCTTTGAAATTTCCACTTTACACTGTGATAAAAAGCTGTCCTTGTGGGCGAGCATGGTGCTTTCCAGTGTGTGTGTGTGTGTGTGTGTGTGTGTGTGTGTGTGTGTGTGTGTGTGTGTGTGTTAACATACAATTAGTTGAAAGTGCATGCTATGTGTGGACATGATGAAAGTGTCAGTGGCAATGTGTCTGTGTGTGTGTGTGTGTGTGTGTGTGTGTGTGTGTGTGTGTGTGTGTGTGTGTGTGTGTGTGTGTGTGTGTGTGTGTGTGTGTGACATCCATCAGTTTCTCTCTGACTGTGAAGGCGACCCACAGAGCAGTAAGCAGTGAAGCGGCAACGACATTCCCCCCCCCCCCCTCCCCCGCTGGAGAAACAGTGAATGAGCAGGGCAGATAATGCCCTCTTATCTTCTCCAACACCCCCTCTTACCCCCACCAGCCCACCCGCACCCACCCCACCTCTGCTAACACCAACAAGCATCCTACTCCCTCTCCCAGTACACCCTTTGCAGGGTGCAAGAACTTGTAAGTTGGATTTAACCGTGTTGGTGCAGAATTGTTACTGAATTTGCAAGATGCCAAAAAAAAACTCCTGACTCAGTCCAACATGTCTTAGCAAAAGAAAAAGACAAAGAAAAATTATTCTCCCATCTTTTTTTCCATGTGTGAGAATCTGCAAGTAAAACATAAGAAACTCAACCCCGGGTCAGAACCAAACAGGGCGAAGCTGCTTTTAGCTACTGCTGCACACAGATGGAATCAGCTTCCTCGTGACCTCAAATCTGCCCCAACTCCAGTACTTTTAAACCAAAAATGAAAAATTTTATGCATTCATCAGCCTTTGAATGAATGTTTCTTATGCTGCACCTTCTGCACTGTAACTGCTCAGCCTTTAACTTTAATTTTATTTGTGTATTTTTAAATTTGATGTTAAAATCTGTAGTTTCATGTTGTTACGTTGATTGTCTTATATTCTTGCACATGGGAAGCACATTGAATTGCTTCTGTGTGTGAAATGTGTGACATCGCCCTGCCTTGCCTCACGTTTACAGCTTTTCATGTGGTGATCAGTCATGCATGAGTACCGCTTACACCTTTAAAATGCAGAGATCATGTAAAACCAATACACTTAGACATCCCAGTAATTTACAGATCATTAACATTTTATTTTCCTTTGAAGTAATGTAATTTGATCCTTGCAAATGCCTCTGTTTTAGAAAGTCCAAACATAAATAATTTTAGTGGTAGTAGCAATATCAAGTTCCTTTTCCACCACTTATCCATAGATGGGTTAAGCCGGGCATACGCTGTGCGACTTTTTCACTAGTAGCACTCAGCTTCAGCTCAAACTGTACCACTTCCTCGCAGAGCATATCTCCGAGTCATGCGCTCACACTGCACGACCCAGTTCTCGGATGCGACCTGACTGCTCACGCTGTACGTCTGGTAGCAACACGTCGGCCCTAAAAATATGCTAAAAATAGCCGTTTTTACACAACACGTAATTTGCCTGTTGTCCTTCGGGAGTGCTGCAGGAGGACACACAGGGATTTATGGGAGTTGGATTAGGAAAACGAAATAAGAAAGTAAATCTGTGTTTTGTGATCAGTTTAATTTGACACGAACATGACAAACACGCTTTCTTGACAATCTTTGTGAGTAAAAAAACGTGTAGAAATTAAAACGAACAACGTGTATTATTAGGGAAATAGCGGGGAGCGGTGTTGACGCAGGATTGCGCATGCGCCGTGAGCGGTTCTGAAACATTTTGGGTCGCAGCTGCTCGCAGCGCCGCTTCAACAGTGCGATACCCTCACGAGGGATGAGCAAAATATCAAACACGCCAGAAGTCCGTGCGACCTCACGACTGCTGATCGGCAGCTGGTCACGTGGTGTTAATCGCCTCTCGTAACCCCCCGTACACTACACGACCGCTCGGCGCAAAACTCTCCCCGATGTCGTGGATTCTCGCACGAGTGGAAAATCGGCTCAAAAAAGTGAAAAAGTCGCACAGTGTACGCCCGGCTTTACTGGGGTAACAGACCCATGGGGGAGGTCCAAACATCCCTTTCCCCATCGACACTCTACAGCTCCTTCTGAAAGATCCCAAAGTATTCCGAGACCAGAAATGATATTTTATTCTCTCCAGCAAGTTTTAGGTATGCCTCAGGGTCTACTCGTAGTAGAACCTGCCTGGAAAACCTCCAAAGGGAAGCAACCAAATTCCCAAACCTCAGTCTATTCCTTTTGATCAGAAGACGCTCTCCTCAGATGTCAGATTTCTGAACAGACCAGAGCAACAACCATCATCACTGCAAACAAAGCCCTGATCTGCCGGTCCATCTTTTACTCCATCCTACTGTTACTCTAAAGCCGTTTTTACAAAACAACGCCGTCAATTTGCTGCAACGCAGTGCTGGATTCAGGGAGCCTTAAGTCAGACCGTGGCGGTATTGTGGTGTAACTGTGTCCTTTTTATTAAAGATTAGGCGATGGCGGTATAAAGAGGGTATGGGGGCGGTCCCTGCGCTGCCGCAGACTTCTGTTTTATCATGTAAATAACTCGCTTTTTATTGCAATTGAAGCTGCCAATATGTTTTTTTAACAAGCCGCTCCTAAAGGTGTCTGTCCTCTAAAGTCCCCCTGCAGTCTAGTGGTCTGAGCTCAAGTTCTAACAGAGAGAAGCCCCAGGAGCACTGCAGCGCTACAGTTTGTCGTCAGTTGATTTTGCTCTAAAAGCAAAACATACGGCTGTAGCGACATGAATGGCCTCATATGTGTGACCCAAAGGTCACTCTTCCCCAGCTGGGTCAAGCTGTAACTGCTGTTCCACAGATTATCCATCAGGAGCTGTGCAGTCTACTAAACACCATCTTTATCTGTCTGTAATAATAATAATTATTATTATTTATGATAATCAGTAATGTGTGATCAGTAACCAGAATGTCATTCGCATGTGTACACATCATGCAGAGGGGCTGAACCAGGGTAAAGTTAACTTGCTCTCACGTGTCTTTGCTCCATAACAACAAGCTTTCTGGCGCTGAGAGGGCGTGTTCGGAGGTTTTGTTAAAACCAAATCTCCGCAGCTCAAGTTCAGTTCTTGAACCAACCAGAGGACGAGGGTCGGCCGCCTGAAGCCTGACTAAGCGTTCTGTCATGCCGATAGAATTGCTCCGAATAAACGCACCTGCATCCAGCTGATGCAAAACTCCTTCAGAGTTATTGATTTTGAGACGCAAATAGTTTCGTCAGTCGTTGTGACCCGGAGACATCCCAGGACCGATTTGAGTCGCACCGAGGTCCTTCTACCAACCTCGTGCTCGGAGGAAACCATCTCCACCTGACATCTCGGATCCACAGAGGGTCTCCTGAACTGGGAGAGGTAGACACTTTCCGACAGATGGCGTCTGATGCTGTTCTCTCTAAGAAACCACTCAGTTAGCTGCAAAACAATATTTTTCACCCAGAACGCGTTTCTCTCTCTCTGAAAGAAATCTTCTGAGATATCACCCACGCATCCAACACCCGCATTTCATTTTAGCTTTTCATTCAGACACAGGTTTGCTTTTAATACCAAGTTTAATTTCAAAGCTGTTACAAATTGACAGTTAAAAATTGTCATTTCTTTAAATTGTCATTTTCAATTGTCATCTTTAAAAATTGTTAGTAATAAATTCTTTACTTTTAAACCTGACTCTTCTTTGAAATGAAGCACAGAAAGGTGTATATTTGGTTATTGGATAAGCAAAGAATCCATTAAGTCTTCTGTTTAATAAATAAACTTTTGCTAATACATTTAATTATCTTAAATTAAAAATGAATCTTTGGATTAAAATATAGACCAAGACAGTTGGTGTATGAACTTCTATCGATTGTATTAATATCCTAGATATTTATGCATGATATAAGTTCATATGCTAATGTGCATGGTCTTTTCTCAGGATCTAACCAAACTGATAGCAAACAGTGTTAAATCCTAGTATGTAGAATGCCCACGCTACACAGCTCATGTTTACTTTCATTTTTAATGTAGTTGCCGGCCAGAGCTTGTCAATAACTCCCCACGTGATCATGACACCCCCCTCTGTTGCGCCAAGGCACAATTGCCTTTTATAAGAGACAATTGTCGCAATATTACTACCAAGCGAGGCAGAATGAATGCCGCAAAATTCGTGCAACGCCATGCCAGCATGGCTCGTTCATAAGACACACCGTCGCGGTAATTTTACGCTGATTTGCCAAAACGGTGTGTCGTAAAAAGGCTTAAGAAGATACTCAGAGACTCACCAGATGTGGCTTAGAGGAAGCACTCCGCTTCATCCAGTCGTGTTTTTATGATGGGAACTTCAAGGTAATTTGACTACACTTCACCAAACGGTCAGTTTTCAGCAACCAATGAAGGACCTGAACAGGTGTAGGTATTTAGAACGGCTCAGTTAAGTAGCTGAGCAGAACTTTGGATTAACTCCCACTGATTGGTTGTAACTCAGTAGGAAATTATATCAGCAGACATCGACAAAAATAAGTGGGATTAGTGAAATTAGAAGAGTTATTGGTGAAGCAGAATGAAAGCAAGAGCAAATAAGCAGCATTTGTGCTGCTCTAAAATCAACAATATTAAACTCCCAACACCAGAAAAGGCAGAGGAGGAGAAACAGCCAGCTCCTATCGCTTCAACATTAGGCTTAGGACATTTTGGAGTCCCAAAAAGAAAAACAACATTTGAAGTCATGGATAACAAAGACATTTGGACAAATAAAACTGTGACGGATGTTTAGCACTAGCTTGTTTCGTCCGTCATCGCACGTGTTTGGTTCTGGCAAATGTCTAAGGGAAGATACCTGAGGGGAGGGTTGACTGTTCGGGGACCGTGTTTGCGTTCGATACCTATCTCATTGTGTAGATCCATTATAACAGCTTTAAATAGCTGAACAAATGTAAAAACTTTAGTCTTGCACAGATTATCTGCTCATCTTTTATTATTTTAAAACACCAGTCATCTGGAAACTTTAACATTATTGATTATGCTTGAATTCTGATTGCTTCTGAGCTTTTCAGCCATTAAAAACAATACAGACTGGTTCTGGAGTTCATTCTGGGTGACTGTCATCTTTAGTTGCATCAGACTATCAGGCTTAATGCAATGTCTGGGACATCAACCACACACACACACACACACACACACGCGCGCGCGCGCGCGCACACACACACACACACACACACACACACACACACACACACACAATTGAAGCATTCAGTATCAAATCAGACAATCTGTTGATAAAATTAATTGTTTCAAGTCTGATGATGCTAATAATTTCTTGATTGTATCACATACCACGTTCCCCAATGGGGATTTGAGCCTATTATGAGGTTTATACCTAAGTGTGTGTGTCTCTGTGTGTGTTTGTATCCCATTATCTTTGTCATTAACCACAATAATGGGTCTGCTTGTCGGCACCTCAGGGTATGTTTTGAGGATCTGTTATGCACACCAAAGCTGTCTGCAGGCCAGCGTCTGCGTCTAATTGGGAAGGGAATAGTTGTGGAGTGGGCGATCACACCAAAAGCCCCTGGCTCATTGACACAGGGTTAAAGACCCATTAACTTGACCAGCATAAGGGAAAATGGAGGTGGGGACAAAAGGAAATGTGGAAAGGAGAAAAGATCACACAAAAACACAAAGACCCTCATTAATGTCCGAACCTGCTAAATGACAAGGGCAACTGAAAATACAAATCATGCAACAGTGAGCGCCTCTTCTTTGTGATTAATTTGTACCAAGTTGTCATAAAACTCACCTTCAAACAAAAGGCCCTTAGTGAAGTTTTTAACCACTAAAAATGCGTAATAAAAGCAAAAGCTGTTCAATTCGTGCTAAAAAAATGACTAATTTTCTCATTAAGTCGACCTGATTGGTTTAAATTGCCAATTTTGCTTAAATATATGACAAAAAAGAAAAACAAAAGATATGTATAATGTCAAACTACTTTTTCTCAGCTTTATAGCTTTGGGATATTCTGTGCAAGGTGGCTCAAAAAACTAACAAAAGGTATTATGATGATAGTTAGGATCCTTCTCTGTGTGTAAGTAAGTAAGTGAATTTTATTTATATGGCACTTTTCACAGACATAGAATCACAAAGTGCTTCACATAGATCAAAACAAAATAAAACAAAGTCATAAAATAATATATAGATTAACATCATAAAAAATTAAGTCATAACATTTTTTATTTTCATAAACAGATGAAAGATTAAAATTTTGAGTTTAAATAAGAAATTAAAAGGTTTAGGTAAAAGCAGGTTTAAATAAAAGGGGCTTTAGCTGTTTTTTTAAAAGTGCCCAGACTGCCAATGCTGCGTAAGGATAAAGGCAGATCATTCCAGAGTCGGGGTGCAACAGTCTGGAAGGAGCGAGCACCTCGACTTTTGTATCTGGTCTTTGGAACTTCTAGAAGGTTCTGGTGTGTGGACCTGAGGGCTCGGGTAGGAGCATAAGGCTTTAACAGTTCAGTAATATCAGGTTATCTTCCATCGGCATTGCTAACATCCCACTTCAGTGGTTTCAGTCCTACCTATCAGGTTGCACTCAGTTCATTACTATCACATTTTCCCGCTCACAGCCCTCTTCTGTCTCTTCTGGTGTGCCCCAGGGCTCTGTCCTGGGGCCCCTTCTTTTCATTATATACAACCTTCCCCTTGGCAATATCTTCCGCAGATTAAATATTCATTTTCACTGCTTTGCGGATGACACCCAACTCTATTTGTCCAGTAAGCCAAATTCTGCACTTCCTCCCTCATCACCTGCCTTCAAGAAATAAAATCCTGGTTCAGTTCGAACTTCCTGAAATTTAATACAGACAAAACAGAACTTCTTTTGGTTGGTACCAAGAACACCCTCTCAAAATTCTCACAGTTGATAATACTTCAGTTTCCCCCTCTCCCGAGGTCAAGAGTCTGGGTGTCATCCTAGACAGCACACTATCCTTCCAATCTCATATCAGTAGCATCACACGGTCAGCTTATTTCCATCTTCGCAACATTAATCGTCTTCGCCCCTCCCTTGATGTCCACTCTACTTCTATTCTTGTCCATAGTCTGGTTACATCACGTATCGATTATTGCAACTCTCTTCTCTCAGGCCTCCCTCAGAAAACCCTCCGTAAGCTCCAGTTGGTTCAGAATGCAGCAGCACGCATCATTACTAAAACTCCCATCTCTCATCACATCACCCCATCCTCAAACTCCATTGGCCACCAGTGCACACCAGGATTAACTACAAGATTCTCCTTCTCACCTTCAAGGCCATCCATAACCTCGCCCCTTACTACCTCACTGATCTCGTTAACATCGTCACCTCGTCCTGTTCCTCAGGTCCTCCTCCTCCATTCATCTTTCTGTGCCCTCCTTTCGTCTCAGCACCATGGGGAGTAGATCCTTCAGCTGCACCGCTCCCAAACTCTGGAACTCCCTTCCCCCTCTCATCAAGAACATTAACTCATTCACAGAATTCAAAAAGCAACTCAAAACTCATCTCTTCATAACCACATATCAGCTTTGAATTTTAGAGTGCCTTGTTTGTTCATGTTTACGTATGTTTACTTTCTGAATGATTTGTGTTTTTATTCTGTACAGTGTTCTTGAGTGACCAGAAAGGCGCTTTTAAATAAAATGTATTATTATTATTATTATTATTATTATTATTATTATTATTATAGTAATATAGGGAGGAGCTTGGCCATGTAGAGCATTGAAAGTTATAGTCAGAATTCTAAAATGAACTCTAAAGTTAACGGGTACCCAGTGCAGAGACATTAGAATAGGAGTGATGTGTGCTGTTCTGTTTGCTCCAGTTAGGAGCCTCGCTGCAGAGTTCTGGACCAATTGAAGGCGGTCAAGGGCTTTTTTGTGAAAACATGTGAAAAGTGTGTTACAGTAATCTAGTCGGGAGGTGATAAATGCATGGAGAACCCTTTCAAGTTCATGTTTTGACACCAACCATCGCAGTTTGGAGATGTTTCTTAAATGATAAAAACAGTTTCGGACCAATGATCAGACATTCAGTCTTTTCAGAGTTTAACTGAAGGAAGTGGAGGTTTGAGCAAAGGCCGAAGAAGGTAAAGATCTCTGGGATGTAAACCGTCATGTCTGTGGAAGGCAATCCACCATAGATGTATATCTATGGGACTGCACAGCATACCGGATGTTAGCGGTTAGCATGCTTGAGCCATGTCGGTTAGGGTGAAAACCATCTCGCCTGAAAAAGGAGAAACTGTTCCAAAACAGGTTAAAATTATCGATGAAACCAAAACTGTGGGACCTGCAAGCAGACTGATGCCAGGAGTGGAGAGAGAGCAGACGGCTAAAACATCCATATCCACGAGAATCTGTGGGGATTGGGCCAGAGATGAAAACAGACATTCCACTGCTCTTCAGAATGTCAAAGAGATGGTTAAAATGCTGTTGAGTGATGACAGACTCCAGGCGTGTAACATCGTTTGATCACACATGAATGATCACTCTTTTAATTGAAGCTGAGATGGAGTACAGCAGACCAGGAAGTTTATCCACGAGAGCAGGTATGGCGGCTGATGGAAAACATCTCGTCATGATGTTAAAAAGCGGACATTCCTGATTATTGAATCACCTACCAGCAAAGTGGTAGGTGAAAACAGTGGACGAGGTGTAGAGGTTCCCTGATGTGTGTTCCCGTAGAGTAGTGGAGGATTCTGGGGTTGGGTTCCTGTGGTGTTGTGGAACTGGAGGGTTTGAGGTGGAGGGTTTGCCGAGGAAGAGCTCACCTCCTGAGCCAGGACAGGAGGTCTAGCAGAGTGCCGACGCACAGCCTCCTTTAGTATTTTACGTCGGGCATCAGAGGTTGAGGTCTGGGGCGGGGGGTCTGGTGAGGTTGCTTCTTCCAGACTACAGGCTCTTGCTGGATGGGATCCGATGGTTGGGAGGGAAGAGGAGGCCTGGACGAATCAGCTGGTTGTTCCTCAGCAAGTGGAGAGAAGCGGTTTGAAAGACTGAGGTCAGGTGGGGAGTTGGGATCAACCACAGAGACTCTCCTACGGCCACGTACCACAACCTCTGACCAAGATGAAAATTGGTCAGGAGTAGAGCTGGAGGTCGGATTTCATGGTGCAGAGGGATCCCAACCAATGGTGTCTTGGAGTAGAGAGTTTTACACGGATTGGAGTGGAAAGTTTTGCATGGATGTTTTATCTTCAAACTGACTGACAATGGTCTCAGACAGTACAGGAAAACGAGATCTAAACTAACCAGCACCATTTCCTTCTCTTGCAGTTCAGCAGGGAGTCGTTGTATATCCTCTTTAAGGTTTTCAATTCTTTTATTTGCTTTAGAAAGCATAAAGGCATCATTGTGGGGCAGAAGGAGCGGGAGGACAGACATTCAAGATAGCTTCAAGGTTGCTTAGACTTTAGCTGAGCTGCCTCTGTCGGATCCGAAAGATTAGTATTCCAAATAAAGGTCCAAGAAGTCAAAGAATCCAACAAACAAACAAAGGTCCAACAAATTTCCAACAAAATCACAAAATCCAGAGATCAGTGACAGGAAAAAACAGGTTTTAAAAAGAATTCGAACACAAAAAGTAGGAGCTGAAGTAAACACGTCTGCCACGTCTCAAGAGTATGCACTCAGAGCCGTCCATAAATAATGTTATTTAACACGTGTGCTGCTTAGAAGACTTGAGAGGTGTGAATTAAACACAAATCCTAACAATAAAAAAACACCTTTGCTACAATTATAACAAAAGAAATGATCCAAATACTTGTAGCTCCATATCAGCTTCAGACCCATCTCTAAACTTCCGTTCATCTCCAAGATCTTGGAAAAGGTTGTGGCTAAACAACTCACAGCTGCTCTTGATGAACATAACATCTATGATAGCTTCCAGTCAGGTTTTCGTAGAGCTCATTCTACTGAAACAGCTCTTCTTAGGGTCTCTAATGACCTTCTGACTCACAGTGATGCAGGGGACTGTTCTGTTCTGGTCCTGCTGGACCTGACTGCAGCCTTTGACACTAGGTAGGCCTATCAGGATCTGCTCTGGAGTGGTTCTCCTCTTATCTTTCTGAGCGCTCCTTTTCTGTGGCCGTCTCCAAATTTAGGTCCTCCACCACCTTTCTTACTCATGGTGTCCCACAAGGTTCTGTGCTGGGGCCTCTGCTCTTCCTCCTCTATCTGCTCCCTCTTCAGCACATCCTGAGCTCCTTCAAATGAATCTCCTACCATCTTTATGTAGATGACATCCAACTGTACATCTCCTTTAAGCCCCATGAGATGTCTAAGCTGCAGCTGTTACACACCTGCTTAGACTCTATCAAAACCTGGATGGCTAGAAGCTTTCTTCAGCTGAATGAAGAAAAGACTGAGATCCTCATCTGTGCCCCAGACAAGCTGGTTCCCAAAGTCAGAGACTCTCTTGGTCAGCTTGCTTCCCACACCAAACTCTCCGTCGGGAATCTTGGCGTGACCTTTGACCCAGCTCTCACCCTGGATTCTCATGTCAGTTCTCTTGATCGCTCTTCCTTCTTCCATCTCAGGAACATTGCTAAGCTGAGTCCCATTCTGTCTCGCTCTGAACTTGAGACAGTTCTCCACACCTTCATCTCCTCACGCTTAGACCACTGTAACTCTCTTTTCACGTGTCTGAGCAGAACCTCCCTGAACCGTCTACAGGTGGTTCAGAATGCCTGTGCTCGGCTTCTGACCAAGTCGTCCAAATACACCCACATCACCCCGCTTCTCCTCCAGCTTCATTGGTTGCCAGTCAACTTCAGGGTTCATTTCAAGATCCTGGTTCTGGTCTATAGGGCCTTACATGGACAAGCACCATCTTACATTGGTGATCTTCTTAGTCCCTACACCCCCAGCAGGCCCCTGAGGTCCAGTGATCAAAGCCTACTGGTTGTGCAGTAGAGCCCTGCACTGAAGCCCTAGGCCATCGGGTCGGCCCGGCCCGGCCCAAGGGCCGTCGGGCCGGGCTTCGGGCCAACGACTGTGTAATTACCTCAGACACGGGCCGGGCGCCTTTATTTTTAATCAAATTCATTAAAAAAATTTCAAACACAAACGCAGCAGTAGAGCCCTGCGCGAGACTGTTTTCTTCATCCCGCTCCTGCCCGCTCCCGCTGAATTTCCGACCATTACCGCCTGCAACTGCAACGTGTGTGTTACACTCCTGCCCACACCCGTAGCGTGCATGTCTACTCCCGCCCGCAACTGCAAAACTCTGAGAAATTATTACCTCACAATAAAAGAGATGTATTGAGTTTGCGTCCTCTCTGGTCCTGGAGAAAACATGCCACAACCCGCGGCTCTTCCATCCATCTGATGCGGCTCTCTGTGCTTGTAAAATAGTGAATGGATATTTAAATAAAATGCTTTATATTTTACTGAATTAATTTTATATCTGTAAGTCAATTCTATGTAAAGATTGTTTGCGTAAACCTGAACAGGTCCAACCCGGTCTGACTGTGAGACCGGGTTGACGGATCACGCTTGTGCGTAATCATGTGCGTTGTCTGAGCTGAAGAGATTCTGGGATTCTGCAGGCTCCTGGATGTGTCGCCACATTGGAGACAGGAACACATTTTCTAAGTGACAAGTCTTTCTGAGTGACAGGGTTTGGAAAACACTCGCTTCAGTGGGAGGAACCTTCCAGCATGCGCTCTGGTTCTGCAACGCGCTCCAAGCCAATCTCCACAACTTCAGCTCCCTGTGCACATATGCGCTGACAGCGAGCTGTGCTGAGCAGCTCAGATGTTCAGATGGGAATCTTTTCTTGGGTGATTTAGCTACATCTGCGATGTGTGTAACGAATAAAATGTCAGTTCGTCCGCATGCGTCGTGGTAATTCTTTCTATTCTTTCTCCGTCAAAATAAACCGTCAAATACGGGAACTATCCAGTCAGCACAAGCTCTGCTTTTAACTGTTCTGTTTTCTTGTGAAAATTGTTGGAAAGAGATCAAATTTAACTTAATTAACACCCGAGTCAGTGCGCCGTTATCTCTGTGACGGTAAACGAGGGAAAAACAAATTGATCTGATCCTGCACGTCTTTTAACACATTGGTCAGGATTGATGCACTTTGTTTTCATTTAGTTGGTTAAAAAAAAGTCGGGCTCGGGTTTGGCCAGAGAATCCTGAAAACCTTTTCGGACCGGGTCGGGCTGGGGCTCCACCCCCTCGGGCCGGGCCGGACACGGGCTCAGATTTTAGGCCCGTGCAGGGCTCTATTGTGCAGCGCACCAGGCTAAAGACCAAAGGTGACAGATCATTTGCTGCTGTGGCCCCCAGACTCTGGAACTCTCTCCCCCTGAGTCTGAGATCAGTGGACTCAGTGGTCTCCTTTAAAAGCAGCTGAAGACTCACTTGTTCAAGCTGGCTTTTGTATGACCTTCTTCATCACTCTCTCTTTATTCTGCTCTCCCCACCTATTCCACCTTCCTCAGGATCTACTGATTTCCCTCTTTCCTATTCACTCTCTCTCATTCTTAACATTTTTTCAATCACACTTGTATATTTTTTGCTCATTTTAAATATATTTTTAACCATTTTCAAAATTATTTTTTACATTTTTGCATTTTTTGTTTTGGTGAAGGGCCTCGTGATATTTATCGAGAGGCGCTATAGAAATTATATTTTCTTCTTCTTTTAGCTGTGTTATTTAAAAAGTGATTACGTAATAGTTACAGAAAATTAATGAACAAATGAACTCTGTACTCAAGTTTAGTCATGATAGTTTGAATGTATTTGCACAAAAACTATATTTAAAATATCACAAGATAAGAAAACAAGAAAAAAAATTAAGGATCTTTTTCAAACCATCATTTCAACAAATGAACAAATCAGAGAAAATTTAAAGGAACATTTAGGTATGTTTTTTTTTATCAAATTTCTCTGTTTTTCAGTGTGGTTGGGCCCGAATCAACAGTTTGGATTATTTTGAATGAAACGCTATCAGCAGGTAAGATGATCTCACTTTAGAGAGTGAGAGATGCGTTCTCATGGAGGAGTTGTACCAGCAGCTGCTCCGGCTCTTGGCAGAATTTAATAGAAGTTTATGTGGATGTTGAGATTTAAACTTTTACATTATTTCACATTTCCGTGACAGGATTAAAAACACTGAAGACTGGTCATGTTGGAACTTGATCTTTGTGAGGATTCTGTGTTAAACATGTTTGATTGGTGCATGTAGCTATCTGATGCAAAAGTAATGAAGAAGACATATTATGTAAAGCCTTATTTTGCAACCTTTTGTGCTGTCATGTGGAGCTCTACTGCCTCTATAAACACTCCAAACTAAGAAAAAAAGCCTGCCCATCTGTTTTCTGTCAGTGTTTAGTTTGAGGAACATGTGCCTAATATGAGCTGTTTGAAAAGTCCCTTTTTGTGATGTCACAAACATGGAAAGTACTATTGAACCAACTCTAACCTGCAGGAGAGCACCTGCTAATGGAGGAGCGGCAGCTCTACTCTGAGCCCCTCTCGGATATCTGAGCTTCTCAGCTTATAGTAGCTTGAGTGGGGGATGGGTGGGTGTGGCCGGCTCCAGCTGGTTTTCTTACTGTGACAGAGCCCTGAAACAGCTCATTCTGAAAGGTACTGAAAATGACGAGAATAAAACTACTGAAATCATTTTATGTGAGAGGGACTTTTTGCAAAGAACTCAATAAAAATGTTTTGCATTAACCACAGAACAATTATAACAAAAAACTTCACATCTCATCATTAAAAGTTAGTTATAAGGCTGGAGTTGTTTTAAATGAAATGAGCATTGCTTTCTGATTCTTCAAACTAAGATTGCTGCTAATAATTCCACAGAATATTCAAAACTTCTAAACAAAAGTCTGAATGTGTCCCCGTGGCTCTGAAAACAAACAAACAAACCACCTTTTCAGCTCTTTTATAGCATCCTGATACCTCCATGCATATTTGTCTCCCACACAGCATTCTGTTAGATCACCATGCACGACGCCATGTGCAAGCTCAGTCCCATATTGCAAAGGAGTAAGTGCCAACTACACGTGTTCTTAGAGTCTAATCTTTCTTAAGGAAACAACTGCACCCCAACAGGAGACAAGGAGTGGCTCATAACAAAATTGGTCTTCACAAGTTGTACAGACACAAACATACGGCACAGCGAGAAGAAAACAGAAGGAAAGTCTGTACACAGAAACAACAACAGACATCAGACTCTTGCTCTGCCAACCACTGCACGCAGCATGTCTCCTGGACTCTCCTGGAGTGGCGCTTGTTGGAACACGCTGAGCCTTCATCCTCTGCAAGTCTCCCCAGCTAAACATATACAGTCTTTAAGTTATCTGAAATGAAGTAAACTTGTCAGTTTAGAGCACAGGATTTGTAAGCATCATTCACCAAAATCATTTTATCGTTTAGTTTTTTTCCCCCACAGGCATCAATTTCTGAATCAACAAATAATAGTGTCCAAAATGAGGGTAGCGGGGTCTTCAGGTCAATTAGATTTTAATAGAGTCAAATTTACTCCTAACAATACCTCAACAGAAAAGTGGAGACAAGAGAGAGTCATGTCTTATTTATTCATTCTAAAATGTGTTCTGTGATGGTGTTGTTCGCCCTGAGGGGGAGAGCGCTGCATAAGAATGGATTCACGGGAAACACAGAGGGGAAGGTAAGGAAAGATCGGGGAATAAAAGATTTGATGCTGAAAGATGTGAGGCAGAGGATGAGGTGCACTGAGCAGATGGCGAAGTTCTCTCAGGAATATGAAGAGCTGCAGAGAAAGATCTGTTGCACAGACGGAAGAAGGCAAAAGTTGCAGAGAAAGGTGAAACACGGGAGGGAGCGGACAGGAAAGGATGGATGTGAGAAAAGATACAGACCAAGGAAGGAATAACTTTATATAAAGGACTTTAGAGGGAGAGCTGGGTGGAAGGTAGTGTTGAAGGAGACAGGAAGAGAGGAAGGGATGGATACTGGCTTCTGCAAAGGGACAGATGAAGGCACGCTGAGCAGGTTAGAAGTTAAGGTGAGAGTCAGCAGGATACAAGGTGACCAAAGAGATGAAAGCCAGGGTTAGAGGAAGAGAGAGTTCGAACTGCTAAGCTCAGCTTCAGGGTTGACAGACAGGATGGCTGGAGAGGAAGGGAGAGAAAAGGGAGAATAAAAGGGAGAGCGTGGGTTTTAAAAAGCAGAGGTAAAGATGGAAAGAGGGATGAAAGGAAGATCTGCTCTTACTAAAGGTTAGAATGGTAATAGAAAGAAGGGAAGCTGATAAATATATAGGAATAGCTTATAGGGGTTTTCCGCTAAGGCAGTTAGTTCAGGGCTGGTAATCGATCAGTGTATCGGTTCTTTGGAAACATGAATAAAACAGCTGAGGAATATTTTTCCCACATCCAGAGATCCATGGCAGAGTCACACAATAACATGCATCTTCCAGCATGTTTGATCCTACCTCAGGTGGACTCTTAACGGGATGTGGAGAACCTCAGTGTGATGATGCTTTTACTTATCAGTAAAAACTGGTCCTAAAAACTGATCTCAATTGATTGTTGAGACAAGAAATGCCTATCCAGGGGAGGTCCTAGACTAGTAGTAAAGGGAGGCCCTGCCTGGGGCCACGCTGCTCTGTTGCGGAGTCGCATGCATTGTATTAAAGCCTAATTTATACTTCTCCGTCTGCATCAGGATGGACGCACGCAACGGCATTATCCATCCTTTCATGGGCTCTCCGACAGGCTCGCAAGGATGGACGGAGTCGAGCTCTCTTGTCTAAACATCTGTCTGCCGAGATGGAGAATGCAAGCTTGTGATTGGTCAGGACGCCGCTGCCATCTACAGAGCCGCCATTGTGCCCTCAAGAACATAGAGAGAGCCGAGGCAAAACTCTGAAAATATGAACAGTTCATTCCCCCGGCACTGGAGGAGTGAAAAGATGTGCAGCAAGCGTTTTATTCGTGGACGGAAATAACGGAAAATCTGGGTTTAGAGGTGGCGAGCGCATGAAGAGGTGGAGAATGAGGGACAAATTTGTCCGTGTTAAAAAATCTCTTAATTACAAAAATCACACAATATAAACACAGTATCTTGGACTGGATACAAACACATTCTCACACCCAAAGCGGCTAAAACTGACTTCTGATGCTGGCGGTAAAACAGAGATTTCACCGAATTGTGACCTTTACTCTCTTGCTATTTAAACTTCCCCTCACCCCCAACCTAAGCTTAATCCAGTTGTGCATGCAAAACTTTGTTTCTAGTTGTATCGTCCCTCTCAAACACGGTTAACAAGCTGTTTAACCCTCCCACTGTCTTCATGGGTGACCCCGCAAAGAAAGTTGACCATTGAGCAGGATTGATGGTTTATCCCTTGAGGTCTACGTGGCAGGGGTGAGGTGGTGCTCACTCCTCACCCCTAGTCAGAGAAACTATGCTCTCAGTCTTTTCAGCGTTTAACTGAAGGAAGTTATCTTCTAGCCAGCTGGTCATAGCTTATAGATATTCTAGTAAGTCAGACAGTTTACAGAACTAGAGGCAGTACAGCTGAATTTCATCTGCATATAGATGATAAGAGACATTATGAAAATAATAAATTTTCTGTCTAAGAGGGTGTATGTACAGTAGAAACAAGAGTGGACCCAAAACAGAGCCTTGTGGTACCCCACAAAACAGATCGATAGAATCTGACATGATTTGGTTTGTACAGACACTGTAACTTCTGTTAGAAAGATATGATCTAAACCAGTCTAGAACAGTTCCAGAGATCCCCACCGAGTCACAAAGTCTGTTAATTAAGGTGCTGTGATCAGCAGTGTCAAAAGATGCAGAAAGATCTAACAATACTAGCACTGTGAATTCCCCATTGTCTGCAGCCATCATGATGTCTCTGGAAACTTTAAGCAAAGCTGTTTCTGTTGAATGCTTTTTACGAAAACCAGATTGGAATTTGCCAAAACTGTAGTGTAGTTCCAGAAAAGTAATCAGTTGATCTCCCACAACTTTTTCCAATATTTTAGAGATAAAGGGTAATTTAGAAATGGGTCTGAAATTTTTAGGCTGAGAGGAGTCCAGACTGGGTTTTTTAAGGATAGGTTCAGCAACAGCATGTTTGAAAACAGATGGTATAGAGCCAGATTTTAGAGATAAATTAATAAAATCCACAATGAATGGGCCAATTTGGTCAAACATCCTGCTGAATAAGGTCGTAGGGATAATGCCAAAGGAACATGAGGTTGGTTTCATGTGTCTCTGAATGAGACAAATCTACAGGGGTAAAGGCAGACCATTTGGGCATGTCACTGTTACCCTCTGTGGGTCCTTGCATCGACGGATAATGGCGTTGTGTGTCTTCATTTACACGGAGATGGAGAAGAGGCACTTTTGTAAGAAAATACTACAAACATTGCCTTTAAGTATTTCAAAATTTAGCAGGTAATTCCAACAATATAATGACAGAAATGTAGGTACAGTTGTTATAGATGCAAAAAGTTAAAGTCCCATTGGTTGTCACACTCACTGATGTGTGTGTGTGATATCTGTTCTCCGCATTTGACCCATCCCCTGGGGGAGCAGTGAGCTGCAGACACAGCCACACTCGGGAACCATTTGGTGGTTTAACCCCCCAATCTGACCCTTTAATACTGATTGTCTATAAGGGAGGCATTGGGTGCCATTTTTTCAAAGTCTTTGGTAAGACCCAACTAGGAATCGATCTGATCTCCCAGTCTCAGGACGGACACTCTACCACTAGGCCACTTAGCTGGTTTTCCAATAGATTTCAAATTATAACTATTTTGCAAATAAATACTTTGATATCAGATTTGTGTCAGTGTCTCTTTAACTGTAGATAAATGACTTCACATACTTTGGTTCAACATCTCGCATTAAACTAATTTATCACAAAATGTCACGTTTGAGCCAGGAGGAGGTCAGGCAATAAGATGCAAAAACCCAGAACGACACAAGGCAGGAGCGTAGTAAAACGTAAAACACTTTAATTAGGAGTCAATGTACAAACATCCAAGAAGGGGCAGGAAGCCAAGCCTAAAGTCAGTAACACGACTGACAAAAACAAAAAGCTCTTTGATGAGCAAAACTTAGAGTTTCACGAGGAGGAACAGAACAACACTGACAACGACAATGGACCGACACACACTGAGAGACAAGACAGGGTTTTATACACAGGGGCTGGGTGATTAGGAAACAAGCAGCAGGTGCGTGGGGAGAGAGAACCACAGGAGAGCCTGATGAAATCAATAAACCAAATGGGAAGGGAAAACTAAGCAGAGGAGGGGAATAAGCCATAACCTATGAGACTACATAAATAAACCTAAAAGACTCAGCGCACAGGAGAACCAAAATATAAATAACTAAAGACCTGAGGAGTGAGGGAGAAATAAACAAGTGGAAAAGGAAAACACACACACTAAAGGAGACTAATGAAAACCTGAACCTATAGAAAACTACGGGGAGTGACTAGAAGGGAACCTGAGAGGAAACCTGGAAGGGACTGGGGACCACAAGGACACAGAAACCTAAGGGAAGCCCCTAAGGGGAAAACCTGGAGTGGGCTGGGGAACACAAGGAGGCACCTGAGGGGGTACGCAGACAAGGAGACACATGAGGAACACAATGAGACACATAAGAGGAACCTAGAGAGGGATGGAGAACACAAGGGGACACATGAGGGAGCCTGGAGGGGGCTGGGGACCACAGGGACACAGAATATGACACAAAAAAACTATTATTAACTCTTTGGATCTGCCCTCAGCAGGGAGGCCACAAGGGGGCCCAAGCTTTCCATCATGGTGGTACTGGCCTACCCTAAATCTCCTCTAGGACTGTCCCTGTGCCAATATCCATTAATCTCTTAGCAACGTTGTCCTTTGTTTTTACCGTATTTTCCGGAGTATAAGCCGCTACTTTTTTCCCATGCTTTGAACCATGCGGCTTATATTGAGGTGCAGCTTTATTGAAGATTTTCCTTCACCTGCCAGGGGGCGCTTTAGCAGAAAGTGAAACAGGTCGAAGTCAAAAGTGGAAATCGAAGAATGTGCTCATTTTAATTTAGCACATGCAAGCAGCCGGCACGACAAAGATTTTTTTCAAATCCATACCCCCTCATCATGGTAACTACATGTACGAGTTCATATGTTGCCGCATTTAAGTTGAAGGCCATCGTTCTGGCAGTAAAGGAGGGAAACAGTGCTGCCGCATGTAAGCTTGGCATGAATGAATCCATGGTTCGGCGCTTGAGACGGCAGCAGGAAGAACTCATTCAAGCCAACTTCACCCAGGGATGGTGACAGCAACACGGACAGCGACACTGACATCGCCACAGAAAAGGTATGTGACGAAGCTCCTCTGAGGCTGTTCAACTCCGACACTGAAGAAGAGGACTTTAATGGCTTTAGTGTACAAGAGGAAGATGAGAGCGAATGACTTTTTCTGGTAGGCAGGTGTGTTTTATTTACTAACCAGGCATGTTTTGTGTACATTTTTTATTTTCTAATCATCCAGGGCTTATTAATGCTGTATCAACGCTGTTCTTTTCTTCTAAACATGCATGCCATTTACCTGTAATAACATGTGAGTTCTGTTTTTATTTTATAACCATCCAGAAATATGAATGCTATCAGCGGTGTTTTCTTTTCTAAACTTGCAGGCACGTTCAACCGTGTTTAAAATTCATTTTGTTGAATTAAAACAACGAAAAACCTCCTTGTAGCGTCTTTCTGTCTAATTATCTTATGTTATGGCCGTACATGCGCTGTGCGCCGGAGATCTGCATGTGGCTGCTGCGCCACGGCTTGTATTTGAGTGCGGCGTGTGTGTGTAGAAAACCTTTTTTTTTTTGTTGGTGCGGCTTATATTGAGGTGTACTCTATAGTCTGTAAATTACGGTAATCTTGTAAGTTTTTGATCATAACAGCAAAATGGCTGTTTGGCATGTCAGCTGGCGAACACCAATAAGCGTCCACTCTAAAATTTGACTTCACAGCCAGACAAATTAAGAGCTTGTCCCTTATAAAAGTTGGACTTGGCATTACGAGACACACTGATTGATTGGCGCCTGGGAGAAGTTATCTCTTCCTATTGTCATCTCTGACTTTGGGAGTGGGTAAATACATGTTTTACTAGCAGAAGTTTGTTTGATCAGATGCAATCAAGGGTTTAATACAACACCACAGTTGTGTTAGCAGTCAAAAAGCAAACCTAGGGTGGACTTGTTCAGCTTTTACCTTCATCACTATATGTCAAGAATTGAAGAAAAGCAAACATTTTCACTCTTGGTTTATGCTTTACACATAATAGAATTTCATCATCATCTGAGTAAGAAAAAAAGCTGAGATAATAGACCAGTACGGTTCCCCAGCTAAAGATGGAAATTAACCTGCAAATTTCCAGTTATTGAACAACCTGCTCTATCTCTTGAGCTACTGTTGCCCTGGTAAAATACACAAGCCTGATAGAGTTATGCCATGTGGTGGAGATGCTAATGCTAACGGTTAGCTTCTACTAGTCGAGACATGCTCTGCTTTCTCCTGGCTGCATAAATCAACAACAGCCTTCCCCATCGTGAACCAAGATGGGTGAGTCCATGAAAGCAAATTTTCTGCATGGCATAGATCTGACTGGCTTTTCTAATCTGAGGCCTAGTCCACACGTAGCCGGGTTTTTTTTTTTAAATGAATATCCGCCCCTCCAAAAACTTACATCCACACCACCGCGTTTTAAAAAATAACTCTGTCCACACGTACCCGGATAAATACGTTGTTAAGGACATGCCAGACCTGTAGGCGGCAGTACTTTCCCCGTTCTTAACCTCGTCCTTCGTCTGTGGTCTTCCGCAAGGAGAAGTAATTCCGCTTGCAAACACAAACAAGCAAAAAGCGCTTGGACAATTGATGGATCGGGTAGTGACAGAGCGCAGCTCTGAGGGCTTCCATGATGCCGGCTAGTGTAAACACAGGTCGCACACGTGATGTCAGCATTTTTTTGTCGCGGAAAGTGACGTTGCGGACCTTAAAACTCCGGTTTTGTCCATCCACACGCAGACACCCAAAACGGAGAAAACGCAGATCTTCACTTTGGCCGAAGTTTTTAAAAAGATCTGTTTTCGTGTGAAAAAACTCCGTTTTCGTGTGGACAGGCCAAAACGTTTAAAAATATCTACGTTTTGGCAGATCCCCGGCTACGTGTGGACAGGGCCTGAGTGATTGACCGTCTATTTTCTATTGACAGCTAAAGCAGGAAAGAAGGGTAGAAGACTATTCTCACATTTAGCCTGCATATTAAACTCAGAGTGACTGATCATTCGTCAAAAACAAATAAAAAAACTGTTTCTTTAAGAACTTTGCCTTTACTAAAAGTAATGCTGATTAAATTCATTCTTTAAACATTTCTTGAAGTAATGCAGGAGTTTTTACATATTTTTTTAAGAAATAAATAAGACATCTGTATGGAGGTTCTTTAAGAACGATTCATTTCACACAATATCAAAACCCTTCAAAAATGTAATAAATCAATAATTTCTGTCTGAGTCTGAAAAATTGTTTCGGTCATGTGTCACACCTAAAGAAGGGTCAGCGTAAAGGAGCCAAGAGAACGTTTAATGTCGTGACAAAAACACATAAGTAAACCAGATTAAATTGTGGGAACGGGTCAAAACATGCCCCCATTGAAAGCCTATGCTCTTAAATCATTTAAGTTTATTTGTGAATGTTCATTAAACTTGTGACAAAACTGCTTTGTCACAATTTACAGATAAATCATCATTTTCTAAAGTAGAACTTTGGCTGATGTTCAACCTTTAAACCTTAAACCGTTTGTCACAAACAAATAAAAAAATGCTGAGCACTTGAAAAATGTACTGCAGTTTTATCATCAAATGTGTTTTTATGTCCTGTTTAAATGATGACCAGAGGATGTCAGCTGGTTGTCCTGAAGGTTTGGGCAGCTGAGGGTTCTTTTGAACCCATTTCTTCACTATTAGCACATTTTTTACTTTAACTTTTATCTCAGCTCATGAAGTTTCAAGTCTTCTTTTCTCATTTCAGCTGACTGTTGAATAACTATATGATGAAAATCATTAATTTATAAACAACTACTTTAGAATTTAGCAAATTAACATCAGAGTGTCTTTGCAGAGTTGCTGCATATCAATAAGTAGAGAAAAATCTGCATCATCTGTTGTTTTTGTATTTAAAGATTGAGCTTTTTGTCTGACTCTGAATTAACTGCATATCAATCAATCAATCAATCAATCAATCAAAGCTTTATTTATAAAGCGCCTTCCGCAACCCCGTCGGGAAGCCCAAGGCGCTGAACATGGTACAAGAGAAAGTTGAATATGGTGAATAAATCGAAAATAAAAGATATTCAAATTACAAATTACAAATTATAAAAAAGGTAAAACATTCTAGTAGAAGACAAATGGGTAAAACAAGGGATAGAGTGAACCAATGAAAACAGGGAAACAAAATCAACATACAAGAGGGCCAAATTCAAACAAGTTCAGGAAAAGCCAAGCGGAGAAGGTGGGTTTTCAGGCGACTTAAAGACTGGCAGAGATGGGGACAGCCTAACTGAGGGTGGCAACTGGTTCCAGAGTGACGGTGCTAGGACTGAGAAAGCCCGGTCCCCGCGAGTACGACACCTAGAACGAGGGACAGCGAGCAGGCCGTGGTCGGAGGAGCGCAGAGCGCGTGATGAGGAATGTCTGTTCAGGAGTGTGGCCAGATAGGGGGGGACCACCACCCTGGAAGAAATGATAAACAAAGACGAGGATTTTGAATTGTGAACGATAACAGACCGGAAGCCAGTGCAGGGAGGCCAGAACCGGACTGATGTGGTCCCGTTTCCTGGTCCCAGTCAGGAACCTGGCTGCGCTGTTCTGCACAACCTGTAGGCGACGCAGTGATGACTGACACAACCCTGCATATAGAGAGTTGCAGTAATCAAGCCTAGAAATTACAAATGCATGCAGTACCCGCTCCAGGTGGGCTCTTGATAGCATATGCTTGATTTTTGCAAGGCGTCTCAGGTGAAAGAAACTGGACCGGATCACAGAGTTGATGTGAGCGTCAAATTTAAGTCCAGCATCAATTTTCACCCCCAAACTGGTGAAGACTGGTTTTGAGTAGGGAGAAAGAGGGCCAAGACCAACATGACGACCCACAGCCCTGCTGTTTGGGTGAAAAACATATGCATATTATATCTTATATCTTTGATGCATATGCATCAAAGACAATTCCAATCATTGAAGGTGACACATTTCAAAGTTTTATTTACAGGTAAATAGCAGAAGGTTGATTATTAGGTCATAAAACAGACGGATTTGCACACGGCACAAATCTCTGTGAAACTGTTAGAAAAGAACACCCACCCCCAGAAGCTGAGAAGGACCTTCCTTTCTATCTGCACGTCAAATTTATATTGCCGTGACCTTTTTCCTCAGGTCCTCCCATTTCCCAGAGCATGCAGAGATTTGCTGAACTGCTGATGTCGGCATCACTTTGCTTTTTTTTTCCCTACACATTTGGGTGGAGGGGGTTGGGGGGGTGGAGCAATATCTTCACCTGCACTTTCAGCTCTCATTTAGAGAGGACACATGAATGGCAAACAAAACTCCCGGGAGCAGATTGGTCCATATAAGCAAATTCTAGAAAAGAAAAAAATTGAATAACTCTTTTAAATTGGTGTGGTTGTATGAAATTATTTTGCTCCCACTGAGGCGTTAAATCACGTAAATGTATCTGAATCCTTAATGATTATTAAAGGACACCCAAACATTTTTAAATATAATTTAATCAACGTATTTGTAACGGTAATGTTGCCGCTGTGATGCGAACGGGTCCCTATGAGTTGAAGTTAGCTATTTGTGACCTTAAACAACGTTGTGTAATTATTCAAAGAGACCTTTAGAGCTAATAATTTGATTCAGGAACAAAGTGGGGTACTTTTTACCAACCCACACATCCACGGCTGAGCTGCATCGTTCTCAGCCGTACACCTGAAGGTCACTGGTGGCGTTCCAGTAATTAACATCACCAGCTGACGCACGGTCTAATGAGAGAACTGGGTACAAAGATAATAAAGTGCAAAAAGCTGGGAGGCATTTTAAATATAATGCATATAAATCCTGGAACCCTGTAAAGTCTAGTTACTTTAAATCAAAGGAACTTTTGTTGCAGTGACATTATAAATACATCAGTGCAGGGAAACTTGGCACACACACACACACATCTTTTTGTTGCTTGGGCATGTTTAGTCCCTCCTCACACCACAGTCAGTTGGTGCTCGGTGCTGATGGGGACCCAGTCATCTCGCATTAACAACTTGGCCATCATCCAAGCTGCTCCAGTCTTCACACCTGCCCGTTCCTCTCCCGTCCAACACTCTGATTACCAGCTGTTCACTAAATATTTCATATATCACTGACTCTGACATCCAACCTTTAAATAAGGTAATTGTTGCCGCCTCATCTGCAGGACTGGTGGTCATAACGATCTGGATTGTTTGTAGAAGTGCAGCCTAACCTCCAAAAAGAATAAAACGTGTTTGTTTGTTTGTTTATCTGCTTTTTAAAAGCGACTACAGCAAAGAAGGGCACGGATGAGTCTGTCTGAGTCAATTTATGTCACAGATGACTGTTTCTGTGTCCTTTGATTCACTGTAATTTTGTCACACCCTCGAGGACAAGTCAGCACGTCCGTGCACGTGTGCTCTTGTGTCTATGTGCTTCCGTGCAACTCGAGGCAGTCGCCAGCACCCGTGACCAGATTTCACCACCTCCGAGTGTGACACATTAGCCAGTGGCTGCTGAGGGCAAGGACGCCGTCGAAGGGTTACATAAATGTCTGTTTGTGTGCGTCCATGTTCCCTTCTGCATTTTCACCAAAGTGTGCACGCACTCTACTGCATGTGTCAACACTACACGACACAAAACCAGCCTCAGTAACGGTGTCAGCTCCTCGGCTGATGCAGAGATCACTCAGCATCCTCTCTGAGGCTCACATAGACGTCAGCTGCAGAGGCTGCCGGTCACGTGTGTCAAATCTGAGATGGCTGTTTCAGATGAACATTTATTACCAATGCTATAGCTCTGTTTTGTTTATCTTTCACTAATGCTGCATTTTTCATTCATTAAAGAGCAAATTAAACAGCTGATTTGTTCTCTTGTTCACAGTGATGACTGAGTGCAGTCGAGTTGTTTCTCCGTAATTGAATGAGATTGAAACTGCATTCATGAGTCTAGAGTTGCGATTGGAAAACAAGTGTAGAAGCTATTGCACAGGTATGGATTTCTTTTACTTCAAGCACCTTTAATGTAACCTTTGACAGCTGGTCAGATACATAAACTGCATATTTGAAACAGAGGAGTGTTTATGACCGTCCATAAAGTGCAACACTGCCACAGAAACTTTCAGTAAGTTCATGCTGATTGGCCAACACCAGCCTAACTGGCACCACAGACAATGATTGCAACTGATCCATCAGTAATGTTGTCTGCTGCTCTCGCAGGTTCTGGAAATGAATTCCCCTGGTGCAAAGACGCGTTGGTGGGCAGGAGTTCAGTGTATTGAACTCCTGCCTGAAAACAGTGACCAGCCACACGTCAGACGGTCCAAGCAAACGCCATGACGCAAAGAGACGAAAGCCCGGCCCATGCTGAGCCACATACTCTCCCTCAGTGTAGAGCAACAAGCTTCTAGGCTTCACCTGTCTTCCGCTGAGCTTACCCTATCCCTCCAACACCAACGCCTGCTCAGCTGGTACTGGTCTGAAGCCCGCTGCAGGATTATCTGTAGTTTTACCAGCAGTGGAGACGAATATCCTCCACCGTAATACTGATCCGACGGCAGGATTTAGAAAAATCTCCAATAACAAGTCATGATCTTAAGAATGGATGAAGTCCACATTCTGTAAAAACTAAAGAAAAGATGAAAATATACAATAAAGTGGGGCAGCAGTTGCTCAGGAGGTAGAGCGGGTTGTCCAGTAATCGGAGGGTTGTAGAAATCTGCTGCTGTGTCCTTCAGTGTGTTTACATGCAGCCAGTAACCCTTTTAAAACCCAAATATTCACAATAACCCGGTTCCGCAGGTCCTTGTAAACACCGCCAAAAACCCGGATATGCTCATAACCAGGTTTCTAAAAACCCAGTTACTACACCTGGGGTAACCCTTTTCTAACCCGAATGTTTGGTCGTGTAAACGCATATCGGGATATCCCCATCAAAGCGGGTGTTCTGCGCATGCTCTGTTCGCAAGGAATCTTGGTCTTTTGAGTAGCGAGACGTCTTGTACGTGCCAGAACACTGGAAGTAAACAACAAGTTGGGGGCAAAATGGCGAGTCGCGGCACAGCACCACACTTTTGGAGTGACGAGGAAACTAAAGCGCAAGCAAACACGGTCACTATCTCTTCCAAACTGGGAAACATGTTTTCACGGATACCAGAACAAGAAGAACCGGAAATGATGCATATTGCGTCTGGGCGTAGTCCATACGTCCTGACGCTACCCCAACATCCGCATTTAAATCGGGTTATGCAAGTTAGGGGTAACTCTTTTTATTTATGCTTGTAAACGGGTTATTCTGATCAACTCAGAAACCCGAATCCCGACCTTAACCCGATCATAACCCGGATATTGGCTGCATGTAAACGTACTCCTTGGGAAAGGTACTTAACCCACCCCGCCAGCTGGTGGTGGTTGGAGGGACTGATGGCGTCCGTATTCGGCAGCCTTGCCTCTGTCAGGGCAGCTGTGGCTACAGTGTAGCTCATCATCACAAAGCTGTGAATGGATGAATGACTGATTGGGTTGTAAAAGGCCTTGGGGGTTCTAGGACTCTAGAATCCTGGTCCTTGTTTTTCAATCCCTGTCTGGATCAGCGCCACCATATTTGGCCTCCCTGCTGACCCGTTACATCCCTGCAAGATCGCTACGTTTGGGTCAGAGTGACCTTTTGGTGGTACAGCGATCAAAGCGTAAGTCTAGGGGTGATTGTCTTTGCAGCTCTGGGTCCTCGGCTTTGGAACCAGCTCCCACAAGAAATCAAACCGTCCACGTCGCTGCCCACTTTTAAAGCAAGGCTTAAGCTGCATCTTAGATCTGTTTCTTAGTTGTTTCTATTTACATTTTAATGTTTTTGATTGCTGATCTTATATTGTTTTTAGCTTTGTATTTAATTTTAAAGCTGATTTATTGTGCTGCTTCTTTGCACTATGTTCAGCACCTTGGGCCCCTTTGATTGGGGGTGAGAAGGGGCTTTATAAATAAAATGAACTTGAACTATATCAAATAAATGCCATTTACCATAGCAACAGTCACAATCATTATTTGAATTTGTATAATGAAGTGAATACTTGTATATTTTTAGTCACTTTACATAATTGAATCTAGCTTTAACTGGTTATCATTGTATAATGATCTCGCCTTTTAAACGTTTAAATGATTCAACAATAAGAGGTGCATTTGATCGAGATGTTTTTGGCATTTTTATTTATTTATTTTTTGTGACAGAGGAAAAACGATACAGATAAAAATAACAAAATATGTGGGTTTTTTTGTCATTAAACATTGGTAAATACAAATGGATACAATCTGCTGTGAACCTGGACCATCCGAGCTGAGTAGCGGCCATTGGTTTGCCTCTTAGGAGCACACCGATGCCCACAACCCTCTTTGCAGCGGTTAAAACTGCTGACCTAAATTTAAAGAGTCTGTTGACCGACGTTAAGCACTAAGGACAAACCGAACCACTTTACCAGGTCTACTCACCTTGAAATAAAGAAACCTCTCAGCTGCAAACACTCCAAACCCACTATGACCCAGAGCACACGATGATAACGGCAAAACTCTGCACAAGATAAACGTCACCAGCCACACACACTTTTACCTTAGCTAGCTAATAAAACTCTACAGCACATATGCAGAAAGCCTGCTAACGTGTGTGCAAAAATAAAACTCAGACGCAGACACACACACACACACACACACACACAAACAAAAAGATAAGAGAATACAGCGTGTCCCACCTCCAGGTCTCAGTTACACAGAAAGCAGCATGACTAAGGAAAGTAAGTAACATAAATACATCACTAGAATTCAATAGATCAAAGCAAGCAGGCATGCAGCACTCCTTATTCTGATCCATTTCTATAATGAACTTATGTGAAAATGCATGTTCAGGGCAGCTCTGGGAGAAGAGAAGCAACAGAAAGAAGAAGAGATCCGTGGGGCAAGCAGCAGCGGAGAGGATCAGGAAGAAGATACCCTGAGCAGGGTAGCTGTGGTGCTCGGAAACACCATAAAGATATCCGCCTAGGAAGCTTTACTGCTCCAGAGAGAGCAGCAGACACAAACAGCAGGAGGATTAAGTGTAAACTTTAGACCTTTATTCTGTACTCTGTCTGCTCAGCCACTTCTTTTATCATTCAGAGCACTTCTTTTCTTTTTTCACATCTGTCTTTTCACACAAACACACATTTGGTGCTGAGGCTGTGTCTTCGAATGCTTTTTTTATACATTCACAGATTCATTTAGTATTTTCTCTCTTTTATATTTCTCTCACCAGCAGTGTTCTTTGGAGGAGTCTATAAAATACTTTTTAGATAATCTAACTTACGCTGACAGAAATCATGAACATGTCGTGGTTCAACAATTCATTTGTTTTGGTCGCCTTTTCTGTCGTAATATTACTTTTCTGAGTCCAGGGTTCTGCAGCCTGCAGGTCTGTGGCCTCTTGTGGCTCTTTGACCCCAAACTACATGAAAATGTTTTAATGACCATAGTATAAAAGCTAGTTTTAGCTGTTTTTCTTTGTTCTTGTTCTTGAAAACTCCTCGTTTAAAACAGACCCCAGCCAGTCAATCTGATCTTTTTAAATCTACCACAAAATTTAACAATTTAAATATATTTAAGCAAGATGCTAAAGGGTAATTAAGAGCAGTTTGTACATGTTCTACAGACATCAGACACTTAAACGTGGCTAAAATGAAAATGAACATTTTTTACTTATAATAGAAACATTTAGCTTTGTATTCAGGAGTCGGTTTAGCACGTGTCTGTTTGCTAATAGTAAAACATCCAGAGTATCAAAGTCTTTAAACTTAAAGTGTTGATGTGAATCAATCCTCTCCCTAGAGTAGCACCACTGTGACTTGTCTGTTTTCATCCATTGTACTTCACTCAATTTTCTGAGCGTTTCAGACAAATAGAAATGCTCATTATATTCTGGTTATGCAGGGAGAAATAACATCTCTGAACATCCCCGATACTCTGATGCGGTTTTCTGCTTCATTCTATTCTTGCTGTTTTCTGCATCGGTGACTATTTTTCTTCGTTTTAGAGGAAAACTCCGTTTTTACAAGTTGATAGACTATCGATTAAGGTGTAAAATGAGCTGTTGTGTAAAGACAGGAAATCAAAACGCCTCATTTCCTTCTGATGGGTGTGTGTGTACACTTTAGTATGTGTCCTTGTTATAGTCTCCATTATGGCAAAAGCTGCTAAGAAATTCATGTTTTGTTTCCATTAAAAGAGTCATTACACTTTATTCTAAACACATAAACAAACTTTGACCCAGTTTATTCTTTTGCTCCTACAAATGTGTGACCATATTGGTTAAAACTTGTTAGGTGGTTCGTATGTGAAGAAGCAATGCAGCCAGAATATTTAGCATAATGTTGTTAAAATAACGTCTTAACAGATCTGATGAGGAAACACTTTCTTCAGCTGCAGAACATCCCCCAGGCTCGGTGCAAAGCAGGCATTGGGCCAAAGAGAAAATTAAAAACACAAAGCTTTAAGGAGCCTTTTTAAAAAGAAAAGAACAGCTTGTCTTGTTGACTAACACATCACTTTTTGCAAACCGTTAACCAGCCCCAATTAAAACATAAAGCAATATGTTGTTTTCCTTGCAAGAATTTTGGATTCTCCTCCATCAGCCCTCTGGGACAACACCTTTAGTGTGTTCCTGCGTCTTTCCCCTCTAGTTATTCACATATGGCTGGTTTCAGGCTTCTCTTTCCCTACAAAATGCTAAAGAAAGTTTCAAACACTAAAAACTGATGGTCAGGTTGTCACTTAAAAATGCCGTTTGCTAATGCCTTGATTAGGGCTGGACAATAATTTAAAAGATAAAAGTTCCATTAGTCATCACACACTGCTGAAATTCATCTCTGCATCTGACCCATCCCCATGGGGAACGGCGAGCTGCAGCTGTGGCTGCGCTCGGGAACTTTTTGGTGGTTTAACCCCCCTAATCCAACCCCTTACAGCTGAGCATCAAGCAGGGAGGCATTTTTAAACTCTTTGGTATGACCTGACCAGGATTTAAACCCTGATCTCCCTGTCCCAGACACTTTACCATTAGGCCACTGAGAAGGTAATAGATGTGTGGTGTAATACAAAAAAATCGTGTCAATCAAAAGTTCCCTTTCTTTTTTTTATAGTCCTCCCAACCAAACAAAACACAGACCTAGGCACGCTCTGTCACCAAGCCCCACCCCCTCAAACCTAAACAGACAACTTGTCACTTAAACAAGATTTTCATCAAGGAGAGGTGGAGGAAATTGTCCTATAAAACATTACAGTAGTTCACCACCATGGCAATATTTTAGTCGAACAAAGAAAGAGAAAATACAAAGTCATTTGCTAAATTTGAAGTGAGTTGATAAATATCAAGTCTGGTAAAATCACCTAACTTGTTTAATTATATTGACATTAAATAGCCAGGGCTGCACTCAAAACATATTTGCCTACAGTTGTTATAGCTATCAAAAATTATTGATATCAAGATTGTCCAGCCATCAATTTATGATTGTTTAAGCATCTTTTTTATAGATTTGAATAGCAGTTAAACTGACATAGCTTTTTCATTCAAGATGTTAAGAGTTGAGTAAAATAATCTCTAAATTGTATCATAATATCTCAAAAAAATCTAGCCAAAACTGTGTCTCTCAACTACAATGTTTGGCAGTTTAAAGTAACGGTGTGTATTTTCCCTGGCGATAGGGAGCAGTGCACACCTAAATCATTGCAAGCAAGCAGTATTTTTTTATTCGAGTAAGACCATACCAACGGATGGCCTTTAGGGTCAAAAATCACTGGGAGTGCATCCTCCGTCACTGGCAACGAGCAAAAAGGTAAAAAAGCAAAACAACATTTATGAATTGCATAATTTTTGTAACTGTTTGTTACAAAACGATAATTGCATTTTCTCCTGTTGCCAATGTAAGATATAGTTTATTTTATGTAGTGGTCTGTCTGTTCAACTACAACACTCCCAAATGTGGTCATTTACTTTACATGAAGGATGTAAATCAGATTATAGAACATTTCAACAACTGATGGTTCCTATCCACAAGATGATTATAGTGATGCATACTCTTCACTTCATCTCTCACTCCCTTTTTCTTAGTCAACTCAGCTGTCCCTTCTTCAGCCGCACTGAGGCCAAAGGAGGACAATGACTTCTCCCCAACCCTAACCCAACCCTCTCTTGACTGGATTCTACATCAAGGTTGTGTTTTTTCCTCTCCGTTTTTGTTATAATGTCTAAGTAAGATGTTGAAAGTTCAAAATGTCTTTTACTTGTTAAGAGACATATTCCTGAACGTGACTACTGCTGTGGAGTGACTTTGTTTTTCATCCATTAAGACATGTAGTTCACTTGATAAAATGTTTTTGTGCTTGCCAAGTACGTCTGTACTTTGCTTAGATCAATCAGATGTTTATTTTTTTTATTTATTTTTTTTTCTCCTGTGTCCTGTCTGGCTGTGAAACAAACAGAATCAATGTCTGAATGCTGGTGACAAGCCTTACAGATTTACTCTCAGGTGGAGCATCAAAGCTTCTGCCTTTAATGTCACACCTGAGACTTAAAACTTTATTGTTATTGTTTTTTGAATGCTTTGTAATTCTGACCAGACACGGAGACAGAGGTGAAAGAGAAAGGAAGAAATGCTTCTATACCTGCAGAAAAGAAAAGGGACACACAACAATACAGCAGGAGCAAGCTATCACTGCGTCAACTTGATGAAGAATTATAAAATCAACATTGCTTTGCTGAACAATCACACAATAATAAATCACAGTGCATTAAGTGCCAACCACAGCCTTAAGACAAGTGTTGAACGTGTCAAAGTCCATACTTATGAGAGCACCATGTGAGCACCTGTGTGTGTACACGCGCTTGTATATGTAAGGTTTCTCTATAGGAGTGTCCAATAGAGAGTCTGAGGGGCCACAGATCCACCCCCCCCCCCCCCCCCCCCCCCCCAAGATGTATAGGAGATGGAGGGAGCTCCAAGTCCCAGAGATCCAGGAGCTGCCCCAGAGCACAGGGGCCCCAGGGAGACTGCGACCTGAAAAGCCCCTGCCCCCCACGAGAGGCGCAGAGGGTTGCCCCGGGGGCCACAACCAGCAGCCAGCAGAGTCCCGGGAGATGTCAGCGGCAAGTCCACAGGCCCACCTGCAGCCTCCCACCCCCAGCCGGCCGAGCCCGGAACCCATTTCATTTCATTTACATTTCATTTATTTATAAAGCCCCTTCTGCGACCAATGCAGACGCCCAAGGTGCTGAACACAACACAATAAAAACATAAAACCATCTGAATAAAATATAACAATTGTAAAACCAACATAAAATCAATTTAAAGGGGAGAGCAAAATCAAAAAATAAAATCCTGAAAAAGATTGAGGCCGGGGCATCGAAACCAGGTAAAATTTGCTAATCCTGGAATGCCTTGACAAAAAAATGGGTCTTAAGGCGAGTCTTAAAAAACCCCAATGAGGGTGACTGACGCACCACCAAAGGCAACTGGTTCCAAAGTGCAGGTGCCAACACCGAGAATGCACGGTCCCCGCCTTACCTGCACTTAGTGCCAGGGGTGACTACCCCTGCCGGGAACCCAGCAGAGCCCAGGGACCCAGATCCTACCAGACAGCCACCGGGATTGATCAGGCAGACGCCAAAAATCTTAAACCCCCTGACAAGGGGTACAACCATTACCGGTTCCCAGAGTTCGACCCTTTCTGCTGGGGTGCTGATGAGCAGGCTGCCCCGCCCAACGCTGAGCAAAGCAACCCACCACCCCAGACCCCAACCAGACGGCCAGATCCCCCTCCTAGCCTCCAGCCCCGGGTAGCCAAGGGACAACAGAGGTGTGCTAAGACCCCCTAGTCTCCCTCTGCTTGCTCTAATATGGTGTTAATGCATGTTGATGAGGTGTATTCCATGGCTGTGGTGAGCGGGCAGTGCGGGCATCATCTGGCCTTCGCCAGCTGATGCCACCACACCACCCCACTTGCACCCACAGCCCTCTGTGTCCAAGTGCAGTTTAAAATTGGAAGTGGGCACCGGCACTCGGAATGAGGCTGAAAAATCCCCCTGCCAAATGCCGTTCAATGTGCTCACTCCCAAGGCCCTAAGTGTGTGTTTGCGTGGAATGTCATTGGTGGAAGTGTTTAATGTGCAAATAAAATTGGGGGGCAGGCTGCCACAGAAATGTGGAAATGGGGTCCATACCCGCACCCCCTGACTTGTCCACCCCCCAAAGTCCTATGTGCATGTTTGTGGGATGATGTGAGGGAACAGGAGGAGAAAAATGTGTGGGGATCGGGAGGAATGGCTGGTTGGCCTAAGCCCACCAGGGAGCCACCTCCCCCACTGGCCCAAAAAGGCACCCCTGCTGCCAAAATGCCACCCAGGGCATGGACACCCCAGCCTATCTTGCCAAGGTCCAAAGCGGCAGCATCGCAGAGCCTCACTGAGTCTGAGGGCACCAACCCAGCCCCACCCCAGCAGAATATATACTCCCATCCCTGCATTTGTGCAACTTCCAGAATATATAAGACATAGGACATCCAGGCAAGGTTAGGTCCTCCCCCTCCTGGACATACCTCTCCCCTGTGATGGGACGGCAGAGGAGCCAAGGTCCACCTGAGCCCAGGCCAGGCACTGCCGCATATTCCCGCCTTCTTCCCGGCAGCATACATGTCAGGACCTGACCCCCAAGGCTCCGCCCAGATCCCAACACGGGGCTGGCCAGCCCCACACCCCGAGCCCCCAGGCCCCCACCCAGACCTGCTCAAGGGCAATGCAGATCAATCAGATGTTAACTCTAATGGCTGAAACCTGCTGAAGCTGATAAGCACCAGTATATAATAACACAGGCATTTTCTCTGCATGGTCAGCAGCACGACCCTTCCCACTGGGAGTGTTTCACACGTGAATCAGTGGCAATGCGTTCCATGGTCCTGCAAGGTCACAAAATCACTGAAAAAATTGCAATACCATTTTGGCAGTTCACGCAATAATAAGAAAAGGTAAAGACGGTCGCACACATCCCAAAAGGTTGGTGGTTTATTTTCTGTTATTTTGACCTCAGCCACAGAGGAGTCCCATATGACATGCACTGCTTCCATATTTGACGGAAGAGGTACGTGTAAAAAAAAATAGGCTCTATGTGTAAATTCATCAGTAACACGAAGGATTTCTCAACACAGATGAAAACCCACATTGAGAATTCAGACAGTAAACCTTCATGCAGTAATCGATACTCGAAGACATGCACTCACCAGATTTATTTTTCCTGAAACAAAAATACTACAGAACATTTTCCTAATCTAATATATAGAAATAACATTCATTAAATAGCAGTTTTGGTATATTTAGTATCTATCTGTTTTTGAGATTTTTTACCCTCCCACTGTCTTTATGGGTGACCCCGTAAGGAAAGTTGACCATTGAGCAGGATTGATGGTTTATCCCTTGAAGTCCATATGGCAGGGGTGAGGTGGTGCTCACTCCTCACATGGCAACATGGACCCAAGGGATAAACCATCAACCCTGCTCAATGGTCAACTTTCCACACGGGGTCACACCCATTAGGACAGTTAAACAATATTTGAGAAAAATAAAACTGACACATATTTGAAAACATGAGTTGAAAATCCCAAATTCATAAAAAATACTGTAGGAATCTTCAAGGTTGTTAAAAGATTTGAAATATGTATACCACAGCATGCTGTCCATAGCCATGAGGTAGGTGTGTGTGCGTGTGCGTGTGCGTGTGTGTGTGTGTGTGTGCGTGCGTGCGTGCGTGCGTGTGTGTGTGTGTGTTTTCCAGGGAGAAAGAGAGACCATGTGCAGCATAATCCATTTTAGAGAAACTGCCAGGAATTCACTCCACACAGTTTGGCTCTGCTGGGGTTTCAGGGCTGTACGGACACATTTCCAGCAGCACCACTGGTCATCACGACAACGGGGCAGTTTCAAGTTAGTTCTTTCTCTGTTAAGAATTAATGAGGAAACGGAACATTTTAAATATAATTAAAAGTTTCTGGGATGGTTATAGGAGAAGAAAGGAAATAAATGCTATAAAAATGTTTAAGAAATAGAAATGCCTTGGTGCGTCCTTCACTTATAATATTTCTATGAGTCACACAGAACTTTAAGATGAAAGCCGCACAACCTTAGAAATATTTCTGCTTTTTCTTCTATGTTATTAAGAAGACTGCTTTTATGCATATAAAAGGTCTAAGTGTTGCAAAGGTTTGACAGTCTCCATATGGAGCACTTAGAGGAAAGCAAATAATATATATTTGAGACAAAAGGGCTTTATATTGTACACAGATGAGGGTGACGCAGTCTAGGTCAGACATGGAACAGAAAAATGTTAATATGCAATCACTGATCCTGTAAAAAAAATGCTCTATATAATAGAAATAAAGGTACAACGACAAAAACATACAGAAATAATGCAGACGGACCCCAGAAATGATTGTTATTAAAGCTGTTTGTTGTTGAAAAACAAATATGAGACAAGCAGAAAGAGCTTAAGCAATCAAGAGAAATGTAACCTTCGAACATTTACAGCAATAAGTGTCATTGGGGTAAAACAATCAGAGAAACCAACAAAGCCTAAGGTTTTAAGTATTATAACGCATGAATGTGATGAGCTTGTTTTCAGTAGTTTAATGGGAATAATGATCAAAAGACAGACATGTTAATGAGTAAATATACTCGTACTATACCATACGCATGTCAGAGAATCACTTAAAGCTATAATCCAAAGTTATTTTTATCCAATGACGCCATCTAGAGGCTGACACATGTACTGCACCTTAAGCCATTTTCATTACTTTCGTATTTACAGCCCAAACATCTCCTCTCGTTCGTGAACGCTCACCTCTAGCCGTCCAACCAACCGTTATTCTTGCGTTGTGCTCTTTATTCATGAATAGTTTATAGACTTGATGGTCCATGAGAAATGTTGCCAACTCTGCATCTGTCTACATCCTCCAACTCTCACATACGCTCTGTGTTTGACATCTGTACATAAGCAGATGTCCAACATCCAGGGCTCCACGTCATGGGGGGGAGTTCAGGCTCAGCAAATAAAGTATTTACATATTCCATACATTACATTGCTGTACAGTGTAAGATTCACTTTTACAGATTTCAATAAAGTCATACATCATTCCTGAAAGGGGGAAGACCCCAGATATTAGCTGTAAAAGACATTCAGGCATTACATATCTCCAGAGGAATTTGTTAAACAGTAACTCAAAGTAATCTGGGTCAAAAGAATAAAACAGAATGCCTCCTTTCAAAAAATTAATATGTAGAAGTCACCAGCTACATTAGATGATCTGATGATCTTCAGTTAGTGAAAACACTTCTGACAGTTTGAAGTTGATTATACAGATCAAACAAAATAAGTAACAATGAACTGATAAAAGCAGTACATCTAGTCTATTCATTAGGGCAAGGGGCGGCCTTTCTTTCAAATACGTAAAGCCAAACAGGAAGTAACAAAAAGTGCAGTTCCCTACTCCTCCACTAGCTGGTGACTCCAAAACTGAGGAAATACTCTTGACTCCTAAGTAAAAAAATGCTAACTTGACAGCAGAAACATGTTTACAGCCTGAAACTAAAAGATTTTAGGTAGAGGGAGACCATGGAAACTTCGCAGCTTGTTGAGTTGATGTGTGCTTCCTGTTAGAGTTGCTCAACTGTATGTTTCTGGCTAAATGCATCAGAAACCTTCGTCAGCTTATTTTAGCTCACTCCGCTTGTAGCTGCAAGCAATGGCGGACTGAGATCCTCAAATTTCCACTCACAGCTCCTCCTCTTTGTCCATTTTTGTATTGCCAGGGAGTGTCTAGACATCTAACACAGCCAAGATGGCGGTGATCGGAATCGCCCACAAGGCTTCAAGTGGAAGCATCAGAAATCTATAAGTGGCATCATGGAGGGTTTGTCCAAACATTTTTACTGTCATCGGTTTGGGGTTGTGAAATATTTCTACAATACGAAAATGTAAATCTCAGACAGTTGTGAATTTCCCAGGAGTAGACATCAGTGCTCAGAGAACCAGAAAAATGTATTATTTTCTAGCCAACTGTGAAATATCTTATAAGAGAGAAGTCCTCCAGATGTTAAACTCTCAGATTTGATGCGTTTTATGGACACAATCACACTTGCTGATGATCACCTAATCAAGTGCATGTGATTAGCAGCAGCTGCCTGCTACTTAGCATTTCAATTCTGGTGAGATTAGTAAAGCAAGCACTTACTTTGTGCCTAGATGTTTTAGGATTTTGGCTTATTTTTATTAAATGAGGCTTTTTCTATCTGAAATTCAATTAATGTAACTTTTAAACATGATTTTGATTTTAAAAAAGAGGAAAAAGACTCCAAATGTGAAGTGTGCTTTCCCATAAATGTATCAGGAACTTCTTTCGCAGACCAAAATTATTTTAACAACAAAAACACTTCGCCTGAAACTCAAACAACGTTGGGAAACATTTTCAGTTTCAGTATCCTAAATCAAGACTGAATCGTTTCACTGTTCGTGTGTGTGTGTGTGTGTGTGTGTGTGTGTGTGTGTGTGTGTGTGTGTGTGTGTGTGTGTGTGTGTGTGTGTGTGTGTGTGTGTGTGTGTGTGTGTGTGTGTGTGTGTGTGTGTGTGTGTGTGTGAGTGAGTGAGTGTGCGCATGATGGAATGTGGTTTTATTTACGACATCAGGCGCTGAGTGTAAAGCCAACTAGTCTAAGTGTCAGAAGTCACATCCCCGTTCAGATCATTAAATGTGCCTGGTGCACAAAACCACCTGGCTGGGGTTGAACAACGGGTGGCCCCACATCAGCTTTTATTACTGCCGATGCTGTGTCACAGCTGGTTGGGACAGTCTAGGGCAGATCCCGGATCAGATCATTAATGTCTCCTGCAGAGCCACAAAAGGAGGAGGGGCTGCAGAGAACCAGAGACGGAGGAGCAGACAGCAAAAGGTGCTTCATGGCGCTGCTCAGCTCCGCTCATCTTACCACCTTTAACCTCCAGCACAATAACTCATTACCAACACATTTACACGTGTACAGCAGGGACACGAAGGGCCGGCTCATTAGAGATGGTCACCATCACAGCATGGTACAAAACTATAAAGCTGCTAAACAAAAAGAGCTGCCCCTGACAACCGCCACATGTCACCTCCAGCTGACAGCTCAGGACTGTCACCTGTCCATTGAGATGATTCAGAGAAAAGGTGTGTCAAAGTGTGTGGCATCTGTTTCCAGCTGTGTTCTCTGTCAGGTTTCTAAAAATATACTGGCCAACCACTTTATTAGGTACACACTTCCTGGTTGGACGCCGTTTCACCATCAGAACTGCCCTAAATGTTATTGTCATAGATTTCACAAGATTTAGTAAATGTTCCTCAGTGGTTCTAGTTCATATTGACATGACTGCTGCACACAGTTACCCCGGTTTCACACTGAAAGCATCAGCGGCACGGAACAGCAGCGGAATGTCACTGCTTCACATAGAATCCATTATAGTGTAAGAAGTGTTTCAAACCAGCAACAACACGGCAATTTCCAGGCGCATCCCCGAAGCGGCACACCGCTAAAGATAGGATTGGGTTCTATTTTTGCAGTGTGCCGCTTCTGGGAGCATCAATTTCCTCATTTAACATAGGGCTAGACAGGAAATCACACACTGTTTCAGTGTAAAATCCATCGACACATATAATGGACAATTTGTTTCCATAGGCTCCAATTATAAGTTTTTGTGCCAAAATGGGAGGTGGCCACCACCACCATTTTGACTGTGTCACAGGTTCCGTCAAACCCCGACAATTCCAAAAAAGGGAAGCGAGGTGGAGCTGAGGGTGGGGCTGTAAGGCTGGGATCAAATGACGACACCCGTCGAACTACAAGCTAACCATAAAGCTAAAGCGGTGGTGGGAGCTAAGCTAACAGAGGTGGCTACCTAGCTACAACCGGAGTTAACTGTGCACAACACCGGAGCTTCTGAGTCAGAGGTATGCCGGGCTGACCGCTGGGTAAAACCGGGTGGAACACAAAGGTCTCCCGAGAGCTCCACAAGCCGGCAGCCCGCGCAGCAGACAAGCGCCGCTGCGATCAGAGATGCGCCGAGCTGCCGCTGAGGGGAGGGGGCCATACCGATAGTCGGAACCCAGCTTCACCAACATGTTATATTTCAACCCATTTTCAAAAATGCAGCGTTATGTTAAATGCACTGGGTTTTACCCTATTACATTTCCATTTCATGGTTAAACAGTACATGTTAAAAGCTAAGCTCAGCTAGTGCAAGAGCGGCAGTGCCCTAAAATACATTAATATAATTTTACATATCCAAAATAAAGGAAGTGGAGGCTCCTTGGATGCTCTATTAGTGCAATTAATTCTGCAAATTAATGCAAGTTATTTTGTCCAACAATTGCACAAATGATATCCAAAAAGAACGCACAAACGGCACAACGAATGTGCTAAGTTAAGAGACTGAAAATCGCGGAACAGTTTTCAGGCGAGGCCGAGGCTCAGGCTGAGGCCTTTCCCCGGAGCTAGCTCTGCGGTCACATGGGTCTGATGCTCATCAATTATTCAGGCATTTAATACACTTAAACAGAAGAGGGATAAAAAATCCACCCCCTTCAGAGTTATCATGAGTGTTAACTAGATCTATTACACCTACAACATGTTTTGGAACCAGGCTGCAAACATGTTTATTTCTACTGTGAAATTGGTATTTTTAACATGAGAGTCAATGAGGATTTGCTCGCTCCTGACACCAGCCCCTAGTGGATGAGGGTGGAACTGCAATTTTTGTAACTTCCTGTTTGGCTTCATTTCCAGAACCGAATTATGGGGGCTTGGTAAAATCACAGGTAAATTTTAAAATAAAAGTACTGCAGTGATGCCATTTCATTTATATGAAGCTTACGTGTGACCTAACGGCTTATTTACTCACAGCATCGTTCCAGAAGTGCAGTGGTGGAAGCCATGCCGCTGCCAAGACTCTCCCAGTGTGAAAAGAGCCGCTTTGAAGTTTGCGAGTAAACCATTCTGCTGCCATTTCGTGCCGTTGATGCTTCCAGTGTGAAACCAGTGTTACATTCAAGATGTTCTGAACTGAGATCTGGTGACTGTGGAGGTCGTTGGAGATCAGTGAACTCATCGCCATGCTCTAGAAACCAGTTAGAGAAGATCTGAGTTTTGTGACGTGGTGCATGATCCTGGTGGAAGTACCCATCAAAAGATGGGTCCGCTGGTGGAAATGGTTACCAACGTGTTTAAATCAGGCTAAGGGGCCCATACCATTACACCACCAAAGCAGCCTGAAGCACTGATACAAGGCTGTATGGATCCATGCTTTCACACTGACACCAAAATCTGACCCAACCATCTGAATATTGCAGCAGAAATCCATACTCTTCAGATCAGGAAACATTTTCATGACAATTATGATCCAGTTCTGGTGATCCTGTGTGAATTTTAGCCCCAGTCTGGTCTTCTGCTGCTGGAGTCCTTCTGCTTCCACGTCCAACAGGTTCAGAGATGCCGTTTCCTCTGACATCGAGACATTTCAGTCCACACAGCTGGGATATTTCTGAAAGGGATACTCTGCAACTTTTTCATATTTTTAAATCATTTTCTTTAGCCAGTATGTGCTAAAATGACCCTTTACAGGGTTGGGACAGCAGTAGCTCAGGAGGTAGAGCAGGTTGTCCAGTAATCTGAAGGTTGCAGGTTTAATGCTGGCTCTCCCACCAGAGAATGTTGTTGTTGTGTCCTTGGGCAAGACACTTAGCCCATCTTGCCTGCTGGTGGTGGTGGAAGGGACCGGTGGCGCCAGCGTTCGGCGGGCCTTGCCGCTGTCAGAGTGCCGCTGGGCAGCTGTGGCTACATGGACGAATGACTGATTGTGTTGTGAAGCGCCTTGGGGGGTTGTAGAACCCTCAGAAGGTGCTATACAAATACAGGCCATTTACCATTTAATGAAAGGTCACACCCTGTCGCTCCCTGTGGCCAGAATATTCCACTTGCAACTTCAGACTGGCGGGCCGCTCTGTTGGGAGTTGAGCCGACATACCTGGTGCTGCAGTCTGCTTCCAGCACGTTCCCTGCGTGTTTTAGATCATGAATACAGCTGATTTGTTTAATGTAGTGATGAATCACTCCTGTAGCCACTAAGGAAGCTTTGGGAGAGATTTCAGCTGTTAGATTAAGGTGTTAAAAAGACAACCACACAGCACAGGCATCAACAACCACACAACAAAATAATTTACATCTCCATTTTCTCTGTTCTGATGTTTGTTTTCTACTTCAGTAACTCACTTTCACCACATCTATGTTATGTTAACAACTGCACAGATGTACCTAAGAAAGTTCCTGAGTGCTGATGGTAAACATTCATTTACAATGATTCAGTTTTTTCGTGCTGTTGTTGTCCTGTTCACACTTGAATCTTCGATGTGCAATAACAAGTAGTGCAATAATATCAATCAACATGTCGATCAGTACGATCAGAATGTCAGTCAGCGCAACATTTATCTTTCATCTCTTTTAAATTATTTCGCTTTTTTACTCATTCCACTAGCGTGTGCATGCCTCTCTAAAGGGATGGTTATGTGTTGTTCTTTTTTTACTCTTCGTGTTTTTATCGTTCTAGTTGCGGTCTTAGTGCCCTTTAAGCTGAGAGCTACCAACCAAATCTTGTTATGTGTATGCATAATGACAATAAAGAATTCAATTCAAACAGCCTGTATTAGCATCTTCTGGGGTTCTACAACCCTCAAGGCGCTTTACAACACAACCAGTCATTCACCCATGCACACACACACATTCACATGATGAGCTACCACGTAGCCACAGCTGCCCTGGGGCGCAGAAAGAAGCAAGGCTGGCCATCACCGGTTTTGTTCATGAACATACTCGTTTATATATATTTTTATTTAAATAATATTCAAAACTTGCTGCACAACCCTGGAAAAATATTCAGTACTGTTGACTTTTTTGGTTTTACAACGTGGGTCTCTTGGAGTGGGAGATCAATTTACATAATTATAAATACAAAAGGAAACATTTTTATTATAATAAATAATTCCTAATTTTATGAATTCACTAATGGAAAATTATATTTAATTTAATTGTGTTCATAATCAAAATGTGTTGAGAAAAGTCATTTGGTTGATGGTGATTTTGGGTCAAACATAAAATATGGTTCAGTTAGAATAAATAAACAATCCGCCACATTTATTTAGCCTGTTTTTCCCTCTAAATAAACAAGTCCTGCTCTTAAAAAGAAAATAGCTTAAACAGCAAAAATAAAGTCAGCCATTTGACTGCCTTTTCTATTCGTTCCCCCCGGATGTTTGGCTATTACACGTCATTCGTGGCTGATTTGTGTAACTGTACACACGTCCGTCCCCAGTGAGAAACTTGATTGGAATGCATAAAAAAGAAAATTGAGCTGTGCCAGGCGCACCAAGAAAATTTGCATGCTTGCCTTCCTGACAGACACAAAAGTAAAAACTAGACCTGAGAGGTGATGTTTTAGTGATCTGTGAGGGTTGATGGAAGTGTGTGTGTGTGTGACTAGTGATAACAGAAAAAGAAGAAAGGGGTAAAACTAAAAATGAAAGAGGCATCCATCTTCCCCTTACCTTCCTGTGGTCTGGGGTACCTGTCCTGTTTCTGACATCAACAAAGCTGAACCTTCTGGGTAGTAATCAATCAGTCACACTCCGACAAGCTGGCGGAACTGAATGGTCTGTGTGTGCGTGCGTGCGTGCGTGCGTGTGTGTGTGTGTGTGTGTGTGTGTGTGTGTGTGTGTGTGTGTGTGTGTGTGTGTGTGTGTGTGTGTGTGTGTGTGTGTGTGTGTGTGTATTGGAGTGGAAGGGCCACATTAGCCAAGCTCAGGATGAGTAGAAACAGGAAAATGAAGTGTGGAGGATGGTGAGAAAGAAAGGCAAGTGAGAGTCGAGTGTGAAGAAGGAAAGATGAAATAAAATACAGCATAAAAGTATATATTAGGAAAATGAAAGAGAGAGAGAGATGGATGAATGAAAAGGAATGCAGAGAGCAGGCTGTCATGAATGCTTTCTTCCCATACAGAAATTCCTCAAACAGGACTTATAAATAACTTCCTATTCAGCATCAGCACAGAGGAGATGTCAGCCGTTTGTGTGAATTTGGAACTTTTCACTCCTGTTCTGCGGTAACTTCTTCCCGTTTCTTTTCCTGTTCCACTGGGAAAATGTATTAGTCTTTTTCATAAAGCCTGGGCATCAGCGGCACAGAACGCCGCGGCTTGAAGTAGAATCCATAATAATCTATAGGGAACCCTGGTCCTGGTGAGCCGCCATCCAGCACGTTTTAGAGGTTTCCCTGCTTCAGTACAGCTGATTCACCTGTTCAGCAGCTCACGAGGCTCTGCAGAAGCCTGTTAATGACCTGCTGATTAAAATCAGGTGTGCTGAAACAAGGAAACCTCCAAAGGATCCAAACCGGCCACGGCGCGGAACAGCCTAGAAGCAATAAACATAGAGCTAGACAGGAAAACGCGTTCTCTTTCGGTATTTTCAAAATAAAAGACTATTGCAGCGAGGCAAGTTCTCATAGATGTAGATTATGTCTATATGTGTGACCTAACAGCTTATTTGCTCCCATCATCTTTGGAAGAGGTGTGTTTTTCATGGCTTTAATGCTAGCAGTGAGGAGGCACAAAATTATATACAACATCAGTGATCTCCTTCTTCTTTTTGGTTTAATGGCCTAAAGAAACCCTGAAATTTGACATTGAGAACTTTAGTGATCTTGCGAGTCCAGCGAGGAGGATGGGTTCTCACCTCATTTTTTCAAAGTTTTGGATATGAGAGGACAGGAAAGACAAACAATTTCAATTAAATTCAATTCAACTTTATTTATATAGCGCCAAATCACAACAAGAGTCGTCTCAAGGCACTTCACATAATGAACATTCCAACACAGGTCAATTCATTAAGCCAATCAGAAAAAAGTTTCCTATGTAAATAACTCTTAAAATTTATTTCGAATTTAATAGGCAGCCAATGTAGGGTAGCTAAGTCAGAAGAGAAATGATCACGCTTTTTAATTCTCATCAGAACTCTAGCTGCAGCATTTTGGACAAGCGGAAGACTTTTAACCACATTCTGTGGACTTCCTGAGAGTAATGAATTACAGTAATCCAGTCTTGATGTAATAAATGAATGAACTAGTTTTTCAGTATCACTCCTGGAAAGGATGCATCTAATCTTAACAATATTCCGAAGGTGGAAAAAGGAAATCCTACAAACGTGGGATTTGAATGACATGTTCTGGTCAAAGATAACACCAAGGTTCCTTACTTTGTTCTCAGAGACTAATTTACTGCCATTCAGGTCAGGTGATTGAATAAGCAATTTCCTTTTCTGAATTTCAGGCCCAAAGATGAGAACTTCAGCCATGTCTTGGTTTAAAAGCTAAAAGTTTTGATTGATCCAATTTTTTATGTCTTCAAGACAAGCCTGTAATCTAACTAACCAATTAGGTTTATCAGGGTTAATGGATAGATATAACAGAGTTTCGTCAGCATAACAGTGGAAGTTTATCCCATGCTGTCTAATGGTTTTACCAATTGGGAGCATATATATAGTAAAAAGAATTGGTCCAAGCACTGAACCCTGTGGTACTCCACAAGTAACCCTGGAGTATGAAGACGATTTGTCATGTACATTTACAAAATGAAATCTATCAGACAGGTAGGATTTACACCAGCCTAGCGCTGTTCCTTTGATCCCTACAACATGTTCAAGCCTTTCTAAAAGAACATTGTGATCTACTGAGTCAAAAGCAGCTCCGAGATCTAACGAGACTAAAACAGACACAAGATTCTTAGCTGAGGCCATGAGAATGTCATTTGTAACTCTCACTAATGCAGTTTCAGTGCTGTGATACTCTCTAAAACCAGACTGAAATTCCTCAAACAGATCATTGGTTTTTAAATGCTCACATACTTGGATGGCCACTATTTTCTCCAGGACTTTGGATAAAAATGGAAGGTTAGATATTGGTCTATAATTCATTGGGTCATCTGGATCCAGAGAAGGCTTCTTGTAAAGGTTTGATTACAGCAACCTTAAAATCCTGTGGTACGTATCCATTTACTAAGGATATATTGATTATACCAAGAATGGGAGCAGTAACCAAAGGAAATGCATCTTTAAATAATTTGGTTGGGATTGGATCTAAAATGCAAGTTGAAGGTTTAGATGAAGCTAATATTTTTGATAACTCTGAAAGCTCAACTGGATCAAAACGGTTCAAGCACAGATGAGGTTCTACAGTCACCTCTGATGCTGCCTCACTTACTGAGGAAGAAGAAATCGCATTAGGGAGGATGCTAATGATTTTGTTTCTAATAGAATTAATTTTACTTGTGAAAAATCCCATGAAGTTGTTGCTGCTTAGGGCTAAGGAAACAAATGGTTCAGAGCTATGATTCTGTGTAAGTTTGGCAACTGTACTGAAAAGAAATTTTGGATTATTCTTATTCTCAATTAGCGATGAAAAATAAGTTGTTCTAGCTTGTTGAAGCTTATTTTTATAAAGCACAAGACTATTTTTTCAGGTTAAGTAGGACTCCTCCTGGTGTGTAGAGTGCCATGTTCTCTCCAATTTTCTAGAGTTTTGTTTTAAAGTTGGTAAGTGAGAAATAAACCAGGGAGCCAACTTTCTGTCCCTAATTGCCTTCTTTTTTAAAGGGGCAACATCATCTAATGCCACACATAAAGAAGAAGTAACATTATGAACTAAAGCATCAATTTGTGAAGGGCTAGAAATAAAAATATTGCCCTCTGCTACATTCCTTTGAGATGCTGAGGACGGTAAAGATGGAACAGTTGATTTAAAAGATGCAACAGCGTTGTCAGATAGAGACCGACTATAGTGAAATTTACTTTCATGTCTTGAGAACTCAGTTATAAAAACTCAAAGGTTATCAAAAAGTAGTTTGAGAGGACTGGGTTATGTGGAAAGATCGTTATTTCCTCACACTTTATGCCTTAAGTCAGCACAAGATCTAATGTATGATGGCAGGAGTGGGTGGAGCTATGTATTATTTGGGTAAAGCCAATGGAGTCTAAGATATTACTAAAGGCTAAATTGAGGCTATCATTTTCAATGTCCACATGAATGTTAAAATCCCCCACTATAATGACCTTATCAGTATTTAACACCAAATCAGATAAAAAATCAGAGATCCGGTCCAAAAACTCAGAGTAAGGGCCTGGTGGACGATACAAAACTACAAACAAGAGTGGTTTTACAGTTTTGTAATCTGGATTAGGAAAACTAAGAATAAGATGTTCAAAAGAACTGTAACTATTAAATAGTAAGGGATTGATTGATAGGTCTGAATGAAAAATGGTTGCTACTCCTCCTCCTCGCCCTGTACTTAGAGCAATATGATGATTTAAATCATTAGAAGGAGTCGACTCATTTAAACTAACATAGTCCTCTTTCTGCAGCCAGGATTCTGTGAAAGAGAGCAAAGAAATCTGATTATCACAAATCAAGTCATTAACTAACAAAGTCTTAGAAAAAATAGAAATAATGTTCAATGGCCCACATTAAACTTTTCTAGTTTTCTGCTCAGTTGAATTTGTTCTAATATTTATGAGATTTCCATGATTTGCTTTATTAAGCCTGATATTTAATCTATGTGATTTTGGCCGTGGGCAGGACACTGTCTCTATGGGGTAGTGGGTGGGTAACAGTACAGAAGCTGCAGAGGGGTGTGTTAAACTACGACTCTGCTTCCTGGTCTGGACCCTGGGTTGTCATGTCAAACAAGGGTTGGACCAGGTGTCATGTAAAAATAAATAGTGAAAGGACAGCAGAGTGAGGAAAAAATGATCAGTTTCTCCTTCCAGCTGTCTGAGCCTTTAGTAGCATAGCTAAAGGGATGAGCCAGGCTAATCCAGGCTAAATCTGACGATAAGATGTGTGAAAAAGGAAGGTTTCTGCCTCACAGATGGACATTGATGGTTCCAACAAAGGGCAGTTGGAAAACTTAAGGTTCTGCTTCTGATTCAACTTTTAGAAACTCAAACCTGCAGCCAGAGAGCCAGCTGCTCTGCTGGGCACATCTGGGACAAGAGGAGCTTTAATTTAGGATGCTTCACAGTTCTATCGGTTAGAAAAACACCTTTAAATCACTTCTACCCTTTAAAGATTGCCAATTATGTAAAGATTAAAAGAATATTGTGATAATTAAATGCAGCACTGGGATCTTAAAGGACACACAAGCATCGTTTACACACAGGATGATTTTAATTATGGTCATGGAATTTAATTACAGACTTTTTTATTATTTTCCCTACAGGTTTTAGAAAACCTAAAATATTGTAAAAAGTGTAGTTTTGTTTTTTTATTTTCCTTGTTGAACGAGTTTCTCCAAGTAATCCTTTGTGTCCTACTTTGAATCTCTTTGGAAGACGATTTTGTCCTCCACTGGTTCCACAAAGCCGCTGAATATCGAGAATTTATTCCCGAGTTTGAATGGAAGAGCATTTTTATTGCACAGTAGTCTATTTTATTGATGTTTTAACTAAAAATATGTTTTTACCAAATATGGTTTGAATAATAGTCTTTGGGTTGAGACAGCAATAAAAAAAAGCCATAAAATAAAATATCTTGACAGAAAATGTTAAAGATTTTTTGCCCGTTTACGTGTTTGAGTCCTAAAAAGCCGAGTCATCTCTGAGCAGGATCTCAGACCTCCGGCCCTGCACAACCATAAACCAGCCGTCGTAAATCACAGAGGATGTCTATCGAATTAGCCCTGCAGCCAGATCAGATCTACTACAATTGCTTAAATGCATTATGTTGATTAATCGGTTCTGGTCGTGGTAATAAAGTAGCAGGCGGCGCACTCAAAGGAGATCCTTGTCTTTCTGTGGTCGTTCACAATAAATACATCTTCGCAAAAACCGCGGAATAAATGAAAAGTTTGTTTCCCGGTTTTCTTGTCACCGTCAATCTCTGACTAAGCTCTGGTTTTTGATTGTGCTCTCATTCTGGAAGCTTCCAGTAAAAGCACTTTCCACCAGCTTCTTTCCATCTCATTATCTTCTCTCCATCTTCTGATGCATCGGCTTTTAGGAATGAAAAACCGTGCCAAGCCACCAAACTGTCCATTCTAATGATGAGAATTGTATTGTTCTTCTGCCTGATCACAATCTGATCATGGGTTGAAACCACTCGCACACTGCTCGTGTTTAAAGAGCACTATTGTCCTTTGGATGATTCTGTAATTACTGTAGACCATCTAGAAAATAACAACGCTGTTCTACCAAAAATACATGAAGAATTCCTACTGTGGAGAAGAAATCTACTTCAATTAAGTAATAATAAATAAATAAATAGAGTTTTTGACAATGCAACTTTAATTTGTGACATCATCAAATAGAAACAAAATCTCTGGAATATAAATTAGAAAAAGACTTACTTTGGTTTTGTTTTCTAGAGTAAATCCAGATCTTTGAAATTTCTATAAAAGGGTGATTTTATTTATTAATTTACATTCTTCACTGTGTTCAGATAAGTGGAAATTGTTAGTAGAATAATCACCTGGCTTATTTTTTTCTTCTAATTTCTAGCATCATTTGTATTATATATAATAAGTGTCCACCTTCTAACTGGAGGGTTGCAGGCTTGTCACTGTCATTGTGTCCTTGAGCAAGACCCTTAACCTGCTCTGCCTGCTGGTGGTTGGAAGGGACTAGCGGTGCCTGCGCTCGGCGGCCTCGCGTATCTCAGTGCACCTCAGGGCAGCTGCAGCTACAATGTAGCTCATCAGCACCAGTGTGTCAATGTGTGTGATTGGGTGAATGTTGTAAAGCACCTTGTGGGGTTCTGAACCCCTAAATACAGGCCATTTACCATATTTGTATTTGCATGTGTGCATGGTATTTCATTCATTAGATCTTGTATAAATATGTAATCATAGTGTGACAGTAATATAAAAATGGCATAATAATAACAGTCGTGTCTTTTCTGTGATAATTCAAATGTATAATATAAACATATATATATATATATATATATATATATATATATATATATATATATATATATATATATATATATATATATATATATATATATTAGCACTCTATTTTTAAAAAAATAGGGGGAAATGCCTTTAAGAGCAAGCCAGACTAGCTGGAACTTTAATTTTAAATGTTGAGCAGCCTCCAATGTTCAAACACACACACACACACACACACACACACACACACACACACACACACACACACACACACACACACACACACACACACACAATTTAACTGAGGAAGCAACTATACAAACTTTAATTTCTGCAGACAAATCAAGACCCATCAACTGCAGCATCATTGTTTTAGGACACCAACACACCCATATGCACGTCCCTTAAACGTAGACAGTTCCGACAATCTGTTCCTCCAGCAATCATTTGGCGGCCAAGCACTGAGGCTAAATCCAGCATTTTACCAGAATCTGAATGTAATGAACACAGCGAGCTGTGGCTGAAATTTAAGAAACAGACTCATATCTGCTCTGCCGTCACAAACAGACTTATCTCTGTACAAGTGGCACATGCTGCTGATGGCAATTGACTGATTATGCTTTTGCCATAGATCTTTGGCAGAATACCAGAGGTTTCCCTGAATAAAAGCTTTTAACTGAGCATCCTTCTTCTATGTAGATTGAACGCAGCTCTTTAGGATAATTATTTTGGTGTTTTATTTTTTGCTTTTTCCTTTCAATTTCCTGCAGAAATTTTGCAACAGAACACAGAAATGAAGGATAGACTCACGAAGCATGAATTTTAAATATATTATTCCCTCATTATGAGGGGGTGGAACTTGGAGTCGGACTTAAAAAAGTAAAAACAAATATTTTATTTACTGAAATATATATGATCGCATTTTTGTTTCATGTTGCACCGTGAGGAAGGGTTTCATTCTGAAGAACGGGACTGTGGATGTTTAATAAAATAGTTCACTGTTGTCTCTGGTTTAAGTGTCCTTGCTCTTGTCGGATGCTAGGTGTTAGCATTCTGCTCAGCCCATCGCGTTGTTATGACAGCCACCACAGTATGTTATCTCAGTGAACCTCATCTTTAATGAAGCTGCACTGAAGTTAAAGATCACAAAAGCTATTTTTTTTAGAAACATTTGAATGTAGCTTACACTTTAAACAAAACCTTTTATGTTTCTTTTTATTTTATTTTATTTTTTTCCAAATCTTCTACAGAACATCTTGGCGATCGTGTTTCTACATTACAAACTTCATTCAGAACCTGTACAGCTGTGTATCTTCAGGGAAAAGCATTCAAATCCTGAGCAAAGACAGAAATGTCCTTCAGGAGTTGGTGGAGACCAAAATCAGACCACGAACTATTAGCCTTTCATTTACCAGGTGGCCAGATACCAACTCCATACAAAAGCAGTTCAGTGTCTGCTGGATGTCTAAAGACATAAAATGTTAGATATATACCAACTGAAATGGCAATAATAATTCATGCTTTGTGTTTATAGATCATATCAATTTTCACAGAATGGTCCAAAAACAATCATCCTGTGCAAATTTAACAGCAGATTGAGCTCCACACAGTGAGACTCTTCATTATTAATAGAAATAGCAAACAGGTTCACTGAGAAATTATGTATTAAATATCTTCCAGCAGTGAATAACAGTGGCACCCCCAAGGGCTGGCAAGGGGTGACCAGGGCCACCCCTACAAAATTGCTGCCTCCCCCAGGAAAGACCAGCATTAATAAGTCCTATTAATGTTCACTCAAACCATAAATTCATCTAATTTATTCAAATGTAAAACACATTTAAAATGTATACAGTTATTGAGCAGATAAATAATCTGAAAAAATAAATACAAATAAAAATGACCTTATACTGCCCACAATAAAAGGCCACCCTGGAATGTGCAGTTTTGTCTCACAGCAAAATGCCACAGATGCCACAAGCTTGAGGGAGCGGGCATTTGGCATCCTGGCAGCAGGAATGTCAACCAGATCTGTTGCTCATGCATTAAATGTTCATTTACTGTATATATACATACATACATACACACACACACACGCGCACGCACGCACGCACACACACACACACACATACATACATACATACAGTGTAGCAAAAAAGTATTTAGTCAGCCACCGATTGTGCAAGTTCTCCCACTTAAAATGATGACAGAGGTCAGTAATTTACATCATAGGTACACTTCAACTGTGAGAGACAGAATGTGAAAAAAAAATCCAAGAATTCACATGGCAGGATTTTTAAAGAATTTATTTGTAAATCAGGGTGGAAAATAAATATTTGGTCAATAACAAAAATTCAACTCAATACTTTGTAACATAACCTTTGTTGGCAATAACAGAGGTCAAACGATTACTACAGGTCTTTACCAGGTTTGCACACACAGTAGCTGGTATTTTGGCCCATTCCTCCATGCAGATCTTCTCGAGAGCAGTGATGTTTTGGGGCTATCGCCGAGCAACACGGACTTTCAACTCCCTCCACAGATTTTCTATGGGGTTGAGGTCTGGAGACTGGCTAGGCCACTCCAGGACTTTCAAATGCTTCTTACGGAGCCACTCCTTTGTTGCCCGGGCGGTGTGTTTGGGATCATTCTCGTGTTGGAAGACCCAGCCACGTTTCATCTTCAAAGCTCTCACTGATGGAAGGAGGTTTTGGCTCAGAATACATGGCCCCATTCATTCTTTCCTTAACACGGACCAGTCGTCCTGTCCCCTTAGCAGAAAAACAGCCCCAAAGCATGATGTTCCCACCCCCATGCTTCACAGTAGGTATGGTGTTCTTGGGATGCAACTCAGTATTCTTCCTCCTCCAAACATGACGAGTTGAGTTTATACCAAAAAGTTCTACTTTGGTTTCATCTGACCACATGGCACTCTCCCAATCCTCTGCTGTATCATCCATATGCTCTCTGGCAAACTTCAGACGGGCCTGGACATGCACTGGCTTCAGCAGCGGAACACGTCTGGCACTGCAGGATTTGATTCCCTGCCGTTGTAGTGTGTTACTGATGGTGACCTTTGTTACTGTGGTCCCAGCTCTCTGCAGGTCATTCACCAGGTCCCCCCGTGTGGTTCTGGGATTCTTGCTCACCGTTCTCATGATCATTTTGACCCCACGGGATGAGATCTTGCGTGGAGCCCCAGATCGAGGGAGATTATCAGTGGTCTTGTATGTCTTCCATTTTCTGATAATTGCTCCCACAGTTGATTTTTTCACACCAAGCTGCTTGCCTATTGTAGATTCACTCTTCCCAGTCTGGTGCAGGTCTACAATTCTTTTCCTGGTGTCCTTCGAAAGCTCTTTGGTCTTGGCCATAGTGGAGTTTGGAGTCTGAATGTTTGAGGCTGTGGACAGGTGTCTTTTATACAGATAATGTGTTCAAACAGGTGCCATTAATACAGGTAACGAGTGGAGGACAGAAAAGCTTCTTAAAGAAGACGTTACAGGTCTGTGAGAGCCAGAGATTTTCCTTGTTTGAAGTGACCAAATACTTATTTTCCACCCTGATTTACAGATAAATTCTTTAAAAATCCTGCCATGTGAATTTGTGGATTTTTTTTTCACATTCTGTCTCTCACAGTTGAAGTGTACCTATGATGTAAATTACTGACCTCTGTCATCATTTTAAGTGGGAGAACTTGCACAATCGTTGGCTGACTAAATACTTTTTTGCCCCACTGTACGTACGTACATACGTACGTACATACATACGTACATACATACATACATACATACATACATACATACATACATACATACATACGTACATACATACATACATACCTGCATACATACATACATACATACATACATACATACATGCATACATACATAAATGCATACATACGTACGTGTGAATGATGGTAGTGTGATGGTCTGGGGCTAATTTACTTTAAATCATGGATGATCACCCGTTGTTACCTTGTGAGATACTTTTGAAATGAGCATTTTGTAGTGATCTACTGGCCGTGAAAATGATTTATGTGCTGCATTGGTGGTGCACCGGGCACGCGCTTGTGATAAGCATGCACATTTTTTCTGCTTTTCAGCATTTTTTTTTCTTTAGGTGGCATGACTACAGGATTGACAGTGGTTAACTAGCACTGCTGTCTGAAGCAATCTATAAATCAGGAACCATGAGTTCTGCTCAGTTCTATTGTTTCTACAGCTGCTTTCCTTTAAAGGTGTAGAACACTGGTTTGGTCAATGCATTTGCAGTGGTCTCTAGTAGAAATGAATGCTTTGAGGGTGAACTAAAGCCCTGAAGCACCTGTATCAGCAAGGAGAAATCAGCTAGAGGGGAAAGTAGCTTCAGACAACAGGATTTGGACTCTTATTTCTTGATATTTGGACATCTCACCTCTGATTGGCCAATAGCAAAGTGACTCTACCACTGACTCAGTTTGCTCTGCAACTTTGATGTTTTATCTTCATAAATAACTCAAGCTTAAAGGAGTTTTGCTGTGTGGTGGAGTTGCTAATGCTAACAGTTAGCTTCTACTGGTCGAGACGTGCTCTGCTCTGGCTTGGAAGCTAAACCAACAACAGCCTTTTCCGTCGTGAGTCAAGATGGATGAGTCCACGAATGTTACGTGACAATGTGATGTAGATCTGTCAGGCTTTTCTAATCCTAGATTTTCACCATCTACTTTCTATCAGACGCTGATGCAGAAGATAGGTGTGAGGGACTATTTTCATGTACAGCCTGAGACCAATAATCAGAAATAATCATTAAAATGTGGTTTTTCACACCTTTAATAAATGATATAAAGTCCTAAAGACATCTTCACACACTGGTGAAACTACCTCTCAGCATTTGGCCCATCCCAGTGGAGAGTGGCTCAGGAACTATTATGGTGGTTTAGCCCACCAATCCAACCCATTCAAGCTGAGCAGCATTTTTAAAGTCTTTGGTAGGACCCAACCAGGATTTGAACCCCAATCTCCCAGTCCCAGGGCAGACACTCTACCAACAGAGAAGGTGATCAGGGGTTGAATGACCAGTTTTACACAGCTCATCTTTGCTTGAAAATGGAAGGGGATGTTTCTGAGATAACAGAAGAGCTACAAATACAATCAGGGGCCCATTCTTTATAAATGTCAGGATTAATGATTGAAAAGGACGGCAAATAGAAAAACAACAGTGACCGCCTCTAAATACAACCAGTGAAAAATTAATGTTTATCCTGCATCTAACGTTCATCCTCATTTATATGCACTTGTTTCTTTTCAATGCAGTGGGAAACTGACTACATTTGTGATTAAATTAAGATGAGCATTGTCTGAAAGTCATGCAGGCGAATCGAATCAGTGATCGGGATACAAGTGAAGTGATGTTGAGCCTGAGCTGTCGCTGCACAATGTCACAGCTGCACTAAACAAAAGAACAAATGCAAAACACAAGCTGCATGCATACAGGTGTCAAGCCATGAACCTCCAAGCCAAGCTGTCAGTCCAACAGTGGCGCTGATCAGCACCAGATCTAATAAAACCTGTCTGACACAGAGTGAAACGTACCCGCTGTGGGGGTGACGGACAAGCAGTCGGAGCAGAACGGGTCCGAAGGGTCGATCAGCAATGAGCAGAATTCACCTTGATCCTGATTCACGTTTTGATTTCATGGTCAATTGATTTTCTGATATACATTTTTTTTTCTTATTAGGAAATTATTATTTCCTTCTTAATTACCGATTTAATGAACAAGAATATTTATAGTGTCATGTTTGTTAGCCATCACTGAAATCGTTTTCTATAACCTTTAAAGCTAGTTTCTCTCCTCATATTTCTTCCCAATCAGAACATTCTGACACCAGCCTAATATCTTCTGGTCTTGGATCACTAAACAATCCAATCAGTGCAATTAGACACACAATTTAGGATTAAAGAACCATTTTTCACCATTTCTATTGACAATTGCCCAATGTATCAAAAATTACTGAAGGGATTAATGACAATTATTCTTATTCACAGCATAAAAATGCAGTTTGGTGTGAGAAAATAGTGTTGAAAGTAAAATTTTGTATACTTTGTCAAACTGTACTTTGTCTACACCACTTTAAAGGGAGACTAAGCAGTTTGGGCTTGCTTTTAGCACCCCCTAGTGTCTGTTTAATAAAAACAAAAGTAAAACTCTCATCTCATCTCTGTGCATTTGTCTTTTTAACAACTTAATAAAACAACTCAAATGTCTCCCCAGTCTTTATTGGTGTCTACAGGCAGTGGCGGTTCCAGACATTTTTTTCTGCAGGTGCTATGAAGGAGCTAGTCTTTTTATTGAGGGTGCTATGAAGGAAGTGGTCATGTGTACCCATTGTTCTCTAAAACACCTTCAACACTAGCAGACACACATGCATGCACAAAACCTCAACAACTCCTGAAACAATCATTAATATACATCATAAACATATGAACAATCGCTGACTTTTCCATGAAATCATAAACACATACAGCCTCACAGAAAACCATCTATAGTGTTGCAAGGTTAGCTAACGTTAGTGTTAGCATTTCCAGCAACAAAACCCTCGACTGCTGCCGCGGTTGAGGGTTGACTCTCTTCATCCAGATCCGTAGGTTTTTGTGGGTCTGAGATCACTTCCAAAGATTCATTTGTTTCTGAATGAACCTGTGGAAATTTGGGCAACAAAAACCGATCCATTTAACCACTACCTCTACCTTTCACTCGTTCTCAGGTGGAAAAAGATCAAAGGTTAACATCAATTTCCTGTTTTGGTTTAAGTTTTTACTATCTATATGATAATTTACTGATTATTTTTGTTTTGTATGTTAAATATTATCACATCCACATGTTAAATTAAATTTAAATTATTTTTTAAAAAAATCTAATATTTACTTGGGGGTGCTATGGGGGTGAAATGACTAATCCAGGGGTAGCTATAGCGCCCGCCTGACGCTGCCACTGTTTACAGGTGTGATTCATCACCAAATTAAACAAATCTGCTGTGTTCTTGAACTAAAACATGCAGCAGAAGTGCTAAAACCAGACTGCAGCACCAGGGATGTCAGCTAATTATTATTCTAAGTCCCAACAGACCAGACCGGCAATCAGAAGTTGCAAATGCCATATTCTGGCCACACAGGGCAGTGGGCATAGTATTAGCCAGCGGCCGTACAGCTGTCATTACGACGGCCTGTGTTCAAAAATGAAAGCCTAAACAATGAGTAACGACTTTAAATTTGATGGCAAGCCATCCCTGTTTTCTGTAACATAAAAAATCTAGAATTTTCCTTTTGTGGAGGTAAAAGCAACATCTGATAATTGCACAAATCATTTGGCAAATATGTTCGAATGGAAATATGCAGATTCATTGCCGGGGGGGGGGGGGGGGTGGACGACGACCCAGCATGCAGGGTTCGAACGAAGTCAAGCTCACCTGAAAGCATGGCAGGCTTCACGAAAAGTCTTCAACTTACACTCCAATGGGGAGCCTGAAAGATATATAGTTCCTACCTATGGGAAGCAAAGCACTGATCGATGATGCACTCCAGGCAGCTGCGTCCTGCGCACGGCCACAGTAACATTCTCAAAACATTCCCATACAGGTCAGTTCATTAAGCCAATCAGTTAAATGATTCCTACATAAGGAACCCAGCAGGTTGCATCGAGTCACTGACTAGTGTCAGGGTCTTCACAGCAATCGTCATAGTAAGCAAGCATGCAGCGAGAGTGGAGAGGAAAACTCTAAGCAGCCATCTGCCATGACTCACTGGGGATTGAGAACACAGAGCAGACACACACACACACACACACACACACACACACCACCCGTACACACAAACACACCCCATACCCATACACACAAACACAGCATATATACCAAGTATGTTTTATTTAAAAAATATATACTTTTACAACATTTACCCCAGAAAACCATCATCCAAAAGCTGCCTGTACTTCAACCATGCTACTTATACTCTTGAAGCTTTTCTAAAATGCAAGCCAACAAACAATGCTTATAGAACCGTACCTTAAACTGAAACATGTGAACTATTTTTAAAAGACTCCATTACAAGAGCAGCAGTTTTCATAATCCTCCACATTTGTTTGCTGCATTTCTGTCTCAGTCTCACTCCTACGAGCAAAACTCTCTTGTGATTCACCATTTTGCATGATTTGTCATGGTATAGTATTAGCTATCTTCCTGAGAATGAGCCTCTGATAATGACAAGAAACAAAAGTAGCTAAATGTTTTAATTAAATCAGACATCTATTCTTGAACTACAAGGCCCTGATGGGCAAAGACAGAGTAGGAGGACGAGGAGAAGGCGAGGAGTGGAAGGAATGTGTACAGGTAAATTAGATTGTGAGTGAGAGAGAAGGACCAGGCAGCAGAATGTGGAAGAAACTGAAATAAATCAAAAGTGTGGAAAAAATAAAAAAAAAATAAGAGAAATGACATGCCGTGGAGAGATGGGAAGGGGAGGGAAGCAGTGAGAGAGAGATGGCGTGAGTGAGCTCTGGAGAGGAAATCAGCTGCCTTCTAATGGGCGCTGATTACATCTCCTCCTAAATGTCAAGTACATTTCCATTTAAAGTGCCCTGCTACTTAAAAAGGCATGATGAGAGGCACACTCAGGCCTCACACACACACACACACACACACACACACACACAAATAAGTAGAGTCATTCATTGATTTACAGATATATATACTGTATATATATATATATATATATATATATATATATATATATATATATATATGTATATATATATATATATGTATATGTCTATACATACATACATATATGTCATCATCGTCTTCCTCCGCTTATCCGGGTACGGGTCGCGGGGGCAGCATCCCAACTAGGGAGCTTCAGACCGTCCTCTCCCCGGCCACCTCCACCAGCTCCTCCGGCAGGACCCCAAGGCGTTCCCGGACCAGATTGGAGATGTAACCTCTCCAACGTGTCCTGGGTCGACCCAGGGGCCTCCTGCCGGCAGGACATGCCCAAAACACCTCCCCGGGGAGGCGTCCAGCAGGCATCCTGACCAGATCCCCAAACCACCTCAACTGACTCCTTTCGATCCGGAGGAGCAGCGGTTCTACTCCGAGTCCCTCCCGAATGTCCGAGCTCCTCGCCCTATCTCTAAGGCTGAGCCCGGCCACCCTATGGAGGAAACTCATTTCGGCCGCTTGTATCCGCGATCTCGTTCTTTCGGTCATTACCCAAAGCTCATGACCATAGGTGAGGACTGGGACGTAGATCGACCGGTAAATCGAGAGCCTGGCTTTCTGGCTCAGCTCCCTCTTCCCCACGACAGATCGGCTCAGCGTCCGCATCACTGCAGACGCTGAATCAATCCGCCTGTACATGTATGTATATATATATATATATATATATATATATATATATATATATATATATGTGTGTGTGTGTGTGTGTGTGTGTGTGTGTGTGTGTGTGTGTGTGTGTGTGTGTGTGTGTGTGTAAACAACACGGTGCCATACTCAGGAGATTGTCTCATTCCTTTAATCAGACTGTGTGTATCCATGAATCACACTAAAGCGACACCTCGTTTTAAGTGCACCTTAGTCTCATCAATAAAATCCACTCAGGCACAAACAAAAACAGACACAAACTGCTTAATTCCTCATCTTCAATCCTCCCAGAAATCTGCTTTCCAATGAGCCATGTCCTCCCACTGGGGCTTGGTAATGACTGCCAATCAGGACGGCCGTCTCTGGGCCTAACAGCAAAGACCAGGCAGACAGATGAGTGGCCAAGAGGGTCTCACAGTTCACGGTTATCTCCGATACATCACATCAACATAAAGAGAGGCAGCGAGAGAGAGAGAGGGGGGGGGGGGGCACAACAATAGAGTCCCACGAGCAAAAGGCAGGACCTGAATAGGGTCATTCACAAATCACATGCAATCAACAGTGGACTTCAAAAGCCAGAGCTAAATTGGAGTAAAAATGTTTCTGCAGGCAGAAAGGATGACGAGCGCTCAGCAGGGCGCGCAGTTCTGAGTACAACATCAATAGAAAGCAGACAGGAGTTAAATATGCACGCAAAACCACAGAGAGAGGAAAACAAATAAAAGCGAGCTGAAATACACAAACATCCAACTCATTTGATGTCGACGTCCAGATTCATATCCAACTCAAACATCAAATGGTCTATTTGAAGATGATGTCATACGAATAATTGAATAATTATTTCATCCACTAACTGATATGACAAAAGAGCCAAATAAAAAAACTGATGTACTCACCAGTTTTGGGAAAACAAGTTACAAGTTCTATAAATGCTTTCAACTCGGTTTATAAATCAAGGACAGAACACCCTGAAAACATTCAGAAATGCGATAAAGTTCTGTTTTACGGGCCGTTATGATTTTGATAATGATTCAGCTGTTGAAAAAGCATTTTCATTAAACGAGTGGAAATGTTAGCAGAAATATTTTCCACTAGTCCTGAAGTCTGTGTGTTGAATCTTTTTCTATTATGGTAAAATGGTAAAAAATGGCCTGTATTTGATATAGCGCCTTCTAGAGTCCTGGAACCCCCCAAGGTGCTTTACAACACAATCAGTCATTCACCCATTCACACACACATTCACACACTGGTGGGGATGAGCTACAATGTAGCCACAGCTGCCCTGAGGCGCACTGACCGAGGCGAGGCTGCCGAGCACTGGCGCCACCGGTCCCTCCGACCACCACCAGCAGGCAACGTGGGTTAAGTGTCTTGCCCAAGGACACAACGACAGCGACAGACTGAGCGGGGCTCGAACCTGCAACCTTCAGATTATGGGGCGAGCACTTAACTCCTGTGCCACCGTCGCTAAGTTCACTGAGAGAACATTTACTTGTTATTTTTGAAATACGATCGGTCACCCTGAACCTGAAAATAGTCTCCTACACCCATTTCTTAGCCTGGAAATTTAGACCTTCATTTGCCAAAGTATGTCGGTCTAGCAACAACCCATAGGAGTCTTAACAGGCCTACCATTGGCCTGAGTGGTATTGTGTTATACCCATCACAGCACTCTACCGGTCTGGCAGGTGGAATGATTTGACGGAGCAAAGCAAGATGGCGACGGCTCATTTAAAAACAGCTTTGGTATCAACTTTGGGTTATTTAGACTTGGGCTTTTCTTTGAGTCAAGAGCGGTTAGAGGTACTTAAGTCATGAATTGAAGAAAAGGATGTATCTGTGTCTTCTGCTCCGTTGACAGGAGTTTGAAAGACAACCACAACTGGGAGTTCCTTACGGGTCGCGGCCAAACCACATATTCACATATATAGGATGGCTTGCCAGGCTACCTTTTTCTCAGATTAGGAAAGCATGAGAATTGCACATCATATTATTAAATTAGCATTCATGGACTCACCCACCTTGGCTGGCGACGGGGAAGGCTGTTGTCGATTTAGCATTCAGAAAATAGCAGCGCACGTCACAACTAGTAGAAGCTAACTGTTAGCATTAGCAACTCCACAACATGGCCAAACGTCTTCAGGCTTGCATTATTCATGGAGATAAAACACTAATGTTGCAGAGCAAACAGAATCAGTGGTAGAGTCGGTTTGCTGCTAGCCAATCAGAGGTGAGATGTCAGAATAACAGGAAATAAGACTCCAAATCCTGCTGTCTGAAGCTCTCCTCTGATCTGGTAGTCTTCTAGACCAGAGCTTTTTTCCCTACAGGGATTGACTCACTAGGCATTCATAATAGAGACCACTTCAGATGTGTTGAGAAAACAAGTGAACTTGGTCTTTAAGCATTTACAATTATGTCAACCACGTGGTCAGATTTGATTTTGAATCTCTGCGAATAAAAAAATCTGCACACATTTTAAAGTGGAGCTTCAACGATGGCCATAATGCACACCCCAATGAATTATTTTGAAGGTTTTAAATGAAGGAAGGAGTCAAGCAGCAACTGCTGCAGAGTGCAACCCTTCCTTGTTCTTCTTGCCTTATCCAAATGAAGTCTCTGACAGTTCTGGCCTCGTCAGCATTTGTGAACCTGCACATTGATTCTTCTGCTCTACTGTACATCTCCTATAATTAAAGACACCGTTCTAATCTGGCTTTCCACCAAGTTAGAGCTGTGAGTGTGCAGTTGTCATCTGAAGATGATTAGAGCGCAGTCCAGCCTGATCTGCATGCATCTACTGATGAAACACTCTCATTTGAATATATAACAAATCAGAGCTTGGAGTAGTTTATGGTCAACTCAATGGTTGTTACCATTCATCTCCTGTGGCTGCTTAAAAAACTTTAGGTTACTGTCGTAACCCCGGTTCTCTGAGTAACATGAGTGAGATGTCTCACTATGGGATACGCCCCTCCGCGGATTCCTCAGAAGCACTTATCTCAATACGCCAATCCTGATTGGCCAGTGACCGTGACGTACGCGTCCCCCTGCTACTATAAGTAGCAAGCGTCCCAACGTACACACTATTCAAGATAAACACCTCTTCTCGCTTCGCCCAGCAAGAAGGGTTGTCTGGTGAGACATCTCACTCATGTTACTCAGAGAACCGGGGTTACGACAGTAACCTAAAGTTCTCTTTCTTAACATTCGTTTCGATGTCTCACTATGGGATATGGAGACTCCCGTATTGCCAGACAGCTTATCCAGCGATCACCAACCTACAGGGATACGTCTTGGCCCGCCAAAGACCCCACACTCAGAATCGTGTGAGTCATTGCAGGGACCGAAACATCAAGCTTATAGAAGCGTGCAAATGCAAGTGGAGAAGCCCAACTTGCTGCAGCACAAATCTCCTGGATTGACAGCCCCCGAAAAAGGGCCCAAGAAGCAGACAGGCCCCTAGTCGAATGGGCCCTGAGCCCAACAGGAGCCTGAATGCCCTGACAGGAGTAAGCCATAGAAATAGCCTCCACAATCCAGTGGGAAAGCCTCTGCTTTGTGACGGGTTTCCCCTTACGAGGCCCACCCCATGACACAAAAAGCTGGTCCCCCCTGCGAAGGTTCTCCGTCCGATTCACATACTCCTTGAGCGCGCGAATCGGACACAGCTTGTGCCACCGCTCCTCCTCAGGAGAGGAGAAGGGTGGCGGGTAGAAAGCTGTGAGGATAATAGGAGAAAAGGAGCCCACCACCTTAGGCACAAAGGCAGGGTTGGGCTTCAGGGACACCTTCATGCCACCGGGTGCAAACTGGGTGCAGGATGGGTGCACAGAGAGAGCCTGTAAGTCACTAACTCGCTTTGCAGATACCAAAGCCAGGAGTAGCACCACCTTAAGAGACAGGATCTTAAGGTCCAGGCCGTCCATAGGTTCAAATGGAGGCCCGGAGAGGGCCGACAGCACCAAGGACAAATCCCATGAGGGCACCAGGGGTCGAGACACAGGGAGAAGCCTGCGCGCGCCCCTCATGAAGCTACACACCAGGGGGTGTTGACCTGCCAGTTTCTTCCCAAAACCCAAGTGTCGGGAGGAAATGGCTGCCAGGTACACTTTAATGGTGGAGAAAGCCTTCTTCCCATCCAACAAGTCTTGCAGGAAAGACAGAATGACGTTCACCGGGCATTGGAAGGGTGAGACCTCCCTGCCCTGACACCAGGCTTCAAACACCCTCCATTTACAGTCATATAGGGACCTAGTGGAGGGGGCCCTAGCATTCTGAATGGTTCGAATGACTGCCTGGGGCAGCTCTGCTGACACTAGCCCGCACCCCTCAGGGGCCAGGCCCACAGGGCCAGCCGTTCTAGATGAAGGTGGAAGATCGAGCCTCCCGCTTGGGACACCAGGTCCCTGCGAAGCGGAAGTTTCCAAGGTTGGCCCTCCAGGAGCTGGAAAATGTCCGCCACCCAATGCATAGCTGGCCAGTATGGGGCCACCAGAATGAGAGTGTGGAGCTGGGTTCGTACCCTCAGCAAGGTGGGTAGTATCAGGGCCACTGGGGGAAAAACGTAAAGCAGTCCCCGTGGCCAGTCGTGCGCCAGCGCGTCCACGCCGAGTGGAGCGTCTCGGTCGCGCAGAGGACAGTGAGCATTCTCCTTGGAGGCAAAAAGATCCACTACGGCTGTGCCGAACTGGATCCAAATCTGTTCCAACACTGCTGGATGCAGGCTCCAATCCCCGTACAGGGGTGTCCCTCTGGACAACAGATACGCCCCCCGATTCAGAACACCCGGGACATGGGTGGCTCTGATTGAGAGGAGATGCCTGCTGCACCATAGGATCAGTCTGCGTGCCAGCGTCTGTAACTGCATGGAGCGCAGCCCCCCTGGTGGTTTATATAAGCCACAGTCAAGGTGTTGTCTGTTCTCACTAGGACATGATGGCCGGAGAGAAAAGGCAGGAAGCGCCTCAGGGCTAGAAAGACCGTGAGGAGTTCCAGATAATTTATGTGTGTCCCCCAGAGCTCTCTGCTCCACACACCCCTGACAGAGCGACCCTCCAGGAGCCCCCCCCCAACCTGACAGGCTCGCATCTGTCGTGACCACTTTCCTCACGAGAACCAACCCCAAAGGCACCCCCTGTGCCAAGAGGGAGGGGTGACGCCAACAGCGGAGCGCCGCGACGCACGCTGCAGAGACCATCACCCTGCGCGCTCTGTGGCGTACTGGAGAGAGACCCAGAGAAGCCACCCAGCGTTGAGAATCTCTCATGTGTAGACGGCCGAGTGGTACCACTGAAATAGCTGACGCCATGAGACCCAAAAGCCTGAGGCATAACGCAAACCGCACCGAACTGTGTAGGCGGAAGCGCGCCAGGCAGAACGAGAGCGCGTTCACGCGCGGTGCCGAGAGACGGGCCGTGAACGCCCCTGAGTCCAGATTCAGACCTAGAAAGGTTATTTTCTGGGAGGGGAGTAAAGCGCTTTTCTGCCAGGTTATTCTGAAACCCAGACCACACAAGTGAGGGATCACAACCAGCGTGTTTGACGCTGTCTCCTCTCTGGACCGTGCCAGCAGGAGCCAGTCGTCTAAATACGTGGCCAGCCGAATGCCCCTCCCTCTCAGAGGGGCGATCGCCGCCTCCGTACACCTGACAAACACCCTCGGGCTCAGCGAGAGGCCGAATGGGAGCACGGTGTATTCGTAACACACTCCCTGAAAGGCAAACCTCAGAAATGTCCTGTGTGGAGGGTACACGGGAACATGAAAGTATGTGTCCCTCAGGTCGATTGAGGTGAACCAGTTGCTCTGGTGAATCAGACGCAAAAGGGATGAGAGCGTGAGCATTTTGAATCTGTACTTTCTGAGGCATCGGTTCAGGGCCCTCAGATCCAGGATCGGGCGAATCCCGGTCCCTCCCCGCTTCGGGACCAGGAAGTACCTGGAGTAGAAACCGCTCTGAGACCGATCGGGAGGCACAATGCATATCGCTCCCTTCTCCAGCAGGGAGGAGATTTCTCCCTGAAGGATGTGAGCTGACGACCCCTGGGCGTGGGAGAACACTACGCCGGAGAATCGAGGAGGAACAGAAGCGAATTGGAGCCTGTAACCCCTCGAAATTGTTCTCAGCACCCAACGTGAAGCAGAAACCGCTGTCCATTCCTCCATGTGAGTGGAGAGCGGTGACACAGCCGTGACACACGGAGCACCAGCTCCCTCCAGAGGTTGTGGGGCAGCGGTGCTCGTGGCAGCCACTGCGCATGCACGGGGGCTTTGTGCTTTGACGGCCCAGGCTTACGGGGACGACCCGTGGCGCCGCCCCCGCCTGGAACCGCTCATGGGTGACATTTATATTGATTTTTGCTGCGCCCTTGACATCTTGTCTGGATGCGACAGCGAACCTTTTAATGCTCCTTGAGCGTGACATGTTTGTGAAAAACAATGTGAGTGCTTGTGACGTGTGTTTTGAGCCGGCACCGCCGGCTGCACGTCCTGGCCCCACCCTGGACCGCTCGGGAACTCTGCCGGAGGGGTTCCGTGAGGGGGGGGAGAAAGCACCATGGCAACATCGAACAGGAGGAGCTGGCGAACGGGGAACCGCCAGCTGCAGCGTCGGGAGGGAAGAACTCCGACAGGCTGCCCACTTCTTCCTCCTCACCTGCTGACCGCCGTGTCTGGTGGATTGTCCCGGTGGCGGAGCAGCTTGGTTGCCAGATCCCTGAGGCCAAACTGGTCGAGGCTCTGAGCCCGAAGGAGCTGGTTGGACAGCTTGAGGCTTCGGGCGCTTTGGGATCCGGAACTGAGGCTGGGCTCGGGCAGCTGCCAGAGGCAGGTTCGGCCGAGCAGGCAGCGCCGGTGAGGGTTTACGGGGAAGGCAGAGATGAAGGGCTTCATCCTCTTTCTTTTTAGCCGCATACCGTTGCTGCATTGATGCCAGGGCAGAGCCAAAAATGCCTTCAGGCACGATTGGCATGTCCAAAATGTCCTCCTTCTCTCTCGCAGAGAGGTTGGTGAGGTTCAGCCATCGTGCACGTTCTTGAAGCACCATCATGCCCATAGCTTTAGCCGTAGCATGGACCGCGCAGCGCTGCACACGCAGGCAGATGTCGGTCAGTACGGTGATTTCCTCCCGCACCTCCGGGTCCGGCTTCGTATTCATGTCCTCACAGAGGTCGGCTTGGTACGCCGAGAGCATGGAGGAGACATTCAAAGCTCGGACCGAGATGGCGGCAGCCTTGTACGCCCTCTCGTTCAGCGCCGACTGGAAGCGGTCCGCCTTCGCAGGGAGAGCGGGAGGCCTGGAGGAAGTCGCCGAGAGCCGTGGGTGCAGGTGGGCTGCAACCAGCAGTTCCATCGGCGGCATGCGAAGCATGCCAGCCGTCTCCATCCCTTCGAAGTCCAGCGAGGAGGCTCCTTGGACAGGAGACCTGGAGCTGAACGGGTGTTTGTCCCAGGAGGACCCCACTTCTTGGAGTAGCTCCGGGAAGGCGGGGAGGAGGGGCTTTGCCGCCCTCGTGGCCTGAGGCAGCTTCTTTCCCTCGTAGCGGGATCTGACAGCCTCAGTGACCACGGTGGGCCAAGGGATGTTGAGCCTGGTCGCAGCGCGTCGGCAGGCTGACTGCATGTCCAGGTGGGCGGCCGGAGAAACCGCTCCATCCCTGGGAGAGGACGGAAAGCTAGGCATGGAGGCCTGAGCGATGGGGAGAAAGACGTCGTCCTCCTCTGAAATGAGGAGTTCCGAGGTGTCCTCGTCGTCTCCGTAGTCCAACTCCAACACGTCCTCGGCGGGGTGGCTCGGACCGGCCAGTTCGAGCTGTGAGCCCCAGCTGAGTTCGGCACACGGTTCCGGCTCCGGGAGGACATGTTCGCTGGCGTCCCCAGGCGGTGGCCCAGGGGCCGGCAGGCAAGGGTCCCTCCCCGACAGGCTAGCTTGGCGCGCTAGCCGCCGGCGAAGGCTCTTCAGGGTGAAGCAAGCGCAGCTCTCACATGACCCGGGGACTTCCAATGCCAGCTGGGCGTGTTCCAGCCCGAGGCAGCTCGAGCAGACCCTGTGCGGGTCTTTGCTTGAGATTTTGTTCCCACAGGTACAGAGGCGAGCTCCTGCACCGTCGACTCCTCTGGTGGGAGGAGTGGCTTCCATGTTGGCTAACTGGTGTGTTAGCATAGAACGAACAGATGCACTGGAGTGTGAAGCTGCTCGTTATGCCCCGAGCCTATGGTGAAGGTCAGGACAGAAGGACGGTAAGTTAACGTTCGGCGACGGAGAGAATATTAGAAGGCTCCGTCTGTGAACAGTTGAGCCAACTTACCTCAGAGATAAGCGACCACCGAAGCGAGAAGAGGTGATTGAATAGTGTGTACGTTGGGACGCTTGCTACTTATAGTAGCAGGGGGACGCGTACGTCACGGTCACTGGCCAATCAGGATTGGCGTATTGAGATAAGTGCTTCTGAGGAATCCGCGGAGGGGCGTATCCCATAGTGAGACATCGAAACGAATGTTAAGAAAGAGAACCCAAATCATCACCCCTCCAACACAATGCTTGACAGCTGGTCTGAGCTGTTTGTATAAATGTGAAGGGATGGCTGTGAAACCCGGCTCATATTGGATTGGGGACTCCAGTTTTGAAATAGCTGTGAGTTGAGATGAAAGGCCGTGTTACATTTTCTAAATTAATTTGCAATTAAATCCATTACCAAAGAAACAAAGTTGATTCAAATAGCTCTAATGATTGATCACAGTGATTGTCCATCCACCCATTGTCGTCAGCTTATCCGGAGTTGGGCCGCAGGGGCAGCAGCCTAAGCAGGAAGGCCCAGTCTTCCCTCTATATATATATATATATATATCAGCCACTCAGACCAGCTCCTCTGGGAGAATCAAACATAGTCCCTCCAGCGTGTCCTGGGTCTTCCTTTGGGTCTCCTCCTGGTAGATGTGCCAGAAAAACCTCACCTGGGACCTGTCCAGGAGCTATTCTAACCAGATGCCCAAGCCACCTCAACTGGCTCCTCTCGATGTGGAGGAGCAGCGACTCTACTCAGAGACCCTCCCGAATGACCGAGCTTCTCACTCCATCTCTAATGAAAGCCCAGACACCCTGCTGAGAAAACTAATTTTGGCTGCAATCTCGTTCTTTCGGTCACCAAAGCTCGTGACCACAGGTGAGGGTTGGAACGTAGATTGACCGATAAATCGAGAGCTTCGGCTTCCGGCACAGCTCACTCTTCATCACGACAGACCGGTACAACGCCCTCATCACTGCAGACGCACCATCAATCCACCTATCGATCTCATGCTCCATCTTTCCCTTACTCGTGAACAAGACTCTGAGATACTTCAACTCCTCCACTTGAGGCAGGACCTCATCCCAGTGAAACAAAGTTGATTCAAACATAGATCTAATGATTGATCACATTGATTATATGCAATCATATTGATAATTGAAAATATTCCTTCACAATACTTGCCTATTGAAAATGATCTCCTCCTGAGCCTGGTGTGAACACTCACTGTAATGCTTCAAATTGGAGATGTGTAGCAGCTTTTGTACAAGTGATCACACTTGCTGATGATTAGGAGCACCTTGCACCTACTTACCAGTTTTTATTACAACAAAAACATCAAGTGTGCACAGTTTTTTCCCCCACGCACTAGTTCTGCAGACTGGCTGAGTTTGTGTTAAATAGACATTGATACAGTGGTGGTAAATGATGTCATTTCGAGATTACATGGTTTTTATCATGTTCTTGGAAGTAAAATTGAAAAGAGAAGAAAAGATGCACTTATTTTTGACCATATGTCTTCCGCCTACACGAGAAATGTCTGTGACAGTCCTCTGTGCTGTGTATGAGATGGAAAGCCAAGGGGAGAAAAAACCCATTTCAGCATCGATCACTTTTATGCCCCGAGTCTGTTTGCATATTTTAGTCCTATAAACAACATGAATGATGTGCCGTGTAATAGACCATAATCGAGATTTATTCTGACTTGGGCGGAGGGCAGCAGGGAAAGGAGATGTTCACAATCCGAGAATCAGGAGGGGCTGTTGCAGCTGTGTGTGTGCGCTTGTGTACCAGTGTGCACCCTGTGATTTATTTGATTTAATTAGATCGCCGATGTAAAACAGCTCGCAGGGGGAAAAAAGGTAAAAACGAGTGCCGAGGGAGGCGTAAATAACACCAGAATCTTTTCCTTCCTTCCTCGCCTTCGTTCGTCTGTCCCATGCTTTTCTTCTAAGTCTGCTGTTTTTCTGCTAGCACACAATCGCTCTTTGTTTTACTATTTTTTTCTTCCCGTTTTCCTGTTATCGGCCACACCTGTGTTGGTTTTATCTTACATCTTTCCATCTCTGCCTCGTCCTGTCCCTCTTCTCCTTTGCATTGCTCCCAGCTGAATAATGATGGGGGGTAAACACCTCATTAAGCTAAAAGGCTCACAGGGACAATTAGAGACGTGATACACGTCAAACCGGTGGCTCTCTCAAAGCTCAGAGGAAACGTTTGGAACACAGCAGGACAGGGAGGCATCCCACACACAAAAAGAGAGAGTGGGCAGGTTGAGTCGTTCACTTTGAAATCACATGTCCAACTTCATCCCAACAAGATCTCCTTACGTTCTTTAATCTGTTAATCTTCTCTTTAACAGGTAATGTTGCTCTCTGCTTTCAGCTTATGGATTGAGAAGAAGCTTGTGCACACAAAGCCACGGACCGCTAATTTATGTAGCATAATCAGCAGAGAAAGGATTCATGAATCTACCTTCTCCAGTAGAGCCAGTACCAGTAACTCATCTGGTCCTAGAAACTTCCTGTTCAGACACACCCATCCTCTTCATTAGCACAGTGGCGTGTCCAGATCTTTTAAAATGGGGTGGCCCAGGTGAGGCACAGCTTTGTGCATGGGTGGCACCAATGGTTATTCTTTTTTTTCTTTTACCCCCAAGCCTTTTGTGGACAATGAAAACCCTACTTAAAAGTAAATTAGTGTGGTGGCACCAGGGGGTGGCCAATCAGATTCCAAGGGTGGCATGTGCTACCCCAGGCCACTCCCTGGACACACCCCTGCTTTAGCCTCGTTTCTCAGGTATGTTTTATTTTTATACGTTTTAAATTGCTTGATATATTAAATTATAGACTAACACAAACAAATAATCTGGGGGACATTTACAGCAGTTCCTGGAGGTCATTTGAAAAGAAATTGATGCACTTGATAACTGTTTGATAGAAAAAAAATTCTTAAAATGATCTATTCATACGGATGTTTGGAAATCACGTTATTTATAGAAATGGAAATTTGGAAACTGATGAAATGTTATTGATAGAATGTTTGAAGGGCCACAAGGCCCAAAGGCAGGGAACAAGGGCACCAGGGTGGAGCACAAGAGCATCATGACAGGGCGCAAGAGCACCAGAGCAGACATCAAGGGTACCGGGGCAGAGCAGAAGGGCTCCAGCGCACGTCACCGGGGTGGGGTATAAGGGCACTGGGGAAGGGCACAAGGAGAGGGCCCAGGGGGCAGGGGTAGGGGGTGTGGGGCAGGGTGGCAGGGCATGTGGCGAAGCACATGGAAGAGCACTGGGGCAGGGCACAACTGTAAGGAGCCAGGGAGCTGGGGTAGAGCATAGGGGCCCCAGGACAGAGCACAGTAATAATCATAATAATGATACATTTAATTTTATTTAAAAGGGCCTTTCAGGACACCCAAGGTCACTTTACATTAAAACACAGTAAATCAATAGATTATGAAAAAAGAGGAGTGTAAGACCTGTGCAACGACAGTGAATAAGCTGCCTTAAACAGGTGAGTTTTAGTGTACAGCGGTACAGGATGTCAGGTGGAAAGGCGTTCCAGAGTTTAGGTGCAGGACAGGCAAAGGCTCTAGCTACCCACGAGGGCACAGGGACAAAGCCTAAATGCACCAGGGTAGGTAGGGGAAGGGTGGCAGGACACTGGGGCGGGGCACAAGTTCACCTGGGTGGGAGACCAGGGCAAGCACAAGAGCGCCGGGGTAAGGAGGAGGTGTGGGGCAGGGCATGAGGGCACCAGGAGAATGGCACCAGGGCAGGGAACTGGGGAGTGGCACCAGGGTACAAGCGTTGCTCACTGTGCAAAATATATTTGAATTAACCCATTTCTGTAGATCCCGGAGGTGGTAATCCAGGACATCCGGAAGACGTTGAAAAAAAAACTCCTTTGGTGTCAAAGTTTGTACCTGCAGGAGACCAAAATTGGATGCGCAAATCTGAGCTCAAAATTATGTCATTTCAATGCGTCTTTGAGCAGTGGGTGGTTCGAGAACTTGAAAGATTTAGGACAATTTTAGACATGGCCACACAGATAGGAAATCTAATTTATAATCATAATCTATTTCTGTAGCATCTTCCACTACCTTTGCAGAAGTCCAAGGTGCTGTACACTATCACAGTACAGCAGCAGACAGTGACTCAAAAACATGGTGAAAAATATATAAAAAGAGCTAATGTAAGAACATGTTTAAAAAACAGAAGAAAAGACTCGGGAAGAATGAAAAGATAAAATAACTAAATGAGAAAGCCCAAAAATACCAAGTTTGACTGAGAACTCAAAGGGACACATTAACAATAAAAAGATTTGACTTGGTGCTCAAAGGGAAAAGCCAATCGATAGAACTGTGTCCAACAGATACTAAAACATAAAATGCTCCAGTGAATACTGTCACTATCACGGTTCAATATTAAGAGCTCACCACATTTCTTCTAATTGAATTAATAACATCAGAAAAGCCACTGTTTAATTGGCTCACTCATTACTTATGATACATTCAACAGAAATGGATATAACCATAAATATTCATGGCATAAATTAACTTATTTCCCTGGAATTTTAATGGAGATGTGTTGACCTCACTCACCCTATTACTCGACTCACTGTTCAGGCCTCAGCTTTAACACTTAGAGTGGAGCTGGTGAAGATGAATGGGTGGTTAGTAGTAGGGATGCAACGGTATGCGGTAAAATACCGGACCGTTCGGTACGCCCTGCACGAGACAATCCGCCCTCCTGTACCGCGGGACTTCGGTGCTCCCATTGATTTTGCGCTGCTCTTTTATTTCAAGCTTTACATGGCACCATGTGCCTGTCCAGGTAGATGAAGGCCCACCCCCAAGTAAATGTCCAATCACTGTTGTGCATCCGCGTCCTCACTCAAACTCTTACTACAGTTAGGTGGCTGGCTACACAGGAAGAGACATGAGGAAATGGCGAGCTGCAGTGGAGTTGAAAGGGAAGAGTTTGAAGAGGCACCAGGCTCTTTTAAATCATTAGTTTGGAATTATTTCGGATTTGGGGTTGAGTACAACGATGAAGGAGTAAAAACAATCAACAGAAGTTACACAGTCTGTAAACAATGTTTGGCACATGTTTCATACTTCAGTGGAAACACGAGCAACATGTTTAAACATATCCAGCGAAGGCATCCAGACATAAAGCTTCCTGAACACAGGTCAGTCGAGCAACCCGCCGCTCAGGCCCCAGCAGCAGAACAACTGTCTGTCGAGAATGCTTTTGCTCAGACCTACCGGGCTTTTTCAGAGAAACATAAAAAAAATAACTGATGCATTGGGAGTGTTCATCGCGAAAGATCTGCAGCCCTTTTCCGTAGTCGAAGATGCAGGTTTTCAACATTTAAGGAAGACGCTCGACCGACGTTATTCTGTGCCCAGTCGCACACATTTTAGTCAGGTCGTCATCCCCGGTCTTTTCGACTAAACGCGCAACGCCATCGAGAGTGATTTGGCTAAGGCAGAAAGCCTCGCACTGACCACTGATAGTTGGACTTCTCGGGCAACACAGAGCTACATGACTGTGACGGCTCACTACATGCTGGACTGGGAGATGAAAAGCGCCGTGCTGCAGACTCGCCCCCTCTATGAAAGCCACACAAGTGCGCATTTAGCAGAAGAGTTAAAAAATGTAGTCACTGAGTGGAAGCTGGAGCGGCCAAACAAAACTATACCCGTCGCCACAGATAATGCTCTTAACATTGTTAATGCAGTTAAAGAAACTGTTGAGCTGGGACCCCAGATTAGCTGTTTTGCTCACACTGTGAATCTCGCTGCAAAGAGGGCTGTGTCAATCAACAGTGTGTCCCGCCTCCTTGGGAAACTGAGGATAGTTGTCACCTTGTTTCACCGCAGCACCACAGCCAACCAAGCACTTGCTGTGAAAGAGCAAATGCTAAACTTACCAAAGCACAAGTTAATTTAAAAAATAAAATATTTATTTATTTATTTAAAAATAATGAGTCAGAACTCAAGTTTAACTTAAGGGACGACAAATAGACAGAGACCCTCTATCATTGTAGAGGTGATGTAAGGATCAGGTCTCTGCTTTTTGGGGTCCTTTTGGCTTCATGTGATCTCCAGCTGTTGCTGGAGCGGTTCACAGCCAATTGTGAAGCAGTTGGAATGAGAATCAGCTCCTCTGAATCTGAGACCATGGTCTTGAGTTGAAAAATGGTTCAGGGATGAGGTCCTACCCAAGTGTGGAGGAGTGTAGGTATCTTGGGGTCTTGTTCACAAGTGAGCGAAAGATCAAGCGCGAGATCGATAGGCAAACTGGTCTGTAGTGGTGAAGAGTGAGCTGAGCCGGAAGGCAAAGCTCTCAATTTACCAGTTGATCTACGTTCCAACCACCATCTATGGGTATGAGCTTTGGGTAGAGACCGAAAGAATGAGATCATGAATACAAGCAGCCAAAATGAACTTTCTCCACAGGGTGTCTGGGTTCTCTCTTAGAGATAGGGTGAGAAGCTCGGTCATTCGGGAGGGGCTTGGAGTAGATCTAATGCTCCTCCACATTGAGAGGAATCAGCTCAGATAACTCGGGCATCTGGTTAGGATGCTTCTACGCCTCCCTGGTGAGGTTTCCAGGCACGTCTAACTGAGAGGAGACCCAAAGGAAGATCCAGGACATGCTCCGGCTCTTGGAGGGTGCAGACACTTTTCTTCTCCTCTCCTCCATATCTTATCCTCAAGGCCTTTGTCTGTCTGTGTGTGCTTGGTGCACGGCTGCTTCTGCATTTTTTCTGGAAACTGGAAACTGAAATTCACTAAAATGGATCTCGTCAGTTGGTCACTCAATGCGGTAGATTTTTTGTGATTTTTTTTTTTTATCGTTGAATTTTTTCAACGATGAGAACGGGAGAAGGGGCTCCCAGATGCCCCTCCGGGACAGACCCAGTTGGACACATCATGGACTCCTGGAAACAGTGGAACTTGATTTGTCTATCTCAGCTGTCTGTGGAGGACTCTGAAGATGTGTGGATATTCATGGTGTTGGTTTCGAGTTTCCTGCTGATCGGCATTGGAGGCTACCTGGCTTACCGGAAAATTAACGAGCTGTCGAGGAATATTGGCCTGATCCCAGAGCTCAGAGAGGGGTTGCACCGCGCTGTGAATTCACAGACTCACATAATTGTCAAGATGAATCGTAAGCTTGGAACTTTGGCCGAGATTCATTCATTGGCACAGGAGAAGGATGCCATCAAGGATAGAGTGGACGAATCAGCACGGATTGGGATAGATTAATGTCCATTATTGGGATTTTGAGAGGTTGAGGACCAACAAACTGTAAGACAGAGAGGAAATTATCTCTGTCTGGCCCCAAAACAATTTCTAATCGGAATCTGGCGCCCTTGAGCCTGCAAGCTACAACGAAAACTCCCCCCTCAGAAGATATGTGGAATGTGCCGTCGCTATGGCAACTCAACTCTGTCTCCTATCCCAGCCTGGACGGGACTGCGGGAAGGCCGCTGAAACGTTCCAGGGTTACTGCAACCCTCCAACCCTCAATGCTCCTCCCCCTGTTCACACTGAGGTGACATGCGCTGCTTATCGTGGCTGCAGGAACTGAAGTAGGGATAGTCCCAACCCACCACCCCACCTAGTGGACACTTATGCTGTGTTGTCTGAAGTCTGTTGCATATATGTTTGAGGTGTTTTTTGCAGAGCAAGGCTGCCCTCCCAGTGGAGGGTAACTCTGAAGTGCCTTTTTCCCCTCCACCTGAACCAATCCTCATGTAACCCTCTTATCTCCATTAAGGAAGCGAGACTCAGGGTTGCGAATGACCACAGTCACCAATTCTTGTCATGTGTCTTGCCCATGTATGTCTGATCTCTGAATTGTGTGTACTGAAACTCTAATTTCCCTCTGGAATTAATAAAGTATCTTTGACTTTGACTATCTCTCTCGGCTGGCCAGGGAATATCTTAGGATTCCCCAGTGGAGCTGGCCCAAGTAGGAGAAGAGAAGAAGTCGGGGCCTCTCTGCTTAGGTTGCTGTCCCGGTGACCCAACCCTGGATGGATGGATGGATGGATGGATGGATGGATGGATGGAGTGGTATTAAGAAAGTTATTTTAAGCCCTGTTTACACAGCAGGATTGTGTAAATAGATGGACAATTTTCAAAGCATGAGAGACTTCACTCGTGATTAAATTCAGATATACCCATTTCGCTTATAAGAGTGTGGTGTGCAGCAATTGGGCAAATGCTACACACTCCACACAAATCACTCTCACTCATGGACATTTCCCACTCTGATGGAAAAATGTGAGGTAAAACATGACTTTAATGTAAACCACTATAGCAAAGGAGCATGCTGCAAACTTCCATCACCTTGCTTTCTGCTTGTAAGGCAACACAAAAATCAGACCAACAAGACAATCCAACATGTTTGAAATCCCCGATTTATGATCAGAGTGGTCCCAACTTCCTTCCAAGTGAACTAGACTGCTTGTGATACCACAAAATGTAGGATTATCCGATAAGATTTTCTTTAGAGTCGTTAATCATCAGCCATGATCATGTGCAACTTTAAGATTGCCAGAAGAGGCAGAGCTGGTCAAAAAAATGGCACGACCATCCTGCCATGTGAACCAGGCTTCAGTCTGATGCTCCAAAATCAGGATGAAAATTCCAGAAAATCTCCAGAAAGTTTTATTTAAGTTTTAAGCTTTATTGTTTAATCCAAACAGGTTCAAATGAATGCAGCTGGACTTATTTTATTATTTTACTGAATAAAATGTCAACTCTAAATTGTACCACGCAAATTAACCTGTCTACGCAGGCACAAGAAGCAAGAGAAAATATTCTGTTATTCAAAATATTATCCAAGTCATGAACAGTCTAGAGTCTTTTACATCCCTCTGGAGCTTCTGAAACATTTACTGGATACTTTTCTACCCTAGCAGCTCTTAACTAGCACAGATCATTAAGCTAAAACAAATATTAGCTGATGCAGCAGAGTCATACTTAAACTTTAATGCCTGGCGATGAAGGCAGCTCTGTGCAATTAGCACCAGTCTCTCTATGACCGTTTTCACCTGCTGTGTTTGCATCTCAGAGAGAAGTGACCAAGACAGACAGGAGTCGAGTAAAGATATGGTGAATGCACAAATTGGCAAAGGTGATAAGGAGCCCGTTTTTCCTGCGTGTTTGTATGCACCTGTGACCACGGTCCTCCTGCTGCCTGGCAATTATCACCCACATCCTTGTGTCATCAGCTCATCAGCAGAGCAGTGTGGTCCATGCATTGTTGTAGGTGTCATTATGGAAAGCACAAGCCCGGACTGAAAACCAGTGTGAGCTTATCGTGTGTCGAGTTCTTGTTTTCTGTGAATGTTGGTTTTCTTTTTATCTGTTTCTCAAGGGATTCTTTGCCAGGCCTCTCTGTGATTTCACCTCATCTTTTTCCACTTTTACCAGCCCGCAAGCCAGCCATTAGGAGTCTCTCCAATTTTTGTGAGCAATCTTAGGGACAAATTCAAATGTGTTGAAGGTCAACTTCACTGGAAAGCCATCTTTTAATGATTATTTCTGATTAAAATAAGTTTTTCATGCAGGTTGAACATGAAAATAGTCTCCTACACCCATTGCCTGCATTGCCTTCTGACAGAAAATAGATGATGAAACTCTAGGATTTGAAAATCTTGACAGATCTACGTAACACTGTCACTTAACTTTCATGGACTCACCCATCTTGACCTACAACAGAGAAAGCTGTTGTTGGTTTAGCGTCCAGGAAACAGCTAAGAACATCATGCCTAGTAGAAGCTCAGCTTTAGCATTAGCTTTTCCACAACCCAGCACAACTCCTCCAGGCTTGTGTTGTTTGTGGAGATAAAATATTCTTGTTTCAAAGCTGACAGAGTCAGTGATAGAGTTGTGTTGTTGTTAGCCAATCAGAGGTAAGATGTCCAATTTATCAGAAAATAATTGTCCAGATCCTGCCGTACTCTGCCACTTTCACTTCCGGTATTCAGGGGTGTCAACCTCCAGTCCTCGAGGGCCGGTATCCTGCATCTTTTTTTATGTGGGCGACGGTGGCACAAGAGTTAAGTGCTCACCCCGTAATCAGAAGTTTGCAGGTTCGAGCCCCACTCAGTCTGTCCCTGTCGTTGTGTCTTTGGGCAAGACACTTAACCCACGTTGCCTGCTGGTGGTGGTCGGAGGGACCGGTGGCGCCAGTGCTCGGCAGCCTCACCCTCTGTCAGTGCGCCCCAGGGCAGCTGTGGCTACATCGTAGCTCATCACCATCAGTGTGTGAATGTGTGTGTGAATGGATGAATGACTGATTGTGTTGTAAAGCGCCTTGGGGGTTCCAGGACTCTAGAAGGCGCTATATCAAATACAGGCCATTTACCATTTTACCATTTCCCTGTTCCAACACAGTTGATTCACCTGTGCAGCAGCTCCAGAAGCCTGTTAGTCACCTGCTGATTAAAATCAGGTGTGTTGAAACAGGGAAAACACTAAAACGTGTGGGATAGCGGCCCTCGAGGACTGGAGTTTGACACCTATGACATGTCCTCAAACTGGAGCACCAGTATGGCAAGCCAAATGAGCATTTATTCTGATATCAGGATATCAGCCAGAATTGTCATGAACATGTAAGCCATTTCTGTCCACTAGTTAACTAGTTAGACATGTTTGTGTCAACTAGTTAAATATCGAGGGTGAAAATGTGCCCACTAGTTAACTAGTGACAGCAGAAATGCGCACTAGTTAAGTAGTGAACACATTTAGGCTTCTGTAGTTAACTAGTTGACACAAAAACTGCTCACTAGTTAACTAGTAAAAGCAGAAATGCATAGCAGTCAGCTACTTGAAGGTATTTGTCTCACTAGTTAACTAGTGAGGGTCAAAATGTGCACACTAGTTAACTTGTGGTAGACATAAATGCGCACTAGTTAACTAGTGAACATATTTTGGCTTCACTAGTTAACTAGTTGACACATAAATGGCTCACTAGTTAACTAGTAAAGACCAAAATGCATACCAGTCAGCTAGTTGAAGGTTTTTGTGTCTCACTAGTTAACTAGTGATGGCCAAAATGTGCACACTAGTTAACTTGTGGTAGACATAAATGTGCACTAGTTAACTAGTGAACACATTTTGGCTTCACTAGTTAACTAGTTGTCACATAAATGGCTCACTAGTTAACTAGTAAAGGCCAAAGTGCATACCAGTCAGCTAGTTGTAGGTTTTTTGTGTCTCACTAGTTAACTATTGATGGCCAAAATGTGCACACTAGTTAACTAGTGAAGGCTTAACTCCTAACTAGTTAACTAGTTGGAGTAGGTCAGTGCCACTAGTTAACTAGTGAACCATTAATGGCTCACTAGCTAGCTAGTTGATGGCAGCAGGCTCACTAGTTACCTAGTTGATGCATCCATTGTCCAAACTAGTTAACTAGTGAGGACATAAATGTATACTAGTAAACTAGTTCAAGTCTACATTCACACTAGCTAGCTAGTTGCGCAGAATTCTAATCAGGAGGCGGAGAATTTCTCAAATTAAGACTCTCTATTGGCTCCCTGTGTCAAAATAAAATATGACAACCAATCACAGTGCGGAATTTCGTAAAATCCCACCCCAAACATTTGCATGCGGCACACAAGTTAACATGCTGGCCAGAGGAACCTCAGCTAGTGAACTAGTAGTGGCTTCAGTGTGACACTTACATGTAAACTTGTGAAGGCAGAACTGCTCACTAGTTAACTAGAGAGGGTACAAATGTCCACTAGTTAACTAGTGAGGTGCAAAATAAGTGTCACTAGTTCACTAGTGGGCCCCAAATCGCCCACAAGTTAACTAGTAAGGTGCGGATATGCTCACTAGTTAACTAGTGAGGTGCAGATTAGGGCTGCAACAAACAATTATTTGGATAATCGATTAATCGGATGGGGTCTCGACACGATTAATCGATTAATCGGATTACATGGGGAAATTTTTAAAAACTGCTAGGGAAACGTTATTTCTCTCCTTCCTTCACTTTATTTAACACAACATTATTAGAAAACAGTTCAATAGCAGAAAAACAACATGCCATCACCTAAATTGTCTTATAAGGTGTATAGACAGAGACCCTAAGCTACATCTATCTGTGACCTAAAATGCTTGGTCCAAGTTAAACAGCTTAAGGGCAATTCTCATCTGTTTTGTTTGATCTCATCTGTTGACATTTATTTTAAATGTAATTAAACATAGGCTGTGAATTAATCAAAATTGATCACTATTTCCAAAAATGACTGAAAAAATACCAAATAAAACAAAAGTAAATGAATGCCATCTTCCTTGCGATGATGCCCTGGGCAACTGCCATAAAGTCACATCAAGAAATGCTGCTGATCATTCCAATGATCCCAAATAGACTCACATTAGGCCACATGAAAGCAACTGAACCCAAAAATATATTAACCAGTATATAACTGCACTCTCACACAACACGCCTGCAGCAACAGTTAGGACTCCTCCCTCCCTTTTAAAAGCGTTTTTGCTTCTGAGGACATTGTGGTTGTAAAACCACATGCTAGTAGTCTGGCCCCGGTGTGATCAACCAGTTTCTGCGGGAATGTGACGGCGGAACCAGGGCCAGATTAACACTTTGTTGTACCCTGGGCAACAATATTCAAGGGCTCCATCATCACGACCCAAGGATCACCATAATGTGGTCACATACAGAATATTTTACTGTAATATGCAGTAAATATACTCAATACTTGAATGCCTGACAACACGTAACCCGCCCAGAGTAACCTTTGACCCACCTCGTGTGGACTGACCAATGAGGAGAGGGTCTTAACTTGAGGCCCTCTCTTCATTGGTCAGTCTGCATGAGACTGACTCTCAACTGACGTTCAAAGTCGTAGGCAGCGAAGCGTCTCTGTGCAGCGCAAAAGCCCGGGTGGACAGTTTGTGTAATGTAGGGTGACCATATTTCCATTTCCAAACAAGAGGACAGGGGATCTGTGCCTATGACGTCACACTATGGCAACGCCACACAAACCATGTTGGGACCCATTTTTTGTAAGAACTAAATTAATATCAGATTCTGCCAATTAAAGGGCTCTAAAACAATTCATATGTAAATATTTTGCATATTTAATGCAAAATCTAATTTTTCTGCTTTAGTGCTGCAACAAGGTTTTATTAATAATAAATTATTATACCTTTTGTTTTACTACAGCATCGGTAAGCTTCCTGTGCACAGATTATTAAGGATGCTTGTTTCAGCTGTGAGATTAGACGATAGGATCAATGAAAAAATAAGTTGTCACACACTCCATGGAAACTTTCAGAGAATCCACAAATGGTGGCTTTCAAATGGTTTTGTTACTTTTTGCAAGTTTATAAAAGAAGCAGAGGAGACAGCATGTCTGATAATTTAGTTTTTCATCTGATAATATTAGAACATGTCAGTAATGTCTGAGGGGATTTTATAAACACCATATAACTAACACTACTGGAGAGGGTATGAATTACACAGAGGCTTCTGGGGAGCCCAGTTATTGGGGGGGGGGGGGGGGGGGGGGATCGCATTTTGCCTTGGCCCCCAAAATGTCTTGAAACCCTGGGTGTGTGACTGAGTTTTGAAGGTGATCTGAATTGTATCAGATGTATAAATATTACATGTGTATAACTTATTGTTTTTTACTGGTAAAAACGTGTAGTGGAGATAAATCTACCTACATTTTACTTTTCAACACTTTGTTTTGTTTTCTTGTTTTTATTGAACTATTTTCCTGTCCTGTCTGTCTCTCATCTTCCTGCATCTCCTCTTAATTCTCCAGAAAATCTGTTGCCTGGATTCTTACCTTTTCACCTCATCAGTTACTTTTGAGCAGATCAAAGGGATCTCCTGACCGAAAAGCTCAGAGCGCGTTTTCGATGCTGCGTGAGGTGACATCACCACAGCACAGGTGATGAGCTCCGCAGTAGCGGGCTTCAGGCACAAATAAGACAGAAAATAGAGAACATGTGTGGACATGAACGATCGTGTGCTAATTATAGTTTTTTGGTTGCGCCACTTTGAGAATGGACCGTGCGCTGGAAGCAGCTGCCTGGATCGCTGTGCAACAATGCGGAACCGGTTCGCAGCAGCGCAAGTCTGCCGGCTTTCCCTCGCGCTGATCTGCCGGTACAGGCTCTCCCTCACGCTGATCTGCGGCTCTCCCTCGCGCTGATCTGCGGCTCTCCCTCGCGCTGATCTGACTTGCTCTGGTCTGCGCGCAACGGCGGGCGGGAAGGGGGGGCGCTTTTGGAAGAGTTGTGCGACACAACGAATCGATGACGCAATTCGTTGCCAACGCTTTTAGTAATCGATTTTCATCAAATTTATCGATTCGTTGTTGCAGCCCTAGTGCAGATTTGCTCACTAGTTAACTAGTGCGCCCTAAAGCACCCACTAGTTAACTAGTAAGGTGCAAAAAAGCATCACTAGTTAACTTGTAAAGTGCAGATATGCTCACTAGTTAACTAGTGGGCCCCAAAATGTCAACAAGTTAACTAGTAGGGTGCGGATTTGCTCACTAGTTAACTAGTGAGGCACAGATATGCTCACTAGTTAACTAGTGATGTGCGGATTTGCTCACTAGTTAACTAGTGAGGTGCAGATTTGCTCACTAGTTAACTAGTGTGCCCTAAAGCACCCACTAGTTAACTAGTAAGGTGCAAAAAAGCATCACTAGTTAACTTGTAAAGTGCAGATATGCTCACTAGTTAACTAGTGGGCCCCAAAACGCCAACTAGTTAACTAGTAGGGTGCGGATTTGCTCACTAGTTAACTAGTGAGGCACAGATATGCTCACTAGTTAACTAGTGAAGTGCGGATTTGCTTACTAGCTAACTAGTGAGGCGCGGATTTGCTCACTAGTTAACTAGTGAAGTGCGGATTTGCTCACTAGTTAACTAGTGAGGTGCGGATTTGCTCACTAGTTAACTAGTGAGGTGCGGATTTGCTCACTAGTTAACTAGTGAGGTGCAGATATGCTCACTAGTTAACTAGTGAGGTGCAGATATGCTCACTAGTTAACTAGTGCGCACAAGACGCACACTAGTTGCTGTTTTTGGAGAAATCTAGTTTACTTGTTATGTAAAAATGTGTTCTTACTAGTTAACTAGTGACAAATTTACCTTCACTAGTTAACTAATTGACATATTTGGCCTTTCTAGTTCACTTGTAATGGGACAGGAAGCACTCACTAGTTAACTAGTGAGCATATCTGCATTATAATTTTTTCTCACTAGCTTATAGAGGGCAAACTGAGCCTTACATGTTAAGTAGTGAACACAAAACACTGTCACTAGTTAACTAGCTGCAGAAAAATGCCCCTAAAACTAGTAAATTTGTGGAATTTGAATAAATACACACTTGGCTGGCATTCTGTGTAACATGTTAACTAGTTCGACCGCTGTACTGCTCACTAGTTAGCTAGTGAGCAAATCCGGCCTTTACATGCAAATGAAGAAATGCAGAACAGCAATGTGATTGGTCCATGTAGGACTGAGAAACAGAGAAAGTATGGCGGACTCTGTTCAGGCTGTTCTAAGAGAAAATTTGATAAACTAAGATCGTTTGAGCACATAAATATGTTTTGACGATATTTGTAGCGAGAAAGTTGTGGTGTATTGCTGTAATCTTTGTTCAGTTAACGTGTGCAGTCTTTAGTTTTCAGTTATTAGTCTGAAAAAGCCTGGAGGCGGAAGGCAGCGGCAGACAGCATGTCTGTTTCTGTTGACAGGAAAGTGCAGAAACTCCGCAGAAATCTCCGTCAGATATATTGTTTCACATTTGTACGGAAGCGACAAGTTTATAATAATAAAAAAGGCTCTATTTTACATACGTTGCTGTAAAGCCTGCCAGCACTCATAGTGTTTTAAAGGTATGAATCTGCGAGATGTACCACCTAGTGTTGGTGGTCTAGTGACTAATGTGTTTGCCTGCAATGGTGAAGGTCGCGGGTTCGATACTGGATCATACAGTTTAGTTTTGTACATTATTTCACTTCTTTTCTTTTGCATAATTTTTGTATTTATGTCAACAAGAAACAAAATACGTAACGGATTAGTGGGCAGAGTCACACACACACACACACACACACAAAACATGTAAACAAGTATTTTATGAGTATGAATCTGATTATTGCCGACAGTCGATATTTAAGCATGTGTGTCCCCCTTCCTCAATCCATCCTCGCAAAATAAAATCATCGGCACAGCACAGCAGGCTTTCTCTTGATCCAGAACTAGCACTTCGAAATTGATCATGTCCGCGGCCATCTGCTGCACAATCAGCTGCTCGCATCGCGGGAAACATTGAAAACAGCTTCATGAACTGAGACACAACAGGGTTAACATCGACAAAAAAATCCACAAATAAATCTAAATAATTAATGCCATTTCCATCTTTTTCGTTGAAATATACAAATAGCAGATCATAAATCTAGAGCAGAAAAAGCTGCTGCAGGAAGCAGGGTCTGTAGTTATTCATGCACCAATTCATCAATGTGATTATTGATCAAGATCAGGTAAACTGATATTAATGTTGCAACATTTCATTTGATCATCTGAATGATACCATAGAACTGAATGACCTGTTGAGTCTCTGCATATTCAGGTATTTACTACGGAAAACAAACAACAGCAGGCAGCAGCAGGACTCCCCATGTTATTTCTCGGGTCGCTGGCCCGCGGTCGTCGGGGCCGCTGCAGTCAGCTCTTAGCCGGGAAGCCCTCGTTCGGCTGCGTGGGCTGCTTCACCGTGGACCAGCTCCCAGCAGCCGCTGGTCGGGAGAAACGCTCTGGCTGCAGCTCCGATCAGACCCTACCAACACCTCGCCACAGACAGCACCGCATTAAAAGCCCACAATTACGACCCGCTCCCCAAAGTTACAATTCTCAAGCACTGATGAACACATACATAACCCACAACAGCTATGAAATGTCTGTTATTTACGGCAAAAAGGAGATATTTTTCAAGCCGACGTGCCAATGTTAACCGCAGTTGGCTTGGAAATGTGCTGATTTTATTATTTTTGTCAATTAAAATCCCCCTTGTTTGCTCTTACGTTTTACGAAAACGCAATATTAATTAAAGCACGCTTTAGTGATCAGCATGTAAAGCAAAGAAGAAATGTGAACATTTCAACCCATTTCGAACCAACCAGTAATATGATTTCTTAACACGGTGCAGCGGCAGCATTTAAAAACCAAAATATAGCTTTTACTCTCCAAAAAAAGGAGAAGACAGTCACGGTGCAGCAACCCATTTTAGTCCATTAATCTCCACAATAAATATCCAGACAGAGAATTTCTACGGCCTCGCTGTAAACTCCAATGTCACCCAGGACCAGTCTTAAAGAGACAACGCGCTTAAAGGGAAAGTGTGTAGATTTCTGGCAATAGGGGGTAGTAAATACCAAAGTCACTGCAAACAAGCTGTATTTTTTGTTCAAGTGAGGACCTTACTAACTAATGCTCATAAAGCCAACAAAACCCTCTGGACTCTAGCTGTAACTCTCAAATTAGGATATGAGATTAATGACTCAGGTTCACGCTCCAATACATTAATTGTTTGAGAAATGCATCTTTTTATGTTGAGTGCCATCCGCCAAATAACACACGAGAAAAGGAAGAAGAAGAGTGTTGTTGCACAGTTTTCAAAGGAGTCAAAAACCACCAGCAAAATCATAAATACAGCTAAATAAACTTAGAATCCAACATGGCGTCCTCCAGAGAGTCGGACCCTCGCCTGTGTATTTTATTACTATGAAGGGTACATGAACTGATTAGGAACACAATGTCATAGGGTCAAAGGTCAAGGTTGTGTGAGGTCATATATATATCAAAAATTGCCTGAACGGGTTGAATGATTTTGACCAAATCAGAGGTGATAGCTCCCTATCAAAGGTAGATAAACTGATCAGGTCACAACCTCATAGGGTCAAAGGTAAAGGTCGTGTGAGGCCGTATATATGAAAAATTGGTTTTTGTGTGCAATATCTTCTGAACAGGTTGAAATACTTTGACCAAATCGCAGGTGAGAACTCCCTATCTAAGGTAAATAAACTCATGAGGTACAAAACCTCATAGGGTCAAAGGTCAAGGTTGTGTGAGGCCGTATATATGAAAATTTGGCTTTTGTGTGCAATATCTCCTGAACGGGTTGAAGGATTTTGACAAAATCAGAGGTCATAACTCCCTATCAAAGGTAAATAAACTCATCACATACACAAGTTCATAGGGTCAGAGGTCAGTGTCATGAGAGGTAATATATATGACCAGTCAGGCATATCCCGCGACGCTCTGCATCGATTTGCAGGGCTTTCTTGTTTCTACAGAGTTTATGTAGGGTGCTGCTGGTTTGGGGTGTTATGTCAGCAGGCAGAGTTTAGGAGTCTGACAGCTGTGGGGAAGAAACTGTTTCGGGACCTGGTAGTCTTAGTCCATAGGCTCCTGTAGCGCTTCCCAGAGGGCAGGAGGGTGAAGAGTCCATTCGATGGGTGACTGGAGTCTGATGGTTTTCCCTGCCCTTTTCAGACACCAAGAAAAAAGGAGAGTAACTTTATTTTGTTTGTGTGATTTTATTTTGTTGTGTGACTACTGGTTGCAGTTCCCTGTTCAATTGATTGCTGTTCCCTGTTAAATTTAAAAAAGAAAAAAGTCTAAAGTTTTGTTTTGACTGGAGAGAACTAAAAAAGGTTACACTGTCTTCTGGTACTAGCTCAAAATAACAAGTGGTGCTCGCTGCAGAACCACAAAGGCGGAGCTGCACCAGAAGGTGGAGCTGCACCAGAGTCAGCCCCGCCCATTCCAGAATCAGCCCCGCCCATTCCATTAGAGTCAGTCTAATTCCTTGCAGTTGTCAGACTTGATAGCATTCTGGAACCAAAGAGGGTGTTGTAGCTAAAAAATGCGAGATTGAGGACGGAGTTGAGAAGTTAATTGAACAGTTTTTGTAAAGGTTCCATATATTTAAAAATCTAACTTTTGGAACTTTTAATCATGTTATATTGTCATTTCCTCATAAGAAACACGCCAAAGCCATTTTTAGCCTCATTCATGCATTTTCCTCCCATCTCAGCTTCAATTTGGTCTCCTCCCCCGAAGCGGGTCTGGTCTTGGTTCTCAAATCTGGATATTCTGTGAATTTTCTGACAAATTATTTCTGAAATGACTTCTACTGAGACACCGCCAATAAACCATACATCCCATCTCAGAGACACACTGGGCAGCACAATTACATGTAACGCCACTTGATTTATAACAGATGTGGTGGTGTAGTGGTTATGGAGTCAGGTTGACATGCTGTTTCGCCTCCCAGTAGTGTAAGTTTTAGGTAGTTTACAACCTCTTTTCTTCATTTCTAGCTACACTTGCCAGTACTATGTTTACAACAATTTACTGGTATACCGTTTAACATATAATGTGTTTATTTATTTATTTATTCGTTTATTTAGCCAGTGTGAGTCCATTTGTGAGCAGAGTTTCAACTAAAATGCTGTTTAGGAGCGACCAAATTCAAAGAACTTTTAGCGACATAAATATTTTGCTGAAAAGAAACATTACAACTAAAATATAAACAAATTGAATGTGGCTAAATAGACTGCTGATGACCCCACCGAGAATCGAACCAGCATCAGCTGAGGGGAAAGCAAAAACCAACTCTGATGATTTTACCACTAGACTACCAGAGGCCATTCAATACACTGAAGTGCTGTTGTACACCACTTTTATTAGACCAGCTGTAGGCAGATATTCGCTAAAAGAAACCTTTTCATTTCGAGATATATTCAGTCTTTGTCATGTAGCAAGTTATATTTATCTTGTTTAATTGGAGTATAGAACATAGCATTAACGACTGTAAACTAGTAACAGCCGTAATTCATGTGGGTCAGGTCAGTTTGCGATAAAGTTGAAAACAAAAACGGAAGTCAGTGGGCTAGGCTGAGTTTGCGTGAATGGGCGGGGTGCAGCTCCGCCTTTGTGGTTTTGCAGCCAGCACCCTCTCCAAAATAACCACAGTTTTTTCCCTCAGTGTCATTTGATCTATTTCTTGGGAAGATGGATGGATGGATGGATGGATATATATATATATATATATATATATATATATATATATATATATATATATATATATATATATATATATATCAATAATTATTTTTAATATAGCCTTTTTCAATACCAAACTTTCAATACCAAACAAAAATGAACTACAATAAAATTACTGGCACACTAAATTCCAATTCTCCTCAATGGGACTTGAACTCACCAACTGATCTCCCTTACACGACACCAAACGAGGTGCTTTACTTGATTTGGGAGGGGGGAATAAAACCAGTAAAACAATAAAACTTTGAACATTACAACACAAAGAGAAAATAAATAATGTTACAGCAATTGCGGAATGCCATCTGCGGGATTCGAACCCGCCGCAACGACCAACCAGTAGGTGTCAAACCATGACTAATGAGTGCAAGCCTTGGCGCTCAGGGACACCCATCAGTATGTGATTGTGAGGCCACAGCACATACGTTTTAGACTGGGTGGGATTCTTATACCCAACAGGAGTCTTCTGCCCGCCTTCTCATTAGAATATGCATAATTTGTGTTTCAGGCACTAGTTAACTAGTGAGCTGCTGCACTGCCACACATGTAAACTGGTGAAATTTCAATTGTTCCACTAGTTAACTAGTGGACAAAAATGGTCAGCTTGTATGTGTTTTTAGATGTAACTAGTTAACTAGTGAGCAAATCCGCACCTCACTAGTTAACTAGTGAGGTGCAGATATGCTCACTAGTTAACTAGTGAGGTACTAGTGAGCAAATCCGCACCTCACTAGTTAACTAGTGAGCAAATCCGCACCTCACTAGTTAACTAGTGAGCAAATCTGCACCTCACTAGTTAACTAGTGAGCAAATCCGCACCTCACTAGTTAACTAGTGAGCAAATCCGCACCTCACTAGTTAACTAGTGAGCATATCTGCGCCTCACTAGTTAACTAGTAAGCAAATCCGCACGTCACTAGTTAACTAGTGAGCATATCTGCGCCTCACTAGTTAACTAGTGAGCAAATCTGCACCCTACTAGTTAACTAGTTGGCGTTTTGGGGCCCACTAGTTAACTAGTGAGCATATCTGCACCTTACTAGTTAACTAGTGATGCTTTTTTGCACCTTACTAGTTAACTAGTGGGCGCTTAAGGGTGCACTAGTTAACTAGTGAGCAAATCTGCACCTCACTAGTTAACTAGTGAGCATATCCACACCTTACTAGTTAACTTGTGGGCGTTTTGGGGCCCACTAGTGAACTAGTGACACTTATTTTGCACCTCACTAGTTAACTAGTGGACATTTGTACCCTCTCTAGTTAACTAGTGAGCAGTTCCGCCTTCACAAGTTTACATGTAAGTGTCACACTGAAGCCACTACTAGTTTACTAGCTGAGGTTCCTCTGGCCAGCATGTTAACTTGTGTGCCACATGCAAATGTTTGGGGTGGGATTTTGCAAAATTCCGCACTGTGATTGGTTGTCATATTTAATTTTAACATAGTGAGCCAATAGAAAGCCTCAATTTGAGAAATTCTCTGCCTCCTAATTAGAATTCTGTGCAACTAGCTAGCTAGTGTGAATGTAGGCTTGAACTAGTTTACTAGTATACATTTATGTCCTCACTAGTTAACTAGTTTGGACAATGGATGCATCAACTAGGTAACTAGTGAGCCTGCTACAATCAACTAGCTAGCTAGTGAGTCATTAATGGTTCACTAGTTAACTAGTGGCACTGCCCTACTCCAACTACTTAACTAGTTAGGAGTTTTGTGTTCACTAGTGAACATGTGGACACTTTGAACTGTCACTAGTTAACTAGTGAGACACAAAAACCTTCAACTAGCTGACTGGTATGCATTTTAGCCCTTACTAGTTAACTAGTGAGCCATTTTTGTGTCACCTAGTTAACTAGGAAGCCAAAATGTGTTCACTAGTCAACTAGTGGGCATTTCTTCTGTCACTAGTTAACTGGTGTGCACATTTTGGCCATCACTAGTTAACTAGTGAGACACAAAAACCTTCAACTAGCTGACTGGTATGCATTTTGGCCTTTACTAGTTAACTAGTGAGCCATTTTGTGTCACCTAGTTAACTAGTGAAGCCAAAATGTGGTCACTAGTTAACTAGTGAACATTTCCGTCTCCCACTAGTTAACTGGTGGGCTCATTTTGACCCTGACTAGTTAACTAGTGAGACACAAATACCTTCAACTAGCTGACTGGTATGCATTTTGGCCTTTACTAGTTAACTAATGAGCCATTTTTGTGTCAACTAGTTAACTAGTGAAGGTCAAAATGTGTTCACTAGTTAACTAGCGTGTTCAGTTTTACCCTCACTAGTTAACTAGTTGACCTGTTGACAAGATATCAGAATTAATGCTCAAGCGGCTGGCCAAATTGGGCAAAGTTAACAAGTGGGATTTTTACATTCAGTAGTCAGCTAGTACGAGTTTTTGTACCTTACTAGTTGACTAGTAAAAACTAAATGTGTTTTAACTAGTTAACTAGTGGACATTGATCTGTCCACTAGTTAACTAGTGAACACACTGAGCAATACTAGTTAACTAGTAAGATATGAAACATTTTAACTAGTTAACTAGAGAGAATTTAGGCCTTACTAGTTAACTAGTTGACATTTAGGCTGTCACTATTTAACTAGTTGACACAAACATGGCTAACTAGTTAACTAGTGGACAGAAATGGCTTACATGTTCATGACAATTCTGGCTGATATCCTGATATCAGAATAAATGCTAATTTGGCTTGCCATACACCCGAGCTTTTTTCCTCAGAGAATGAATAACAAGGCATTATTGCCTAGTAGAGACCACTGCAAACATTTGAAAAATATAAGTAAATTTGCCCTTTAAAGATTTAAAGATTAAACATAGAAGTTTGGAGTAGAAAAGGGCATGATCTTGGCATAATACCCAGGCAACATTAGTAGACATAACTGAAAATAAACAGTCTTAAAGTTCAAGATTCAAATTAAAACGATCAAAAATATTATAAGTCATCGCTGGAAAATAAAGCAAGGGTGGAATTAAATGAAAATGAAAATAAATGCTGATTGCTAGGCAACGGCAGATGGAAGTAATGAAGAGAGTGTAAATGAAACGCTTTTTTAGCATTTGTGAAAACGTTTACCCGAATAAGATGGTTCATATAAAACTAAAGATGACTGAGAACAAACAAGAGCACAGTGCACACAAACACACAAGGTTGATTGTAGGACAACAAAGGATGGAAAAGTAGAGGTAAATGTGCTGCTTCTAAGTTGTACTGGTTGTATGTTAACTGAGCTTCACACTGAAGAGGCACATAGAGACATCGTCTTGGGCGTTTCTGACTGGAAAGCTTGCGCAAGCTGAAATGTTGACGGTCATATTAAATACTGAACTTGAAATAGCCGACACGCTGACCTTGACTTCATGTGTGGAGCTGCCCTACAAAACATGGAACGTGACTCGCAAGGGCAATCCAGCCATCAACCACTCTCTGAGCCCAGTGGCACCAAATCTGTTCCCTAATAAAACTTCCTGTGCTGCTGATTATCCAGGCAGATTAAATAAGCTGAGCCTTAACAGTCAGTAGCCCATCAGTGTGTGCAACTTGGGTAAAAATGTGCTTATAAATCCACTCAGAAAGGGTTTAGAAACGTCATCATCACCTTTTCTCTTTTAATAAACTCAGTGGTCTCCTTCAAAAAGCAGCTAAAAAAACTCACCTGTTCAGGCTGGCTGTTGCGTGTCCTTCATCACCGCCCTCTCCTTTTGCTGCTTTTTCTACTTATCCTGCCTTCCCCAGGATCCACTGATTTCCCTCTATCCTATTCACTCTCTCGCTTTCTTTGCATTTTTTAATCACAATAGTTAATGTTTGCTTATTTTAAACATATTTAATCATTTTCTAAAATCTTTTTTCTATTTTTTTTGTTTTTGTGAAGTGCCTTGTGATTTTTATCTTGAGGCGCTGCAGAAAAGATTTTTCTTTCCTTCTTTCCTTCTTTCCTTCCTTCTTTCCTTCCTTCTTTCTTTCCTTCTTTCTTTCCTTCTCTTTCAATTCTTTCCTTCTTTCTTTCTTTCTCTTTCAATTCTTTCCTTCTTTCTTTCTTTCTCTTTCAATTCTTTCCTTCCTTCCTTCCTTCTTTCTTTCTTTCCTTCTTTCTTTCCTTCCTTCCTTCTTTCTTTCCTTCCTTCCTTCCTTCTTTCCTTCCTTCCTTCCTTCCTTCCTTCTTTCCTTCCTTCCTTCTTTCTTTCCTTCCTTCCTTCTTTCTTTCCTTATTTCTTTCCTTCTTTCTTTCCTTCCTTCCTTCTTTCTTTCTTTCCTTCTTTCCTTCCTTCCTTCTTTTTCCTTCCTTCTTTCCTTCCTTCCTTCCTTCCTTCCTTCCTTCCTTCCTTCCTTCTTTCCTTCTTTCTTTCTTTCCTTCTTTCTTTCCTTCCTTCTTTCTTTCCTTCTTTCTTTCTTTCCTTCTTTCTTTCTTTCCTTCTTTCTTTCCTTCTTTCTTTCTTTCCTTCTTTCTTTCCTTCTTTCTTTCTTTCCTTCCTTCCTTCCTTCCTTCTTTCCTTCTTTCTTTCTTTCCTTTTTTCCTTCTTTCTTTCTTTCCTTCTTTCTTTCCTTCTTTCTTTCATTCTTTCTTTCAACCAACTGATGTTGAATTCTACATTAATGAAAAGCCTGATTAGTCACTTGTAACGGATTTCATCAATATGTTTATCAATAACCCATTTCCTGTAGTCGAAGAGAAAAAGGGGACAATGAATAGACAAGTCAAACAGTTACAACTGTGGCACAATGCATGAGGCAAAATGCCCCGAACATCTGGTCACAGAGTTTATTTATACCAAGAGATAAGAAAGGAACGAAAAGGAGAGAGAGAGAGAGAGAGAGAGAGAGAGAGAGAGAGAGAGAGAGGGACAGAGAGAGAGGGAGAGAGAGAGAGAGAGAGAGAGGCAAGTCAAGAGTGTGTGTGTGTGTGTGTGTGTGTGTGTGTGTGTGTGTGTGTGTGTGTGTGTGTGTGTGTGTGTGTGTGTGTGTGTGTGTGTGTGTGTGTGTGTGGTCAAGAATGTGTGTGGGTGTGTGTGTGTGTGGGTGTGGCTTGTGTGGGTGTGTCCGAATAAGTGGGCACGCAAAGAGGCATAGAGCAATACATATTACATTCAGTTGATTGAATCAATGATCAAGAAATAATCAACATAAAATTTCCATAACATCACTTTTACTATAAGTTATCACCTGTGCATCCATGGATGAGTAACCAAGCTGAGGTGCTCTGTTGTACCCTGTTGGTCTTCACTCAAGTTGCTTGGTGGATTGGATTTTTTCTTCACACTCTATCAGAGATCTGGCGGTGACTAAGCAACATCTTCAATGAAGCAAGGATGAGGAACCCGTCTTCTTGGGGTGTTGGACAATCACTTGATGGTCTGTTTTTTCCTTTGCTGGTCTAACACCTGCAGCCACTTGCACACATCTAAACATGGTATGTGGATGCTTTCAGCACACTCAAAAACTAAACTAGGCGGTAAGTCGCACACCTGTGACTGAACACACTTGGCAGCACATGTCTGCAGGCACACGTGTTGCTCAAGTCATACTAGAAGATGGTGTCAAGTAATTATGTACAAATACTTTTTTACTTTACTTAAGCTGAAATTTTGAGAAGCTATGCTTCACTGGAATATTTGTCTAATAGCCGACTTTTACTCAGATTTTCTGAAAGTAATCTGGGCGCCTTGTTACTCCTATTTACTTTTGGCTTGTCAATGTTTAAAAAAAATACCTCAAAGATTATAAAAACCCTATTCAAATGAACTGTCATTCGGACAGAGGGAAATTGATAATGGGTTAGATAATAATTTGTGACGTCATTCTGAAACCCTGCTGTACCATCAACCTTTTCCTCTGCTTATCCAGGGTTGGATCATGGGGGCAGCAGCCTAAGGCAAGAGGCCCAGAATTCCATCTCCTCCAGCCGCTTGGGCCAGCACTTGCAGGGGAATCCCAAGTGTTCGATGTGGAGGAGCAGTATCTACTCTGAGCTCCTCCCAGATGACCGAGCTTCTCACCCCATCTCTAAAGGTGAGCCCAGCCACCCTGTGGAGAAAACTCATTTCAGCCGCTTGTATCCGCGAACTCATTCTTTCAGTCAGTACCCAAAGCTCGTGATCATGGGTGAGGGTGGGAACGTAGATTGACCAGTAAATCGAGAGCTTCACCTTCTGACTCAGCTCACCACAACAGAACGGTACAACGCCCGCATCACTGCAGACACAGCACCAATCTGCCTATCGATCTCACGCTCCATATATCCCTCACTCGTGAACAAGACCCCGAGATACTTCAACTCCTCCACTTGAAGCAGGACCTCGTCCCTGACCCGAAGAAGGCATTCTGGTCTTTTCCGACTTTAGACCATGGTCTCTGATTTAGAGTTTTTGTTTCACATCCCAGCTGCTTCACATGCTACATAGAGTTCTTTAATGTTTGCATTGCATATAAATGCTTTAACTTCCAATGGGCATATTTGCAGCTGAAACATGCAGCCTAGCGTATCCAGAATTTGTCAACCTTAACAGTCATTATGAATTTTAATAAAAATGTTTTTGGTTAGCTTTGGTAAAGCTGCAGCGTGGTTTAAAGCTGTTGTAGCGAATCTGCAAACAAGCTAGATTTTGAACACAAACGCGGTCACGGAACACTCACCCCGCCCTTCAGGTATCTTCCCAGAATCAGAAACCCAAATTGCCAGAGGAAACAAGATAGTGCTAAACACCAGTCGTTGTTTTCTAGTAGTAGCAGCTAGCTGTTCCTCCTTCCCTGATATTATTGAGCAGAGAACCTTTCACATCTGTGGTGTTCTGTTGTTAAATACATGAGTGTGTCAGCGCCTGGTAGGTAAGCTCTATTTTTTCCGAGTGTAACAGGTGTCAGGCTAGCACTCTGAAGTTGCAAATGCGTTTTTCTGGCTACAGAGGTCGGCGGGGGTCGCCGTGACATTTCATTTACCCTGTAAAAGGTCATTTTAGCACATACTGGCTCAAGAAAATTATTTAAAAACATGAAGTTGCATAGTATCCCTTTAACTTCCAAGCAAAAACCTACATTTAAACATGCATTGAATAGAAAAGCCCCCGTAGTTTAAATCACAACCACCAATATGAACTTCAAAGGTTGACCTTAAAATCACCTCTCTGGAAAACATTTTTAAAAATTATTACTTCTTTTTCACACGAACGGAGGAAAATGTAACAGTGTATGTGCCACACACACACACACACACACACACACACACACACACACACACACACACACACACACACACACACACACACACACACACACTCTCTAAATCCACAAGTCTTCCCACCCAAAAAACTGCCTTTGTGCTATCAAAGCGCTACGTCCCACTAACCTCTCATTGCACGCACACACATCAGTATGCCAGCGGCGCCACAGCAGGATTTAGGCACACAGGCAGAGCTGCTCAGATCTTAGTATTGATCCTAATGGGAAAAGGGTTGCAGGTTCAACTCCAGGTCACCCTCGGGGTCACCCAAGAGGTTGTGCAGATAGGGAAGAGCCCTTGGAAGTGACGACATCATTGGCATGGCAATGATGAAGGAGATTATGAGATGTTTCATGAGGTCACGGGGTGAACAGAAAAGAGGGATCTGCACAGGTCGGTGATTGGTGACAGTGATTATGTTCTTCAGTACGTGTGAAGATGAATACAAGTATGTGCATAAGCAGGGTGAAAGCAGAGCTGGATGCTCAGGTTTTCCCACAACACACATACAGCGTCCGTGCTGCATGCACCATCAAAGCAAAACACTCTGATTAACCATGTAAAAAGTATAATTATCTCAGTAAACATATGTTCTCACAGAAAAGGAAACGGTTGAGCTGCAACTAAAAAACATCAACAACATTAACATTTTGAGCAGAGGGATGAAACCATCTCATTAACATAAAACCTGATTTTATCAGTAGTTCATTCAGCTAAAAATGACGATGTGATCATTAGACGGCATAAGGATTTGTTGTATGGCCGAATGCGAATCTTCGAAAAGGATGCATAAAAATGTCCAGGAGTCTGGAGGCAGAACAGGACACAGAGCAAGGACTGAACAATTTAAAACCAATATTCTGGTGTGTTAGTCTGAACCATCATGCAAACTGTCAGCCCTAAATATTTAAGCATTAATAGATTCTTATAAAATGAAAAATGATTATTTTAATAATCAATTCAGAACATGTTTTTGTTGTTGTTTAAGTATTTAAGCTTTAAAACTGTCTGAAAATGCCTCTAAACTTCTGCTTTGTTTATTATTTAGGGACCTATGAATATGCAGATACAGCCTGCCTTCCCATTCTGCTGATTGCCTCGAGCGCTCTCCACTCTCCCTGCCGCACGCGGAAGTCTGGTGTGCTGCTCTAATGAGCAGAACAGTCAACACCTGGAAAGTGTGTGTTATTTTCAAGCAGGAGAGGAGCGGCCGGTGCATAATTTGTAAATTGGAAGGACTTAGAACCAAGCACAGGTTGTTTTGGCAGATTAACACTCACTGGGAAACTTGACTCGAAACAGCGGTGTGACCTCTTGTCTGTGCAGAACCATAGGATCAAAAAAATGTGAGCTTATTTGGTTACGCTTGCAAAAATTCCAACATTATTCATAAAGGCTGATAGAAATAATTCCTGCTTCTTTTGGATCACTTAATTCTCTCATTTACTCTTTTTTTCAATACATTTGCAGTGGTCTCATGTGAATGAATGAAAGTCTTCTGAGTCATTTTGAGGATTCTGTTCCTATTTCAGGAAGTGGAGTTTAGCTAAAGCTGGGCGTACACTGTGCGACTTTTTCACTCGTAGCACTCAGCTTCAGCTCAAACTGTACGACTTCCTCGCAGGGCAGATCTCACGAGTCATGTGCTCACACTCTACGACCCAGTTCTCGGATGCGACCTGACTGCTCACACTGTACGTCTGGTAGCAACACGTCGGACCTAAAAACATGCTAAAAATAGCAGTTTTTACACAACACGTCAGACTTTTTGGTCTTGTTTTGCCTGTTGTCCTTCGGGGAGAGCTGCAGGAGGACACACAGGGATTTATGGGGGTTGGACGAGGAAAACGAAATAAAGAAAGTAAATCCAGTAAATCAGTTTCATTTGACACGAACACGACAAACACGCTTTCCTGACAATCCTTAAAAACGTTTAGAAATGAAAACGAACAATGTGTGTTATTAGGGAAATAGCGGACGAGCGGTGTTGATGCATTATTGCGCGTGTGCCGTGAGCGGTTCTGGGACTTTTTGGGTTGCAGCCGCTCGCTGCGCCGCTTCAACCCTCACGAGGAACGAGCAAAATATTAAACACTCCAGAAGTCCGTGCGAGCTCACGATTGCTGATCGGTAGCTGGTCACGTGGTGTTAATCGCCTCTCGTAACCGCCTGTAAACTACACGACGCTCAGTGCAAAACTCACCCCGGTCTTGTGGATTCTCGCACGAGTGGAAAATCCGCTCAAAAAAGTGAAAAACTCGCACAGTGTACGCCCGACTTGACAGAGTGGGGCGCAGAAAACTGCAGGATTTGGAGTTTTGCTTATTACTATTTATGAGGTGGTAATACTTTGCCTCTGATTGGCTAACAACAACGTGACTCTTCCACTGCCTCCGTTCACTCTGCAACACTGAGGTTTGATCTCCACAAATAACACTATCCTAAAGGAGATCTTCCATGTTGTGGAGCTGTTAATGCTAACAGTTAGCTTCTACTAGCTGAGACATACGCTGCCTTCTCCAGTCATGAGTGTCCAATCATATTTAAATAAATAAAAAACAAGTAAAAAATCTGTTTCTCAGTGAATTTTCTCATCAATAAATTTACCATAAAGGCTCTAATAGAGGCACATTTAATTAATCTGAGATGCTGATGATTGATGATGACTGAGCATTAAAAAGCTGATTTAGTAGATTTCTACCTCAGATGGTTTTATATCTGAGTTGAGTTAGTGTCTCCCTCTCCATGCTCCATTGTTTTAGTTTGTCAGTTGTTTTCCATTTGATTATGTTATTTTGCTCTCCTGTTTATTTCTGTAAAGTTTCAGTTTTGTGCACAGCCAATTTCCTGTTTTATTCTGAAGCCCAGTGCATCATTTCTTCTTCACCTGCTTCTCATTTTTCATCTATTTCTCATTATGTTGTTTTTCCTCACAGCTCCTGTCATTCTCAAACAGATGGTCGTGTTCCTTTTCCCGCTGCTTATTTTGTGCTTTCTTGGTTGTCCTGAACCTCCATTGATGTGGTTGACTTTGGGTTTCCTGTCCTGCAGTGCCTTCACTTTATTTAGTTGTTAATAAAGACGTTTAGGTTTGGAACACCTGTGTCCTGCGGGTCTCGCTCTTGGGTCCTCAGCTCCATCACATAGCACTCTCATTTCCCATCACTGTGGCCTTTGACCAGTTATCACTGAGCAGATCAGTGGCCCTCTGAAGGGATATAACATCCACTAGCTTTATTTCAACGTGGCAGAGTTAAAAGCACCACACATGTAAATAAAAACAAATAAATAACGTAGATTTTTACAGCAAAACGTCGACAGCTGGAGTTGCCACAGTGGTTCCATAAAATCAGGAGCAAAACTTTTTTCTTTTACCATAAGAAGGTATTTTTATTGTTTTTTACGGTTAAAAATGGTACCAAAGTCAGTATTTTACTGTAGAATAAAATCTAATGAGCTTTAAAAGAAAAGCGTCTGGACTTCTTTGAGTTGCTTGAAGACGTTTCACCTCTCATCCGAGAGGCTTCTTCAGTTCTAAGGTCAAATTGTGGAGAGTCCCAGATTTAAACCCAGTGGGAGTTTCCCCCGAAGAGGGAACAAAAGACCCCCTGATGATCTTCTACATAAGATCTACATAGACTACAATGACCTGGATGACTGAGAACCTTCACAGACATGTAGAATAAAATGTTTTTACTTGAAAAAATACATTGTCTTACTGTAAAATGAACATGAAAAACAAAACTAAGGGTTTTTCCTCATTTCATACAATCACCTTTCACTGCTCAACTCACAGAATTAAATAACTGATGAACTGCCATTAAGGTCATCAGCAGTTTTAATAGCTTTACTCGCTTACTTGCTGTTCACATCTTTAAAATGCACTTGTGTGTGAAATCATAGCAGTCAAAAGCATCGAGTCAGTAATGACAGCAGCACAGCCTTCACGTGCAAGTCACAAGTCAGGTCAGGAACAGATGCTTCCTTCTGACTACCGATTCAGCCAGGCCTCACCTAAATGCCCTCAGTATTTTTTTCATTAAATAAACATGAAAATCATCATCCCTCCCATCATAGTGTTTTACAGTTATGAACTTTAAGGACATTTTCAGTTAAAAAATTATGTAAGAGTGCTTTACAGTAGATATATGGATTTTTTACAAAGAAATAAAGTACAAATTACTTCGTTCACCAAATAACTTTCTACGGCAACTTCACAGTTTTAAATAGTTTTATAGTTGACGGGTTTCCTGTCATGTTTTTACAGTTTGTCACTGTTAAATAGACAGCTATTTTTTACAGCACAAAAAAGTTTAGCTTAAATTATAAAACAAAGAACTTTTACAAAACAGATGTGATGAACACAAAGGCTATTCTGACTCATAATGAATGCCGCATGACTGATTTTCCTTTCATTTATACACACTCAGCAGGTATACAGGAACGCTGTGAGTGTGTGTGCGCGTGTGTGCGCGCGTGTGTGTGTCTTTCTTCAGAATAAATGAATTAGTGTGTGTGTGTAAAACATAAATAAGTGTACTTTCCAGAAGCAGAAAGCTCACGCGGTGCATTTACCAGAAACGCTAAATGACTAAATGAGTCCTCGCTGTGAACTAATGCTGCTCAGCTACATATCTTCATGCTGAAATAGCGAATGTTCCATTACGTCTGCTTCAGCCTGCAGATGCTCTGAACATATTTTAAGCTGTTGAATTTAACCACCCTCTTCAGCGGTTCAATTTGCTGCCATCTGTACCTCTTCTTCCCCTCCTCTATGCATTTCTGCCACCTTTTTCAGCACTTTCTCACCTCTGTCACCATCTCGCTCCCTCTCATTACAATCACCCTGCTCTCTGCCTGCTTCTATTCCACTTGCATCTTTCTCGTCTGCACCATTTTATGTAATCTTTAACTCCGTGTGACCCATATGAGGATGTTTTAAAGTCTGACAACGAATTACTAAGAGAGGAGCAGAAATAGCAGGTGACTACATTAAAAAATGTGATGCAGATACAGGAAGGTGTTAGTTGAGCTGAGAATTTCCACTTCCACCTGATTATAACATATAACACCTTTTAAATCTAATTAGCAAAAGTGGCGCATCTTGGATTGTGTCGAGTTTGTTCATTCACTAAACATTTTTTTAAATCTGCTGCAGCCGGCTGAATCATCTTCCAGCTCCTTTTCAGAACACCAGACAAGCTTTAAAGCCCAACAAAGCTCCGACACGCTGCAGCTGACAACCATTTACTTCTACAAGCCATTCCCCATTCACTTCACTTTCGTGTCTTTGTGCTATACGAACAAACAGGCTGATACTGAACATCTGATCATTCAACTAGATGCTAGAGAGTTCAGCTAAACCAATCCAATTAACTGCTAACATTTATGCTCACACAAGACAAGTGAAATGGCTGGAGTCCATCAGCTGTTGAGCCAGAATGAAGGATTTTATTCAACCTGTAGAGGAGAGGAGAGGAATTCGATATACCTGCCAGTGTACAAGCTCCTGCCAGTTGAAGCCACAGTTTCATCATATAACAGAAAGAAATGGAGCAGAGAGGCAGAACAGGAAGGGAAAAGCGTGTGGTGATGAAAGCACATCCAAATACAGACATCTACATAGGAAGCTAGAAGTTATAAAAAGGTACAATTCTGTAAAAAAAAAAATTTTAGAGACCTTTGATTTTTAGTTTTCATCATATTTCCATTAGAAAGGTTTCTATTTCTGGTTACTTTACTCTGAAACATGACTGTGGACCTCACAATACACCTAAACCAGAATAGCATAATCAATTTACTCTCATGCAAAGAACAGAAAAGAGGCCGATGCAAGTTTAGGTTTAAAAAGATGGAAGAACCGTGCCAATGTTTCCAGATAGTTTTCAAATAATTATTTTCTGTTGTATTGTTGTAAAACTAAAGGGTTTCTGGGTGCAATTTTTCCCTCATTGAAGTAACAACAGTTTTTAAAACTTAAAGTTAGGCCTTTAATATTGATCTCGTTGATTGTTGAGTTGCATAGAAACGTGACCGGTTTCATATTTGACACCACTCTGCAGCCAGGGCCGGATTATCATTGCAGGGGCCCCTGGGCACAACGTTTTTGTACCTGATAGCAACAAACAGACACCACTGAAGGTAATCAGAAGTGAGGAACAGACAATGAAATGATTCTTTCAATGTTTAGATCAGCAGGAACTCAGAGGCTGCAGGCGCATCAGTGAGTTTGCGGCTGCGCTGGGGGAGGGGGGAGAGGGCTGAAGCAGGCAGTAAAGATGCAAAAACTACCGTTGATAACAGAAATGTGTGTTAACTTGGAAAATGTGGGTGCAAGTTTAATTACTTGTTAACTTTTTTTTCCAATCTTGAGACTGCTGCAATTAAAAAAAGACTGCTGCTCGCGTGGGCCCCCTTGTGGCTGTGGACCCCTGGACCTGTGCCCAGTTTGCTCATATTATAATCCGGCCTTGTCTGCAGCCCTCTGCTGACCAAAAACCATACTTGATAATTTTGTGGAGTGGGTAGGTGTTAGCAGTAATGCTAGCAGTTAGCATTTCCAGTTTGCCGATCATCACTAAAGAGCAAGAAGATGTTTTCTTTTTCTGATGGCATCATGGTGGAACCTGGAAGTGAAAGTAAGAGAGTAATGTTGGAGGTGAAGCAAAGCGCTAAAACCAGAGTGAACATCAGCACAGCCTACAGTAGTGTGAGGGAGCTGAAAGAAGCTACAAAATCACACACTGATGGTGACCTGGCTTTGTTGCCACTGGACTTGTAAGTAATATTTTTTGTTTAGCAGTGTGGATTTTTTATCTTTGTGTTTTGTTTTTGTTTTCTTGTATTAGTTGGCTCATGTTAGCATTAGCTCGTTGTTAGCGCCAACTACAGCAGGCCGTAGCAGGGTTGTTTATGGCAAATGTAATTCCACTTTCGACCAGTAGGGCAGAGGAGCAGGAAAATGCTCCTCAAGTAAAAGTTAGAGTAAAATGAATTTTACTTGAAAGTTAAACACTCATGATGACATTAATTATAATACACAAATTACAATAAATTAGTGCCATAGTTTTCATCTTTGCTGTTGTCTGAAGACTTGAAATAAACTTAAAAATTACTTCACAATGCTAACCACCCCCCAGCAAAAGGGATTTTATATCTGCAAAATTCAGCTTTTCCACATTTTATAACTTTGTACATGAATGACCATTCAGCAAAACTACTTCTTTATTCAAAATGTAGCTTTTTCAAAAGCACATCTTTGCAAGCTGATGCAGAGTGCACATAGGCAATATCATGTGTTAAATGACACGGTTGGAAACAGAGGGAACAGGGAGTTTTGTGCAGGCAGATCTGATTTCTGAGACATTATGAAGGGACTTGAACTTCCTGTGAACTGTGGCTCTGTTCTGAAAGCTGATTGAGTTGAAGGGAGCAAAGTGTTAGTTCTGCTGGGGCTTTAGAGGCCCTGTGAAGTTTCTCTTGTAAACAAACAAAAGAAAAGTTTCCAGCAATACAACTGACAAATGCGTTGTGGTTGTTTTTTAGAGCAACACAAAATATGCATTTCTTGCTTTTCCTGTGAGTCTTTTTACATGAAACTAGCCTTGGCAATGACAAATAAATTCACTTTATAAATTATAATGTAGATTGGCAGCACTTAAAGAGACAATGTGTGGTTTTTACCATTAATTTCTGGAAATATCCATCAAAATGTTGTTGAAAAAGAATGAAAATGATGCCCAGTTGTTGAAAAATACTGGCGACTTTGTAACATACAACCATAAAACTCAGGTCTAAAATACACGGGAGCTGGTCTAACCCCAAAATTCCACTATCTCCGCTCTGCTCCGCTCCGGCACGAACTCCGCAGCAAAAACGGTCCCGTTGTAGTCAATCAGAGCTGCTCCGCTACTGCGGCTGTGCGGCGCAGTGCGCCTCCCGCCGTTCCGCCATCTGACAAAAATAGGATCGATTCTATTTTTGCTGGATGCCGGAGCACCTCCGCAGTCAAAAGGGAGCAAGCACAACTTCCGTTATTTCACAATAAATCGATAAGCAAAAAGCGTTTTTGTTTCATACGCACAGGTTTAACAACTTTTAACAACTATCAATGGCAGCTGAACTTTAAATGCACAAAAATAAGCCGTAAATGCAGTTTCTACTATCAAAGTAGTCACACTTTGTTGATCCAAACACTGCTGATATCTCAACACAAATGATGGGCAGATTAAACAGTTCATTTCGATGCTTCTCCCACACAACGGGTGTTTGGATCTAACTTCCGCATTTATTGCTCAGACTGTATCGCAAGATCTCGAAAATCCCGCGCATGCCTGTTTGCGCACCTCAGGTCTCAGCACCGGAGCGGGTATAGTATAATTTGAGTTCGGAAGCGAGTGGCAGCGGAAAGCGGGGGCGGAGCGGTGATAGTGGAATTTTGGGGTGAGTTTCTAGGCAATGCCATATTAGATGCCATGTTTCCTTCTACCGGAGCCCATGAGAACAAAATGCATTTACTGATTTGTAACAAACGGTTACAAAACTTTTATCATTCTTAAATGTTGTGTGTAACACATTTCATTCTTCACTTGTTGTCAGTGATGAAAGGGAGTTTGATGTGCTTGTTATTTTGTTAAAGTTTGCACTCCGCAGGGCTTTTTGACCCTAATGAGCCTCCGTTGGTAAGGTCTTACTCCAACACAAAAATACTGCTTGCTTGCAATGGTTTAGGTATCTATTGCCCCCATCTCCAGAAAAAAATACACACTGTCACTTTAATGATCAGTAAAAAAGCTGAAACTGTGTTAAAGTGCAATGAATATTGGACAAAAATGTTTGAAATCAGCTCTGAAATGTACAATTAGAAATTCTAATGGGTTTTATTTGATTTATTTCTCAGTATGTAAAGTTTCATTCACAAAAAATATGTTTCTGCTTCTGCACCAAAAGAGCACAAATCATTATTCACATGGAAGCAGGATGATTTGGCTTGCCTTAATTTCTTAAAATTTCAAATCATCATAAGGGAAGGCCCAGGACACACTGGAGCGACTACGTCTCAAGGTTGGACAGGAAACGTTTTAGGATTCCCCCGGAGGAGCTGGCCTTAGTGGCTGGGAGAGGGAGGTGTGGGCCTCCCTGCTTAGGTTACTGTCCCCCACGACCTGGCCCAGGATAAGTGGCCAAAAAGATGGATGAAATCATTCATTGAAAACCTAATTTCCATATACAATAATCTTGAACATAAAATGTGTTTTCTAATTTGAAATATTTAAGTGTGACAAACAAAATCAAAAACAGAAGAAATCTTCAGGGTGTAATAATTCACAGCACTGTACGTGTAAAACTGTCAGACTTATGTCATTTATACACATTTAGATCTTCATTAGTAGGACTCACGATTTTCATGTTCGGGTACGAGACAGAGTGTCATCCTGTTGTTGTAATTGGAATGAAAAAAAAAAAGCAAAAAAAACATGCAGTTGGACCAGCAACGCAGCTTGTTTATTTCATCACACCGGGCTGCATGAAATCATCCGTTTACAGGACATGCAATGACACACACACACACACACACACACACACACACACACACACACACACACACACACACACACACACCCGCACACCAAAATGTGTTGTAAGGGCAAGCAACATGACAAGGCTTGTTAGGCTATTGCTTGAGTCCAGGCTGGTATCAATACACAACATGTCTAAAGGAATAAAAGAGAAGAATCAAATGCAGACCGCATACCGCTGGGGAGGTCAAGCTTCACAGAGGAGTTAGGTCGATTGGAAAACACGCGGACAAAAAGAAGGGAAAAAGCTTATCGTTTTACTGCAATGGACATAAACATGAAGATGAAACATGCAAGTTCTGTTTAATGTGAAGTCAGAAATGACTAAAATGCATCAGTAGTTCCTCCGGTTGTTTCTCACACACACACAACCACTCATGTGCACACACCCACACAATCTTTCTAATCTGGTTAAAAACTCTAATAAATTCACCAAGGCACAGTACAGACAGATTAAGCTGCAATTATTTTTAACACGGTCATTTACTGTTCCAACTAGAGAGTGCGTTTGTCTTTGCTGGCTGCGTTATACAACATCACAGTCAAAATTACACCCACGCCTCCTAGCTTTTTTATTTTTCAATCAGGACAGCTGAGAAGAGAACCTCTGAAAACACGAAAAGCCTCCTAGAACAGACGCCGCTGTTTTCTGACAGAGGCTGCCCAATACCACACAAACATACCAAAGCTTGGGTTTTTGTTTATGCACGTCCAGTTTAACTTTACCAAGCAGTCAATTTATCCTGCACAACTCGGTCGCAACGAGAAATGCAACAGGTTCTGAAGGGATTAAACACAATCGACGTAAAAAAAAAAAAAAAAAAAAGCAAAGCACTGCAGCTTGTGCACACATCTTTAACAGCAACAACTCCTGTTCTCATCTGTTAACACATCAGTTTCTTTAAGGGACACGTTCGAACAAGAGCATAAAACTAAGCAAGATTATCATGTAAGAGCACCAAAATCCTCTCAAATATAAAGTATGAGTGATTATATACTGTTCATTATGAATTGGAATTGTTGACATGTCAGCGTCGTTGTTCTGTTGGATTTTTCAATGAGGTTATGGATTCTGGGTCCTGATGAAGACTTGATGCAGCAATAATTCATAACAAAGTAATTCACAATAATATTTTGTAATGCTTATCATTTGGTGTTCTTGTGAGAGCAGATTTCTGGAGTCATCCGGTAACCGTACGGTAACTGGATCGCATTCGCACCACATTTGGTGTGAACCAGGCTGGAAAAAATATTGGTCCAGCAAAGACACATCTGGACCCCCGAAGCCACCCCTCGTGGTGTGGCCCAGTTAAAAGGGCCCCGAAAGTCCTCATACATAATTTTTTATGCTAAGCCCCTAAGATCAGTTTTCTATGTGTAAAGCTGGTTTTAGCCAGTCGCATTCTTTGTGACAGCAGTTTGTGCCTAATCTGATGTGAGTAAACAATTCCAACCTCATTAAAAAATTAACAATTTGTCCTCACAGTCTGATAGAAGGCCGAGGGCCAAGTGGGGTGACCCAGGTCAGCTTTCTGAGATTACACTAATTAGCTAACGGTTTCTTAGACAAACTCTAGTGCTTTTGTGTTTCCCATCAACCATTATGAAAAGAAAACACTCTAAAGCACTCAGCAGGCTGATCATTTGAGGCCTTGGTATGCTTTGGTATTTGTTGTGACTTTGTTTTATTTAAATCTAAGAATCACACAGATAAGCTAGCACACACAACACTTTACCAAAGGCATGTTCAAAGTGTGGACTGGGGGCCATTTTCGGCCCTCTGAGCGATTTGCACGGCCCCACTTTAATTTTTAGAGTGATTAATTTTGTCTCTCCATATAGGATGTTGATGTAGATCAACACTTTCTAACATGTTTATGTTCAGATTTGTACTTATTAGCTTATTTTGGAGTTATTTGGAAGACTGGAAAAAATACCATAAAAGAATGTTTGCATTTTTTTAATGAATATTCTTGTGGCTCCCAGTTGATTTCAAACATGACTTTTTGGCCCTCGCCTTGAAAAGTTTGGGCATCCTTGCTTTATCTCCACAGAATACTGAGTGTCAAAGAAAAGCGTGATAGTAAGGACTGAACGCTGCCATGTTTTCATATTTTTCACATTGTATTTTTGTCTGGTATTAAAGACGTTTTTTTTAGGGTTTCAGTGTTGCAATTCACATAAAATCGTATACTTAACTCCATGGTAGGGCTGGGCGATATGACGATTTTAGACCGTTTTACGATCTACACATCTGACGGTCTGTCATTTTTGAGAGACCTTTTTATCACGATTCACAGCTCTGCTGTTGAAATTCTGCCTCTGAATGAAAAGGGAACTTACCTCCGGCGAATGACACGCCTTTGTTTGACCCTTAACCAATCAGAGTGAGTCATAGTAATATATTAGTGCCCCGCTTGTTTTCACCTGTGTGTGAACAAACATGGCTTCGGGCGACAACGACGTTTTCGTTCCGAAGAGGAACGCCTCGTCAATTATATGGAACTGGTTTGGTTTTTCACCAGATGACAAAGAGCAGCGAAACATCATTTGCAAGGAGAGTGTCAAGGCAAGTGATGGCAACACCACAAACGTGTTTAATCACTTGAAAAGAAAGCATCCCAAACAATACAATGAGAGCCAGCTGGCAGCTAAAGCTAAAAAGCCTGCGGCTACAGCGGCAGCGGCTAGCGCTTCTTCCAGGCAGCAAACGCCAACAGAAACACTCACAAAACTCACTCCCTACGACAGAGACAGCAGACGATGGAACAGGGTGACAGATGCAGTGACGTACCACTTGGTTAAAGATTTGTGTCTCGTGCGAACAGTAGGAACATGATAAAAACATTGGATCCACGCTACGAGTTTTCCAGCCGCAAGTATTTTTCGAACACCGCCATTCCACGCATGTACGCTGAATGCAAAGTGAGTGTTGCAGAAAATATTCAGAATGCGCAGTTATTTGCTACCACAAGCGATCTCTGGTCCAGCCGCACATCAGAGCCGTATTTGAGCTTAACTATCCACTACATGAGCAACTGGGAGCTACATAGTATTTTGAACAAGTTAATGTTTGCACAATACGTTTGCAATTGACATGTTTGCACTTTAAATATGTTTACGATTTTAATTTATCTTAAGTTACTTGAAAAACGAGGAAAACTGATTTTTGTAATTGTTTCTCTCAGGGCTTTTATCATCTCTGGTGTGAGTTTAAAATATAAGTGTGTTAGCACTGTGTTGATTATCCCTAATATGAATAAATGTTTATTTATTCAATGTTTCTCTTCTTTAATACGCAATTGAAGTTATGCTATTCATGGATAAAAAAATCATGATAAAATCGAAAGCGTGATAAAATATTGGAAAAATCGTGATATTCTATTTTTGCCATATCGCCCAGCCCTACTCCATGGACGTAATTTTTATTTTTGGGGGGGGGGGGACAGGGGGCATGTCCTATATGGACATGCGCCCCCCCCCCCCCACACACACACACACACACAAACACACTCTTTCCAAAGTCAAGTTTTGACCTCTGCACGTTTTACCATCCAAAAACAATATTACACTATATTAAATTGAGCTCTAGGACCAAGCAGAAAACAACCGTTTGTGTTGACGCCTGTTTCCCATTAGAACATACTGTAACGACACCCCCCCCCCCCCCCCCCCGTCCCTCCTCCCCACTTCTAAAGTGAAAATTGCGTCCATCACATTCTGTCCTGTTCGAAGTTTAGCTTTCATCAAAATGGTGAGTTAAAACGTGTTTTTGTAAAATGATTCAGCAATCGGATGAAAGTCCACCTTGCTCCTTTTCATCATCCTGCTGTATAAAATTGTCAACATGGTATGGCTGCAGTATAGTAGGAGTTCAAATATCTGCTAGAGTCACAGCTCAGGTTATTTAATTACTGAACTACACAGGTGCACCAGTCAGTTTGCCTTGTATAGCGTGTGAAAAATAATATTTTTTTACAGTGAAGTTCTTTCTGAAGCAAGTCTACTGAGGTCATTGTACAGAAAATACCATAATACATTTCTATTCAAATCTTTGTGGATTAAAATGACCTTGTTACTAAACCGTTTTCATTCACAGGAGAAACATTCATGTTGAAATCAAATTCTCTAAATGAACAAGCCAACTCTCCGGGGTTTATCGATAACAAGATTGCTCCAATAAAGCCCTTTTTTCCATTTAAAACCTTTGCTGTCATCTGTAACGTTTCAGGAATTAGATGCGCCTATTTCAGGAAGTACAAGTCAGCTGGTGGAGAAAATAGCTTCAGACGGCAGGATTTGGGGTGTTATTTCCTGACATTCAGACATTTTGCTTCGAATTGGATAAAAACATCAAGACTCTGCCACTGACTCTGTAGATGTTTTATCTCCACAAATAAATCAAGCCTGGAGGAGTTTGGCTGTGTGGTGGAGTCGATAATGCAAATGGTTAACTTCTACTAATTTCTCTGTTTCCTGGACGCTAAACCAACAACAGACTTCCCCGTTGCAAGCCAAGATGGGTGAGTTCATGAATGTTAAGGGACAGAGTGATGTAGATCTGTCAGAATTTTCAAATCCTAGAGTTTCACTGTCAATTTTTATCAGAAATGAAAGCAGGAGATAGGCGAAGGAGACTATTTTCACGTTCAGCCTACGTGAAAAACTCAAAATGGCCAATTATAATCAGAAATAATAATTTAAAACAATTTTTTTTTCTGTGAACTACACCTTTAGGTCAATCGTAGGCCTATTTGTCTGAGCCAACAATTAAAGAACACACAAAGAGAGGATGTTGCCCCAAGTTGAACACAACAACAGGTCAATAAATGAACAGACAAGTTTATTAAAAACACCTCAAGCACTAAGTCATTTGAACACGTGCAGCTCCAGAATATTGAATAGTTAAATACTTTTACAATGATCAGAAATGGGATTGTAATTGGAGCCAGCATGATGAGGAATATAATGTTCCCTAATGTTTCACATACTGATGGCCTAACCAGAAATGAAAAGTTAATTATGAGTAAAAAGATAATATTGTCCATGTGAATCTGTGTGTGTGTGTGTGTGTGTGTGTGTGTGTGTGTGTGTGTGTGTGTGTGTGTGTGTGTGTTTGTGTTTATGTACAAAGAGAAAACACTTCTGCAAAGAGTCCAAATCTATTTATATGCAAATTGGATTTTGGTTAAACGGTTATGGGAGCCGCATGGGTTCAGTCCCTTTGGTGAAATGGGGCTGGTCATAAATTATCCAACTAAGTCACAAATCTATCAATTTCGAAAGCTTTTTTCAATGGGAGTGTAGCCAATGTAAATATTAGGTAAGAGGCCCACAGTGAGGGAGCTAATTGGACTGCATGACGGTTACAGTTTCTAAATGCTTTGAAAAATTAAAGAAAAGTCAGCCCTACAACAATTAACCTAAAATCATTTCAATAATAAAAAAGCAATGCTCCTTGTGTCATCTCACTTTTGACCTACTTAAAAATATATTTTTAAAAAATCTAAAAATAAAAAAAACATTAAAACCTATGACACAAGTTTTAGATCTCAAAGGAGCTGTACTTTGAAAGAAATTGTAACCAAATTAGCTCCATCTGAAACTTTAGCTTGTCGTGGACAAAACAGAAGCCTGCAACCAACTCCTATAAACATTTCAAATTTGCTGTTAAAGGGAGACAAGGTAGTTTTGGTTTGCTTTTAGCACCCCCTAGTGTCCATTTAGCAGAATCAAAAGCTAAACTTACCTCCTTGCTGTGCCTTCGTCTTTTTAGCACCTTAATCTAACTACTGGAGTCTACTGGAATGTCTCCTCAGCCTTCATTAGTGTCTACAGGAGTGATTCATCACTAAATTAAACAAATCAGCTGTGTTCATGATCTAAAACATGCATGAAACGTGCTGGAAGCAGACTGCAGCTTCCAACAGACCGGATCGGCACTCTGAAGTTGCAAATGGTGTATTCTGGCAACAGATAGGCGATGGGAGTCTGAGTGGCATTTCATTAACCCTATAAAGAGACATTTTAGCAAAAACTGCCTCAAAAAACTGATTTTAAACAACGAAAAAGTTGCATAGCATCCCTTTAATTTCTGATGGGAAAACATTGAAATAATGTTTTGACCTTTAACACTCTAGGTGTAGGATATAGGTATTTTGTCATTTGCACGTTTCCATATTTTGTATGAGTGTGCATGTGCATGGGTTAATGCTCACGTATGTGTAGGAAGGAAGATTCTGAGGAGAAAATCAAAACAACAACAACAGGAAGCTCAAAATCAAAACAATTATTTTAAATACCATCCTGTGTTAGGGCATCTTTATCTTTTACCTCAATAATTTTCATGTTGCTGTGTTTGGTTGAAGTTTAAATTCAGTTTGCTTAATGGGTTTATTTTTGTGTGAAAATTGTTTGTTCATGCAACAAATGTAATTAATCTATTTTAATTTGAAAAAATTCTAACAAAACTACTGAGAAAATTATGCTTTACTGTCAAATGTTAAATACGGTTAAAAATTAAAGCAAGCAATCAGTGCCATTCATTTTGATTTTGAGTAATCAGCAGATTTAGTCAAAATGATTCACTTGACTAGTTGTTTTGGACCTTTGGCCTTATCTAGAAATCAGATTTAACCTTTAAATATCAAGTTTGAGAAGCCCTGCCCTGTTGGATGTTGCTCATGAGTGGATTTGAATTGATGTGTGTGAAAATCATTTGGTATGTAGATGATGTGTGTTGTGGAGGGATCAGCTGATGGTGCTGCACAGCCTGTGAAAATATAGTTTGGCCAAAACCCATAGGCAGATCTCAGTCATGGGGCGGGATCTACTGTTGTCCTTCAAACTATGCCCGCATGCTATTGGACAATGAACAGCGTGACATACTCATTACCAAAGAGAACGTAAATAATTCATTTTTCTAAATAAAGGACTTAAGTACCTCTAGCTGCCCTTCACGCAAAGAAAAGCCCAAGTCTGAATGGTCCAAAGTTGATGCCAAAGCCATTTCTAATGAGATGTCGCCATCTTAGTTGTTTCACTCCATTGCATCATCCCACCCACCAAAACTTCAGAGGGCTGTGATTGGCCCACCAAACCGACAGAAGGCTGTGATTGGCCCACCAAACCGAGAGAAGGCTGTGATTAGCCCACAAAATTGACAGAACGCTGTGACTGGCCCACCAAAACGGCGGAACGCTGTGATTGGCCCACCAAACCGACAGAGCGCTGTGATTGGTCCACCAAACCGACAGAGGGCTGTGATTGACACAAGACTGCTCGGGCCTGCTGAGGCTCCAATTGAGGGTTGCTAGACCGACCTGCAGAGCAAAATCATTTTGGCTTCAGCTACCGTTAGTCTAGATTTCTAGGCTAGGTGTTGCAAACAGGAAGCAGCTCAGATGTTTCTTTGCACTTTTCCCCAAAACTCTTGTCAAATATTTGAACATCATTTCAATTATGAGAAATCCTACCAGGAAACTGGTAGCTTTTGCTTTTTGCTTAAAAGTTTTAGAAACAAAGTGCAGTTACCATAATTACTAAAGTAAAAAGTTTATCAGGGATTTATAAACCAACCTGTCACAAAAAGTTGATGCTTCTAGAAACCACAAACTGTAAAACCTCAAAGTGTCTCTGTATGTTTTCTTTTAAATCAGCTTCTGAAAAGGTCCGCAAGGTTAAAGCTGGTTTGTTGGAAAAAGTCAATGAATCTTAATCTGAAGATCTCAGATCGTTGTGTTTTCTCTTTGTTTCGCCTTAAACTTTAAAATTCTAGTGTCTCGTCAGAAAACCACTTCTTTTTCACTCCTTAACTGTGGCGAATATTGTTAGTTTTTACAAACTTCACTTTTAAGAGAAGGCGCTCGGCTAAAATCAAGTGAGTAAAAATGAGTTATTTTCTAGTGTAAATGATCTTTTCCATAAAAGCTACAGATAGTTTAGTGTCAGGGGAAAATTCATTTCAAAATGTTTGTACGGATTTCATTGATTTGCACCAAAGCTCAGTAGCTAAAGACAAAAAAATGCGATATTTTGAAAACTTTACCTGCACTTTCTGTACAAGTCACCCTGAGTTGTTTTATTTTTATTTTTTATTGTTTTTAATGTGCTGACAAACATTCAGCCAAAGTCTTTTTAAATATGAAATAGTTCTACTTCATGACAGAAAATCTATACAGGCGAAGAATTAGAATTAAATTCATTTACTTCAATAGTTCAAATTAAAAAAGGTGAAACTAATAAATGAGACAGACTCATTACATGCAAAGCCAGGTATGTCAAGCCTTTATTTGTGATAATCGTGATTCAATTCAATTCAATTCAATTCAAAAATACTTTATTAATCCCAGGGGGAAATTGATTGCTGTAGTAGCTCAGAATAAAATAATAATCAAGTCATCAAAGAGTTGTTGTATATTACAATGGCTGTTGGCAGGAAGGATCTCCAGTAGCGGTCAGTGTTGCAGCGAAACTGAAGAAGCCTCTGACTGAAGACACTCTTCCGTTGTCGGACAGTCTTGTGAAGAGAATGCTCAGGGTAGTCCATCATTTTCTTGATTCTCTGGAGAATCCTTCTTTGCATTATCTCCTCCAGTGGTTCCACAGTCGTCCCCAGAACAGAACCAGCCTTTTTTATTAGGCTGTTGAGCCTTTTCAGGTCCCTGCTTCTGATGCTGCTACCCCAACAGACGATGGCTGAAGAGATTACACTCTCAGCAACAGACTTGTAGAAGATCTGAAGCATCTTGCTACACACATTGAAGGACCTAAGCGTCCTCAAGAAGCGCAGTCTGCTGTATCCCTTCCTGTAAACAGCTTCGCTGTTCTTTCTCCGGTCCAGTCTGTTGTCCAGGTGAACTCCAAGATTAATTATGGCTTACAGCTTATGAAAACTCCACATTCAAAATATCAGACTATTGAAAAGATTCAATACTCTTGACTCAAAGTGTCACGCTGTAATCAACTAATGAATCCAAAAAACCTGCAAAGGGTTTCTGAGGGTGACTTTTGCACCATATTCTAATTTTTGGAGTTTCATCTATAAATCAATATTTGACCAAAGTAATGGCTGCAGACACTGGGTCACGACTCAAAGCTCGACCTGCTGATAGACCTTCTTCAGGGGTTAATGTTCATTCCCAGCTGAAAACTGTAGACATTTTAGCAGAAGATAAAACTATTAACCATCTTTTTGGCACTTCACGCGCACCAAAGAGATCATGCAAAAAATTTGCACATGAAAAAAGGACTATTTGGGCACAGACAATGAGAGTAAAGATTAAAAAGAAAGAGAAAAAGGTTAGCTCGGAGACGGGCTGCCTGCAGGTCTCATGTAACACGCAATTACACAGCCAAAATGCACGCATGTGCCCCTCATTATGTCATACAAGTGATGGGTTCACATTAAAGCAGACAGACACTCATTAAAACTGACAAATGACCATTTTCCCTCATCTATTATCAGACTGCTCTCAGATGGTCAGACTTGTTACAATCATCCACACTTTCATGCATGAATGTCAGCGCGCAGATTCAAGGACATACAGAGCATGTCACATCATCTGCATGGAAATTGCAGACAGAAATGTTCTCAAACTCACACACACTTAGTTATAATGACGGCTTGCAGGTGTCACTGCATTGTGTCACTGCAGATTTGAAACACCAGTGACCTTTCCCAACATATCATAGGTCACTTTAGATAACCGTTTTCTGGGAAGGAATTTATTAACATACATTTATGGGTGAATGAGGAGCTCATTTGTGGTGCTTTCCATGCAGATACAAAGCTGTAAGTGGTCCAAGTTGCAGAAATTCTGACCTGAAATGGGTGAATCATGTAATCTGGTTATAAACTGCCACTGCAGTGGAGGAATCTCAGTTACTGTGGATTTGTCTTATCAGTGAGTCTCTGAATAATTGATGCTGAAGGCTGAACGTAGCTGCATGATCCATTTATTCTAAACATAGCAGAGCTGTCATTTACTTCAAACCGTCATCTCCCGACCGCTGTTTTCTACTTTTTATCCCAGGTAGCCCTCCGTCTTTAATCATTGCTCACCCGGGCCATTTAGCTTTTCATTACAGACACAGTAGGAGGAAAAAGGAGGGGAGTACAACGCGTGTGCAACAAGACACAAAAACCGTCTTTACAAGCGTTTGCAGAAGCAAGCACAAGTGATTCTAAAAGAAGGTGAAATAATTGTATAATAGGGATGAAACCAGCATGAAATGTTAATGTTTACCAAGGCTTGGTGTCTAAACATGGATTTAATACATACAACACAAACTTGTGGGTGCATTTGCACAGCCTTATGGTTCCTATTATAGCTGTTCCCAATAGTTGTCATCGACTATTGACAGCACTCAGGTTGACGTTAATTGCACACTCTTGACATTTAGACAGCTCAGTACTTTCTCACCACACACACACACACACACAGAACCCACACAGAAGTGCACCTTTTTCTCAACGAGTCTGTCACATTGCCCTTGACTGTCTGAAAAATATCTCGGCGCAGATGTGGTGTAGTTGACAGAAAATACATTTGTGGCAAGCATTCAGCCGCTGACCCAGAATAGGTGAAATTAAATATTGATGTGAGGCAAAGGCCAAGAAAGATGTCTGAACTGACAGCATCTTTTAATAAAAGTTAAGCCTGAATATTTGTTAGAAAAATTGTAACTTTAGATGTGAAAAAATTCTCAACAGACAGTATCGGCATGGTTCCAATTCTGAACTTTCTTAAACAATTATTACACTTAAAAGCATGTTGGAAGAGGGCTGATGATTATTCAGGCATTTCATCCAACATTCTGCACGCCCACAGAAATTACTTTACTTTTCTTCGTGCTATTAATTTAAAAACAACAATAATAAGCTATGTGCGGTTTAGAAAATATAAGTAAAACCCATTTTAGATGCATTATAAATGAACATTAATATGTTTTTGCATTAATCTTCTTCCTCTTTCCCTCTCACATTAACACTCAAACTCACCTGGCAGCAGAACTACCAGTGATGTGGTTTTATATAGCGACAGCTTTGACTAATGGCCCAGTATAGCATATCCTATGTGAGAGGATTGTCCTTTTTCACATTTTGTTCTATTTTTAGTAATTAGGATCACCATTTCAGATCTTTGCACAAGTAATAATACTCTATAATTCTGTGTTTAAGAAACTTGGATAATAAATCCTCTTTATATACGCACATTAATTTAAGTCATCATTAATCTGTCTACATTCATTGGTCACTTTATTGGGTACACCTTGCTGGTGCCGGTTTGGACCCCCTTTTGCCTTCAGAACTTTTAATTCTTCGTGGCATAGATTCAACAAGGTACTGGAAACATTGCTCAGATATCATAGTTCATATTGACATGATAGCACCACGCAGCTGTTGCAGATGTGTCGGCTGCACATCCATCTCCTGCTCCACCACATCCCAAAGGTGCTCTACTAGATTGAGATCTGGTGACTGTGGAGGCCATTTGTGTACAGTGAACTCACTGTCCAGTCGAGATGATTCAAGCTTAATGACATGGCGCAATATCCTGCTGGAAGTAGCCATCAGGAGATGTGTGCACTGTGGTCATAAAGGGATGGACATGGTCAACAACAATACTCAGGTAGGTCGTGTGTTGCAACATTCTCATTCCTTCCACCACCCTCCTCAATTACAGTGCCAACATGTTAACAAATAACTCCACCTTTGCAACACCGAACAAAGCAATAACTAGCAACAACACAAACCTCCAATATAAATATACATTAATACCCACAAATAGAACACAATAACTAAGAACATGACTGCCCACAATGCACCTCACCCACTGCAGCTTTCACAGTGTGAGGGGTCATTTTTTTTTATCTCAAAATTGCAGTTTTATTTATTATTATAATAAATAACAAGCTATTTTAAGTTTTAAACATCAAAACACTAAATTGAGTTTAACAATCAAAACTTAACATGGAGATATGAGTGAAATTGTTCAAATAAATTGAAACTTTTTTTTGAGGATGTCTTTTATTAAAGTGTAGAGTGACCGATTATAATCAGGAATAATCATTAAAATGATTTTTCAGTGTTCCACACCTTTAAAGGAGACATATTATGCAAAACTCACCTTCTGCATCCTATTGCCTCTAAAGGTGAAAAAGCCTGTCCATCTGTGTCTGTCAGTGTTTGGTTTTAGAAATCATGTGCCTAAAACAAGCAGTTTCAAAAAGGCCCTGATTGTGATGTCACAAATGGGGAAATTAAACTAGAGCCAACTCACCTATCCAGGCTAGAGAAGCCTTCTCCGAGTCCCTCCTGCATCATGATCTAAATTTAAATACATTAGAGTACAATAATGGCTTTCCCTACTAGGTCAAGTGAATTTTCTTTGTTCATCTATAAAATAAAGATTAAATAAAAAAAAATTACAGGTTATTTTAAAGACACCTCTTAGAAGAAAGTGCCTCTGCATTAATTATCCAAATGTGTTTCTGTATTAATTAATGAAACACGTTTACATGTGCGTAAATATTAATATGTTTTGTTAAAACACGATTTGTTTTTATTCCAGTATCACCAACCTACAGTGTCTCATAAGCACAGCTGTTGTGCCATCATAGAGCTCAATAACCATCTGTCCGATTTTAGTACCGGAGATATGGCTGGTGTCATAAGGCCTTAATGAGGTTTCTAGACAGGTCTTCAGTATAGATGGCATGACAGAGGGAAGCCATATGGGTCCTATTCACTTCTCACTCACTTTAAAAGCTGCAGTTAGTCTAACAGTTTGCTGACAGCTACAGATCTGCTGTTTTTTTTGTCTTGGATATCTGGCTTTCTCCTACCTTCTTTTTTATTTGTTCATTTTCTTTTCTTCTATTTTTTGTTCCATTGGCTTTTTCAAGCCAAGTTTCACTAGTTTATGATTGAAAAATAGTTTTTCTTCATGTTTCCTTTCTTGTTAGGCTTTTGTTTCATCATTGGTCTTTTTTGAAACACTTGCTTCTTTAACAGCTCAGCACCTGATTAAAAGGAAACTGGGCAGTTTTGGCTTGCTTTTAGCACCCCCTAGTGTCCTTTTGTAGAATTGAAAGCAAAATGTTTCTTCTCGCTGTGTGTTTGTCTTTTTAACACCTTAGTCTACCAGCTGAAATGTCTCCCCAACCTTCATTAGTGTCGACAGGAGTAATTCTAGACTAAATTAAACAAACCAGCTGTGTTCATGATCTAAAACATGCAGAAAATGTGCTGGAAGCCAACTGCTGTACTGGGTATGTCAGCACAATTTTTCAAAGTCCCAAAAGAAAGGCCAACCAGTTTGAAGTTGCAAGTGAAATATTTTGGCCACGGGGGGAGACAGGGGCTGTGTGGCCTTTCATCAGTCCTGTAAAGCAGGTAATTAACAGGTTTCAGCAGAGCCCGTTAAGCTTCTGCACAGGTGATTCAACCACTGAATCAAGTGTGTTGGAGCAGAGAAACCACTAAAACATGTTGGATACCAGCTCTCCAGGCCCGGAAGTCATACCCCGGCTGTAAAGGGTCATTTTAGCTCATACTGGCTCAAGACAGTGATTTGAAAGTATAAAACTGTTGCAAAGTACCCCTTTAAATATTGGCATTTACTCATCACTGATCTAAATAACATATTCAGCCTAGGGGAAATTTCAGTTTTGAGGAAACAGATGAAATGTGACCCCTAAGGAAGAGGCCATGTGATTGAATAAACACCCATGACTAAGGCCTCATCGTCCTGCTGGCTGATTGGATGTCTGCTTGGATCCTGAAATTATCACCTGGTGCTAAACAGCTGCTCCTAACCAAACAGACAGAAAGCACACATCTGCATATGGTTAGACACACACACACACAGGCACATAGACTCTGCACACAGCTGCTGACCACAGCTGGTGATTACACTCTAGACAGAGGATTTAGGCACACACAAGCACCGACTGGACACAGCTGCTGACCACATGGGCCTGATTCATCAGCGGGGTTTGAAAGAAGAGATGGGCATGGATCAAAAAAGGGAAGAAAGACCTAAAAATATCTATGAACCAAAGCTGATGAGTTCAGATGAAGAAAACAGACATAATAAATGAAACTAAATCCTCATAATGGACAAAAGATGAAGATATGATCAAACTAAAGAACAAACCTCCCTTCTCACTTCCTCTAATCAAATCTACAGGAGAAAATAAGATTATTATTGGTTTAAATACCGACGTCTCCTCCGTGCAGTGTTACAGGTCTGCAGGTCACTGCTGACAATCATATTATTCTCTGATAAATAAATACAAATGGGATCCAATCTCTCACTTGTTGTGTTCAAAAGCAGGTCGATACTAATGAGGTTTGACAGGCGGGGCACGATTCCAATAATGTTGCAAAGAGGTGCATCTGGAGAGGTTCATACGTCAAATTTGTGGGAGTTCACATCAAGCTCTTTATGAGTCTGCAGGGTGACACACGTCTTAATCTGAGTCTGTTTGTGCAGCTGATTTACACCGAGGTGAGCCTGCATGAAACAATACACTGCCTCCTGTGAGTGCATGATGCACCAGCTTTTTCAAAGTGGGAAAAAAATCATGGGAGCTAGTTTTAGTTCATCATGATCATCACACGGCCATTGTAAATCATCCCAAATCCCCTGAAATTCAAATGAACCTTAACTTTATTGGTTCTGAAAATTTGTTTGATATTTTTTATTATAACCTCTGTTTTGTCTGCATATTTTATTTCTATGAAGGAAAAAATAAATTTTTTATTCATACAGCAAACAAAACAATAATGATAGTCAAACCTGAGCAGAACCTCCCTGAACCGTCTACAGGTGGTTCAGAATGCCTGTGCTCGGTTTCTGACCAAGTCCTCCAAACACACCCACATCACCCCGCTTCTCCTCCAGCTTCACTGGCTGCCAGTCAACTCCAGGGTTCATTTCAAGATCCTGGTTCTGGTCTATAGGGCCTTACATGGACAAGCACCATCTTACATTGGTGATCTTCTTAGTCCCTACACCCCCAGCAGGTCCCGGAGGTCCAGTGAGCAAAGCCTACTGGTTGTGCAGCACCAGGCTAAAGACCAAAGGTGACAGATCATTTGCTGCTGTGGCCCCCAGACTCTGGAACTCTCTCCCCCTGAGCCTGAGATCAGTGGACTCCTTTTTAAATGCAGCTGAAAACTCACCTGTTCAAGCTGTCTTTGGTGTGACCTTCATCATCACCCTCTCCTTGTTCTGCTCTGATTCTGCGATCCACTGATTTCCCTCTTTTCTATTCATTTTCTCGCTCCCTTTCCTTGCATTTCTTTTTTTAATCACAATTGTTATTTTTTTTTCTCATTTTAAACATATTGTTAATCATTTTTTGTAATCTTTTTCATACTTTAATTATTTATTTGTTGTGTTTTGGTGAAGCGCCTCGTGATTTTTATTTTGAGAGGCGCTGTATAAAAGATTGTTTTCTTTCTTTTTTCTAATGCAGCAAAAGTTTAAAAAATATATGAAATAATGAAAACTGGGTCAATACCTAAAGAAAGATCAAAAATTATTCATCAATGCAAAGATTTTAAAAAGTCTTGCTTCTTAAAAATAAAATATAAAGAAGTTAGAGTTGGGTTAACATTTTTACACAATTCTGTAGCTTCTTGTATTTAAGTCATAGTTTTGACGGTGAAGTATGTTAAGCGTTTACAAAAGAATGTGTTTTGTTTAGAATCTTCCTTCCTCTGTTAGATTTTGTTTTTTTTTTTTTTTTTTTTTGTTTGTTTGTTTTTTGTTTTTTTACTCTGAGGTAAAGCCTGCGCTGGGAAGGTTGTTTTCAGCTGAAAATAAACTCTGTTTTCTCACATAAAAATAGCTAAGAGGTAACAGTAATCAGAAGTGTGCAGAAAAGAAATAACAAAACAGAGAAGAAAAGAATATGACACACCAAGCTGGTGTGATCTTTTCCTTCCTGCCCAACCTAGAAAGCGTCTCCATGTTATAAAATCTAAAAGTGCAATGCAGACAAGTTCCTCTTCTGCACCAAATCAATCATTTTAAGACAAACTTGAGCTCACTTTTATTTCTACCTGTCTCTCTGTTGCTCATGCGTGCATTTTATTATTCTGCATTCATTCCCAAGTGTCTAAGGTTTTCCTTTGCCTTCTCTAAAGCCTTATCTTTGCCAGGTGCACCCTTCTCACTTTACATAGGATCTAAGCAGAGCATCAAAACACATCTGAAGCAATCCACTGCTCTAGTAAACAGTTTTATTTTTTTGGGGAATGTTTTACTGCACATAGGGCCCCTCAAAGCGACAGTGTGTAGTTTCCTAGCAGTGGGGGGGGGGGGGGGGGGGTGTACATACCTAAATGATTGCAAGCAAGCGTAACTTTACTGTTCAAGTAAGACCTTACCAACAGATGGCCATTAGGGTCAAGAGTCCCTTAGAGCACAACCTCCACCAAAATAACAAGAACATCAGATTCCCTTTTATCACTGGCAACGAGTGAAGAGGTAAACGTGTAAAACAATAAAGTTCATGAATGGTGAAAGTTTTGTGGCCATTTGTTACTAATCAGTAATAGCATTTTGTCCTCACAGGCTTCCATAGAAGAAAGCATGGCATCCAATATGGCATTGCCCAGAGACTTAGGCCCACTCCCATGCAATTTAGAACAGATTTTTATTGTTATATGTTATGAAACCGCCAATATTTTTCAACAACTGGGTATCTTTGAATTCATTTACAACATTTGGATGGATATTTCCAGAGATTAAAGGTAAAAACTACACATTGTCACTTTAAGTGAAAGTTCCTTTAGTCTAAGCACAAGGCTATATTCGGATGAGATCTGTCAATTACATCAACACCTGACTTTCAATGACCTGATATTCTAAAATTAACTTATTTATTGGTGTATCAGAGCAATTAAACAGCTTTACAATTGAAGCAGAAATCCTGTTTTTTTCTCAGATGGCACCATTTGCAGGCAGAAAAATTTATTGCACCATCAGCTCCTCTCCGTACTTCCGTGATTATTGCTGGAAGCAACGTCTCTAATTCATGAATGTGCAACCATAGCTGGGCATCATAGATCAAATTAATTGTTTTACAGTTATATAACAGAGGAGCCAAGCACCAGCTGCTGACAGACCAAACTGTCACCCAAGACTGCAAAGCCTGACACATCAGCCTGAACACGGTCTGGATTTATTACAAGAAAGTCTATGACTCAATGCTTGTAGCTGTACAACACCAACAGGACTCTGAGAGCCTTCATTGCAAACTCAACTGGGCTGTGGAAAACCACCCTTGAGGCCATTTGCACCAGTCTCCATCAAATGTGGCATTTACCAAGGAGACGCCCTGTCCCCACTGCTGTTCTGCCAAAGTCTGAAACCCCTCAGCCAAATATTCAACAAGACTGGCTATGGATACCGACTCAAGAATAGAACCACTGTCAGACACCTCCTCTACATGAATGACATAATGCTGTACGCCAAGAGCGAGCGAGACATCGACTCACTGATCCACACCACCAAAATCTACAGCACTGATATCAGAATGTCAATCGGACTTGGGAAGTGTGGTCAGATGGTGACTAAGAAAGAGAAGGTGTTCCACACAGAAGGGGTCTCACTCCCAGAAGAAACAATAGCAGACGTTGAGGACAGCTACAAGTACCTCGGTATCCCACAAGCAAATGGCAACTTTGATGAAGCACTAAGAAAAGGAGTCACAGTCAAATACAACGAGTAAGGCAAGTCCTAAGAAGTCAGCTCGATGGCAAGAACAAAATCCGGACAATAAACAGCTACACCCTGCCAGTAATCAGAAATCCTGCAGGAATAATAAGATTGCCACAGGAAGAAATACAAACCACAGATGTTAAGACATGAAAGCTTCGAACCATGCATGGAGGGTTCCATGCCAAGTCCAGTACTCTGAGACTGTACACTTGCTGTAAGGAAGGAGGCCAAGGACTAGTGAGTGTGAGAGCCATTGTCCACGATGAAACATCCAAGATCCATAAGTACATCAAGGATAAGGCCCCAACAGATGACATGCTCAGTGAATGTCTCAGACAATGGAAAACAGAGGAGGAGACGCTAGAATTACCATCATGGGAGGACAAGCCCCTACATGGGATGTACCATCCACAGATAACTGAAGTGGTGGATATCAAGACATCCTACCGATGGCTAGAAAGAGCTGGTCTGAAGGACAGCACAGAGGTATTCATCATGGCTGCACAGAGGAACAGGCCCTGAACACCAGAGCAACAGAGGCCAAGATCTACCACACCAGACAAGACCCAAGGTGTAGGCTATGAGGCCCCTGAGACAATCCACCACATAATGGCAGGGTGTAAGATGCTGGCAGGGAAAGCATACATGGAACACCACAACCAAGTAGCTGGCATCGTGTACAGGACCATCTGTGCAGAGTATGGACTGGAAGCCCCAAGGTCAAAGTGGGTAACACCCCCTAAGGTGGTAGAGAACGAGAGAGCCAAGCTCCTGTGGATCCAGACTGACAAAATGGTGATGGAGAATCAACCGGACATGGTGATGGTGGACAAGCAACAGAGGTGAGCCGTTGTGGTTGATGTGGCGTTTCCCAGTGATGGCAACATCAGGAAAAAGGAACACGAGAAACTAGAGAAGTATCAGAGCCTCAAAGAAGAACTTTAGAAAGCCTGGAGAGTGAAGACATCAGTGTTACCCGTGGTCATCGGCGAATTTCGTGCAGTAACCTCCAGACTGGAGGAGTGGCTGAAGCAGATCCCAGGATAAACATCAGAATCTCAGTCCAGAAAAGCGCAGTTCTAGGAACAGATAAGATAAAGCAGAACCCTCAAGCTCCCAGGCCTCTGGTAGAGGACCCGAGTTTAGACAGATGAGACCACCCATGGAGGGTGAGATGGGAATTATGCCGGTGCTCGTCATGAAATTAGAATATTTCTAATGTTTTTTCAAATGTTTATTACACGACGATTTCTAATATACATAATTCCTGAAAAAGGGAAAACTTCGAATTTCAGCTATCTCTTGTCGTCATGGTCACAGGATGGCAGTATCACAATCTTTTTTTCCTAAATCATGATCTAATAAATGTACACAGCAGAGCTCACAACTTTTTAATTATGTTGACAGTAATTCGCAACTCAATCGTGTTCTTTTATCTCTTTTAGTAATTAAATGATCACCATATGTACATGACTGTGATCCTGTAAATGGCTTACTCAGACCCACAGATCTTTTAAAAGAACAGCAGTTAAACTTTTAATTAAGCACACGAAGAGAACAAGACCACAAGAAAACATGCACCAAAGATCAGATAAATAAAACGTTAGTCAACTTCAAAATTTGGCAACCATTCTGAGACATTTGCAGACGACACTGATGTGGATGTTTTGATCTCCAGCAGCCGCCAGTCTGTGTATCAGAGGAGGGTTAGGGAACTTGCTAATTGGTGTAAATAACTTGAGCGTCAATGTTGCAAAGGCTAAAGCCTAAAGAGATGGTGCTGGACTTCAGAGGGAGAGTGTGCATCCCTCCTTCCTTCATCATTGGATGAGAAATCATGAAACTGGTAAAAGCAGCTGAATACCACGAACTCCGGTAATTTAGACGTAAAAATTGGACAAAGTGAGTAAAGCCCATTTGTTAAGATTTTTTAAATACTGGACTAGTTTAACTCTCAGATCTGGGAATAGACTTATTTAGATATGTTGCATTCATCCCCCAAGGTCATAAATCACAAGCCATTATTAGTGGTAGCTCATTAATTTTAGGCCTAGCACGTAAGGTCTGTTGCCATCCCTGCCCTAAAAGCATCACAGGACACAAGATGTTCACAAATAGAAATTAGGGACAGTCACATGGAAAATAAACGAGTTTGACCTGAAACTTTACATTACAAAAGAAAGCATAAATCTGCATGAGTTACATGAGAATGTTTCATCATAAAGTGGACCTTGTGGATAATTTAAGCAAGAGTTTTTCTGAACGATGAAGCAAAGACAACCCGCTAAAGAGATGTGGTTCAATCAGCAGGCCCACATGCACAAAACAAAGCACAATTGCACATTTTCAACCTGCCAGAACTGCAAATCTAAAATGCTTTTTCTGTAATTTCCCTCTTTGTTTAAGATGCAAGCAAATGAAAGATTTGAGTGTGTGACAGAGGGACAAAAAGAACAAGAGAGTAAAAAAAGTGTGTCAATACAAGCGCTGAATATGACAAAAGCCCTAATCTGCCCTCCAGCTCCTGTTTGAATATTTCTTTTCTATCCATCACATCCCACATATGAATTGTTTAGGAAACATTCTCCAGAGAATGATGGCAGTGATATCGTCTGAAGCCTCAGGGTGGAGGCGCCGCTAAGCACTTCTTCTCATTCAGCCACTCAATTGTGCATGACTGCACCTCTTCAGTGTTGAGGGGAAAAACTGTGTATATAAGAATTGTATTTGTAAACTTTGCCATGTTAGGTTGCTGCATGTGACTTGTTTTTATCGATGGAAATTACATTTTTTTATCATGTTTGAGAAGCAGTGCTTGCGTGCTAGCACGAGACCAAGTTTGAATCCTCACAGGCTCCCACATCATCACCGTTACCCTGACAGCTGACAGCAAAATCCATATCAAATCTATAAGTCCATTTTCCTGTTTTTGTTCCTCTCTTTCGTCACCCGACTCCCATGTCTCCAATAAATAGAGACTGCACCGTGACATGCTATTAGCCGTTCTCAGATATATCATAAAAATGCAATGCAACACAGTCAAAAGTCAATAAGTGACAAACCCATGGGCTGCTGCCTATTTTGTGACTGCACGTATTTGAGCAATATCTTGCCCGTGACATTACCCTCTGTGCAGCTGTCGGCTTCTCGCCTGACTCACATACAGTAGTATTTTAGCACTTTCCTCCAATGTGTCACTTCTTGTCACTAGTTTTGACGTTTGCCACTTAAAATGTTTAAATCTGATTATCTGACCCTGTTCTATGATACAACGTAGGTAATCTTTCAGAATAATTCCTCCAAGTCCCTCCCCTGGCTTCTACAGCAAAACAAATCATTTAAGTGAGCCTAGAACAGGGGTATTCAATTCCAGGTCTGGAAGGCCGCTATCAGGACGTTTTAGTGGTTTCTCTGCTCCAACACCCTTGAATCAGTGGTTGAATCACCTGTGCAGCAGCTCATCAGGCTCTGCAGAAGTCTGTTAATTACCTGATGAGTGAAATCAGGGGCTTGGAATAGGGTTCAAACTCAAATGTGCTGGAAACCTGCCCAACAGGCTAGGAATTGAATAACCCTGGCATAGAGCGTTGACCAGTAGAGTTGTGTATTCCAAAAAAGGAGCTGTCAATCAACAACATGCACTACAGGGTCACATGGATGTGCCTCAGTCAGCTTAGAACACTGACCTAGCTTGAATGCTAAAGAAGCCTAATTTATACTTCTCCGTCTGCGTCAGACATGCAACGTCCTTATCCGCCCTGGCGAGCCTGCTGGAATTCCCTCGCAAGCTAACACCACCGCCATTGCACCCTCAGAAGCATAAAGAGAGCCAAGGATATCTAGCAGCAGACAGATGTTTTAAGGATACATTGCAGAAAAACTCTAAAAATATGAATGTTTTATTTCCCCGTGACTGGAGGAGTGAAAAGCTATGCAGCAAGCATTTTATTCATGAAAGGAAATGACGGGAAACGTGGGTTTAGAGGTGACGAGTGCATGAAGAGGTGGAGGAGGATGAGTGACAAAGTTGTCGGTGTTAAAAAGTCTCTTGAATATAAAAAAACACAATGTAAATACAATAGTAAATGAACCGGATACATGACAGGATACCGCAGAACAGCGCTACGCCCTCTGTTTTCCTGGCGGGGAATTGCTTTACAACACTCTCCAGGAGACAGAGAAGTCTGAAGGCAAAACATCTCCGTCCGTGTGTGCGTATATCTCCCTCATGGAGCTGACGGAGAAGTATAATTAGTCTTAACTCAACCTCCATTGAACTAATGGCAATCAGTAAATGTCAAGCTAACTGTGGAAGAGCAGGGAGGGGAACATGAAAAGTGTTTGTTTATTGGAGCTAAGATATCAGTCTAGCGTTCAATCTTACGCCACATCAGACTATTGTTTTACCCTGTTGTAGCGTTAGCAAAGATCAAGCATGCCAGATTCCTGCAGTGGTTAAAGGTTTCGCTTGAACACAGCAGATTAGATTAAAATGATTGACAGCAGCTCCTGGAGAACTCAATGAAGGCTGAGGAGATAATCCAGCAGTTAGAATCTAATTACTTCAAATGTCTAAAGAAATCTGGACAAACCCTTCGTACGTCACTTAGAGGTTTCCGAAACTTCGACTTGAAGCCTAGTGGGTGGTTCCAATAATTGCTGCCTTGGCAGTGTCACATGTCTCGACACTCCTGGACAATACAAAAATGGACATAGAGGTGGAGCTGAGAGCGAAGTTTAGAGGATCTCAGTCTGCCATCGCTCGCAGCTACATGCTAACTGAGCTAATCACAGCTAATGGAGGTTTGTTGGCACTTATAGCCGGAAAAATGCAGTTGATGGACTCTAATGTGAAGCACGCATCAACTCCATGAGCTGTGGAGTTTCTGTGGTCTCCCTCGGAGAACTCCACAGGCAAAAACCATAGCCTCAGACCGCAGCAATTGGAGTGGGGCACCTGGGCCATGCCAGCCCATGCTTTGCTCCTCCTCAGCAGTGGAGATCAGCCGGCCACCGTGGTCTCCCTCAGAGAGCGCCACGGGCGACAAACATAGCCCAAGACTGCCACCTTTGGCCAACAAGGTTAACATGTGAACTACACAGAGGACACAACTAAAGTTCAGAAAATCAAAGTTTCCAAACACTTTAAAAGAGGCTGAGGCCTTCCCCGGAGCTAGCCGCAAGCGCTAGCTCTGACGGCTCATGCTACCTGTCAATCAAATCTAATTATTAATAATTTCAAGCATTTAAATACACCTAAACAGAGGAGTTACAAATAAAATTCCCCTCCCTCAGAGTTATGACTGTGAATTAGTCCTGTTAAACCTAAAACTAGGCAGTAAACATGTTTATTCCTGCTGCAGTTGGCCTTTTTAACATGGGAGTCAATTAGAATTTGCTCTGATTTGGAGCCAGCCCCTAGCAGATGAGGGGGGAACTGCAACTTTTGCCACTTCCTGGTTGTCTTCACATATTCAGACCAGGACCACATCTTGACATGTGAGCTGAATGAGTCATGGCTTTCAGCTCCTTCCAGAACGGGAGAGGGAGCAGGCGTGGAAATACCCATTCAGGTTGTTTAATCTTCTCCTACTCTCCTTGATGATGTCCCATTATGAACCCCAGCTTTACAGAAATAACTCCGATTGCTTGAAATGTATTTCTGTGGAATTTTTTTTAAATACCTGCTTCAGTTGTAGCAGCTCGTACAAATGTTATTTTATAAACCATCACAATAACAATCCGCTTTATCAGTAGCCATTAGCCCATCTATCTGTTCTGCACTAATCACTTTCTCTAAACTAAGGTTGTTCATCATCAAGTGAGAGATTATCTGTTTAAATGCTTTAACAAGAATTCAGAGCTAAGCTGCCTTATTTGTCTTTCTCATTACGATTCTGTAAATAATCTCAGAGCCTTTTCTTTAAGTTTGATTAGATTCCTGATTTTATTCAACACAACCTGGACATCCTTGCTGGATAAATGCATGTTTATTTACACCAGAGCTGAAAGGGTTTATAATTACACATTGTACACAGAGGCTCTCTTTGCTATTCTGTTTATCTCAATTCCTTCATGTCTTCCTTTAACCTTCATCACTCCTTTAACACTGGCCCACGCTCAGGCCCAGAGACATGTTATGTCTCTACCCATCATCAGCGTTATCCAGGTTCTCCATGACTGTGTCCATCCTGGGCAGGCGCCTGTCTGATTTACTGAACATGAGTTTAATTCATGACTAGGAATCGGGAATCAAAAGAAAGAGCTCCCTTAGAACGACACGCGCATCACTGATGAACGGACTTTAAACTTACCCCACAAGGTCTGGTTCTAAATATCATTAAATTACGTTGATTATTCATTCTTTTATGTGGAAAACTGTTAAACTCATACTTTAAAATTAAGTGGAGGTGGTTCATCATCTTATCAAGTAAAATCAAGAGTTGCCTAGAAGAGAGAAAAAAAATATCTCCAGCTTCAAAGTGACTGCCTCCTTCTCCTTTTTGCTTTTTTATCTTATTTTGGCTCCGTCTGCACATCACGAACCCTGCTTCCAATCACTGCTGTGGCACATGTAATAAAAAACATGTTTTAATATCGTCTGTCTCTTTCCATCAAGCTGGCTACGCTGAAAAAGGGAGAATGAAGAAGTGCAAGCCATTGTCAGTGTAACAGATATTAGTGCAGATAAACTGAAATTTGTTTGACTGGCAGAGACATTATTGCTTGGATACATCAGCTTCAAGAGCCTCACACGGAGCCAACGGACCTGCTTGAGCAAGAGTTGCATATTGTCACATGTTTATCTTTTGTATTAGAATAAAACTGAAATTTGATTTTTATGCGCCGATGTTATTGAGGCTTATGAAACATCTCATAAAGCATTGCTTACTAAAACAAACACTAGATGTTGAACATTTCTGTCAGAAAATCCAGCAAAGCTAATTTTAGTCACAAAATGAAAATTTCTGGGAAGGCAGATCAATATGAGATTACTGCCAAGATGTGCCTGTTTTTATGTTTGGGCGTGTTTTTAATATATTAAGAGAGTCGGTTTTAACGTTGATCTTTCAAGATGTTGTTGGAGGGGGGCGGGAGGGGTCAAGTCACAACGTTGCATCCACGTTACCAACTGCAGAGCTGGGTCAGGAGGTAGCCATTGCAGCACAGAGCCTTATTTACTTTGTTGACTGGGTGAAAAATGACCCAAATCCCGTGCGATCAGGACAAAAACAAACGTTTTTAATTTTCTTGTCCCAAAAGTAGCGCACCACAAAGAACTTACAGAAACTTACTGAATGAACACGGAATAGTGGACCGTAATCTCAGGCTGCAAGGTGAACAGAAACGGAATGGAAAATGCTCCCGTTTTCAGTGACCACTTCATCACATGTAAGCGTTTACTAAAGGTTTGTTATGGCGTTTTATTGAACAGTTGTTTAGAAATGCAGCTACAAAAACAGCAGGTAAACAGTTTAATACTGATTTAACATGCTAATGTTTTTGGCACTAACTGTCATGATGTAGGGGTGTGAAGATGGTGGACCAAGTGTGGTGGAGGGTTCCAGGAGGCAGAAGAGCAGGCACGGATGAAATAAAAATGGTTTAATTGTAGAACAGGAGAGATGGGACAAAACACGCATGAACAAACAACAATGATCCGACGAAGACAGCAACAAGGAGGGAGGTATAAATACACAGGGAAATCAGGAACACATGGGCAGAGTAATGAGGGACAGGTGAGAACAATTAGGTTAATCAAGGCAGGAGAGACACAGTCAGGGAGGCCGGGGCAGATCATGACAGTACCCCCCCCCCCCAAAAGGGGCGGATACCAGATGCCCACAAGCCACATAGCACAGGAGACTCGGGAATAACGAAGACTAGACTCGGGCACACATGACTAGGGAACACAGAAGACGTGACTAGGGAACAAAGAACTCAGTCCGGGGCTGCGGAGCAGGGGCCTCTGGGATCAGGCGGCACAACTCCGACTTACGAAGGGTCTCTTGAGCTCAGACTAGGATGGCTGGACAGGAACACTTGACTTGGCTGGACAGGAACACTTGACTTGAGACCAACTCGAACACTTGACCACGAAGACTTGACTGGACAGGAAACAAACTGCAGCAGCAGGCGTGGGACCCAGCAGGAACTGCAGCAGCAGGCATAGGACCCAGCAGAAACTGCCGCGTGAAGGACCTGCAGGCATAGACCCTGCAGGCGTGGACCAGGAAGTGGGACAAAAACCGCAGGAGCGACGCGAGGGAACCAGGAGCGGCAGCAGGTACTCGACCACGGTTCTGAGCAGTTGCACACCGTGACTCGACAGGATCCTCAGGCAGGCTCGGGTGAAGGGAAGCAGACCACGGAGCAGGAAGACCAGCCCTACCACCCTGGAGAATGATGGCGTGCGTAGGGGGTTTTACCTCCATCAGAGAACTCCAGGGACAGCAGCTTCCGTGAAGAACAGTACGGGGCGAAACAGCAGGAGAGGAGAATGACTCCGACCACCCTGAAAACAGCTAGGATGCGCCGGAATCTCCCAGAGGGCTCGACCACCCCGAGAACAGGTAGGATGCGCCGAAAAACCAAAATCTCCAGGCCGAAATCTCCCTCCGCTGAAAGGGACGAAAAGAAAAAAATAATCCTCCAGAACAGATGTTAAGCTCACCACAAGTCCAGGTTGGTCGGATCATTCTGTCATGATGTGGGGGTGTGAAGATGGTGGACCAAGTGTGGTGGAGGGTTCCAGGAGGCAGAAGAGCAGGCACGGATGAAATAAAAATGGTTTAATTGTAGAACGGGAGAGACGGGACAAAACACGCATGAACAAACAACAATGATCCGACGAAGACAGCAACAAGGAGGGAGGTATAAATACACAGGGAAATCAAGAACACATGGTCAGAGTAATGAGGGACAGGTGAGAACAATAAGGTTAATCAAGGCAGGAGAGACACAGTCAGGGAGGCCGGGGCGGATCATGACAGTAACGTGGCATTAACACCTTAATAAAATCAAACAAATGTACCATAAATTTGGAATTTAAAAGGCATAAAATGTTAGTTATAAGTAGATCCTAGCACACACTCACTGTTAGCGTTAGCTATCATTACGAGTTCATTACGTAATTAAAATTGCACATCTCACGAGCAAAAACAAGACAACAGTCATGAAGCTTCTCCGGATCTCTGAACTGTTGACCAACCTGAAATAAAAGAGTTGTGGGCTTTCAGACTCATAAAAGGCTTTTGGTTTGCAGTGTAATATAAGATTTGCCACACAAGCTAGTTTGTTGTGTCGATCGCTTCAGAGTTGGGTAAAACCTCCAGCGAAATACCAGTGTTTTTTGTAAATGTTCTATATGCATACATGTGTACAATGTTAACTGTACATTTTCAGTAAACAAATCTAGTTTTATAGGTTCAAATGGACACAAAATATTGTTTTTATTCATTCTACTGCTATTTTTTTATTTTTTATTTTTTTGCTCTAATTGAAATTGAGGCCTGCCTTTAATTCTGGACTCCTTCCAATTAAGGCCTGAACCAGGAGTTTCAGGCAAATTATGGTCTGGATGAAACATGGTGCACCAAGCATTTAGTCGCTTCTGTTTTTAAAAGCCGATATGATACTGAACATTATATCTGTTTGATTATATTGAAGTAACCATTTCGTTTCTAACCCAAAACAACTAAAATGATAAGAGCATTTTTGCAAACAAATCATTTCTGCATTTTTCCTCTTTGTTTTGGTTTTAGCTTTTTTTCTGCATTATTAACCTGCGACCTGTAAGTGAAGACTTTAACCAAAGAAAGGGTCTAACTATCATCAACTGAGCAGTCCTGAGCTCATGGGAAGCTGCTAATGGCTCCCAGTAACAGAGTTGGGGGTCAATGGGCCACTTAATAGATGGTAAAATAAACCAGAGGTGCAACTGGGTCAATAAATCAGAAAACACTGATCAGGTTCAATAATATATGAATAAATGAAAATTAAAAATCCTCTTGGTTATTTTTTCAGAAGTTATTTTCTCTGTGCAGCTTGAAGGTTTCCCACCATCTTCACAACAACGAGGTCGAAGCTTGAAGGTTATAGAGGGAAGAGGGAAAGCTAAGAAGAGGGAGAGGACGAAAGACGGGAATTAAACTAAAAAAAGAATTGAAGATCAAGAGAATTTATATTAGAGAGAACAGTGCTTTTGATATAAGTCGGAGGGGAAACTCTTTATGCTCTATTCATAATCATGTCTCTTTTCATATCCATAATTTTGCAACAAGATTCCTGATTCTTTCTCTGCCTGGGACGAGTAATCAACCCGTCAGATTCAGACCAGAAGCCAAAGTGCGGATCTGACGAAAATCCGAGCAAGCCGATGAGTTTGATTTAAAGTGTGAGGGAAAAAAGTGTTTTATTCATGCAAAAAAGTTAATTTATTAGAAAATCTGTCAAAATGATTTATCAAGAAATCCAGCTGAAAATCAGTTTTGCAATATTATCAAGAGTGGGTTTAGGATTAGACCGATTGGAAACTGACTGCAAATTAAATAACCAGAAACTGAACATGACTTTTAAACTGGAGTATTAGTATTTGAAAAAATTTCATTTGCAAAAAGAGGGGAATATAATATTTATCCTTTCTAAGTAAGTTATTGTGACAAATTCAGTTAATGCAACTGACATGGCTTTTTTTATTTTATTTTCCTGAACTCAAAAGCCACGAAAGGTGAATCGTTTCTAAATGAAATGACCTTTACTGACAGCAGAAGCAAAGAAAAAAGTCCATGCGTATTACAAAGACACACATTAGCCTTCATATTTTCTGCCTCTCGTCCTGCTCCTGTCTCATGCTCGTGATATTTCCTGATTAGACTCTTTTAATATCCGTCCCAGAGGGGGGCGCGTTTCCAGGGATACCGCCGAGGCTGCAGCACCGCATGTGTCTAACTGTTATGGCTAAGTTGTCCCTGGGTGACTTTTCATTAACTGGACATGGGGGGGGGGGGGGGGGGGTGAACTCATATCTTCTTAGCAAAGTACCCAGAGGTATGTAGCCCCCAAACTGTCCAAATGGTTTACCAGTAGGATACATTCTGAAAGTAAGCAATAAAAACATAGAAATTGAAAAGGTTCTTTCTATTCGGTACTACCAAATGTGTACTCCTTTCCCACATTAACCTGCATGCAGAAACATGATGTAGTTGTGTTGTACTGCCAGATGCTTCCCTCCACCCTGACCTTTTTGGTTTTGACCCCACCTGTTTCTAAGTTGGGGGTCAAAGTTGAATACTTAATTACACCACGTGTTAATCAGACACACCTAAGGCCCATAGGCTCCTTACTTGCCCAGGTAATTAGGATACAGAACTCCTGCATCTCATTGCCTATTATAGTTGCATTAATCAAGCCCTTGTGATCGGTAACTCACCTACTGCTACTTTTTGGTATATTTTCATTTTTTCAGACTGGATTTGGATCACACCCAAGTATTCCAGCCTTCCTTGTTTTGCCCCTTTCTCTTTTAGTGTTTATCATAGCTGCTAACCCTCACCTTCAAGAGAAGCTGCAGGACTCACTTATCCAGCCATTGGTCTGTCGCTCTACTGACCTGTTCATCTGGATGTACTTCCTTCTTCTCTAAGAGAGTTCACTGCATGCTCACCTGCAGCTCTACAACTCCACCAACAAAACTTCAATTCACCTGGCTTCTCATCCGTCAAGCTGTTCCTCCACTATCATCTTTATCCCACTACTCCCTGTGAACCACACCCTGAGAGTGTGAAAACTGCCAGATATACCTTTTAATTATATCAGCACAACCTGAGCTACACACCTAACCCCATCTTCTTCTTCCAGACCCCACTGCTGCACCCAAAGACGAGATCTTTTTAACTGAAATATGCTGTAAATAAGCTGTCTGAAGCTTTATCCCAACCCCCTGCTGTTTTCTGCACCCGAGCTGAAATTCATCTGAAATATGACACCTGGATGATTTTCTGTAATTGATGAAACCATGAATACTGCTTTCTACCAGAAACCTCTGAGGAGGAAGAATAAATGGACTTCTGAAGAACTTCAATTCCAGAATTGACTTCCTGAACTTTTGATTTGTTGGTGTTTTCTTTGCTTAATCAGGTTTTTTTTTCTTAAAGTTTGTATAAGGGTATATATCTAGTAATATATGTCCTTGTGTAGCGGGTTTTCCTTTAATTATTAAAACATCCTATAAGTCACGACCTGACTGGCACCACTAAAAATAAATTAAAAACTGTTACATGAAAAATGGCACCCCAGATGGGACTCAAAGGAAATAAATAAAATCTTTATTTTGAAAGCATCCAACCAACATGAACAATCAAAACATGGAAGAAAGAGTAAATGTAAACAGAATGGTGACTTCAACTATGGTAGTACCCTCAACTAGCACCAGATCTATAGTTTACACTCTTCTGGATATGGAGTTGACAGGAGTGGACTTGCTGGAACCTCCCATAGCTGCTCAAACCTCACTTGGAGTTCAGCCATTTTCTAACTTCAAATTTCCTCAGCCCCATCATCTCCTACACCTCTACTAACCTCTCCAACTTTAACTCAAGGCCGATCTAGAGATCAATCCCAGACGTCAGACCTAGAGAAAAGGATGGAAGCATTAAAACAAAATATGGAGGACAAACTAAATGATGTGAAAGCAAGAATGACGGATTTAACTATGGACCAAACAAAGCAATTATATGGACGTATGAATGCACAATTTGAGTACGTGTTGTCACAGTTTAAAGCTTCATTTGGATGGAAGTTGAGACATCAACAAACTGAATTCCTACAAGAAATCCAAACTTTAGTAGCCCCAATAACCGCAAGTGTGGCATGCCTTCAAACCGATATCACAAACCTGCAGGGGGAGCTCTTAGATCAAAAAACTACAATGAAACAAATGTGTGAAGAAATGACTGTAAATTTAAAATCTGTACAACTACCTCATCAAACCCTGTTAGATCAAACTGCTCACTTAGTCTACTATAGTATACCAGACACTGCAGGTGTCCCCAGCAAATCCAGAATGGAGTCTACAGCCCAGCAGGAAGTACAAACTCATACCATACCATACTCATACCAAGTTCTACTGTACTACCTTCTGGACGAAGCAGAAACTCGAGTAAAGCACCCATAAAGTTGCAATTTCCAACCTATGGGAAAATTGATGACGTGACAGACCTCCTACAATATTTGGAAAGGTGCGACGATTACTTAGCACTTAACCCATTGACTAACGAAGAACTGATGGCAACCTTAAGAAATGTCCTACATGGCACCGCAAGAGACTGGTGGGATGCCGCACGACATAAAATCCACACTTGGATGAAATTTCAAAAAGGTTTTCGAACTGCTTTTCTTACAGAAGACCACGAAGATGAATTGGCTGAAAGAATACCTATAAGAACACAAGGGGTAAATGAAAGCATTAGAGATTTCGCCTATATGTACCAATCCCTATGCAAACGCTGGAGATCAAAAATCTCAGAGGAAGAAATAATCAAATTAATTCTGAAAAATATTAATCCCAACCTCTCCAGCCAACTACGAAGTAGCAGAGTCACCACTGTGGATGAACTCGTTCGGATGCGCCAACAGCTAGAAGACGACAGAGATAATCAGTATCATTACGAACATAGAAGAAAAGGCAACACCACAAATAACCCACCTGACTACCGACCTCCAAACCGTGAAAATACAGGGAAGTCACGACAACAAAACTATCCAAACCGTCAAGCCTTTTGTTGGCGATGAAAAGGAAATCACTCACCTGCTACGTGTCCACACCATATTCCAAATCGTACCTCCTCACCACAAAACCCTTCAACTCTGCCAACTCGAACGACGAACGCAGGAATAGCCACGCCGGGAATTTCCACCACCTCTGGAACACCAGAAGCCCGCATTCCTGTCTCCACTAATGTGAGCGCTCTACCATCTCAACTAACAGTTCCGATTAGCATTGGATCCTGGAAGGGATTTGGCATACTCGATACTGGTTCCTCTTATACACAAATAAATGAAAACGTCTGGTCAGAAATCAATGGAGATATGAAACCCTGGGAAAGAGGACCTCTATACCTTGCTGACGGAGAAAGCCGACAACCACTTGGATGGAGTGAAATAGATGTCACATTGAAAACGCAAATACCGTAAATCCTCTAATACAGGCCGGTATTCAATTAAAGGCCGGGTCTCCAATTCTGGCCGGTGTCTGAGTCAGTGGAGGTAAATAATGGCCGGTCTCTTATTGTGGCCGGATGGCATGTGGTAACAAGCAAGTATGAGCGTCCCAGCGGCAGGGATATAGTCCCCAAATCAACCAGCAGGAGGCAGTAGAAGTTCACACAGACCTTTTTTAGGCCTTTTCTTCAACGCTTTGTAACGCTACAGACACGATCCTCTATCACGCTCCTACCACACAGAGTCACGGTGTCAGTTAACCATGCTAATTCAACCCGCTCCACAGAACACACATCACCTTCCCTGTGGCTTACATAACACTCACACAACACGCAAATCAGCACATGGGAACTAGCAGAACGATAGGAAACACATATAACACAATACCCAGAATGCACCTGGCTTACAACCCCAGCCAGGTCATTACACTATCAAGTTCAAAGAGAACGTGCTGATTATGCTGCAGAACACTCTGGGGAGCAGCAGTAGGGGGTGTATGAACTACAGCAATCCCTCCGCGGTAGATGCGTTCCAGACCTGGCCGCGATAGGTGAAAATCCGCGAAGTAGGGACTCCCAGCATGCCCCTCGCGGGGATTCCCTTCACGTCGCACCTACGTCACAAACCGCGGCTATAAACGGAAGTCGCCTTTCCAGCTCACCACTCAGTCATCGTTTCTTCAGATTCACGATCAGAGTTTCCAACCTACCGATCAATCCAACGAACTATCAGCTCATAGTAAGTTATCTTACTTACTTCTGGAAAGCCCGGCATTTCCGTGTCACTTCGTTGACGCTCGAACGCTCGGGGGTTTCCTAGAGCACCGACGCTATCACTTCCGCGTCTGTGAAACCACGCTCCCTATTGAATTATCGTATGATCACATTCTCTTTTTGGGGGTAAAACTCAAGTGCCAGACCGTAGGTACTGACACGCGATCGTTCATGTCGGTTAATTTCCTTTAATGTTTTCTGTCTTTTATTTGCGCCTGATGTGTATCGCTGCTGTGGAGCGGGGCGCATCAACTTGTCCTCCGACGCACAGATCACAGCAGGGAGCGCTCAGCTGTTTTCGCGGTCGGTAGATCTGCCTCCTGAGCACGGCCACAGTAACAATCAGGTGTCGCCACCTCAAAAACTAATTTAACACGCGATCATTCATGTCAGTTCATTTCCTTTAATGTTTTCTGTCTTTTATTTGCGCCTGATGTGTTTCTCTGCATGCTGTGGAGCGGGACGCTGCGCGCATCACCTTGTCCTCCGACGCACTGATCACTGATACAGCCGCCAAACAGCAAGCGCTCCGCTGTTTTTGCGGTCGGTAGATCTTTTAGAACTGCAGTTCAAAGGTAACTCATGAGGTGAATATATATGAACCCAGGTAGCAGTTTTTCTTTAGGATTGAGAGGAGATGCAGGAAGATAATAAACAGACAGGACAGAAAAATAGTCAAATAAAAACAAGGTAGTTTTTGTACCTGCTGTTGCAACAAACAGACACCATTGAAGGTCATCAGAAGTGAGGAACAGAAAATGAAATAATTATTTTAATGCTTAGAGCAGCAGGAACTCCGAGAGGCTGCAGGCGCATCAGTGAGTTTGCGGCCGCTGTGCAGAGGGAGGGGGGAGAGGGCTGAAGCAGGAACTACCGTTGTTAAAAGAAATGTGTTTAACTTTGAAAATGTGGGCGCACTTTTAATTGTCAAAAACTCCAGCGAACCATTAGTTCATTTTGCTCAAATAGAAATAGAGGCCTGCCTCTAATACTAGCCCTCCTTCCAATAAAGGCCTGGAGCTTGATGAGCTTGAGTCAAATACAGGCCCGGGCCTGTATTAGAGGATTTACGGTAATTACATTACCGTGTGTAGTCCTAACCACTCAGAGCCTCGCCTTTTCAGCTGTTTTAGGACTGGACTTCATCTCTCTTTCTGGATTACAGAAGGACAGCTGGGGTTGAACATGGTTGGAGAGAGGCACGCTGACTCTGAAATGTTTGCCCCGATTTTTATTTTATATAAAATAAAATACATCAATATTTCTGATTCACAGCTGGATTTTTGCAACAGCTTTCACAAAGACAATGAGGAACATTGGATAATGAAGCAGAAGAATGTGGTTCAGTTGTTGGTGTGGAAGTCAACTTTTACAGGTGTGGAAGTCATTTCACAGTCGGTCAATACATTTGCAGTGGACTGTAGCAGGACTTGTGCCTTGTAAGTCATACTCTGAGGAAAGAAAACCAGGTGGACCAGTTTCAGGAACTAGGTAATTGCCACAGCAGAGTTTCACTTCAGACGGCTCTCATTTTCTGATATTTGGACATCTCCACTCAGATTGGATAACAGCAACATGACTCTACCACTGACTCAGTTTCCTCTGCAATGTTGATGTTTTATCTCCACAAGTAACTCAAGCCTGGAGGTGTTCTGCTGTGTGGTGGAGTTGCTAATGCTAGTGGTTTCTACTAGCCGAGATGCTCTGTTGTTTACTGGATGCTAAACCAACAACTGCCTGCCCTTCTACATCAAATAATTTCTCTCACTCCCGTAATCCACCAATGATCCTGTCACATCAGCAAAGTCCTCCAGCACCAGGCTAGTGGAATCTCTACAGATGACAGGTCCAGTTCTGTTGCCCAGGGTTGCTGATGCTCAAGGGCCAGGGGCAAATCTGGGGCAGTTGTATTTGATCCCTGGAGGGCGGGTATGTGAGGCCGAGACTGTCCAGGACTGGACACCTGGTGGTCTGGAGCAAAGTGCTTCTCCTTGGCGTTGCCTCCATCACTGACGCTGCCCTTAGAGGATGGGGTAGATGCTTGGCAGACAGATGTCCAAATGCACACCGCTTTTTATGTAAATCTTGTTGTTCAGGTTGTAGAGCTTCTCAGATGAGTCAAATCCCAGCATCATAGATAAGAGGTGTGCAATGTAACGTCTTTGATATGAGCATGGAGAGACGACGGCGACGCCATAGAGGCAGAGCAGGAATCTTCATCTGCCACCAGAGTTACCTGGACAGCAGCAAACAACCCTCTTACTATGTTGTAAACATTCCAAAGGAGCTTCATCTTTAATGGGTGGAAATCTTTGGTCGAAATGGGTTAAGGTCAGCCATGATTCATTTAATCTTCACACAATAAGGTATAGAAAACTAAAGCACGGATGTAAAGTAGCTCATTATTTGAGGTGTGACTTTGATGCGTGTGAGTTTGAAGTAGGCTCTTACACAGAAACTTACAGAGCAACTCTAACGTTCTCAAATTAGGTTTTCTCACTGTGGACTTTTGTGTTGTTCCATTTGAACGTCATTGCTGAAGCTTGCAGTGATTTCTGGTCTCATTTCCCTACAGATATTTCTTATGGCTAAAGGCAAAAACACTTGATGGTGTTTTCATGAGAGTAAACTCCTCAGGCTGCTCTGCTTCATGAACCTCCCCCAGTGTCCCTTCCCTCTCTCTGTAGAGGGACTGCAGTCATGCTGCTTTCATGTCATGTAGTTAATTGGCTTTGCTTAATGTCAAAGGTACAAAATACCCCCCCCCCCCCCCCCCCCGAGAAGTGAGAATGAAATCCTGCAGAGGTTTGTTGAGATTTTAGCATTGCTGTAGGGACTTTAACTTAATTTTTGCATATTTTTTATTAAGAAAAGAATTACCACTTTGTTTTCTCTAATTGTAGCTACCATTTCAGTGTCATTTTGAAATGTGAAGCAGTACGTAGTAAAATTTCCAGTGTCAATTCAACTCAGAGTTGAGTTAAACTCTGCTTCAGATAACTCTAATTAGCATTAAAATTAACCCACTTCTACACAGTGTTAATTTAAAGATCTAGTTCATGTAGATTTTGGTGGGCGGATCAATCCAAATATCGATAGTATCAAAACCAAGTTGGCATCTTTATTAGATCAATAGTAGGCTAGTAAGATTGATTCTTTAAGTCCTGCTCTTGCTTGCAATGCTAAGGTTTTGGCAAAAAGGAAACAGCAAAGTCGCCAGACTCACTGCTCCTGTGTCAGCTCAGAACAGGCACACTTTGCTCCCCTCCCCTTCCCCCTCCCTTGTGTTTAGAAGTTGCGTGACTTAGACCGGCAAAACAAACCATAGAGATCATAAATGCATAGAGACAACATTGGGCACTGGAGAGCGTAACCGCTTTGCCACCATATTGAATGGGTTCCTCACTCTCTAAAATCCAATTGGAGTCGATGCATAGTAAGCAACTATGCCGATTTTTGTGCAGTCTACTTTGCCAACAACCTGCGTACTATTGTAAACCGATCACATGGGATTACTATTGACTTTTCTGGCAAACCTGTGTTAAAAATGCACTAAAAACACTTTATTAAAATAACTCTCTGCAGAACTTAACACTGCTTGTAACTCTGCTGTTTGAGCTGGTTTACTCTTCAAATAGCTGTAAGTACTCTATCTAGATTAAAATAAGTTTGCACTGCGATTTTACCACTCCATTTTTTTACTGCATAGAAAACTTACTGATGTTTTTGGCACATCCTTTAGAAGAAAACTGAATTCTTAATATTTTCGCCATTGACTTTTCTTAATTATTAAGAAACAAACTTATTCACCGGAGGATTTGTTTCCTTTAATATTCTTTTGTGGAGTTAATGCGGCTCGAATGGCAGCGTGCACCCCCACAAATTATACATCAAAACAAGCGGCTCCGCAGTGGGAGGTGTGCTATTACTTTTCTAAACGTTCCGATTTATGATGGCGAAATTGTTGGCAAAAAACATCACTTTTTTTCATTTTGAGTGTGTGCCACTCTTAATTTATATACCATCCATCCATCCATCCATTTTCTGAACCCGCTTTGTCCATGCAGGGTTGCGGGGGGGGCGGGGGTTGTCTGGTGCCTAACTCCAGCGGTCAGTGGGCAATCAGGCGGGGTACACCTTGGACAGAGAGCCAGTCCATCGCAGGGCAATACAGAGACACACAGGACAAACACTCATGCACACACTCACACCTAAGGACAATTTGGACAGACCAATCAACCTAACAGTCATGTTTTTGGACTGTGGGAGGAAGCCGGAGTACCCGGAGAGAACCCGTGCATGCACAGGGAGAACATGCTAACTCCATGCAGAAAGATCCCAGGCCGGGAAGCGAACCCAGGACCTTCTTGCTGCAAGGCAACAGCTCTGACCATTGCGCCACTGTGCAGCTCTTAATTTATATACAATTTACATAATTATCAATCAAATGTGCACATAACTAAATATTTAGATGACAGGTCCTCTAAAGAGGCATTTTTTACATATGCATGAACACCATCTTGTGCCAGGTGGCAGGTCCCTTTTTAAAATTTCTTCAGGAAATTTCAAGTTTTTTTGTCATTGTTTAATTTCCCCAAGTACACATGTGTGCTATTCTGACAGAACATTATTTGCTTGCAGCATTTAACAACAAGTAAATTTTTAAACATATTACGTAAAACTTAAGAGTTCAGGATACAATTAAAGACACAAATACAAACGTAATCATGGAAAAATGAGGAAAACTATTAGCTCAATAATTTAATCATAAAGAAACTGAAAAAGATTACAGAGGTATTGTACAGTATGATGAATGGATTTCTGTGGCATTAAGTGTTGCATCATTGTAATTAATTAATCAATTTGAGCAGGTTTAGAGACCTTTCCTCTGACCAAGAAAATATATAACTGCTTTCCAGTTATGTGTTAAATGAAGTGAAGGTAAGAACTGTTAAAAGAACAAACTTGCTGTGAAAGTGAGGGGACAATATAAGCTAGTTTTGGCACCCTCCACAGACAGCTGGTCATGTCTGCAACATGGAGCTGAAGGAAGAACACGGTCAACAAAACTGGAATCTTGGAGTCCCGACACGTGCCCCTCCAATGAAGCTACCCTTATGAAAAAGTTTGCAGAGGTCTAAACCAGATCTGGAGACCTTTTCCTAAAAGATGTGGATAATACATCTAACCTTTGGAGTTAATCAAAATAAACACCAGCTGCCACCCAAAAGGGAGCCTCAGAATAACAAAGCATACGCTCAAATAACAAAAAAAATCTCCTTTTTATCCAGTGACGTTATCCTGCTGCAGAGATTTTATTATTTACAGCTGCAGATGTTATCAGCCACCTTATAGTGTGGGGACTGAGTTCATGCCAGTGGATATTTAAAAAAGAACATAGATTGAGATGTAGAAAAGAGAAAATGCATTCTGAAATGACCAAATCTGACATTTATTGGGTACAAATGATATCTGGATTTGGACAGAATAATTAAAAATGCAGAGAAAAATGTCTAACAGGAAGAACAGAAGAAAAGTTATTGTTTAAGATAACTACAGACTGACGAGGATAGAAGAATCAAGGTAAAAAAAAGATCAAGCTCAAACCATTTTTAGAAATTAGAGGCGTGATTGTTCCTGAGTCTAATTGTCTATCAAAAGTTCATATTTGTTGACTGATAAGAACCCACAGGCATTCGTGCATACATGTTAATAGAATTTAATACATGAACAATGAATTACATATTTAAAAGTATGTAATTTCATGTAAATGTCACTGAAGTGATTGATTTCATGAAATAATGGAAAACAAGGACAGGGCAATCTTCTAACCTGAAATCTAAATTGGGACATCGACAGTGAGGCTTTTATTGCCCCTTTTACATATTTCTGATGAAAACTGAGCAGTTTTGTAGCAACTGTTGCATCAACATAAATTAATACATTTCTGGCAGGTGGACTTTTCTTTTATCCGGCACGCATGGGCTTTATAGTACCGTTTTTAATTCATGGATATCATTCGTAGATTTGTATAACACCTATGACTGTATCTGCTTTAGGCAAAAACAAGTGGTTTTATGGGAAACTGTTCTACAGTTTAACAACAACAGTTATGTTTTATTAGTAATACCCAGAGTTGGGCCCAAGTCATGGTTTTGCAAGTCCCTAGTAAATGGTAAAATGTGGTAATGGTAAATTCAAGTCGAAGTCAAGTCCCACGTCATTGGTGTAAAGGTCTAGGTCTGGTCAGAAGTCATTGGTCATTACACAATAGCAACTTCTGAGAAAGATAGACAGAGAGACACAAAGAGACACAAAGAGACACAAAGAGACAGAGACACAAAGAGACACAAAGAGACACAAAGAGACAGAGACACAAAGAGACACAAAGAGACAGAGACACAAAGAGAGACAAAGAGACAGAGACAGAGACACAAAGAGACAGAGACACAAAGAGAGACAAAGAGACAGAGACAGAGACACAAAGAGAGACAGAGAGATAGACAGAGAGACAGAGACAGAGACACAAAGAGAGACAGAGAGATAGACAGAGAGATAGACAGAGAGATAGACAGACAGAGAGACAGACAGACAGAGAGACAGACAGACAGACAGACAGACAGACAGACAGACAGACAGACAGATAGACAGACAGACAGACAGACAGACAGACAGACAGACAGACAGACAGACAGACAGACAGACAGACAGATAGACAGATAGATAGATAGATAGATAGATAAACAAACTTTATTGTCCACCTCGAATTGAGGCAGAAATTCGCCTTTGACATGGCTCACCTTACAATACAGTCCATATCGCATTCACACAAATACATAAAAAGTAGGGATGCACCGATCAGGTTTTTTGCTGCAGATCACCGATACCGATATCAAAGAATGCTGATCAGCGATACCGATCACGTGTGGATTGGCCAGAAATTTTCTACAACATTATAATGAGTGCTACAAACTACATAATCTGGGAATAAAGGAAATGTAACCTAATCTAAAATGGTCTGATCGGTCTGCTTTGATCTATTTTGAAAACTCCGATCAAAACCGATAGGGGCGCTATCGGCCGATTGGGATCAAATGCCGATCCATCGGTGCATCCCTAATAAAAAGACAATTAAAAGTCATTAGAATGTTATCGTAAAAAAATAAAACTTTAAGAATTCAAAATTGTAATTGGGGTGGGAACAAATGATTTCTTATAGACACCTTTCTTGGCCAATGGAAATAATGTATTGATGTAAACGACATCCACTTCTGGTTAGGCCACGCCCACTCCGAGTACAGATACAGATACAGATAGTGGTGTATTCGCTCATCCCTAGTTATTAGCTTTTCCAATAGCTTACTACTGAACATGTTAATGAAATACATTAAATTTTACTGATCGTAGTTTTATTATGGATATATTTAGGTGATAGCATGTTGTTTTGCACACTATTGAACACTTTTCTAATCAAGTTATTTGTTAAAGCAAAGGAAGGAGAGAAAAAATGTTTCCCTAGAAATGTTTGAGTTAGAAAAATGTATTTATTTTTTTCCTGATCAGGTTTTTTGCACTCGAGTCCAAATCATTTGATTTTGAGAATCTGCTGATACAAAGTATTTATCAGATGCTTCAATAAAGAAAGCAAAGAAACAGCATATTTCTTGTATTTTATTTAATTAACTTTATTTTAACATTTAACAACTCTGTTAACAAACAGAGCACAATCATGTTCTTTTGTTAAAGTAAAGGAAAGATAGAAAAAATATTTCCCTAGAAATTAGGTTTTTTTCCCCATTTAATCCGATTAATTGATTAAACGAGTCGAGACCCCATCCGATTCATCGATGATCCAAATAATCGTTTGTTGTAGCCTTGGACTCGAGTTCAAGTCATGTGACTTAAATCCGCACATCTGGTAATGTCATTATAATTTCTGGTTGCCAACAATACTCAAAGGATTTTAACCACAGGTGAAAGTTTGATCCATTCTACAGCATGCACCATACAGGTAAGGGTGAGTAACTCATAACATGAAGTAAAGGTAAAGGTCAAGGGTCATTTGGACATAAACAATGGTGTAGAGGGAGAAAAACAAAGAATGTGGAGGAATCGTTTGTTCCACATTAAATGTTCGGTGAAGGGTAACATTTGAAAAACTATTGTTGATTAACATTTAAGCAAAGTTGCACAAATCATCTTCAGCTAAGTAAATACTTGAATGAACTACAATTATTTTTTACCCTTCTATTTAAATTGCTACAATATTTTGGAGAAATATTTTTTGTTGATATATTTTTCTCCATCTGATCCTGAAACCACTTCTGATTTTCAAGGAAACAAATGGCTGCTTAGAAGTGACAGCTCATGCATGAGGCTGAAAAACAATTTTTATCAGTACTGTACATTAAAGCAGCAAACACACATCTACACACACATCCTGAAAGATGTGCTGCTGTGGTACCAAATGGGATTAATTTTTATTTTTTTTTTACTCCTGCAGGCCTCTTCAGCACCTCCATGGTAGAACGCGGGTCATTATATGAACCAACAGGGGGTGACACCTCTTCCTCTAATAGAAGAAGATAAAAAGAAGAATGACAGACAAGAAGTGGAGCGAGGGAGGACACAGAAGTGAAGTTGAGGCACACAGAAGTTTCACATTCGGCTGATTAATAGCACTTCCTATAGATCAAACAGATCAGCATGGTTCTCTGTACCCAGCATCCATCTAGAACACAAAAACAAGGCTGCGTTTTCCAGAAACTCAACTTTGATCTGTTTGAGCTTCTATTCCCTCTTCAGCCGCATCTCACCTCTGTTCAGGTCATGCTGGATGAGCAGCAGAGATGACGGTTTTCAAGCACATTTTGTTTGAACAGATCAGATATCACAGTGACACTGTTTCATAACAAGAAAAATCTTAACAGGGTCCTAATTCATAAATTAAGAAGGTTAAGGAAATAAAAACATATTTGATCAGATGATTGCTCTTTTGAAGAGAGATTAGGCAGTTTTAGCTTGCTTTTAGCACCCCCTAATGTCCGATTTGTAGAACCAAAAGCAAAACTTATCCCCTCACTGTGTGTTTGTCTTTTTAACACCTTAATCTGAAAGCTGAAATGTTTCCCCAGCCTTCATTAGTGGCTACACCAAGCCCCCACAATGCGGGTGAAAAATTGAAGCAAACATGGAAATGAAATAAATTGCAGTTCCACCCTCATCCACTAGGGGCTGGTGTCAGAAGCGAGCAAATCCTCATTGACTCCCATGTTAAAAATACCAATTTCACAGCAGAAATAAACACGTTTACAGCCTGGTACCAAAACATGTTTTTGGTTTCAATTATCTAGTTTACACACATGACAACTCTGAGGGGGGTGAATTTTTTTCTCACTCTTCTGTTTAAGTGTATTAAAAGCCTAAAATTCTGTATAATTAATGAGCATCAGACCCACGTGACCGCAGAGCTAGCTCCGTGGAAAGGCCTCAGTCTGAGCCTCGGCCTCACCTGAAAACAGTTCGGTCATTTTCAGTCTCTCAACTTAGACCATTAGTTGTAGCGTTTGTGCATTCTTTTTTGGATATTATTTGTGCAACTGTTGGACAAAATTACTTGCTATGGCATTAATTGCACTAATAGAGAGTCCAAGGAGTCTCTACTTCATTTTTGTTGGTAAGTAAAATTATATTTATGTATTTTAGGTCACTGCCGAGCTGAGCTTAGATTTTAACATGTACTGTTTAACCATGAAATGTAAATGTAATAGGGTAAAACCCAGTGCATTTAACATAATGCTGCACTTTAGAAAATGGGTTGAAATATAACATGTTGGTGGAGCTGGGTTCTGACTATCGGCTTGTGGAGCTCTCGGGAGACCGATGTTTTCCACCCGGTTCTCCCCTCCCCGCAGCTTGGCGCATCTCTGTCTGATCGTGGCTTCTGTGTGCTGCGCGGGCTGCCGGCTTGTGGAGCTCTGGGATGGAAACCTTTCCACCCGGTTCTCCCCAGCGGCAGCTCTGCGCATCTCAGATCGCAGCGGCCCTTGTCTGCTGCGCGGCTGCCGGCTTGTGGAGGTCTCGGAGACCTCTGTGTTCCACCCGGTTTTACCCAGCGGTCAGCTCGGCGTATCTCTGACTCAGAAGCTCTGGTGTTGTGCACAGTTAACTCCAGTTGTAGCTAGGTTGCTACCTCTGTTAGCTTAGCTCCCACCTCCGCGTTAGCTTTGGGTTAGCTTCAGGTTAGCTTGTAGCTAGTTCGACCGGGTGTCGTCAGTTGATCCCAGCCTTACAGCCCCACCCTCAGCTCCTCCTCTCTTCCCTTTTGTGGAATTGTCTGGGCTTGATGGAACCTGTGACACGGCAAAATGGCGGTGGTGGCCACCTCCCATTTTTCTTCAAAAGCGTGTTATTGGAGCCTATGGAAATCCATTGTCCAATATTTATATGTCGATGGTCTACACCAGTGGTTCATTACCAAGTTAAACAAAGGAAGCTGTGTTCATGATCTAAAACATGCAGGAAATGTGCTGGAAGCAGACTGCAGTGCCAGGCATGTCAGCTGAATTTTTTTAGAAGTCCAAACCACGGACTGGAAATCTAAAGTTGCAGGTGCTATATTCTGGCCACAGGGGGCGGTGGGGGTCTAAGTGACATTTCATTAACCCTGTTAAAGGTCTTTTTTAGCACACACTGGCTCAAGGAAATTGAAAAATATGAAAAAATTGCAAAGTTTCCTATTAAACTGAATGGGTTTGTTCCAGAGGCAAAAGAAAGTGACAAACCATACAGGTGCCAACTTAAACTGAGTTAGTATGTTGCCAGTAAATGTGACCAAAGGGGTCCTGCATGGGCTCTAGCTGTGCAAAGGTTGAAGTTGCATTTGGGTCCAACTGTAGCCTTTGAAATATGGTGGACAAATTACAAACGAAGATCTGTTCACCCAGATCTTTTTCTGTTTTACTAATTTTTTCCAAAAGTAGGCACCATCAAACTAAATAGGATGATAGGAGGACAAAAACAAACCTATACAAAGAGAACAAAACAAAAAAAATCAGGTGTCCAAACAGTCATACAAAAACTTTTGGAACAAACGATTACTAATTCTTTGGAGTCCATGGCTGTTAAATCCCAGTAACCTAAGAATTGAAACTCAAATGAAACAAATCAAACTGAGAAAAAGTAAAACGGGACACAAAAACAAGACTAATGAACTCACAGATAAAAAAAAAGAGACTTGTAAACATCTAAAAGATAATGATGCACACAATCAGATCGGTAATATCCTCTGACAGTTTGGCTGATGCCACAGCCTCATTTCCAGGGTACGAATGTGTATCTGCAACAACGCGTGCAATCAGGAGAACAAACTGGAGAAGTTGCATTTTTATGTCAAAATCACTGAAGGTGAACCGAGTTGGAGCGTAGCTTTAAATGTCACTCCGGCTTCCTACCAGTAAACTAGACAGCACACACACACACACACACACACACACACACACACACACACACACACCTTCAATGGTCAGAGCCAGCTCCCCAGACGACCATGTTCAGCGCTAATCTTAAATATAATTTATTTGTTGGAATCATGCCAGTTGTCGATTTGCACTTTCCATTTAGGTGTGATGCAGCCTGTGGAAAATTTGTTGCACCATACTGAAAATTCAGTTAGTGACGCACAGTTGCATTATCGAGGTTTTTGGAAAAAGAAGCCATGAAAGGAAAAGAAGTGTAGGGAAGGAGATCGAGAGGGGAGGCGTTTGGGTCAGAAACGGAGCGACTATTTCAAAAGAAGACAGAAGACAAGCTGTTCCAAGGCCAAACCCAACTGTACTCATTTAGAGGTCGCTGTAAAAAATAGGGTTTGTGGCCATCTGTCAAACCAACTCTGGCCTTGGTAACGTCTTATTAATGGGCACTTTCTGTCTTCCGCTGACACGCTGGGCTTTGATGACACTTTCTGTGAAAACCAAAAAGGAATTTTTTTTTTCTATTCTGAGGCATTTTTTTTTCTATTCTACCTCCTGATGTTCCAATTTCAATTACCTGCAATAAGATATGCAAAAAGCATCCTACTGAAGACCATAAGATTGTTGACTTTAGACAGCGTGAATCAATGGATGCTGACATGGAATTTTGAGGTTGTAGAAAAGCTGGAGTACGAGCTTTCTAAAGCACTTCTGGCATCAAACAAATGCTCGTTTTCGTGTAAAGAGCAATTACATTTTAAGGAGAACTCAGTGTGACTGGATCCAAAGAGAAATTGCTTCTCTGCTTCTTTTGAGTTGTTTAAGGAAGCAAAAGAACAAAGGTTACAATGAATTCAGCCAGATAAAAACATGCATTCATCCACCAATTTTGTCCCTTAACCCTGACGATAGGTAATCTTATGGAAAAGATTTGTGAGCCTAAAAAGAAGCAACATCGAACAAAGAAAAACTGAGAAAAATCCAGATTGGTGCTTTGATTTTTGGAATTGGGGATTTCAAAGGAGCAAAAAAGAGGAAATTGGACAATTCCAACTGTTCCTCTCAGCCTTCCCTCCCTCCTTCTTTCCCTCTTTTACTCTCTGCAAGATAACGTCAAGATGGAACTGGACTCGTGGGGAGACAAAGATCTAAGAAAACCGTCGCACTTGGCTATGCAGTGGAGATGACTTGTGCGCATACACTTATACAAGTCGAGGCGTGTCGCCGACGAGCTCGGAGGGGCGACGCACTCACACAGCGTGTGGCCACCAAAATTAGGTCAGAACAAAATCTGACACTCCAACACGTTCAAGCACACATTTGCAAAAAAATCAACCTGGATCTCACAAATTTTTAAAAATGTATGTTTGATTCGATAAAATTGAATATTCGGGAGCAACACCACAAAACACACGTGCGAGTTTATATTATGCATGTGTGTGAGTGTGTATGTCAGAGGGATAATTAAATTATCAGTCAGTTTCACTGGAGAGAACCTTCGGGTTAAAGCCGGAGCTGCTCCTGAAACGTAAAACGACACATTGTAGAGTCCTTCATCTTTGCTCCTCTGAGCCTTTCAATAAACTACACTTCACCCTCATCTGAAGGAACTTCCACGTCCCAGAGCATCAATTAGAAAGGCAGAGAACGTCTCAGTGTCATGAATCTGTAACTGATCTTAAGTATTTTATATTAAAACCCAATATCCTTTGAGACATTGTCAATTTAACTACATCTGCCCTTTGTAGATCTCGTCTAATAAACGTGTCAGTACAATTTAATCGTTTTCTCTTCAAAGAACAGGATGTAGCTTAATATGTTTTACCCTTAAATGTACGTATTGTGGTAAATACGGCATGTTGAATTGAACATTACTTTATTAGTTTAGCATCTATTTTCTGAGACAAAAAGCTTTATTTGCAGGTGATGGAAAAATCTAATAAAAGGATACCCACATGTATACAAGAGCTCAAATGTTGAAGGAGGAATGCCCATGGGATTTGCATTTTCTTCCTTAATTTGCCAATAAAGTGTCTGTCAACTTAGTTTAAGTTTAATTTCCCTACTTGAAAGGAAGGAACAACTCCCAGAGCTGTTTTAACTGGTTTCCACTCATTAACCAGGAAATGTCTTTTTCCCCCCAACCATTTTTTTTTCAGTGATTGTACTCCACAGGTAGCTGAGGTAAGGTAGAACACTTAAAAACAAAAGAAAGTTGACAGACACTTATAATGTAGCCAAATTCAACAAAAAATATCCGATTTTAATGCTACTTATATGATCTGGAGAGAGACAACGAGCAACAGGTCTTACCGGCGTGGCAGTGTCGCGACACTGCCACGTGACCCATAAGCCCCTCCCTTGTGTGTCACAAATTAAGTCCCGACCCGGAACAAGAGGTAACTAGGAATCTTTTAACAAACATTCATCCTACTTTAATCGAAAAATACACAAAAATAATTATTTGAAAAATAAAAAATATATATAAAATGAAAACAAGTTTTGAGAATGTTCATTTAAATATAACGGTTTGTACTGTTGTAACAAACTGACTCAGCTACACAAATAGTAATTTTTTGCTGTTTAAAAGTGTGGATCACTTGTTTAATCAATACATTTGGAATGGTCTCTAGCAGGAATTTAGACGCACTTTACTACTGACTATGTTTGCTTTGCAAGGTTGATGTTTTTTCTCCACAAATAACGCAAGCCTGGAGGAGTTCTGCCATGTGGTGGAGTTGCTAATGCTAATGGTTAGTTTCTACTAGCCACAATGTTTTCTGCAGTTTCCTTAACGCTAAACCAACAACATTCTTTTCAAATCCTAGGGTCCAGAAGCTAATGCAGGAGATAGGTGTAGGAAACTATTTTCATGTTCAGCCTGTATGAAAAACTCAGAGTGAACGATTATAATCGGAATTACATTTTTTTAATTTTGTTTCAGTGTTCCACACCTTTAAAGCAAAAATCTGGAATTTTTTTACACAATGGCACCATCTAGAGGCTGAAAATATATTGCACATTAAGCCATTCTCCACACTTATTTACAGCCAAAAGCAACACCTCTTGTTCATGGGTAAAATGTGTCTGTTCTGTCCCACTTAAGTATCCAGTGGAAAGGCTGGGTTAGTAGCAAAAAACCCCACAGCATAATTTAAAGTTAACTTAATTCTGTTTATTTTGTCGATTCATGAAATAAACCACAATGTACCGTAAATCACAAAAACAAGCCAAGTAGTCACATTTCATTTAGTTAATATTATCTAATGAAAGAAAATCTCAGCAAAACTAATCAATTAATCAAACAACACAGCGTGAAACACCATCTCAATATATTTTATCAGAGAGAATAACAATAAACAGCCTAAGTGTAACCTAGAAACTAAACTATGTTGGAGAATACACCGTAAACCAACATTTAAGCAGCAGCATTTCAGCCAAACATTTTAGACCACGCCCTACCAGGTGGTCGTTACACACATGAACACTCCACAGCAGCAGCAGAGATGCCCACACTGTAAAATATCAAAGAGTGTCTCTTACCAGCTGCCTCTCCGGGATTCCTGATGTTCTTTTTGGCTGAATACAAGCTGAATACAAATAATTTGGTGCCGTCTTTTAGTTTGGGCTGCTGCCACACCCACAGACATCACATATACGTACACACCCCATGGACTGGCACTGCCTGTAGTTGCTGGCCGCCATCTTGGGTTGGTCTCCTTCTTCTTCTTCTTTTGGAGGTTTAATGGCGGTTGGCAAACAACCAATGGTGCATTACCGCCACCAACTAGTGTGGAGTGTGGTCTGGAACAGCAGCCTCAAAACCAAACCAAACAGGGAAAGAGGAAAAAAAAACCTCAAAGTCTCCCAAACACCCTTGTCTCTCTCAAAAACTGAAATAAAATCTGAAAACAGTCACTCCTTGAATTTTGTCTCAATAAATGAACGAGATCCAGTCTCACGTTCAGCTGACCAAGAGTGTGAACCATCGTCCTCCTTTCCGCCTGATATTTCTGGCATTGTAATATAACATGATCTATTGTTTCGTCTTCTCCACAATCACATTTCCCTGTATCATGTTTCCCTATCATGAATAATGTTTTATTTAACCCAGTATGTCCAAACCTTAGCCTAGCAATGATTACCTCCTCTCTCCTACACCGTCCAGTGTTTCTCATTTCCCCCACTCTTCTTTGAATGTCATACAACCATCTTCCCCTCCTTTCCTCCTCCCAATGTTTTTGCCATTTCTTCTTCATTTCTTGCCTTATTATGCTCTTGATCTCTCTTTGACAATAGTGAACATCCAACTGAACCGATGCAGCTATTGTTGCTTCCTTAGCCAACCCATCGACCTCTTCATTACCTCCGACTCCACAATGAGCCGGAATCCATAAAAATGTATTACAAGTCCCATCATGCTTATCCTATAAAGTGTCAGCTGAATCTCTAGTAGTATGTCTGTTCTGCTTTCTGAACGGCTGCACTTTAAACTGGTTAATGATGAGCTGGAGTCTGAACAAATAACTGAGAATAATGGTCTGTTTTCTTCTACCCATTGAACAGCTTGGGTTGGTCTCCATTCACCCCCAGTGCATTTATTTTGACTGAGGAAGGGGTTTACCCAACTAAGAAACACATTTTTTATGCTTTTTTTTAGACATATGGCATGGCATAATAGTTCAAATGTAAATATAATTAGATAAAATAAATACATAAATAAATAATATATAGAAAAAAATCCCATCAGTAGGTTAGAAAAGTCTCAGAGAAGTCCCAAGGGATCTGTTATAACGTGTTGGCTGTTGCAACTGTAGGCTGCACAAACAATGGGCATAAGTGCTCACTCTGTGTTAACTCCAGTTGGGTTTAGAAAGTGAGGAACCCAACCAATATGGCTGCAATAATGTTACACTTTCCAATGCCCAATGGGGTGTCTACGTATTCATGTCTATGGCCACATCCACACTGTACTGTCCTTCACTTTTATTGCACCTGTGCTGCTAGCTCCTCCTTGAACCATCACCTTATCGTGGTGGAGGAGTTTGAGAGCCCTAATGATCCTAGGAGCTATGTTGTCTGGGGCACTTTGTGCCCCTGGTAGGGTCTCCCATGATAAATTGGTCTTAGGTGAAGGGTGAGACAAAGAACGGTTCACAGGATCTTTCATGAAAGTAAATTCAAAGAGTCGGAGTACCCGGCCCGGAGGGTTACCGGGGTCCCACCCTGGAGCCTGGTGGCCGGGCTTTCGCCCATGGGGCCCGGCCGGGCCCAGCCTGAACCGGATACATGAGTTCATCCAACTGTGGACCCACCACCCGCAGGAGGAACATGAAGGGTCCGGTGCAATGTGGATCGGGTGGCAGACCAAGGCGGGAGCCTTGGTGGTTTGATCCCCGGACAAGAAAACTGGTTTTTGGGACATGGAACGTCACCTCGCTGGCGGGGAAGGAGCAGGAGCTTGTGGCATAGGTTGAGCGGTACCGGCTAGATATAGTCGGACTCACCTCGACACAGCATTGGCTTTGGAACCCAAGTCCTTGAGAGGGGTTGGACACTCTCCTTTGCTGGAGTTGCTCCGGGTGAGAGGCGGAGGGCTGGGGTTGGCTTTTTGTTAGCCCCAAGACTCTCTGCCTGTGTGTTGGGGTTTACCCCGGGGAACGAGAGGGTAGCTTCCCTGCGCCTTCGGGTCGGGGAATGGGTCCTGACTGTTGTTTGTGCTTATGGGCCAAATATCAGTTCAGAGTACCCACCCTTTTTGGAGTCCCTGGGACGAGTGCTAGATAGTGCTCCATCAGGGGGACTCCATTGTCCTTCTGGGGGACTTCAATGCTCACGTGGGCAATGACAGTTTGACCTGGAGGGGTGTGATTGGGAGGAACGGCCCGCCTGATCTGAACTCAAGTGGTGTTTCGTTATTGGACTTCTGTGCAAGCTGCAGTTTGGCCATAACGAACACCATGTTCGAACATAAGGATGCCCATCGGTACACTTGGTACTAGGGCAGCCTAGGTCGCAGGTCGATGATAGACTTTGTAGTCGTATCATCTGACCTGCGGCCATATGTTTTGGACACCCGAGTGAAGAGAGGAGCGGAGCTGTCAACTGATCACCACCTGGTGGTGAGTTGGATCAGATAGCAGGGGAAGATGCTGCGTAGACCTGGCAGACCCAAACTCATAGTGAGGGTCTGCTGGGAACGCCTGGCAGAAGAACCTGTCAAGATGGTCTTCAACTCTCACCTCCGGCAGAGATTTGACCGCGTCCCGAGAGCAGCGGGGGACATGGACTCCGAGTGGGCCTTGTTCCACTCTGCGATTGTTGAGGCGGCTGTTGCTAGCTGTGGTCACAAGGTGGCCGGTGCCAGTCGTGGTGGCAGCCACCATACCCGCTGGTGGACACCAGAGGTTCGGGAAGCCGTCAGGCTGAAGAAGGAGGCCTACAGGGCGTGGCTGGTCTGTGGGTCTCCGGAGGCAGCAGACAGGTACCAGATAGCCAAGCGGGGTGCAGCAGTGGCAGTTGCCGAGGCAAAATCTCGGGCGTGGGAGGAGTTTGGTGAGGCCATGGAGAAAGACTATTGATCGGCTCCAAAGAGGTTCTGGCAAACTGTCCTGCGCCTCAGGAGAGGAAGGCAGCAACTCGCTCACACTGTTTACAGTGGGGATGGGGAGCTGCTGACGTCAACTGGGGCTATAGTCGGACCGTGGAAGGAATACTTTGAGGAGCTCCTCAATCCCACCTACGCGCATTCCGAGGAGGAACCAGAGCCGGGAGACCTGGGGTTGGACTGTCCAATCTCGGAGGCAGAAGTTGCTGAGGTAGTCAAACAACTACACAGCGGCGGAGCCACGGGGGCGGATGAGGTTCGTCCTGGGTATCTCAAGGCTCTGGATGTTGTAGGGCTGTCATGGTTGACACGTCTCTGCAACATTGTGTGGTCATCAGGGGCAGTTCCTGTGGAGTGGCAGACCGGGGTGGTGGTCCCCATCTTTAAGAAGGGTGACCTGAGGGTGTGTTCCAATTATAGGGGGATCACACTCCTCAGCCTCCCTGGAAAGGTCTACTCCAAGGTACTGGAGAGAAGGGTCCGATCGATAGTTGAATCTCAGATTGAGGAGGAGCAATGTGGTTTTTGTCCTGGCTGTGGAACTGTGGACCAGCTCTATACCCTTGCAAGGGTGATGGAGGGGGCATGGGAGTTTGCCCAAACAATCCACATGTGTTTTGTGGATTTGGAGAAGGCTTATGACCGTGTCCCCAGGGCCACCCTGTGGCGGACGGTCCAGGAGTATGGGGTGGGTGGCTTTCTGTTAAGGGCCATTCAGTCCCTTTACCAGAGGAGCGTGAGTTTGGTCCGCATAGCGGGTAGTAAGTCGGACCTGTTCCCAGTGAGGGTTGGACTCCGCCAGGGCTGCCCTTTGTCACCGGTTCTGTTCATTACCTTTATGGACAGAATTTCTAGGTGAAGCCGTGGTGTGGAGTGTGTCAAGTTTGGTGGCAGGAGAATCTCGTCTCTGATTTTTGCGGATCATGTGGTCCTCCTAGCTTCATCCAACTCTGACCTTCAGCTCTTGCTGGGTAGGTTCGCGGCCGAGTGTGAAGCGGCTGGGATGAGGATCAGCACCTCCAAATCTGAGACCATGGTTCTCGACCGGAAAAGGGTGGCTTGCCAACTCCGGGTCGGGGGAGAGGTCCTACATCAAGTGCAGGAGTTTAAGTATCTCAGGGTCTTGTTCACGAGTGAGGGTAGGAGGGATCGGGAGATCGACAGGCGGATTGGTTCAGCATCTGCAGTGACCTATGATCATGAGCTTTGGGTAATGACCGAAAGAACGAGATTGCGGATACAAGCGGCCGAAATGAGTTTCCTCCGTAGGGTGGCCGGGCTCAGCCTTAGAGATAGGGTGAGGAGCTCGGACATGCGGGAGGGACTCAGAGTAGAACCGCTGCTCCTCCGGATTGAAAGGAGCCAGTTGAGGTGGTTTGGGCAACTGGTCAGGATGCCTCCTGGACACCTCCCTGGGGAGGTGTTTCGGGCATGTCCTGCCGGCAGGAGGCCCCCGGGTCGACCCAGGACACGTTGGAGAGGTTACATCTCCAATCTGGTCCGGGAACGCCTTGGGGTCCTGCCGGAGGAGCTGGTGGAGGTGGCCGGGAAGAGGACGGTGTGGGGCTCCCTAGTTGGGATGCTGCCCTCGCGACCGGGACCCGGATAAGCGGAGGAAGACGACGACGACTGTGCTGCTAGGAACTTGCATGATGGTTCCTACTGCTGCGCACAAGCTTGATGTGACAGAGTCTAAGAATTTAATTAATTAATTAATTAATTAATTAATTAATTACATTGGCATGTCAAATAAGCTAATGAATACATAATCCTTTTAAAGAATAATAATGACAAATGGTAAATGGCCCGCACTTGTATAGTGCCTCTCAGAGTAAAGACTCCAAAGCGCTTTACACTACAGTGTATCATCCATCCATTCACACACACATTCAACTGATGGTGATGAGTTACGATGTAGCCTCTGCTGCCCTGGGGCGCACTGACAGAGGCATTATAACTGTTTTAATATGTAATTTCAAATAAAATAATTTGGATTTGATTAGTAAAGGTTGTGGGCTGCACAGTGCCTGCAGCAAAGAGGTCCTAGGTTCACCTCTCGGTCTGGGGCCTCTGCATGGAGCTTGAATGTTCTCCCTGTTCATGTGTGGGTTCTCTCCGGGTATTCCAGCTTCCTTCCACAGTCCAAAATTATGACTGTCAGGCTGATTTGTCTCTCTAAATTCTCCTTAGGTGTGTGTGCATGCTTGTTTCTCTTGTGTGTCTTTGTCCAGGGTGTACCCTGCCTACATCCCAGGGTACAGGGTACGCAGCCCCCCGCGACCCCACATGGATAAACAAGTATTGGTGATGGCTGGGTGGATGGTAAAGTTTGTATAATTTTTATTATAAACGTTTATTATCTAAATATATATATATATATATATATATATATATATATATATATATATATATTTCTTTAGATTTGGCATGTTAAAATGATGATTGGGGGTGAAATGAAAGGGAACGGTTAACTTTGATAGCGTTCTCTGACTGGACCTGCTTCCTGATGTGGTAGTGACTCGGACCTGGAACTCCCTGATGAGCGAACATAAAAGTTACAACTAAGCAAAGGAGAAAGAGTGTTGTTACAAGCTTTAGTTGAGTCGCTTTTGGGGTTTGCTGGGCTGTTTTAATTAAACGAAACAGGAAAGGAGGTGAGGAGGTGAAAAAGACAGAAAAGAGGAGAAAGGGAGACGGGATTTGCTTGGATGTTTCTTCTTTTTGTGATAAATCATGGTCACAGAGGGGTAAAGAGAGGAAATCTGGGTGTAATGAATGTTAACTAAATGAAAAACAGCAGAGACAATGAGGCAATTGATGCATAAAATTTGTAAAGGGAGAGGAAAAGTGGGGGGAAAATCCATTTTCTGTCTGATTTTTGGTTGAATCCTTTTCTGAGCTCGTGCACTGATGGAAAACGTGAGCATAATGTGCATAACTTTTCATATTTTTCTCACAATTTGTACAACAACACAACCAACTCTATAAATAGAATTTGCTGTTTCATATTTACATTTGTAGCTGTACATCAAGCTTTGTCACTTTGTGATTTGTGAAATTAAACATTTGAGAAATCCAAGTTTTGTAAAACAAAGGGAACGTTTGTGTTTGTGGGGAGGTTTTGTATTTGCAAATAAACTGCACGTGGAAACAAGCCAACCAGAAGGCAGACATTGTTGCAGTCATCAGATCTGCTGTCTTCAAACCAAGATGACGAATATTACTAAAAAGTGAAAGTAAAGTATCTGCACTGTGGAGACTGGAGGCCATCCTCCAACATCCTGCCTGCTGTCATTGCCAAACAAGTTCCCATCTGAAACTGGATGGATTTTAGTTGACAGTCCTGATTCTTGCTGGACTTTCCATTGAACCCCATTTTTGTGCGTAGCAATGATGATTGTGCGTGTTTCCTTGCAGGCAACCATGTTTAACCGGAAAAACAATGATTACAAAGCATCCAGTCTGGCATTCGATCATAATCTGCATGACAATGAGCTCCAGCCTCATCCCATTGACACGCTCACTTGTGTTAACGAGAGAATCACTGAAATTATGTTAGCAGGTCGCTTTGTGGCAGAACAAAAATGCTGAGGAAATGGGGTTTTAGGGGAGACTGGATGTTGTAATTCATCTATTCACACATTAATTCATTAAGTTTAAAGTTTATGCAAACTTATATCGTAACGTCTGAAGCAGAAGCGCTTAGACCAGCCTTATATCCTCATACTTAAGCCGGGCGTACACTGTGCGACTTTTTCACTCGCAGCGTTCAGCTTCAGTTCAAACTGTACGACTTCCTCGCAGGACAGATCTCACGAGTCGTGCTCACACTGTACGACCCAGTTCTCGCATGCGACCTGACTGCTCACACTGTACATCTGGTAGCAACACATCGGCCCTAAAAATATGCTAAAAATAGCAGTTTTTACTCAACAAATCAGACTTTTATGTCTTGTCTTGCCTGTTGTCCTTCGGAAGTGCTGCAGGAGGACACACAGGGATTTATGGGGGTTGGATGAGGAAAACGAAATAAAGAAAGTAAATCTGTGTTTTGTGATCAGTTTCATTTGACATGAACACGACAAACACGCTTTCTTGACAATCTTTGTGAGTAAAAAAAAACGTGTAGAAACAAAAACAAACAGCGTGTGTTATTAGGGAAATATCGAGCGGCGTTGATGCAGGATTGTGCATGCGCCGTGAGCGGTTCTGATACTTTTTGGGTCGCAGCTGCTCGCAGTGCCGCTTCAACAGTGCGATACCCTCACGAGGGACGAGCGAAATTTTAAACACGCCAGATGTCCGTGCGGCCTCATGACTGCTGATCGGCAGCTGGTCACGTGGTGTTAATCTCCTCTCGTAACCCCCTGTACACTACACGACCGCTCGGCGCAAAACTCGCCCCGATGTCGTGGATTCTCGCACGACTGGAAAATCGGCTCAAAAAAGGGAAAAAGTCGCACAGTGTACGCCTGGCTTTAGATAACAGCACCTCAACTCTACCACTAACTTTGTTTGTTCTGCAACACTGATGTTTTATCTCCACTCAAGCCTGCAGGAGTTTCTGCCATGTGGTTGAATTGCTAATGCTAACAGTTAGCTCCTACATTTTGAGACATTCTCTGCTGATTCCTGGACACTAAACCAATAACAGCCTTTCCTGTCATGAGGCTTTTCAAATTGTCTACTTTCTGTCAGAAGCTAATTTAGGAGATGGGTGTAGGAGACTATTTTCACATTCAGCCTGCAAGAAAAACTCAGAGTGACCGAATATCCGATCAGAAATATTCATTTAAAATGTTTTGTCAGTGTTCCACACTTTTAAAGGAGACCTCTTATGACTTTTTAAAAACATTTTAATAGTCTTGTGGTTTATACAAAACACATTTACAAAGTTCTCTGCACAAAATCCCTCTCACATAAAGCTCTTTCAGCAGTTTTAAACTCGAAATTTTCAGTACCTTCCAGAATGAGTCAATTCAGGGCTCTGTCACTTCAAGAAATCAAGCTGCTGGCCACGCCCACCAATTTCCTGACTGGCTGCTATGAAGTGAGTGACTCAGATATCCAGTAGAGCTGCTGCTCCACAGGCATCCTATATCTAAACATCCCATGGACTGGCACTGCCTATTGGAGCTGGCGTAGCAGCAAGCTGCCATCTTGGTGGGGTCTTCACTCGCCTCCAGAGCATTTATTTCTGCTGAAGAAGAAGAAGAAGAAGAAGAAGAAGAAGAAGAAAATATCTTTTCTATTGTGCCTCTCCAGATAAAAATCATGAGGCGCTTCACCAAAACAAAAAATGTAAAATATAAAAAAGAATTTAGAAAATGATTAAAAATATATTTAAAATGAGCAAAAAATAGACAATTGAGATTTAAAAAATTTAAGAAAGAGAGAGGGAGTGAATAGGAAACAGGGAAATCTGTGGATCCTGAGGAATGTCAATGTCAAGTTTATTTATATAGCACATTTCCAACAATCAGAGATTGCACAAAGTGCTGTACACAGACAAGCTTTAAAAGTAAAATGATAAAACACTGAGAAACATCCAGTAGACCCTAGTAAAATAAATTAACGATAAATTCTGTTAAAAGCAAGGGTAAAAAGGTATACGTTTTTAAAAGAGACTTAAAGGCAGAAAGGCTGTTAGCAGACCTTATCTGTAGGGGAAGGCTGTTCCAGAGCTTGGAAGCGGCCACAGAAAAGGCTCTGTCGCCTCTGGACTTCAGCCTAGACTGGGGAACAGATAAAAGATGTAGAGAGGATGATCACAAGTTTCTTTTGGGGACATGAGTGTTTAAGAGTTCTGACAGATATGGAGGGGCCAAATTGTGTAGTGCCTTAAAACAGAGTGGTAGCATTTTAAATTGAATCCTGTAAGTGAAAAGCTTTTAAAACCGGAGTTATGTGATCCCTGCGTCTCCTACCTGTCAGCAAGCGGGCTGCCGCATTCTGAGCCACCTGCAAGCGGTGAATTGACGACTGCTCCAGTCCATAATATAGAGAGTTGCAGTAGTCAAGTCTCGACATAATTAGCAAGTGTATAACCTTTTCAAAGTCTTTTGGTAAATAGGGCTTGACTTTACTAAGAACATGCAAATGAAAGAACACACTCTGGACCACAGAACTTATCTGTTTATCAAGCTTAAAATGGCCATCCATGAAAAAACCCAGATTTCTTGCCTGAGACACGCAAAAGGATTCTAAAGGGCCAAAAACACTGTTTACCCCATGCAACAGCCCAGGGTCCCCAAAAATGACAATTTCAGTTTGTTTGTTTTTTGTCATTTAAAGTGAGAAGGTTCAATTGTAGCCAGTTTTTAACAACTTTTAGACAATTCAGTTATTTGTCAAACAATGGCCTTCAGGAATGTAGAGGAACATATATCTGCACGTCGTCCGCAAAGAAGTGCTATGAGATGCCATGCTTATGAAAGATGGCGCCACGGGGCAACATATACAGTGAGAACAAAAGTGGGCCCAAAACTGAACCTTGAGGGACACCACAACTAAGTTTCGCTGGAGACGAACAACACTGCCCCAAATTTACAGAAAAAGTCCTGTCTGACAGGTAGGACTTAAACCATTGCAACACTGAGCCCCGGATGCCAACGTCATGCTTTAGGCGGGATAAAAGGATCTGATGGTCCACCCTGTAAAAGGCCGCCGTTAGGTCTAAAAGGATCAATACAGCTGATTGACCGGAATCGATAGTTAGAAATATATCGTCAAATATTCTTAAAAGAGCAGTCTCTGTACTGTGGTATTGCTTAAAACCTGATTGAAACTTCTCTAAAATACCATAATGGTCGAGGTAGTCCTGCAGCTGCCTGTAGGCAATTTTCTCCATGACCTTAGAAAGGAAAGGGAGTTTGGAGATAGGCCTGTAGATGGAGAGGACCATGGGATCGAGATTAGGTTTTTTTAAGTGTGGCTGAATAACAGCACGTTTAAAGGTGGCAGGGACATGACCAGCAGATAAGCATATATTTATAATAAGTAAAATAATGGACCCAATTGTAGAAAAAACATTTTTTAAAGTGATGGGTGGATACTATCCAGTGGGCTGCAAGAAGGTCTTGACTGGTGAACCACCTTAGAGAGGTCAGAGAGAGTCAACAGCTCAAACTGGTCAAAAGCAGTTGAGCATGGTTGTGAAGAAGCTGTGTCCACCAGAGAGGAAGGGGAAGATGATCTAAGAGAGGTGATCTTATCTGTGAAGAATTCTTTAACTTTTCACAGAACAGATCAGAAAACTTTAGGCAAAAAGACACACCAGGAGAGATAAGGCGACTCAAAACACTGAATAAGACCTGAGGCCTATGGTAGTTATTTACAATAAGCATTGAAGAGTACTGTGTCTTTGCATGCTTTAGTGCACACTGGTATTCAGCACGAGCATCCCTAAGGATATCCAGCGAGACATGAAGGCCGTCGTTTTTCCATTGTCTCTCAGCTATTCTGCAAGGGCGTCTGAGAGAAGCAATAGAGTCATTCATCCATGGTTCTGGAGCACGCGCACAGCGCCGAGTTCCAAAGGGAGCAATACAGTCTAAAATGTCAGTGCATGTGGAATTAAAACGATCCAAGAGCTCATCAGTTGAGATGTTGCCACAGTCTATCTGCGCTAAAAAATCTGCTTCGTTAAAAGCAGCAATAAAATGAGAAGCAGTTTGTGAGTTCAAAAGGCGTCGGCAACGCTGTAACGGACCCCGGATCCATGGACGTAATTTTCACTTTAGAAGTGGGGGGGACACGGGGATGGGGGGATCTTTACAGTATGTTCTAATGGGAAACAGGCTTCAACACAAACTGTTGTTTTCTGCTTGGTTCTAGAGCTCAACCAGTGTCAGTTTAATATAAAGTAATATTGTTTTTGGATGGTAAAAAGTGCAAGGGTCAAAACTTGACTTTGGAAAAAGTGGGGGGGGGACATGTCCCCCCCTGTCCCCCCCAAAAAAATTACGTCCATGCCCAGATCGGTGCATAAATATCCACACATACATTGAATAATACAGGAAAGTGGTCTGAAAACCGGGAGTCACTAATTTCAGTCACTTTAACATCAAGGCCAAGAGATGATATTAAATCCAATGTGTGGCCCTTTTCATGGCCTGATACAGACTGAATAAGGTTGAAAGAGGTAAGTAATTGCAAAAAGTCCTTAACCAGAGGTTTAGTTGCACAGCAGACGTGAATGTTAAAATCACCAACAATTAAAAGCTTTTTAGCGTTAAGAACGAGACCTGCCATAAAATCTGAAAAATCAGCAATAAAGTTCTTATTAATCTTAGGTGGCCGATAGATCACTGCTCAAAGTATAAAAACATCAGACTGGATTTCAAAGAGTTGAGACTCAAAGCTCGGATAAGCATTTGAAGGGATGTTTCGACATCGAAATTTAGATTTCCAAACAGAGGCCAAGCCTCCCCCTTTGCCCGACAGACGAGGGGAGCTATGAAACGCACAGTCAGCTGGGAGAAGTTCAGAGAAGACCACTGACTCACCATCCCGAATCCAAGTTTCCGTAAGAAATAAAAAATCCAACGATCGTGCTTCAAAGAACTCCTTCAGTACAAAGGTTTTTATTTGTAAGAGACCTGGTATAAAGGAAGGCCATCCGAAAAGCAGGCCCATTTCCATCTGAGAGTCTCACACGCTCCAAGGTCCGGAGGTTGGAAAAATCCACTCCACGTTTTCCAATTCGTGTGTAGCGAGAACCGGGGGCCAGGACTGGAGAGGAGAGGCGCCGACCATCAAGCATGGATCCAGGAAGAACAGGGAGTTTCCAGCGAGGGCAAAGACGCTCCAAACGACAAGCAGTACAGGAAGCCTGGGCCGGCCTCCGAGCAGCACCACGAGGGAAGCGCATGTAAGCCCTGATTCTAATCAGCAGGCCACCCGTTTTCCTCAAACGTTGCTTCAGAAGAGCAGCAGGAACAGCCAGATCCTCAGAGACAGGTAAGGGGAGAGGTGGAGGCTGGAACGGATGAGCATTTAACTGTCTTTGATTCTGCTCAAAGCGCTCATATATCTCTTTGATGTTCAGGAGAGATTGACGATCGTAAACTAGCTGAGCGAGAGCATTATGCCAGTAGAAAAACAGAGAAAATAGAAGTAAGAGTTTGAAGGGGCTGAGCAGACGGCAAGCCGTGCACAGTGCTGGCGCCATCTTGAGTGTGATGGCGCCAGCACTGTGCACGGCCTACCTATTCCATCTTTCTCACATCAGCACTTGTGTGAGGAAGGTGGAATAGGTAGGGAGAGCAGAACCAGGAGAGGGTGATGAAAGTCACACAAAACCAGCTTGAACAAGTGAGTCTTCAGCTGCTTTTTAAAGGAGACCACTGAGTCCACTGATCTCAGGCTCAGGGGGAGAGAGTACCAGAGTCTGGGGGCCACAGCAGCAAATGATCTGTCACCTTTGGTCTTTAGCCTGGTGCTGCACAACCAGTAGGCTTTGCTCACTGGACCTCAGGGACCTGCTGGGGGTGTAGGGACTAAGAAGATCACCAATGTAAGATGGTGCTTGTCCATGTAAGGCCCTAGACCAGAACCAGGATCTTGAAATGAACCCTGAAGTTGACTGGCAGCCAGTGAAGCTGGAGGAGAAGCGGGGTGATGTGGGTGTGTTTGGAGGACTTGCTCAGAAGCCGAGCACAGGCATTCTGAACCACCTGTAGACGGTTCAGGGAGATTCTGCTCAGACACGTGAAAAGAGAGTTGCAGTAGTCTAAGTGTGAGGAGATGAAGGTGTGGAGAACTGTCTCAAGTTCAGAGCGGGACAGAATGTGACTCAGCTTAGCAATGTTCCTGAGATGGAAGAAGGAAGAGCCAACAAGAGAACTGACATGGGAAGGTGTTAACCCAATTTAAAAACATATGTTATTGTGCTTTTTCACAAAATCGGATATATGGTATGGCATGATAGTTACAATTTAAATGTAATAAAATTAAATTAAATTAAATATAAAATCTCAATTGTTTTAACAGTGTTGTTGCAACCATACATTGGCTGCACAAAAAATGAGTTACTCACTCTGGGCTGATATCATCATCATCATCATCATCATTATCATCAACCTTTATTTATAAAGCACATTTAAACGGCCACAACGCCAACCAAAGTGCTGTACAAGACAATACATCACCAAAATAGATAAAACAAATAAAAACTATTTAAAAAAAATTTTAAAAAAAATACAGGAAAGCACAAGGGTTAAACAGACTCAGCCGGGAAGGCCAGGGAATATAAATATGTCTTCAAATGTACTTTAAAAGCGGGAAGGAATATCAGTTAGGTTTGGAGAGTGATGAACCCACCCAATATGGCAGCAACGCTGTTACGCGCTCCAGTGCCCAATGAGGCATCTACGTATTCATGTTTATGTGCTGCTTCTCCAGCCTGCAGAGGTGAGAGGTGGTTATGTGCCAATTTCCCTGTTTGTGACATCACAAATTGAGAGTTTTTTTAAACAGTTTCATTTAGGTATATGATTCCTAAAACCAAACAATGATGGAAAATGGATGGGCTGTTTTTTCATGTTTGGATTGTTCATAGAGGCAGTAGAGACACACATGGCAACACAAAGATGCAAAAGGTGGGTTTTGTATAATATGCCCTTTTTAAATCTGTGAATTTGTGAGAAAGTGAAATTGAAATAAAGTTTTCGCACAACTTTGAATATTTTTGTCCATTTTTGTCCATCCAGCCATCCATCTATGGATGGATGTTTAGAAATGTCCTTGTTTTTTCATTTCCTCCTTCTGGAATTTCATTCCTTCCCAGTTTCTAAAATATCCAATTGTCAGGACAAAAATAACACAATTCACCACATGACAATCATGAACTGAATTTGAACCTGTTGGAAAATTTGCCTTGGTGCAACTCCATGTTTTGTTTGCAAACATATTCAGAATAATGTTTTTTTTTTTGTTTTTGTTTTTGCTCTTTATTTCACACAAGTCTCCTGCCCAGTCTTAAATCCTAAAGAACATGAGATGCCTCAGACACAGACTGTGAGCTGATCTCTGAGGAGTAAAGGTGTTTGTCCTGAGTGTCCCCTCGGTGGGAAATGACCCATCTGCTCAATGTATGCACATGTCGGAGAGCCTGTGAGTTGAGTTGCCAGCTACTAATGATGACGGATGGGGGTGCAGCCACTGTGCAGGAGAGGGGGTGTCTAGATACCACAAAGTGCAAGCATGCAGGGGAGGAAGAAGGAATAATCAGAGGATAAAGCTGCTGATTCAACGTCTGCTTTGGTCATTTCTGTAGCCACATTTAAGCTAAAAACATAGATGCAACATTAAGCTGGTTTATAAAATTCATTGTGCAAAAAGTAAATCCTGACTAGAAGTAAAGAGAAGCAAAACAAAATGAGAGAATAGCAGAACAGGGCCTTCACAATAACAGCACATCCCCTTTCCTCATCAAATCCAGCCCCACATTTCTGAGACTCACCAGCTCTAACCCCCAGTGGCTGAAACAAGGCATCACTCGGCATTAGTCTGCCAGCACAGGCGAGTTCATATGCAGGTGAGTAGCTCCCTCCTCTCATCCCACGCTGCCAGGCTCATCACAGCTTAGGCTTTACTGCCCTCTGTGGGCAACAAGCTTAAATGAAGAACCACAAAATAAAACAGGAAATGACTGATTTTTACTATACCAGTCATCATTCACATGCTTTGTTTTTGTGTTAGAATGTCAAACGTAAAATTCCTCAAAATTTCCTTAAACATGAATTCCCTACTTCTATATTCAAATGTATCGTCACCAAATATCATTGGGTAAAATTTCCATATTTGTTGGTCGTCTTATCAAAGTGTTGAATGAGCACCCAGCAGCCTCGTGTTGGGAGAGTTATTTAGCTCCTGAGTGACGTGATTTCCTCCTGCATGGGTGGCAGCTGCTGTTACCGAGGAGTTCAGCTCTGCCTCTGTGATCCTTTTGAAGATTCCCATTCTCAGTGTGCCTTTCTGGGACTCTGGCAGAAGCAAGGGAGAAAGAATCAAAGACAACAAACACAGAGAGCAAATAAAAGCAAAGCCAAAGAAATAAACTGGGAGAAGAAATAATGTTAAGTGGAGCAGAGAAAAGTAGATCTACAGATGATGAAATGTGGAATGAGAGATTTGGAAAAGATGTGTAACTGAGGAATAAACTGGAGCAAATGGGAGCATCTTCCCTTCATGAGGAATGTAACAGTAAAGACTGAATGTTTAGTTGTTGTTTTTTTAAAGGGGACACGTTATGCAATTCTCACCTTTTCAATTCAAAATCAACTTCAAAGATACTATTAATCCCAGAGGGAAATGAGAGTTTCAGTACACACAATTCAGAGATCAGACATACATGGGCAAGACACATGACAAGAATTGGTGACTGTGGTCATTCGCAACCCTGAGTCGCGCTACCTTAATAGAGATCAGAGGGTTACATGAGGATTGGTTCAGGTGGAGGGAAGAAAAGGCACTTCAGAGTTACCCTTCACTGGGAGGGCAGCTTTGCTCTGCAAAAAAAACACCTGAGACAGAAATGCAACAGACTTCAGACATCACACAACATAAGTGTCCACTAGGTGGGGTGGTGGGTTTGGGACTATCCACACTTCAGTTCCTGCAGCCACGGCAAGCAGCGCATGTCACCTCAGTGTGAACGGGGGGGATTGAGGGTTGGAGGGTTGCAATGACCCTGGGACGATTCGGCGGCCTTCCCGCAGTCCCGCCCAGGCTGGGATAGGAGACAGAGTTGAGTTGCCATAGCGACGGCACATTCCACATATCTTCTGAGGGGGGAGTTTTCGTTGGAGCCTTGCAGGCTCAAGGGCACCAGATTCCAATTAGAAATTGTTTTGGGGCCAGACAGAGATAATTTCCTCTCTGTCTTACAGTTTGTTGGTCCTCAACCTCTCAAAATCCCAATAATCGACATTAATCTATCCCAATCCGTGCTGATTCGTCCACTCTATCCTCGATGGCATCCATCTTTTGTGCCAATGAAAGAATCTCGGCCAAAGTTCCAAGCTTACGATTCATCTCGACAATTATGTGAGTCTGTGAATTCACAGTGCAGTGCAAACCATCTCTGAGCTCCGGGAGCAGGCCAATATTCCTCGACAGCTTGTTAATTTTCTGGTAAGCCAGGAAGCCTCCAAGGCCAATGAGCAGGAAACCTGACACCAACACCACGAATATCCACACGTCTTCAGAGTCCTCCACAGACAGCTGAGATCAACAAATCAAGTTCCACTGTTTCCAGGAGTCCATGATGTGTCCATCTGGGTCTGTCCCGGAGGGGCATCCGGGAGCCCCTTCTCCCGTTCTCATCGTTGAAAAAATTGCATCAATCGCGTTGAACCAACTGACGAGGTCCATTTTAGTGATTTCAGTATCCAGTTTCCAGAAAAAATGCAGAAGCAGCCGTGCACCCAGCACACAGAGACAGACAAAGGGCCTTGAGGATAAGATATGGAGGAGAGGAGAGGAAAAAAGCGTTTGCACCCTCCGAGAGCCGGAAGAAGAAATGCATCCTTTTATGCTGCCATTTGGGTCTCTACTGCCTCTATAAACACTCCAAATGTTTAACAAAATAATACATCCATCTGTTTTCTGCAATTGGTTTTAGAAATTATGTGCCCAAAACAAGTTGTTTTAGTGTTCTGCTCCTCCACCCTACAACCCTGTTGTTGCTAGCACTAGCAACAAGCTAACACTAATGTCAGCCAGCTAATACTAAAAGATCCACACTGTTGGACAAAAATGTTTTTACTAACAACTCCAGTAGCAACAAAGCCAGGTCACCATCAGTCTGTGATTGTGTGAAAAGTCTCCTTTAGCTCCCTCAAACTCGTGTAGGCCCTGCCGATGTTCACTCTGGTTTTAGCTCTTTGCGTCACCTCCAAAGACATTATTCTCTTACTTTTACTTCTAGGCACCACACAAAAACAAAAAGGCAAACTTCTTCTTTTTCTTCTTGTTGTGCTTTTTATTGATGGTCAGTGAACTAAAACTGCTAACTGCTAGCATTACGAGTAACAGCCGTAAAGCAAGTAAAGAGCGCCCCTAGGAGACCTACCCACGCCACTAAACTATCAAGTACAGTATTTGGTCAGCAGAGTGGTGTCAGATATGAAACTGGTCAAGTTTCAAACTCAATAATCACTGAGATTATTGTTAAAGCTCTAGCTTAAAGTTTCAAAAACTAACTGAAGTTACTTTAAAATGTCATTGTTTGTGATGTCATAAACTGATAAATTAGCATTGAATCACCTCTTACATTCAAGAGAGCTCTGCTGCTGGATGATTTAAAATATTGTTCCCACTCTCAGAAATCTGAGCTTCTCAGCTTATCGCAGCCTGAGCTGGGATGGGTGGGCGTGGCCAGCTCCAGCTTGTGTTGTTAAAGTGATAGAGCCCTGAAATGGCTCGTTCTGAAAGGTACTAAAAATGTCAAGAATCACACTCCTAAAATCCCTGGAGAGATGTTTAGTGGAAAGAACTTCATGAACATGTTTTGTATGGAACATGGAACGATTATACCGTGGGGAAAATGTGTCACTTTTAATTATCATGCTTTGTTTAAAGGGCCTGGTTTTATCACACCCACACAAGCAACTACAAATTTGCAGTTGCAAAGAGCTCTGTGAAGAGAAGATGTTCTAAAATTTAAAAAGCTCAGATCTCAATCCAAACATTCTTCAGAAAATTGTGTTTTGTACCACAGCAGCAAAAATGTTATTAAAGAGAGTGAAACATTTTACTCTAACTGTGAAAAGAAGCAAACTATATAAACTTCAGTTTAAAAAAGGTAATTGAAAAGCAAACAACATAAAACCTTCCAGGAACTAAAAGAAGCTTAGGCTGAAGATTGGGTCCTATGTGCCCTGACCCTACCTCTATAAAAGGGTTTAAAAGAGCCGGGCTCCAAAAGAACGCAATGCTTTTTCCTGAAAGATGACTAAAAATCCCCCGAACAAGGACCAGCCACTCTCAGCTGTCACAAAAAGAGTTTTTATTTGTTGTGATATTTGTCGAAGCTGAGTTTGATTCCCTTTTCCCAACATTTGGAAGTGTAAAAAAACTCAAGTCAAAAAGCAATCTAGACTTTTTTCTTTTGCATCTTTAGAAAAGTATGTTATCTTTTTATATGGCGTCAGAATTCCGCCAAAACCCGTGCACGCGTATTGTCCACATCGAGCGTGCGAACGGGACTCGCGCGTGGAAGTTCGAACCTCACGAGTGAAAATATGCATGGCGAGGAGGTCATTTGTACACTGAGAGGGAGCAAACTGTGTCTGCGAGCACACAAGGATGTGCACAAGTGACAAACCTGCATGCGCACATTGGCCAACTAGCACAACTCTGTGAAGCTGACCCCCCGTCAGCTTCAAAAGTGGAGGCAAACAGGCTGCTCGGTTAGTGCTTCGTTTGTGCTGATTTGTGCAGGTAAAACTGACGTTTGTGCTGCTATGGTTTTTGAGATATTAAACTTTATTTAATAGGTCATTCAGAGGTCACCGTCCCCCCCCCGGACTACTCTAAACTGCTCCATTATGGACCACAATAGTCTACTTTTTTAGTGCTTCATTTGTGCTGATTTGTGCAGGTGAAAATGACGTTTGTGCTGCAACGTTTTTAAAAATACTGTGAATTAAAAAGATAAAACTGTTAGGGCTGCAGCTATCAAATAGGTAATGGACTATTCTTATGATTACTTAAGAACTCAAATAAATACAGGACATTTTTCAGTTATGCAAATTTTACTTCGGCTTATCCTGCAGAGCTAAATTAATATAAGAAAATGAAGATGTACACCACTAAAAAATATGTAAAACTTCATTGCCATGATATTAGAATAAAAAAATACATCTGATAGCTTCCTTAAAAAAAAATTAAAATTGCTGTCTGTAAAAAAAATTATAGCTGTAAAAAATAAATTGGGGCAAACAATGTTAAACAGATTCTTGTACTTGTGAATTGATTTGATTCTTAGTATTTTTATAAGAATCGATTAGAACTGTTGATGGAACAAAAACAGCTTCAGCTTCTCTGTATTTCCTAAAAGTTTTTGTAATGGACATAGTTTTTTGCAGAGGCCTAAAGAATTTGTACTTACCTGTTTAAGGTTCCCAGGAAGAAAGAGGGGCTGAAGTGCCTGGTGGTGTTGTGGCAACAGCTCATCCAAACCATAGATGGCCAGTCCTTCTCTAAGCTGACTTAGCATCGGTATGAGTCTCATCACTGAATGCAAACTGATGGCCCTAGTAAAAAGAATAATGAACTTGTAATAACTCGTTTTTAAAAATGGCATGACTTGTTTAATGCTACATTAACATACTCATCGATGGCCTTTTTGCGATCGATGTAATTGGACCGGTGTAGCCACATGCTACAATGGCATCAGAAAGGTCTGTCAGTGCGTCTTCTTCGGCACGTTCCACCTTCAATCAGAAACACTTGTTAGTACAATTTACGAAAAATAAATTATTCTGTTTAATTTACCTCCTGAATCAGGTTCTGGATTTCCGTATCTGTCACCTCTGGCACATCTTCATTTGTTATTTGTCCATGACGCAAGAAATGGTATGACCAAGTAGAAAAGAAATTCAGTGCTGGTCCTCCTTGAACCAAGCTGGTGGCAATGATCTCCCCACAGATCCTGAACACAAAACAAGCCAAGTTACACTGTAGAGCAGCATCATACTGTACATACCTGTATCTGTTTTCCTGGTAGTAAGAGATACTATATTTGGGGTTTTTGCCTTTGCGTGAATCTCCTTCAAATAAGTTCAACTCAAGGCCTCGCATCATTTCTATTGGGGAAAAAAAATGACTGTTTGCCATTTTCAACTATATTCAAAGTTGGTATGTTGACATTAGCAAGGAATACATACCAGTTAGGAACTCTCAGCGTAGTGCTCCTTCATCAATGCCTTGTTCTCCAATAAAGGAAACACTTAGCTGGTTTTTGGGGGAAGCCTGCTTCTGTCTGGCCCGCTGTTTCAGACCTCTCTGGTAAAGGTCGTCCCTTGTCACATTAATGTTAAAGGTTTTAGTGTTGTCAACTCTTTCTTGTAGGAACTTCAGGATGTCTGATAAGCTATTGACAACAACATTGTGTTTATTATTATTTATTTTAAAACCTACACATTAACACAAATGTTTGTAAAAATTCAAACCAGCTTAAGTGCTTGGAAGAGTCATCCACACCCAGTATGATGCTGTTCAGATGTGGAAACAAACACAAAAATAAAGTTTAAACTCTCATAACGTATTGTGTACAACGTGCATGGGTAAAAACATGCACCTGTCCTCTTCCTCTTCACCACAAAAGCTGGCATGCAATTGTATAGACTCCTGAGTAAATTCTTTATCACACAATGGACAGGAAACCTATTAAAGACATTTTTTTAAATCAGTGACCAACAATCAGCGATAAGTAAACAATAACGATTAGCATGAAATGTAATTAAAATATTCTGTATATTGCTTACGTGCATGTTTTAAGTTTGATTTAAAGGGATATTCCACCCTAAGTGAAAATTTGTCTACTGTCTAAATTGGCTCCTGCAAATGTGTTACTTCTTACTTTTCATTTGCAGTCAACATGATTATTGAGCTCAACAGGAATAATTTAGTAATTTTACACAGTTTTGCACACAAAATGCTACTACCTCCCATTAACTTACATGGTTTATTCTAATCTAAAGCAGACAGACTGCTTGCAGATAAGAATTACTGCGCTGGTTAAAGCAATCCTTTTTCATTCACTTATCCAACTCTGGGGAATACGGCACTAGAAAAAATTCTGGATCTTTCCCTGACAGATATCTAGCACCTCATAACTCGATCCCAGCTCCTGGATGAAACACCGGACATTTTATTCCATGTAGGACCCTAATCCACCTAGCTATGTGTGCCCCTGTTGTAATATTAAATGCGAGGAGTCGTAAAAAGTAGCATAACAAAACAATTTTATGGAATAAACTGCAGCTAGTAGCCTTGAAAAATAACTTACTTGAGCGTCTTGTTGGTTCTGGTCCATTTTGCTGGTGCAGGTGAAACTCCCGCTCCAGATCAGGGTGGGGTTTAGCCAGGCTGTTAGTGCGCAGGTGCAGCAGCCACACAGGAAAATCCACAGAGCGTCAAAACGAGCACACCCCAAAGAGGTTTGTTCCCACCCAGTCCCACAAGTCTTTCAATTGGCTGAGCGGTTACTAGGAGATTGTACTTCTATGTTTTGAGCGAGAGCAGAAAAAATCCGTGAGAGCAGGGGACAGACTTGTGGGAGGAGTTTTGATCCGTGCAGAGAAAAAGTTGTCACGTGAGAAGGCAATACCAGTGTAAGAAGGTTAAATCTGAGCGCAGAAACAAAGATTTGAAGGAGAACAGAGTGAATTTGAAAGAGAGCAGACATTTTGAGCGCAAGCATTACAAGTTTTGAGAGCAATAATATAAAATCTTATTTTGAAATTAAAAAGTTGGTCTCTTGATATGAAATTCTGCTCTCAAACTGAAAGTTCAAGTGCTCAATTTCTGGCACTTTAATTCTTCCACGCCTCCAGAGTGCCAAAACTCCCAACAGCCGAGCGAGCAGAATCAGAAACCGAGCGCGCAGAAAGGCTGCCACACGCGCAGTGAGGCTGCCGTGCGCATGTTTTCCTCTGCCGTGTGCTCGTTGGCCAACGCGCGCACGCAGGTTTGTCACTTGTGCACATCCTTGTGTGCTCACAGACACAGTTTGCTCCCTCTCAGTGTACAAATGACCTCCTCGCCCTGTATATTTTCACTCGTGAGGTTCTAACTTCCACGCGCGAGTCTCGTTCGCACGCTCGATGTGGACAATACGCGTGCACGGGTTTTGGCGGAATTCTGATGCCATATTTTTATTAGTCCTTTACAGTAATAATTAATAAATCATATTATGATCCTCACCTCTTCCTGTGAACCTGAATAAATGTGAGTATAAAGAGAAGATATTTGGATGATAGTGAAAAATAACTGATTCGTTCACACGTATCTGTTTTCTCAGCTCAAGAAGCCATGAGGACTAAATGAAATGTGAAGTTCAGCCAAGAGCCACAGTGTATCAGAGATCCGTGCTGTTTTATCTCTCTGGCTTTTACAGCTTCCCTCCTCTGCCTCCAGTCTCTCAGACAGGAACAGTCCATTTCAGTCCTAACACCTGAGAGAAGCTGCTCTGGGACTAAACTGGCTCCCCGTCTCAAAACACCTCTTACAGATACTGATGAGATGTTTTAAATTAAAATAACTGAAAATATATGTTATTGTGGTTTTTAAGTCTTGAAATCTCTCTTTTCAGACTCGAGCATCCTTACAATGTTTTTGAATAATCTTGTGCATGATGTGTGATTCACCAGGGCAGTTACAGAGAATTGGTCGTGCGCAATCTAATGACGGGAAAACTTTTATTTCTTCTTTTTTCTTGAACAGGATCCTCAAATGTCCCGGGTAAAGTCCATTCAGGGGTTCTGGAGAGGAGGGTCCGTCCTCCTCAGATTCAGGAAGAACAATGTGGTTTTCGTCCTAGCCGTGGAACACTGGACCAGCTCTATCCTCTTAGGGGGGTCCTGGAGGGGTGAGTGGGAGGAGTTTGCCCAACCAGTCTGCATGTGTTTTGTGGGTTTGGAGAAGGCGTTCGATCGCATCCCTCAGGAGGCCCTGTGGAGGGTGCTTTGGGAGTATGGAGTACCCGGGCTGTTAGGTCCCTGTATGACCGGTGTCAGAGCTTGGTCCGCATTACCGGCAGTAAGTCGGCCCCGTTCCCGTTGAGAGTTAAACTCCGCTAAGGCTGCCCTTTATCACAGATTCTGTTCATAACTTTTATGGACAGGATTTCTAGGTGCAGCCAAAGTGTTGAGGGGATCTGTTTTGGTGGACTGAGGATCGAGTCTCTACTTTTTGCAGATGATGTGGTCCTGTTGGCTTCATCAGAACGTGATCTCTGGTTTCGCTGAAGTGGTTCACAACTAAGTTTAAAGGAGCTGGGATGAGAATCTGCTCCTCTAAATCCGAGACTATGGTCTCAAGTCGGAAAAAAGGGGAAATTCCTTCTCCAGATCAGGGATGAGGTCCTGCCTCAAGTGGAGGAGTTTAAGTATCTCGGGGTCTTGTTCACAAGTGAGGGAAAACTAGAGCGTGAGATCGATAGGCGGATTGGTGGTGCATGTGCAGTGATGCAGGCGTTGTACCGGTCTGTTGTGGTGAAGAGAGAGCTGAGCCGGAAGGCGAAGTTCTTGATTTACTGGTCGATCTACGTTCCCACCCTCACCTGGTGGTGGTCGGAGGGACCGGTGGCGCCAGTGCTCGGCAGCCTCGCCTCTGTCAGTGCGCCCCAGGGCAGCTGTGGCTACATCGTAGCTCACCACCAGTGTGTGAATGTGTGTGTGAATGGGTGAATGACTGGTTGTGCTGTAAAGCACCTTGGGGGGTTCCAGGGCTCTAGAAGGTGCTATATCAAATACAGGCCATTTACCATTTCACCTACCGCCACTAGCTTTGGGTAATGACCGAAAGAACGAGATTGCGGATCACGGCCAAAAATAGTTTCCTCCACAGGGTTGCTGGGCTCTCCCTTAGAGATAGGGTGAGAAGATCGGTCATCAGCGAGGGACTCGGAGTAGATCCTCGGGCACATGATTACAACGCCTCCCTGGTGAGGTTTTCCAGGCATGTCCAACCAGGAGAAGACCTAAAGGGAGACCCAGGACACGCTGGAGGGACTATGTCTCTCAGCTAGCACACCTTAGGATTCCCCTGGAGGAGCTGGCCCAAGTAGCTGGGGAGATGGACGTCTGGGCCTCTCTGCTTAGGCTGCTGCCCCCAAGACCCGACTCCGGATAAAAGGAGGAGAATAGATGAATGCTCAAAACCTGCTGTATTTGAAGTTTTTTACATTTTCTGTCCTCTTGTGGAGGATGTACATACTACTATTTATTTAATTTGACTGTGTTTTTTATGCATTTATATAATAAACACAAATGATTATTATGTTATTATTATTTTAAGGTTAGTCAGCATCCCTGTCAACAGACAAACACATACACAAATAAAACGAGGCTAAATGATTTAAATATCCTATTAATTGAAGGAAGAACTTGACACATCCATGCTGCTTTAATAAAGATCTGTGATTCAGTATTTAAACAAGAATAAAAACGTGATCAGAACTAAACGTTTCAGTAATTTTACTATTAATCCATCCCTCAGTCTAACACCAGCGGCTAAAATGGATTAAGATGGTTAAGCATTCCTCAGAAACAGTTATGTTCTCTCCAATCCTGTCTGATGTCTTAGCATTCAAAGGTTGTCCCGTTTGCTTTGAAGACACTCCCTCAGACAACCACTTAATTCAGCCTCTCCACACTTTTGAACTCGGTCAGAGCACGGGACGGGGGGGTGAGTTTAAAGAAGAGAGTGTGTCAGACGAATGAACAAAGGGAAGGAGACAGACGGAAGCAAAGGTTGAGCTTTCAAAGGAGATCAACAGAAGTTCAGATTGGAAGAAAAAGAGAAATGATCTGTGAATGGATGCACCGCTGACAGCCTGGAATCACTGCCCGCCTCTGTGTGCCCTCACTGGTGCATCGATTCAAGCTCGGCCAACACTCAAGGACATTGCTGACTTCCTCTGGTCATTAACAGATGAAAGATTATATAATTGCAAGCAAGACTAGCAGGCGTGTGCACTATTCCAAATGAATGTTGTGATTAAGCTCTCGGATTAATCACTAGTTCTCTTTGTTGCCATGTAAAATGAACCAACATGGGTTTGCTGTTTTTTTAAGTGATGCTGCATTTATTAGCTATGGAAATGGGTTTTGCACCAACTGAATGAGGCGATGTGCAGGTTGGGTGGTGCGTTATCGGCCTAACACTAATGGATCTGTCCCATAGCAGGCTAAGGGCACCCAGGCACTCACACAGATAAATGAGAGCACAAGTGTTCATTAATACACGTTTCCCACTCTGCTGGGAACATGTACAGGTCTGTGTGTGCATGTGTTCGTCTGGTACGTTGTAGAGAGCTGGCCCCAGGGCTGTGTCCCCAAGAAGTGGACGTCCGCTTTTGGAGCGCAATCGGGTCATTAGTGTCATAGCCAAAAGCTTGGCCCGCGGAAGGAACGAAGGGGATTTAAAGGCATGGCTGAGGAACTGGCTGGAGACTTTTAGCCTGCAGCCAGAGGAAAAGGGCAGCAGGGGAAACGGGAAGAGTGAGAAAAAAATCTGGGTTGCTAATAGAAAAAAGTGTACTGTCTTAAAAAGATGCCGTGCGCTGCCTAGTGCCTGAGGCCAGAATAGCATGAGCCTAAGGAGGCATGGAAAGGGAGAAAAGAAGGAGGTAGACAGAAAAGACCTGAAAAGAGTTTAAAAGAGCAGAAATGCATCAAGAAATAATTATCTCAATTCATAAAAAGGAAGAGGAAACTGTGTTTATTTAGTCTAGAAATAATGTGCTTGGGTTTTATAAATAATACAAAAAAGTATAAACTGTCTGATTATAAAATGAGGTCCTTCCGGTTTTAGCTCATTTGATAAAACGCAATATAACCAGCCTCCACAAGGTGGCAGCAGGGTTCTAGTACTTTAATGCCTGGAGACCTGGGAGGATAACGAAGTAACTTTTTAACTTGTTTCTGAGAGAGAGAGAGAGAGAGAGAGAGAGAGAGAGAGAGAGAGAGAGAGAGAGAGAGAGAGAGAGAGAGAGAGAGAGAGAGAGAGAGAGAGAGAGAGAGAGAGAGAGAGAGAGAGAGAGAGAGAGAGAGAGAGAGAGAGAGAGAGAGAGAGAGAGAGAGAGAGAGAGAGAGAGAGAGAGAGAGAGAGAGAGAGAGAGAGAGAGAGAGAGAGAGAGAGAGAGAGAGAGAGACAGAGAGAGAGAGAGAGAGAGAAGAGAGAGAGAGAGAGAGAGAGAGAGAGAGAGACAGAGAGAGAGAGAGAGAGAGAGAGAGAGAGAGAGAGAGAGAGAGAGAGAGAGAGAGAGAGAGAGAGAGAGAGAAGCTGCAAATTGTGTAACATTGTGAGAGATTTACTTTGGTCTCATTCTCTAATTTTGCATTTTACTACAAGCTTGGTGGCAAAATATTCACAAGTGATTCAGAGCAATTACTGCAGAACTTTCAGATGTTCTCTTCCTTCAGATCTCAAGGATTTACAACGTTATTATTATTATTATTATTATTACATCACTCGTTCTTCTTACTGACTGGAGATTGCACCTCCTCCTTCTTCCTTTTGTGGTAAATGGAACCAGCTGAAAAGCCTTCAAAGATGTGTTGTCCCTCAAAGAAGTTCCCCAGCTTTTTCAGCCCTCCTGAGAGTTTAGTTTGGTTCAAAATCACTTAGAATAAAATATTTAAATGGTGACTTAAATTAGTGATATGAAGCTATACCCATTGTGCCCTATATCCTTCAGCATATTTACCAGAGGCATCTGTACTGTAGGGCCTGGGGCAGTAAACATCTGATGCTGCTTCCTTTGCAGTCATTAGAGTGAATCTAAAACCTGCAGCAGTCGTTGATCTGAGGAGATAACGGTTCCACAGAAAAGTATATAAACATGGGATTGCAGGAAAAACTTGCTTGCTGTGAAAACAAAAGTTTCTACAAGTACAAGACTAGGTGTACCAACTAGGATGTTGTGCTTTAAGCATTTATTTGTTCATTTATTTATTGTCTGTTTGCAGTAAACAATATTTTGCACATTTTTGAATCCTACTTCATCTATAGCTTCTATTGAGGTTTAGAAGTTCAAGTCACTGTGCATTGACAAATTGTTAAAAAGAAAATTTGAGAACATTTATTGCGATATTTACAAGGATGTAGATTACACTCCTTGTCACAATTGTAAATTATGATAAATTATGCATATTTTGAGAATAAACCTCATAGGCGTCATTTTAACCGGGGACGCCGGGGACATGTCCCCGGCAAAATTTGTGATTGGCAGCTGTGTCCCCCCCACTTTCAAAAACGCCTGCTGATGAGGATTTTTGTTTTACCAGCTCAGATCTTTTACCAGTGGTCGGCAACCTGTTCCCATTAAAGAGCCATTATTACCCGTTTTCCACAGTAATTCTGGACGGACCTTAATAAGCAGTGACTTAAGTGAAGCAGGCAGGTCGCGCTAGAAAATTTTGTTTAAAAAGACGTCATAAATGTGTTCCCCCGTCCTTTTTATTTATAAAATATGAAGTAAAAACTCACAATTTAATTTTCATTCATTTGTCATTAATATGTAGTCTACACCCGTGCGTTAAGTGGACCATCTCCCAGTAAACGCACAGCATCCAGCCCACCTCTCCAAATGCGTAAAATGTGCATCAGCCGCTAGTTAGGCGCACCATCAGCTGATCAGCCCAGACAAGAGCAGAGCAAATAGAGACAGAATAGAGGATGATTCTGTCTGGATGTGGATGGAGATTACATTTTACAGCAGCCTGATCATCATTTAAATACGTAAACCATCACCTGTCTTCTAGTCCATGCTATCAGCATATATTTTAATTGGTGTGTGTGTGTGTGTGTGTGTGTGTGTGTGTGTGTGTGTGTGTGTGTGTGTGTGTGTGTGTGTTTTCCACTTCAAACACTGGTCTAACCAACCAGACCAGTGTGTCCAGTAACGTATTAATGTTACAATTAAACAGTTTCCCTTCATGTAGGCTAGGAACGTTTCACCTGCGTGGCCCGACCGCTTCTGCTCCACATAAACTTTGTGCGTGATCAAATGTCTCTACGCGTCATGCGTGTCCATATTAGAGAAGGGAACAAGCGCTGTTCAGCCAGTTTCATAATTTCATAAAAAGAACATTTTTCCAAGTGACACATCCCTCAGAGAGACCGGGTTTCCAGACTGTTTCAGTGGGAGGAAATCTTATCGCATGCACCATGGTTCTGCGCTGCGCTGCGAACCCCAGATCTTCAGCTCACTGTCCACCGTGGGCGCTCCGAGCCACGCTGAACACAGTGTCCAGTATAAAGCTCTGATGTTCTGATGGGAATCTTTTACCTCCGCGATGTGCGTTAACGATTAAAATGTCAGCTCATCCATGTGCATCAGTGTGCGTCGGGGTAATTCTTTCAAACCAAGCAACATCCTTGAGTTCATCTGTCAAAATAAACAGTCAAATGGAAATATCTGTAACCTGCCGTTTAACTGTTTTGCCTTCTTGTGAAGATTGTTGCAAAGAGAAACAATTAAACTTGATTAACCCCAGAGCCACCCAGAGAACCAGAGCGCATGTGGGAAGGTTCCTCCCACTGAAGCGAGTGTTTTCCAAACCCGGTCTCTCAGAGAGACTTGTCACTTAGAAAATGTTCCCTGATTATGAAACTTTGGCTGAATAGTGCTTGTTCCCGTCTCCAATGTGGCGACACATCCAGGAGCCGTCTGAGGAGAATCCCAGAATCTCACATCCTCTTCAGCTCATAAAGCGCCTATGATTACGCACAAGCGTGACGCGTCAACCCGGTCTCACAGTAAGACCGGGTTGGACCTGTTCAGGTTTACGCAGACAATCTTTACATTTAGAATTGGCATACAGATGTAAAATTAATGCAGTAAAATATAAAGCATTTTATTTAAATATCCATTCATTATTTTACAAACACAGAGCCGCATCAGATGGATGGAAGAGCCGCATGCGGCTCCAGAGCCGCCGACCCCTGTGCTAGCCTATATTGTCCCCAGCAATTTTTAAACCCCACTCAAGTGTATGGTTATTGTCCCCAGCAATTCTGGAAACAAACTGACGCCCTTGATAAACCTTAATGTGCAGGAAATTGTATAGCTATAGATCAGTTATCTGGGCTAAGCCCCAGATCTTCTATAACAATAAATCTGCCACTGGTTGCAGGTACAATTCCCAGCTGTGGGTTATGGAGCTGGCATGTTCTTCTCATGCATGTGTGGATTTTCTCCGAGTACTTCGGCGTCCTCCCACAGGCAAAAAAATAAATAAATAAAACAGACGTGTTATGATCATTTTGTACAAATTAAGCAGTACTACAGTGTGGCCAGCAGAGGGCAGCAGCTACCTTTAGACATCATTGACCTGCTTCAAAATCACACGAGGTAAGTGATAGATTCACAGGCATTAGGAGATATGAGAAGAGCCAAAATAACGTATTTTTTAAAGTACAAATTTTGGATTTTAAACCCATGTTCACCATTTTATGTGCATTTTATTACAGTGTAAAATATTTTTATCATCTGAATTGTGTTTTGAATTTCTAACACTATTTGGAATTCACTGATATTTTTGTCCAAGCCGATGGTCCAAGCACGTTTAACCAAGACAAAACGATATTACTTCGGTTTCCCAGGCATCCCTGAACGTAGCACGGGTTATCACCACCATCGTAGTTGGTTCCTGTCACATCGTCCTCCAAGGTTGGGCTAGAAAGCGCCGTTTTACTTAAAATTTAATAGCGCCACCTTGATATCCATCCGACTTCCACGTCCCGGTATTTCTGTCATCATGAAAGGAATCAGGTTTTTCGTGATTTTCTTGGTGCTTTCTGCGTCTTTGCTGTACACAGCCGAAGCGGGCAGGAGCAGGACCAACAACCAGAACAGCTTCCGACGGGCAGCTAACGGCATCTATCAGACTCTGAGCAGCGTTTTTGGCGAGGACAACATCAGAGGGCTGTACAGGGTACGTGAACGGCACAAAAAAGTCCGAATCCTGCCTAGGTTGCGTCCCAACGTTAGCTAGCCGGAAGCTTCAGGGTCACAGCAGGAAGAAGCGCGCGGGGGGGCCTGGCCAACAATTGACGGATGCCATTTTGAAATATTAGCCTTAATCCATTTCAATATGTTGTAAAATATCCTCGTTTTTGTGTATTTGAGTCGTGTAATTTGTATTTAGTTGTGTGAGCATGTCCTATTTAGCTCATTATAAAATGCTTGTTTGAACTTTTTCTGTCCTGTTGCAAAATGTTAATTACTGTTCTCTCGTTGATCCAGCTGTGCAATTTCCTGCTTTTTTAGGTAAATATTTCCTGTGTTTACCCGCCAAAAGTAAAGATGGGTGACTAAGTTTGTGGATTCCAAAATTGGGGTTCAGGGTCTTGGCGTGGGTCTTGAGATCACTTTTCCAGGCAATTAAAATATTATAGTATGTGTAAAATGTATTTTGTTTTTTCATTATGCTGTTATTAGTTTGGCTTTTAAGCAATATTTGCTGTTATTAGTTTGGCTTTTAAGCAATATTTGCATCTTTAAATAGCTATTGTGGGATCATTTTATAGACCAGAAGCCAAAAGGTTTGGGAACCACCTTGTTAAACTACTTAAAGAACAAGTCACCTCCTACCAGAGAATTACTCCCCTCCCATTTCCTGTTTGAAAAAAATGCTACGAGGAGGCGTTGCCCGGCAGACTGAGAGAGCGGAGTCGTGAACAAATACACACACACAGGCTCACAACAGCATTGTGACATGTACCAGCTAATGTCATAGGGTACCTCTTAGCCTATAGCGATGGCAGATTTAAATTCTCAGTTTTACCTGAAGAGGGCACAACACTGACAGTTTTGGGCAGAATATTTAAATTTTAACTAAGATGCACTAAAGTGCCAAAATATTGACTACTCATGTCTACAGCACGATTAGACACTCATTTATATTGTTTATCAGCAAAAAAAAAAAAAGTTGATTTGGGGTGACATTAAACAATCCGAGGCAGCCTCTCATGTTACTGAGAAACTTTAAAAATACTGTAATGTACATTTTTCTTAACGGTGTTTTCTAACAAAAGCCCAGTGTATCTGTGTTTGGCCACTTCTTTAATATTCAAATGACATTCAGTGGTTAAAAGTAGTCAACTTCCTTTCTTTGTATTAAATACCACTAAACAATAAAAACGATTCATGATGACGTTAAAGAAAAGGTTGCATGCTAAACATTAGCAAAAATGTGTAACGTGCAGCATCTTAATGCAGCAAAGACACAATAGCAAAGCCTAGCTTTATCCATTGTTATGTGTTTAGGAAATATGTTGGTTAGGGCACGCCAAACTTATTATGCTGCATGTTGGGAGGAAACCGTAACCATGGTTTTTTAAAGAAGAATAGAAAAACTATGTAATTCAGAAAGTTTGGATTTACTCTTGTTTTCATTTGTTTGTTTTTGTAATAATTGAGCAAAGTCCAGGGGCCTCATTCATCAAACGTTCATAGAAATATTCCTAAATTTGTTCCTACAAACAAAATTTACAATGTTCATACGAACGGTCAAAATCCTGATTTATGAAACATGTGGATGGCCTCTCGTTAGCGTTTTCCTCCCCTCTCTTCTGATGATAAATCCCAGCTGTGCGTAGTCAGGTGATCGTGTCCGTTCTCAGTCTTTTACATACAGAAACGCCCCCAATTAACCATATTTGGTCACGCTACGTCCTCAGCACAAAGGGGATTCCCTGCGTTCTGCCCAGAAAAAAGAGAACTTGCAAGATTGAGACACTGGCTCTGCAAAAGAACCAAACAAGTTGCAGAGGTTATAAACGCATGCGGGACAGAGGCGAGGTTCCCGACAGGAGTGCAGCCTCTTCGTTCAGTCTGGTTACCTTGACAACACGTGAATGATCATGGAGCAGAGGAGGTTCTAGAGGGTTCTCATAGTTGTAAAATAGAAATATGGACTGGAATCGTATTGGTGTGGTTTATGTGGCTCCACAGTGAGTCCCAAATCAAGGCATAGCTCTAGAAGTGTGCTCAAGGAAACTCTTCGACTCCAGAGAGCACGCTCTGACAAATCCTCAATAATATAGAAACATTCTTTTATCTAGCACATCTCAAGCTAAATCACGAGGTGCTTCACAGGGACAAAAAAATAATATAATAAAATTAAATTAAAAATATTTATTAATTAAAAAGATCAAAAACATAAAAATGGGAAGAGGAAAAAATTGTGATTACAAAAAACGCGACAACCATTCTACCATGTCAGATTCCCGTCGGGTGTTTTAGTACCAATAATGTGACTCAGCAGTTTTTCCACCGAAATATTTTTATTGGGTAAAATCATTTGTGGACGAGGAAGACATGTTGCGGTTCCCCTGTTCTAACAGTAGATGCTGTTCCTACTGAAGTTTTCTTATATTTAGGAACATTTCCGCACACAGGTACAAAAGGATGAATAGCACACAACGCGTAAATTAGTTCCTACACATGACAAACACACAGATCTGTGTAAGAACGGTTGATAAATGAGGCCACTGGAGAGGAGAGAGAAACATTAGGAACATAAGTCAGCTGTTAACGTAAAGATGAACCTGAATAATAACGTCCTGCCCTTGTTTTCTGCAGTTTTTCTCTAAAGCAACAGAGCGGTTCGTCCATGGAGTGGACTCTTTAATAGACACCATCTGGAAAATCTGGTCCGACCTGCTGGATGTGATGGGCATTGATTGTAAGCCTTTAAATAAATATTCATGTTTCTGTGATAAAAGTTTGGGACGCTTTGCTAGACGTTAACGTCATTTCTTTTCCTTCTCTTGTTTAGCTTCAAATCTGAGCCACCACTTTAGCGTCACATCTCTCACTAATTCCCCGGCGCGGGCCTTGCTCCTCGTCGCCGCCGGCCTGGTGGCATACTGGTTCCTATCCATGTTCCTGGGTGGTTTCTTTTACCTGCTGCACGCCGTCTTCGGGCGCTTCTTTTGGCTCGCCAGGGTCGCGCTCTTTGCCCTGTCCTGCCTCTACATCCTGCAGAAGTTTGAGGGCGACCCGGAGCGTGCAGTGCTGCCCCTGTGCTTCATCATGGCGGTGTACTTCATGACGGGGCCCGTGGGGGCGTACTGGCGTCGTGGAGGTGGGGCCGGTTCCCTGGAAGAGAAGATCGACCACCTGGACACTCAAGTCAGGCTGCTCAATATCAGGCTGAGCCGCGTCATCGATGGTCTGGAGCGCACCGGCGAGCAGTAGGCCCGCTGTTGGGGGGGGGTTATCACAGTACTGTTTCTTACACACGACTACCAGGTATTTACAGCTCGGCATTCAGGTTGGGAAACAACTAGATTTGATCGCAGCTGATTTGAGGTGAACAAGATTTTAAACCAATCCTTGGAGGCGTTGAGGGATGATTTGGAGCCAAATGATTTTATCTGGAAGTAATGATTAGCTCAGCTAGTTAGTTTCCTTTTAACCGAAGAGCCCCTTCGTGTTTGTTCTAAATCAGCCTGGTTTGTTTTCTTCCTTTTGTCCACATTAGAGAAAAGTCCTGCTTTTGACACCACTGAAATGGATTCGCTACTAAACCTACTGCGTAAAGCTTTTAAAATGTCGGACCGTTGTTCAAAGTCTGCTTGTTTGTGCGGTTTTCATCCGAAATGTGTGAACATATAATCTGTTGACCTTGTGACCTCTTATGAAAACTTCTTGGTGGTGATTATCTTGAGTGTTCATGTCAGTGGGGCTCGAGCAGCAGCGCTGTTTTCAAAAGTCACAATCAGACTTGAACGCAGAAGCGACCGCTGGCAAAATCTCAGGGACTCGCAACAACACGGATCGTGTCCTAGTCCTTCCACGTTTCAGACGTGCGTTTTGCTTTGTGGTTGTTTTTTTGTTGTTGTTGTTGTTGTTGTGATGCAGTTGCAAACTTTGATTCATGCCTTACTTGTCTCTTTATTCATCATTCCGTTACTGTAAGATTATTTTATTTAAATGTTTACGACGGATCTGTTAAATCGCTCATAAAACGCGTTTTATTTAACCGGGCACATTAACAGAGGGTAGGCCTGCAATGGAAACATTCATAAATTCATGCAATCATCTCTTGTCGGTATTTAACAGAACCAGCCTAATTGTTTTTATAAAATGTTGCAGCTTTTCTTTCTTTCTTTTTTTTTTTTGTAGTTTTAGCTGTTTTTTTGTCTCTTCAGATTCGTTCTTATTGAATTGGCCTTTTTGTAGTTTTATTGCTGTGTTTTCTAAGACCGAAGTCGTCCAAGTGTGTGTGTAGAGAAAGACTGAATAAAAAATGTTTTTTAACGTAATGAGGTCAGTGTTTTTGAAAAAAAAAAATAGTTCTGTCATCAACGTGAACATTCCTCATGAAGAAAGCTGTCGTGCGTATTTTATCATCGTTTAAATTCATTTTTTATTTGACTTATGCCTTTTTATCTTGATCCTGAAATGAGTTTTAACATTGATTCTTGTATTGCCAAAACATCTGGTTTGTTTATTGTTTTTAGAGAACTCGTAAAATAAACCGTTGCACACCTATATTCCATATTCATCATTTTCTCAGCTACCTTGTACATTTCCTTTTTAAATGTTTTTACCAAAACTTGATCCTATTTCGAATCATCCTACTGTGTTTCTTTTTCCTGCGCTCTTTATTTGTACAGTACGGAAGAGGATTAGGGCCACTGAAAAGAAAAGAGAATTCTGAATTTATTCTCAGATGTATTTTTTTTTAGAATTCTGAATTAAATTTTAGATTTCTGAAATTTTTTTTCCCTCAGATTTCTGAATTTATTCTCAGAAATCTTTTTTTTATTATTTATATGTTTTTATGTTTCAGAATTTAGTCTCAGATTTCTGAATTTTAGAGTCAGAATTCTATCTTTTCAGTGGCCCTAATCCTCTTCCCTAGTACTGATTATCACTTTGAAACACTTTCTTGTTAAGTAGAATTGCTCCTTGTTTTCTAACGGGCACAGCTGAAGTGGTGTCATGTGACCCATCAGATCCGTCTGTAGCTTTGATCCTTGTAAAGGCAGCATGTGTGTATTATCAGGCGATTTGGTGACTAATACCTGTTTAGTGGAAGGAGTGGAAGATCTTTGCAGTATATTGTTTAAACACGTTGCGCTACTGCTGCTGGTTCAGGATGTGGACGGATGTTTGTGCACTCGTGGATCTCGGATGCTAAAAACAAGTCAAAAGTCTACAAGTTCAGTTCTTTTTTTAAAAACTCAAAAGGCTCTGAGGCTCCATGCTGCCATCAGATGTCTTTATAAACCACTTAGAGGAGCTGATTGTTGGATCCGGTCAGATATTTATTCTCTGTATAATAAATGACTTGTAGGTTTTGATTTACTGTTTCCTACCTGGTTCTTGTTCTAATGAGCCATTTTTGGTTTTGATTTTTTTTAATAGCGCCATTAATGGGATCATGTGTTGCTTTTAAGACAATTGTACATTTTAGTTGTTTTGTAGAAAACTTTGTTTTTCCATTTCTACAGTTGAAATGATACTTCTTATGTTTACGTACTTGACTGCTGTGGAAAACTGTTCTGCCTGCTGTTGTCTGTGTTGTGTTTGAGTGTCTTGATCAAGTGTTGCTTCTGGGAAAATTGCTCCTTTTTTTTCCTCCAAGTGAAAAATGAAGTCTGGATTTTAATAAATACCACTGTACACCTGAATGTCCTTCATTTGCTAATAGATTTATATCCAAACAAGGTTTTGCTAAAGCATGGAAGGTTTTCTTGTTTCTGAGCGTTAACATTTCTGACACTAGGGGGCAGTGATGAATCAAGTTCAAATGCTTTGTGCTCTTGGTGTTTTGTTTTTATTTTTGTTTCTATGATGGATGCGAGTTATTTATTAAGCCAGAAAATGAAAGGATTTAACAATCACAAAGCAGCTAAAATTAAATAAATCGTACTAGGTGGAAAACATTTAACAAGGTTATATTAATCTACGCTGGAAAACACCAAAACCAAGAAATGATTCCTCCGACATTATAAAACTTAATGTTTATTGGCAGAAATCAAACAAATCTGTCAAAGCCCTTTCCATTTTCTCTTGTTTTGTTGCTACATTTAGCAGTTTAAAGCATTAGGGCCACATTTTTAAACAATCCTATGTTACTGTGTGTGTTTGAATAAAAGGAGCTGCAGTGAGTTTGTACTCTGATGTTTGCATTGTTATTTTAAAATCAAAATCAAGTGCTAACTATGCAAAAGGCCTGTCAGCAGCTAGATTTTAAAAAAATTGAATTTGCATTAAAAATAATGACTTGTGTTAAAACAACAGGCCTGACACTTTCAGAGTGACTGTAGATTATAATAATCTGCCTACAAATATTAAAACACACATTAGCTACAAAATAATATAAAAATACTTCTGTATTCCTGAAGAAATGCATAATTTCCTGAAACTCTGACCTTCAGCAACAATCTGGCTTAATTAAAAATACTTTGGTGCTAAAAATCCATAAGGTAAATTAAATTATGATTAAAAATATGCAAAAAATTATAAATATAAAGTGAATCTGAGGCTTTTGTGGTCAGAATAACCTTCCCAGTGGCCTAGTGGTAGAGTATCCACCCTGGGACTGGGAGATCAGGTTTCAAGTCCCAGTCGGGTCATGCCACAGACTTTAAAGATGTAAATCTTTTGGCTACAATGTGTCTCCTGAGGTCATCCACTGGTGTCTCAAGCTGGACAAAAGTTTAATTTTCCAAACAGCAATCCCTTCGTGAGAGTCTGGCGCTTTTCTTGGTTCACTAGTTTGACAAAGCAAAAAATGCCAACAACCAAAAAAACTATAAAAAATTGCGTAAAAAAAGTCCAGAGATTCAGTTTCAGTCTTGTCAGCAGCACTAGTGGCCTAGTGGTAGTGTCCACCCTGGGACTGGGAGATCGGGGCTCACATCCAGTTGGGTCATACCAAAGACTTGAAACTCAGCTTTGAGGGGTTGGATTGGGGGATAAATTACCAAATAGTTCCCGAGCACAGCCGCGGCTGCAGCTCACCGCTCCCCACGGGGATGGGTCAAATGTGGATATGTCATTTCGCCAGTGTGATGATGACTAATGAGACTGTCATCAGAAACGTGCCACGACTCTAATGTCCAGATTTCCAGCCCCGCCTGGGCTAGCACCTGAACCTTGAGCCTGATGGGAGCTCTGCTCCACCTGGATTTGGTGGAGTCCACAGTTGAAGCTGGCACACAGTAGGTTGGGAGGATCACTGGGAGCCAGAGAAACAAGTGGACCAGCACCGTCTAGGGACAGCGTTCCAAGACAGGCTGAAACGATGACGGCAGGAGACAATTTAAAAATCTGACAAGCTCTCGGAGTGCGTCTCTTTATGGGTTTTAGCCGCATGAGTTGGTGGTGTTACCTGCTGTATTCTGATCCCAGATCCTCACAGAGCTGTCGTGGGAAGAGGTTGCTACCTGTGCTGGGCTACCAGGAGACACGGGGAGGAACACGCAGCAGGCGGTGGTCTGGAGGTGACCTCTGTACTCTACGACTTTACAGCCGGGCTGACGCAAGTCCCACAGCTGACAACAAACGGACCCAACACCAGTTAGAACACAGAATGTGGAAAAAGTGTCAAGGTCACCCTCTCAAACATCACATCACACATGGATGGCTTCTAATAATCAACTCCACCATCCTTCACCCACCCACACACCTCCCATGGTCTCACCGTGGCTTCACAACCCTGGCCTCCAAAGCCGTTGCTGCTGGACACCAAGTAGTTCCCATTAGGAGAGACGTCGCAGTAGGTCTGGATGTACTGCTTAGCCGGGAAGGTGTTGCTCACCTGCCACGTACGGCTGTCCCACACCCTGCACACAGAAACAATTTCACGTGCAGTTTTTTCTGCTTTCCAACTGAAAATGAAATGAAGAAAAACCTGTGCTGGTGTTGTTACGATCCTAAAGTTAATCATTCAACAAGACCAACGATTATTTACTGCAACAAGAAGACAAACTCAACACAACTTTATCTGTTGACTTCTGAACAGAAGCATGAGTTCCCTAAATATCACCAACAGTAGTTCATATGAGTAGATATGCTAAGATGGAAATGTCTTAGATCAAATGAAATTAATGACCAGTAATTACTACAGGAGCTTGTTTTAAAGTTTCCACTTAAGACTCTTAATTAAATAACAAAGTTCCTGTTATTTTCTGTTAGCTCAGTCCCTGTAAATTACCAACGTGTCTAGAACTCTGATTTATTTTAGGCACAGCTAACATTTTATTGTCCTTTTTGTAATATACAGATGCCGGTCATGAAATTAGAATAACATGACAAAGCTGATTTCTTTCAGTAATTCCATTCAAAAAGTAAAACCTGTAAATTAGATCCACTCATTACACAGACTGATTTCAAATGTTTATTGCTTTAATTTTGATGATTATAACTGACAACTGATGAAAATCCCAATTTCTGAATCTCAGAATATTAGAATGTTGTGAAAAGGATCAATATTGAACATCCCCAGTGCCACACTCTAATCAGCTAGTTAACCAGATAAAACACCTACAAAGGCCTTTAAATGGTCTCTCAGTCTAGTTACACTACACAATCATGGGGAAGACTGCTGAGTTGACAGTTGTCCAAAAGATGGCCACTGACACCTTACACAAGGAGGGCAAGACACAAAAGGTCATTGCTAAAGAGAATGGCTGTTCAAAGAGCTCTGTGTCCAAGCACATTAATGGAGAGATGAAGGGAAGGACCAGATGTGGTAGAGAAAAGTGTACAAGCAGTGGAGATAACTGCACCCTGGAGAGGATTGTGAAACAAAACTCATTCAACATTGTTGAGGAGATTCACAAAGAGTGGACTGCAGCTAGAGTCAGTGCTTCAAGAACCTCCACGCACAGACGGGTGCAAGACATGGTTTCAGCTGCCGCACTCCTTTTGTCAAGCCACTCTTCAACAAGAAACAGCATCAGAAGAATCTCACCTGGGCTAAAGACAAAAGGACTGCAAAGTGATGATATCTAATGAAAGTAAATTTTGCATTTCCTTTGGAAATCAAGGCCCCAGAGTCTGGAGGAAGAGAGGACAGGCACATGAGGTCCGGTGTAAAGTTTCCACAGTCCGTGATGGTTTGGGGTGCCATGTCATCTGCTGGTGTTGGTCCATTGTGTTTTCTGAGGGCCAAGGTCAACGCAGCCAACTACCAGGAAGCACTTTATGCTTCCTGCTGCTGACCAACTTGATGGAGATGCAGATTTCATTTTCCTACAAGACTTGGCACCTGCATACAACGCCAAAGCTACCAGTGCCTGGTTTAAGGACCAGGGTATCCGAGTTCTTGATCGGCCAACAGATGCAATACACCAGGCCCAAAAATTCAGAAGAGCTGAAGGCCACTATCAAGAGCAACATGGGCTCTCATAACACCTGAGCAGTGCCACATGCTGATCGACTGACTCCATGCCACATTGAATTGCTGCAGTAATCCAGGCCAAAGGCCCCGACTAAGAGCTACACGCTCATACTTTTCAGTTAGGCAACATTTCTAAAAAAGCTTTTTTGCATTGGTCTTAATTAATTTTTTTATTTTCTGAGATTCTGAATGTGGGACTTTCATTAGTTGTCAGTTATGATCATCAACATTAAAGAATCAGTCTGTGCGATGAATGAATCTAATATACAAGTTTCACTTTTTGACTGGGATTACTGAAATAAATCAACTTTCATGATATTTCAATTTTATGACCAGCACCTGAGTATAAGAGCAGTAAAGTCATTTAAAGTTTTTCACTGTGATTATAAAGTTTTACAAGAAAAAGAAAATGTGTTGGAGCTTAAAAGTGCCGGTTAATTTTCATTTATGGTAATCTGAGACTGGTTTAAGTCCAGAAGAGAAAATTCTGCACACTAAAATGTAGGTCAAGTAAATGGAGATCATACTGAAC